>NC_083414.1:33423592-34040592 GCF_020745735.1 Hemiscyllium ocellatum
CCATCTCAGGACTGGACAAAATCACCTCCGTTTTGCAGGCACATTGAAACCTAAAGGGCTTTTCGCGAATACCTGGGTGACATTTAAAATGTTTGGGTTTCAACTAACACACTCCCACTAAGCAAACAAATGGACAGAAAGAGCAGTGAATTTTGCGATCCGTTTGCAAAGCAAAACATTCAGATTGCTTGCCAGAACTGTGTATGCGGATATGATTGCATTGACCTACAAGTTGTACTGCTGGCGTGAAAATATGTATGAAAACTTGCTGCCAACCGACTAATAATGCTGAACCACCATGAAACGGTGACAGGGCAAGTTCAGCGAAAAACCAGGCTGTCGGCTGGGAAGGGAATTAAGGTGGCTCGACTGAGCTAAAATATGAACACAAAGGTTTCGCTTTCAAATCAAACGTTTCAGATAGTCTTTTTCTCCAGTGATGTCTAATAGTTACACTGGGATTTTGAGCAATGAAATTGGTTACACTCAGTTTGCCTGTGTACCAACATGCTCAAAATTACTACATTTCCACCAAACTAAAACATAACAGTACTTTGCCAATAGATTTTCATTCTACCAATGTCTAATGATTGATCTGGCACCTTTTAAATGTTCCCATCAAGTGGCATAATATTGAAAATTAAGGTACTGCATCACGACCTCGCTTTTAAATGGGCGTCCAACTTCCAGCATCCCCGAAACACCCGACTTCAAATCAGCTTTCGGTTAACCCAAGAAAGATAGAGGCTGGATTTGTTTTACCATTACTAACAGGAAACAGTCCACGGATAAAAAAAAGGGTAACGCTATGCCCTTTATCCTTAGTTACAATACTTTCTGAAAATAGATGTATTAAAAATCTATGCAGCTGATAGATCCGTGTCCTCAACAGGTACTCTCTGAATATTTCTCAGCATCGAAGTTTTTTTTTCTTAAGAACGGGGATCAGATGCTTTATTAACCTTCAATTACATACAAAGTTTATTACCGTCCATTTTCGAGCAACTTCCAATTGGAAGAAATAGCAGTCTATTGTCTCAAATAAAACCTATCCAAGAAGAACATGTTGTAAATATCTCCATTAGATTCTGCACTGAGATAAGACTAAAGATGGTCATTTACGCACAAAAAAAAATAGAAATTTACACACCCACGTTTCAAATGTTATTGGTAGTCAGTGAAGAGGCGACTACAGTATGTGAAAAAGCTTTCTTTCTTATAAGAGGAAGGTTTTGGTATACTCTGTGCAAAACACGTGGAAAGGTTATTAGTCAGATTTTTTTTTCTTATGTTGTCATATTCACGTGATAAGATTCTAAATTGAAGAAATTGAAATATTCACGATGTTAATATAGTCCTTAATGAAAAGGAACAGTGATTATAATATGGAATTGAATCAAAAATTAAAATTTTATCAAGAATTAATTGGGGAGACAATGATTTTCGTAGCAATGAATGTCTGTAATTTAAGCCAAAAGGCATGCAACATGGTTTTGTACTTCAAGCTACTACCTGGTACATTACCACAAAAAGCTCAATTATTCTAATCTTGAGACGATCTTCGTTTTGAGGAACAAACTATACGCATCAACGTGTATCATAACAAACCCATCTGTAGTTACTAGCTGAAAACAAAGTTTCAAACGCTAGTTCTTGCTTCCAGTAAGAATTCAACGCTCTTGCGAAAATTTATAAAAATGCTGAGTTTTAAACCAAAACAGCAACAAGCCTAGTCAATACAAACCCAATTCTGTTTGCCACACGAAAACTCCCATTGTAAATGGCGAAAGTAAGGAAAAGTGCATTAAAATTAGAGGGCTGATGAATATCTGGATTTTATCTAGTCACGTCAGATACATTTTTTATAAAGCAAATACAATAGGCCTTTATTGACTCTAACGAAAATCGATGTGACCGTTTGAAATTAAAATAGGCTTGATGCTAGGGGGGTGACTTTTGCATCCCGTGGCCTCTATAGCCGAGGAGCCGACTCTTTTGAGAGTTACTTCTAACAACAAACCCGTTCTGAAGAGATCCAAAGCAATAGTTCTGTGGGCAAATTGACCTTTTTTTTCATCAAAGCAGATGTAAACTAATAAAATTATTAAGTATGAAACGAAATATTTGGCTTGGTGTCCACAGACAAGTTTGTGGCAACTGAGTTTAAAGACACTATTATGAAAAAAAGAAAATTCACTTTCCCAAGGTCCTTAATTGTTTTATTTAATGCGCGGTACGATTCACTTCAATTTCCCGAGTCTAAGCCAATTTATAAAACGTTCTGTCGGTTCTGGGCTTTTTAAAAATGTTTTATCACTGAAATATTCAGACTGCAATCTGATACACTAACAGATGATAGGATTGTGTGGAGTCAACCGTCCTTCTACGACTGTTTGATGATAATCAATGCGAGATAAGTGCACTACCGCTAGCAGTCACAATATTTGTTTATATAAATTGCACTAAGTGCACTTAGTACATGTTAGGAGATCATCAAAAAGTTATGTAAATATCTTCCTAAGCAGAAATATTTAAACAGGAAACTGTTTCAGTCACATGGGTTGGGTGGAGATTGTACAGCATACTGTAATATACGTGAAAAACTCGATTTCTTAACTAGAGCTGGTGACAGAGCAAAATGAGAACAGAGATTGACTAGTTAAGATTCCGACCCAAGAACCATTTACACCTTCAAAAGCAGAACGACAGCACCTCATAAGGAAACAGGTTATTTCGATAAGCCCAACAATTTCATGTCCTCTTTCTGTTGCTGCTGTTCAGTTAGGAGTGATCTACACTTCTCCCATTCCCGTGACTTTTCTGTTCATTTAAATACTCTTAGACAACAAATAAGTAAGTCAGCTTTTCACTGCAGGAAGTGGAGAATGCTTTTGTTTTAGGAGAAATTGAGAAGTGGGAAAAGAGCTGACAGACAGCCGTCCAAACGTCTTCACTGATTTTGTCCCAAACATGATGAAGCACAGAGCGGCTTTACTTGATATCCGCAACCTCACATCTATCACCTAGATGTCACAGCCTGGTCATTTATCATTAAACCTGTCTCCAGATACTCTTACTTATCTGGAAATTCCAATGTCCAAAGCCAAATTGAAAAGCAATATCAAAACCATCGTCTATGCTCGTAAGATATCAGGAAGCTAGAAGCACTCGGCTATTAGTTTATAACAAAGGATTCCAACTCAATGCAATTTGCAGCTAGCGGCCACTCTGCACAGCTCGGACAGACTGCTGCACGGTAAACAGCAGAGAGTGGATGGATGAGGTTTCCTCACAATGCGAACGTTACTTCCGTAATATGATTATATGATAACCATCAAAAAAAAAGAAGTGTGTTCATTGGGGGAGGGAGGGGAGTTAGGCAGGAGCTTTGCAAGTGACATCCTGCGGGCTATTTTGTTGATTTGATTTTCCTACGGTCATTTATTTTTCACAATTCGTCTGTTTTGAAAATAAACTGTCAGAAGAATTTGCAGTCGATCTAAAACACTTTTATCTATTTAATATGTTCAATCAACGCAGAAGGTTTAAGTCCCAACCACTTAGAAATCGGGGGCTGTTTGAATTGAAATTGGTTCCGAAACGTAGAAGTTAAATTCCAAACCCGCACCAACCACCCCAACCCCAACCCACGCCCACACACACAAACTTCCCGTCAAAGTGGTAAAGAAGGTATCTTCAAAACCAGCTTAGGGGTTAATGATTTCAGGAATCTTGTGTTCGACACATGGGGGCTCCCTCACCCCTCGAATGATCTAATGGGATGGAACCAGGGCACCTCCGAAAACAAAATACTGGGGGCAGTGGGGATATAGCTGTGAGACTTCGAAATAGTTTCCACTCGAGGTGAACTGATAGGTTACCTGCCTGTGTTCGTCAAAATGGCGAACTGAGTGCATTTGCTGCAATTCCAAAAATAACAATCGTTGTGGAATAGATTGTGTTGGTTTAATCTGATATACATCACACCTCTGAAACGGAGGTAGCTTTTTTTATATAGCAATCTGTAAATATATTGCTCCTCACTCTTCAATAGCATACCGCAGTTAGTTTCACCAGAAGCGTCTGTCCATGTGTTTTAGAAAACCCTTGTATCATTTGACGTTTTCCACATCTAAGCTATTTCTCGCAAAATAAAATTCCAGAAATAGTCATCGGTTGACTTATTTGGATGCTCAGTGTAAGTTAAGGAGTCGGGCTGTGATTAGAAAAAAGTCAAGCGTCCAGTATTATAATAGGCCAGGGCAATCATCTTCATTAAAATGAATATGTAAAATGATGGAACTTCGCAAGTAATTAATCGTTAGCAAGAAATACAACATAATCTTAAGACATCTTCTGGAGAAGTTTAGTCTCAGCTATTGAATTCCTCCGAACAAAAACAATACCACTTATTTGACGAGTCGTTTGCAATTTGTTTTCTAACTTCTAGAGTTGAGGTGGGGGGTTGCTGGAGGAAGACAAGGTAGCCAGCACCACCAAAAAAAACCTCTCAAACACAAGAGTTCATCGTCCCCAATAACACTCACTTCCTCACGCTCCCCCAACAGCAGAGAGCCTGCCACTTCTAGTAAAGTTTTCCAGAACATGCAGACACTGACATGTAACCTCCTGCAAAGGTAGGAACCTTGTACGCCAGGCTCTCATCTCCCCGCCCCCAAGAGAGTGCCTCCTTCTCTTCGGAGAGTTTAGAATCAGAAGCCAATTATACGACGTTATTTCAGCGATTATTATTTCTGCTCAAGGCAGACAGTCTATCGATTCCAATTACAGCCACCACCACACCCCCCCCCCCCCCCCCCCCCCCCCCCAACCCATTCCCCTCACAATCAACAGGAATAACAACTTATTGTTTCAGGCCCGGGTTAGAAACTGCGCCATAATAAGACCCCATTTTCCCCTATCCATGGGCATCTTTTTCTAAACACACGTCCCTGTCCGATGCCTGGACCCCTTCTAATTCCAGAGAATTCGTTTCTACATGTCCAATCCCATTAAGTCGGTCGGTTGAACTATTCAGGGCGATTGTTTTAAAAAGGGCAAACTGTAATAATGCAAGACTTCCTCTGAATATAAAAATATGTAAATTGGCCCCTGCAACTGTACATAAAGCTGGCGAAAGGGAGAGAAAACCCTGCCCCACGACACTATTTCCGTTCGTTTTGCTTAAAGGCATCAGCATAAAGTTCGTGATCATCCGGAACTGCGAACGCAGTCCCAATTGTTCTCCAATGTATAGTCTGCCGCTTGCAAGCACTGTCAACCATTCTGCTTAGGGTCACCTACTGTTTGAGTGTTTCGAAATAATGGTGCTATCTTCCAACTAAAAGTGGAATTCGACCCATAGCATGTGTGCAAACTAACAAAAACCGGCACCTTAATCTTCGCAGTTCTTTCCAAATGATGATGTTACCGGGTAGCCGTGCGAGCAGAGATTCCCCGGCACTGCCAATCCACTAGCTTCAAATGGCCCAAATTTCATTTTCATTTGCACGCTTGAAGTTTGATGCTGCTGAAAATTTCGGGCCTTGGGTTTGTCAACGTTTGTTTTTATGTACGGGGACAATCAGCTTTGATTTGTCATTCTGTGCCGGAGCCCTGAAAACATATTCTTTCAGAAGCTGCCCCAGCCCGGGTCAGTAAACACTACTTTGAGGTTAACAAGCCTTCAACTCAATGGTCATATGAGACCAGTGGACGACTCTATTTTCTTTGGCACTCCATTAACATTGCGAATTTAGCAGGTTGTAAATCAAATCATATTCGTTATAGTCACGGATTGTTGCTTTTCTCCCCCCGCAGCAGTGTGCACGGTGAAAAACCAGGAATCATTACATGGGAACAACTTCCTGTGGTTGTATTTCTCCACATTCTCGAAGTGGCAGTTCAGCAAACTGACATGGGGCCACTTAAGTGTGATTTAAAATCACCCCTTTGACTTCAACGGTGATGTCTCACGGAAAGCAAAATATTTATTTGCACTACGTTATTGGTATACAAAACCTCGGCATTATTTTGTTCACTGTGACATTTTTTAAAAACTGTGATATAGTTTTTTATTAGCTCCCTTTAATTCGAGCTATGCATCTTTAAAGAGATTAACCTGAACTATGTTTTGGAATGAAACAGACGCTCGAAGGGTCACTCCACACTAGATGGAGCTACACACCGTTTGGGAAAATCCGGTTAGTTACACAGAATTTAGAAAGTATATGTTTGTAATATTTTTACGAATTAAAAGTAATTGTGCACATACTTCGTTTTTTTTTATGTCATAAATTTCCCGGGGGGGCATTTTCACACGGTGTGGGCAGAAATACCTGCACTACCATCTGAGACAATATGCATGTTCACCCAAACTGAAGCCAGTTCTGGACTGGACTTCAGTCATGTCATTGTTATTACATTCCTGTCATGTACAACAGTTAGCATTCAAATAGAGAACCATTGAGATGGTGAGCTCGGAGAAGCTTCAAAGAAGCGTCTTTGATGGCATAATCAGCCGCAATCTGCCTGGGTGCAATTTATAAAAGCCACTTCGTGTTAGGAACAGGCTCTGCAGTTTTTATACAATACCCAAGTTTAAAAAAAGCAAAGTTCCCGTCTAAACTTAAGAGCCGACACATAATTGTAGCGACTAATAGTTTACTACAGCGTCCGATGGTAGAAATGGTCATGATTCGCACAGCTACCGCACGCTTATGTTAAAAGTTCCTTTATAAGATAACACACTGTACATCTCTGCTTTAAAAAATACCACGAACGATCCTGCCGCCTCATGGCAGACCTACCCCCATATTTCTTTGGCAAAGCGGTCACCAAGTAATCCAAGCTTAGAGTATCAAGCAGGTAACTCCTCTTGCGGTGATCTGGTGCTTAATATCTTGATCCCTCCCGCCAAAGCATGAAACGGGTTAGGCACGGGATGTCCTTGGCGTGAGGGCTCCGAGGATCAACACGATGAAAATTGGCTTTCAGACTGAATTATTGAAACCTGGCTCAGCGAGTTAAGCGTCTCAACCGCATTCCCTTTCTTAACTGATCCAAGTGGAAAATATCAACACTATTTCCCCTCCAAGGAATGAGGGCTATTGACATCAATGTCCATCTGCAATAGAAATAATTAGTGCTTCTAACAAACTGTGGGCGTGATGTGCGGAAACACTTTGGAAGGAATAAAATATTCAGGAACAAAATGCCTTTGGCCAGATCGTCAGCAATAAACTGGGAGTGCTTTCCCCAGCAGAACCCCCCCTCCCCCCCTGCCCCCGCACTCTCTCCCTCTCTGTCTTCTGATCTCCGCTGGCACTGGGTTCAAACAGGCAAGATTTCCTTCTTCCAGCCTCGAATCAAGTTTTCGGTCGGTCCTCGGAGTTGGGATTTTGCAGCAGCCCACACAGCGTCCGGGAGCTGTTAGAGCGCGGAGTCCGCAGACCCTGAGCGGTCCCACACACATGGTTCAAAAGTCCTGGCTGACATTCTGGGGCTGTGGTCAGAAGCCTGCACTTTGCGGAGTTGGGTGATCTGCCTGTAGACAGCCCCAGCGCTCCCCTCTCTCCCTCTCTCTCTCTCTCCTTCCCCTCCCCTGCTTGCAGTATTTCCTGAGCTCCTCTGTGCGGCTCAGCCTTCAGGTTTTATATCCAATCCACTGGCGTCCGCAGCCACAGCAGATCCAGGCAGCGCGATCCACACAGGACCATGATCCACAAGAGGCTCCGTGCTCTCTGCTCCAGCGCCTGGATCTCACCTGTCCTCCCTCTCACCCACCCCCACCCCCCCTCCCACCCCCACCCCCCCTCCTCCTCACTCCCTCACTCTCTCCTCCTCAACTCGGAGCCCTGACTCCTCCCGCGGGCAAGTGGCTGGACCAGCCCGCGCATGCGCCGCTCCCTCCCCAGCCCCAGCCTGGAAGCTGACTGCTCTGTTCCCCACCAGCCATGGGAACCCCCTCGCCATTTCACACCGACTGTTCCACCACTCACAACCCATGGGCAACCTATTGCTCAGGCTTTTTGTTCCACCTAAAACCAGAAGCAATTTATAACTGAGCAACAAGAATCACAGCCCCGGCTGGAGGATCCACTTCCACACCATTACAACTTGAGTGGAAACCATGAACCTACAATTAAAGTGTTAGCTACGAATGACCTAAGAAAGAATGTTAGTGCTGACTTTTTATTTTATCTTTTTCAAAATTTTATTTGCAATCGTGGGTTTATATTTCTGGTGCAAGGGTCCTCATTACACAAGCAATAGAAGACTATGGAAAATACATAAATTTGAAGAGTGCAAGTTTGTACCTTGCTATATATTTGTGTGTAACATATATCTACCGATATTAATTGATAGTTGCATCAAGTTCGAGAGACTGATATGATCTGATTTATCCATCAGCGAGGCAATTAGATAAACAAAGAGCCCCTTTCCAACAAAATACGAAGCAACTGAAGGGGCAAACGAGAAATGTGAAGACAGTCAGACTGCGCTTTCTTTTTTGGGGGGGGGGGGTGGTGGGGAAGAGCTGGTGGGCCGGATGCTGGCCATCCTGCCCATGAGCTGTTGTATCATCTCGACCTTGCATCGAAGTTTACAACTGTCCAGCCTGTTCAAGTATTGTAAGGTCTCCACACATACACACACACACGCTCCCAATGTAGCTGCTTCGATTTCACTTGGGGAAAGATGGGACAACAACAGAAAGAGCCCCTGAGTTTCTGATCGGGTTTGTTTTTACTTTCCTGAAGAGAAGAAAGTTTGATTTGATAGTGAAAGGCAGAGCGAAGGGAAACGTAAACTGTCCGCTCACGGACTTTCCCAACAACATCCGGCAAAGGTTCACAAGACGCCACTGAAGTTAATAATGAAAAAGAAAAACATTGTTTTTTTTTAGAAAAAAAGCTGCTTTCGGAGGAGTGTCGGATTCAAGTGAAGGATTCCATCCAGACGTTACAAAACTCCCGACCAGAATCGTTTCCTATAACCAACTGCAATATTAACGCCACGGAATCGTTGGTTTCCTGGTGATCCTTTGATTGGAATAGTTTCTGCCTCATCCTCCAGCCGCTCTCTCACTGCAGTTCAGTTCCGAACCTTGCTCCAATGCTGTAATTAAAGGCGATCTTACGTCCGGAAAGGGTGGGAGACACACACAACAGGGAGGAATCGCTGCGGTATTTCGTACTCCCAGGCTAACATTTTCGTGTTTTCAGCAATAGCACATTACAAAGGTCATCTGTTGCACTAAATAGAAGTTTCCCATCTAACTAACGGTTTTAATGGCTGCTAGAAATCTGTTCACCTTAAGAAAACTAAAGGGGACACTGTTCAGTGATACTCGGATCTAACCCCCTTCATTGTTTTGTTTCGCCAAATCCAACTTTTCACTGCATTCCACTTATATGCGGGATTCACTAAAATCAGCCAGGATCTGGAAAACAGAGTTCATGGAAAATGCGGACAATGGTTCGAGACCAGACGGTGATCATTGCAGGAAAAAGTGCTGGGCTCGCACCGGGAGATCGAGCCATTTCCTAACCGCGAGGGAGTGAAATCCAAATCATTATTCGCCATCTAACGCATATTTGTCAAGAGAATGTGTATCAAACCCTTCAGCTGCTGCTTTTACAGCGTGTAAAACTCTGAAGTCGGGGGGGGGGGGGGTTGCTTCACTTTTGCAGCTGGGGATTGGAATAGCTGTTCCGAATGGTGGGGCAGAATTTGTGTGTGTGTGTTTAATTACCGCTCAGGATCTACTGAAGGAACGGGCGGGGCTGGGGGCTCTCTTAAACTCGAGAGAGAGAGAGCCCTTTCCTGCGGCCACTCTTTCCAACAAGCACCCGGGGCCACTGCGGGATTCCCGTTAACCAGAGGTGGGCTCTACAGGAGACTCATTCATAAACTGATACCCCTTCTCCCAATATCCCCCACTCCCTCCCACGATGTTCCCCCACCCCAACTCTCATTTAGTAATGGCTCAGGGATTCAAGAGGAACCATGCGTTCAGGATTTGCCAGTGGTCTCCTAGTGGATCCTTCACTATCTGCAAACCTGAAGGTGCCAATGGGCAGCAGGTGGCTGCAGGAAATCACCTTTCTGCCCTTGCTTCTGACGCTCTCTCTCCCCCCTACTATTACAACTTTCAAACCACAACTGGCGTTCATTCACCTTTCACCTCTGGGTATGTGATGGGCATATCCTGGGAGTCTGGTGAGTGCTTCACTGACACTGGGCAGTCCTGTTGGTATTGGGTGACATGAAGAGTTGCTAACTTCTGATTAACCAGCAGCTCCCAGAATATAGAGCATTTGCACTGGTGACCCTAGTCATTGGTGGCTACTTAAATGCCTGAATGGTACTGAGTTCCCTCAGCTCTCTCCCACAGAATTGACATGTGTTCCCCATTAGTCTTCTGACCAGTAGACAGGACACCCCTTAGTCTGACAAAACTCCAGCCTTCAATATTACTCATCCCAGAAGGGATAAAATTGCTGCCTGAATCAGTGCATATACATATTGTTGTTTAGCAAATGATTCACAATAGCCTGCTTATTAATTTCTCTTTCCATGTAATATATAGTGTGACAAGCTTACCAGAATTTTCATCATTTGTTGGTGGCACCATTGTGTGGAGATGGAACACACTACCCATTTCAATAACATAGTACCCACATTAGGCAAAAGTGAGGACTACAGATGCTGGAAACCAGAGTCTAAATCAGAGTGGTGCTGGAAAAGCACAGCAGGTCAGGCAGCATCCAAAGAGCAGGAAAACCAACATTTCAGACAAAAGCCCTTCATCAGTAGCCACATTAGCCAATAAGGCCACATTGAAGCCTTTTCAGACTCTGGAAAAGAAATACGAACAACTTTTATTTGCATAATGCCTTTAACATAATTAGACATCCCAAGGTGGTTCACCAGAGCATTATAAAACAAGCCACAAAGCACAGGAGCCAAAGTAGGCCATTCTCCCCATTAAGTCTGCTCCACCATTCAATGAGATCATGCCTCATCTGATAATCCTCCTCCACTTTCCTGCCTTTCCCCCATGAGCCTTGATTCACTTGCTGATCAAAAGTGTCTTTCTCAGCTCAATGACATTAATTCGCATGAACAGATACTAAATCAGATGACCAAAAGCTTGTTTAGAGAGGTAAGTTTCATGAAGTGCCTTACAGGATGAAAACAGAGAGACAGAAATATGTAGGAAGCGATTTCCACAGCTTAGGGCCAGGATAGTTGAAGGACTGGCCACCAATGGTGGAGAAATTCTAATTGAGAATGCATGAAAGATCAGCAGTCATATAACTTCAATAACTCTTGGCACTTACAAATCAATCTCCATACAATAAAAAATGCAAAGAAAGCCATATTGCAATTTCATAAAGGCAAAGACAATAAGAAAAGTTCAGAAGTTATTGTGGTGCACAGTTACTCATTCTAAAATGTGTTTTGTGCAACTTGAATTATCTAAATCCATTAAAATAAGAGGCATAATGAAAACACTCAAATTTCACTCAAAATTCCACAGATAGAAGTTAAATGTGAAATTAGACCAGGTACAGCCCCCAAAATGTTTTGTATCATAATCCAATTTAATGTAATCTTTGAAATAGCAAATAGATTAACAGCAGAGTGACATTCTACTTACTGATTTTGCAATCCTAATTGCAAGATACAGGACTGCATTGCAATGATTACCCAACAATTCTTTCCCTGATGGCAGGTTTATCCAAAGTTTTCTTATTGTAGGATCCAGTTATTTTTATGACTGTTCACTTGCTTTCAGCAATTTCTGTATTTAGACTTCTAAATATCTCTCCTCAACCATAGTTCCAATCTTTCATCATTTAGAAAATCCTTTGATCTATTGTTGATATGTCCTAAGTAGATGACTTCATGCTTTGCCACACCATTTGTCATAATTTTACACATTCATTATATCTATCAATGCCTCTTGGCTACTTTCTGTTTCAATCTACTCTAGTTACCGTGTGGCTTAATTTAATGTCATCATGAACAAAGATAACAGCTCCTGATTCCTTTATCCAAGTCTCTTGTGAATATAATGATAACTCCAGTACCGACCACTGAGGAGACCACCTGTCACACCTTCTCATCAAGTCTTCCCTCTAAGCATCTACATTTGTTGTTATAAAGTTTTTCATGACCATTTAGCATTATAACTGCCATGGAAGAGATTGCTTGTAACCATAATGGAGAGGTAATTAGGAGGATGGGAGATGAATAGGACAGGCCAAACTGGACTTGTACATAGAATACTGCGATGTCAAAACTTGCCTCCATTCTGGGAGATGTCTTATACAATAAACAGGGAGACAAAACTGTCCAGTTGTAAGAGGCATTTTCAAAGCCAAATGTTTGAGGTGCAGTGTGCAATGACTCACATATTATAAATGTATAGTGTTATTTAGAGAAGAGCAGAAAGTTATTTCAGTGTCTCACTCTCAGAACTCTTCCTTTAGCTACAGCCCCCAAAAATTAGGGAATTAGTTTTATGTCAAATTACTGTTTGTGGGATCCTGCTGTATACAAAATTGTTTGCTAAATTTTCCGGCTGAAGAACAACTACTCAATTTCAATGAAATTTATTACGTGAAGAATTTTGGAATGTTTTGATTAGTTGTGATAAACACTAAATAAATAAGATCCTGCTCTGTATATGGGATTAACGGTAATAAAACAAGGCTGAAACTGTTTTTTCTTAATATTTTATTCTCAGACGTTTGAGGGTTGGCTCTGTTGGCCTCATTCCTGATCCTGGAACTCTTTGACTTCCTTAATTCTTCTGTGTTGTAACTGTGTGAAATACCATTTCCGCACTATTTGCTTTGCCATTTGCTGATGATCCCACTAGCAAGGTTATGCTGGATTACTTTTCAGAAGACTAATCAATTGCTAGTTCTAGCAACATGTTCAGTCAATAAAGATATTTTCAATTATTTTTCCAACATAACCTTCAGAGTATTTTGCCATCCAAATCTTATTTGATCTCTTTATGCTTTTAGTCATCCAACCGAGTGACCTTACATTTGAGGATGGAAAAATTTCGGCCCAACCAAACTACAGTTAAGGGCAATCTATCTATTTGCCTCTTGAAAAATAACATGTTTTCTTTGCTCATCTGTTCCCCAGATGTGTTGCCTAGTCAGACAGGAAGGAGTCTGGTAAATGTCAAACAAAGCAATGAATGTCATACATTGACACCTGCCATAACTGTGTCCCTACTCCAAGACCACGAGGAATGCATTACAGATGCAATGTCCATCCTCAATACTGAGATATGAGAAAGTACCTGGGATAATATGTAGTTTGTTGAAAAATTTCCAAAAGATTTACAGATATTAAAATCACATTTTTTGGCAGCAAGATTATTCCAAAGAAACTATGGCACAAAGGAAGTTAATTGCCATGAAGCATTCTGCTTGAGACTTCATGAATTATGGGAATTAAAGAATGATGGGAGGCCATTTGGCCCACATCTGTCATCATCAGCTCTTCAAGTTCACCCATCTACTCTAGTTCCATTTCCCTGACTTTTCTCTCATTCAGTTCCTTTTAAAGATGTTGGATTAGTTGTCTGAATATCCAATGCACTCCCTTTATTAAAATTTACTCTTAATTAAATTACTTACATTGGTCAAGCACATCATAGTCTTTTAGAAATTCATATTGACTGGGCCCAATCAGCTTAATCCTTTTGAAGCATTTATTCACTTCATTATGGACTCCATTTCCAAATGGCAGTAGTAAGAATGCTCATTAGTGTGAGCAAGTCTCACTAATTGGTTTTGAGCACCAGGAAACTGTGACTACTGCTCCTGATTTTCTGTCCATTCAGAAGACGAATGCATGTTGTCCTTTCTGCATTTGGTATTCAGAATGTTGTTTCTTAGAAATTTGCCAATATCCACGATAAGTAATGTGAAATAGCTTCTCAACATTTTCTCTTTTTAAACACTGTGCCATATTTTCTGAGTTCAGACTTTCTGTACAATCTGTATATCCAAAAAAAATTGGAAAATTCTGATTCAAAGGAGTAAAATTATGCTGAATTTAGGGCAGAGAATTTAGGTCATTCAGTCAAACAAGACTGCGCTGGTGTTTTTATTCCTTAGCTTTAATGTACTTGTCTAATATCTTTTTGAAAGAGTCTAATCTATTTATCTCAATCATTCTTTGTGGTAGTGAGACTCATATTCTAATGTGTCATCCTGTATTCTTTATTATTTTGCTTTTCTGCCCCATTTAGTTTCTTAATTTCTAAGATATTAAGTGATAGAGTCATAGAAACATACAGTATGGAAACAGACCCTTTGGTCCAACCTGTCCATGCCGACCAGATATCCCAACCCAATCTTGTCCCATCTGCCAGCACGCGACTTCCAAACACTTCTTATTCATTTACCCTTCCAAATGCCTCTTAAATGCTGTAATTGTACCAGCCTCCACCACATCCTCTGGCAGCTCATTCCATACACATACCACCCTCTGCGTGAAAAAGTTGCCCCTTAGGTCTCTTTTATATCTTTCCCCTCTCACTCTAAATCTATGCCCTCCAGTTCTGGACTCCCCCATCCTAGGGAAAAGACTTTGTCTATTTATCCTATCCATGTCCCTCATAATTTTGTAAACTTCTATAAGGTCACCCTTCAGCCTCCAAGCTCCAGGGAAACAGCTCCAGCCTGTTTAGCCTCTCCCCATAGCGTATATCCTCCAACCCTGGCAACATCCTTGTATATTTTTTCTGAACCCTTTCAAGTTTCACAACATCTTTCTGATAGGAAGGAGACCAGAATTGCATGCAATATTCCAACAGTGGCCTAACCAATGTCCTGTACAGCTGCAACATGACTTCCCAACTCCTGTACTCAATACTCTGACCAATAAAGGAAAGCATATCAAAAGCCTTCTTCACTATCCTATCTACATGCAATTCCACTTACAAGGAGCTGTGCACCTGCACTCCAAGGTCTCTTTATTCAGCAACACTCCCTGGGACCTTACCATTAAGTGTATAGGTCCTGCTAAGATTTGCTTTCCCAAAATGCAGCATCTCGCATTTATCTGAATTAAGCTCCATCTGCCACTTCTCAGCCCATTGACCCATCTGGTCCAGATACTGTTGTAACCTGAGGTAACCCTGTTTGCTATCCACTACACCTCCAATTTTGGTGTCATCTGCAAACTTACTAACTGTACCTCTTATGCTCGCATCCAAATCATTTATGTAAATGAGCAAAAGTCACGGACCCACCACCGATCCTTGTGGCACTCCACTGGTCACAGGCCTCCAGTCTGAAAAACAACCCTCCACCACCACACTCTGCCTTCTACCTTTGAGCCAGTTCTGTATCCAAATGGCTAGTTCTCCCTGTATTCCATGAGATTTAACCTTGTTAATCAGTCTCCCATGGGAAACCTTGTTGAATGCCTTACTGAAGTCCTTATAGATCACATCTACTGCTCTGCCCTCATCAATCTTCTTTGTTACTTCTTCAAAAACTTAATCAAGTTTGTGAGACATGATTTCCCATGCACAAAGCCATGTTGACTATCCCTAATCAGTCCTTGCCTTTCCAAATAGATGCACATCCTATCCCTCAGGATTCCCTCCAACAACTTGCCCACCACTGAGGTCAGGCTCACTGGTCTATAGTTCCCTGGCTAGTCTTTACAGCCCTTCTTAAACAGTGGCACCACATTTGCCAACCTCCAGTCTTCTGGCACCTCACCTGTGCCTATCGATGATACAAATATCTCAGCAAGAGGCCCAGCAATCACTTCTCTAGCTTCCCACAGAGTTCTTGGGTACACCTGATCATGTCCTGGGGGTTTATCCACCTTTAACCGTTTCAAGACATCCAGCACTTCCTCTTCTGTAATATGGACATTTTGCAAGATGTAACCATCTATTTCCCTCCAGTCTATATCTTCCATATCCTTTTCCACAGTAAATACTGATGCAAAATATTCATTTAGTATCTCCCCCATTTTCTGTGGCTCTTTTTCCAAAAAAAAACTCATTGTGTCACATTTAACTGGGAGTAAAATTTTGTAGGGGTCTAAGTGATATAGGCGTCAATGAAACTTCTGACAGAATTGTGTGAGAACATTTTCCAGGGGTCTACCTTGATGTAGGGGCATCTTTCTTGACAGTGGTGCACTGAGTTCCTCGCTCAGCAAAAGCAAGTATTTAGTCCAGGAGGATTAGAGGTTGTTAAATGCCTATTTAATGGTCCAACTCTTCTCATTAATATTCAGCTTCCAGATGCACCAAACAAACTGGACATCAATAAACCTCGACATGGAAACCAGAGCAGGTACCTGGCAAATTCTGCTTGTTGCTTATTTCGAAGGGTATCTATATTGGACACCGGCACCAATAAATCAAAGCATGTTTGATGGACACCAGCCACCCACCTTACATTTATTCTCATTGGTATCTGCTATGTGCTGACCATTAAGAACCTTCATGGCACATCTCCAATCCATTTACAGTACGATTTTATACTTCAATGTTCACCTTGTACTGCACCAGCAAATTACATTGTAATGTGTAATGTGTCAGCAAGGACATGTTTCACCCAGCTCATTAACTGGACCACGCTGCATCTCTGGGCTATTTGTTTGCTGTGTCTTTCGCACTTACTCTGTCCAGATGCTTACAGCAGCCCTGCCTTGCCTCACTTTTGTGCACTTTCCCATCAGCCAGTGTGACCAGTCTCATATTATTTCCATTTTGCCATGCTGTTTTACTCAGACACAAAGGAAGGAAGCTTGTTATAGTTGTCAGCAGATTTCTGTCAAGTCAGAAGGGATAGGCTTCACTCAGGTGCTTCCAAGGGCAGCTTCCAATTGCAGGCGAGGGGCTTGAAAATGGTCAGTTAACCTATCACAGCGGTCAGAGTCAGGATGTTGTCCACATAAGGGATGAGGAGGCCTGTCTTATATGTCAGGGACAAATGCCAGGAACAAACAGCTCCAGACTGACAGTTCTTGTCTTGGCACACAGTGAGCATTTAAATGACACATGTGCAAGTGATGCTTGTCAATTCTGGGATATGCTGGTAATATTGAGTTGTTTCAGGAATGGTGCATGGTAAAATGGAGTTGGAATTGGACAAGAGCAGTGCTATAAATGAAGGATAGGTAGTTAACAAGGTGGGTTTGGTTAGATACAATGAAAAATCTTATTAGACCTTGGACCAAATATCTCTCCAAAAAACCTGATTCAATTTATCTCTTGGTATTCCTGGACTTGTTGCCCCTGGTCCTTTACTCTTAGACAAATATGCTGACCCTGAATTCTCACTATTCTACCTTTAAAAGATTCCCATTTTAAGACTTATCTGCAAGTAGCTGTTACCAGTCTAAGTTTGCCAGCTCCTGCATAAAAAAAATTGAACTCAGCCTTATCCCAATGTAGACATTTAAAATCCTCACTTATCTCTTTCTACAATGACTTTGAAACATTGAGTTGTGGTTATTATTCCCAAAATGTTTGCCCACTGACACTTCAACCAGTTGACTAGCTTCATTACCTAAGTCCAACACTGGCCCATCTCTAGTGGGATCACCTATATATTGGCATAAAAGATTCGCTTGGATGATCTTTAAAAGTTCCACATTGCCTAATCATTTCGTGCTAAGGCAATCCCAGTTATTGTTAGGAAAGTTGAAATCCCCTACTATAACCGTATTCCTGTCATGCAAGTCTGTGATTTGCCTGCATATTTGCTCTTCTCTTTCCCTCTGAAGGTTAGATGGCCTCTAGTATAATCCCAGGAAAGTGATTGCCCCATTATCATTTCTAACCTGTATTCAAATGTTGATAGCCTTGCAAGATATATCTCTCTTATTACTGTTGTGATGGTCTCCATTATTAATAATGTAATGACCCCACCTCTATCATACTTGAAACCTCTATATCCTGGAATATTGAGCTGCCAGTTCTTCCCCTCTTTCTAATCCCTCCTTTACGAGACTGATGACAGGACTGACATACGGGAATAGACTGAATATAGCTGGGATTATAATTCTAACAGGATTCACCTGAGTAGATGTAGGGAGGATGTTCTCAATCACTGTGGAGTCCAGATCCAGGGGTCACAGTCTAAGCATAAATGATTGGCCTTTTAGGAGAGAGATGAGAGAGAATTTCTTCACCCAGACCACCGGTGATATTTTCTGCCACAGGAAATCATTGAGGCCAAACTATTAAGGCTTTTCAAGAGAGAAATAGTCACAGTTCTTAGGGCTAAAGAGATCAAATGATATGGGGCAAAAGTGGGAACAGAGTACTGAGTTGGATGATCATCCAAGTTCATAGTGAATAGCAGAGCAATATGAAGGGGCTGAATAGCCTACTCCTGCCCCTATGTTACTACTCTCAAAGATACTGAAACCTGGCAACTGCAGACCTATCGGCTTAGAATCAGATTTAAAAAACAATGAGAAAACCACGGATGCAGGAAATCAGAAATTGCTGGAAAATCTCAGCAGGTCTGGCAGCATCTGTGGAGAAAAGTCAGAGTTTACTTTGATTTCTCTCTACAGATGCTACCTTACCTGCTGAGATTTTCCAGCAATTTCTGTTTTTGCTTTTGGCTTAACATCAGCTCTGGGATCGTTGGTGCTGCCCAGGGGTTGGGATTGGTGAGTGGAGGAAGGTACAGATGGGTGGTGGTAACATTTATGGGTAGCAGTCCAGGACAAAATTAGTAGAGATTTGGAAATGCTTGGACTAATTAAATAAAGTCAACACAGGTTTGTTAAAGACATTTTACTGCATTTATCAAATTCTTTGATAATGCAGCTGAATGGATTAGCAAAGATAGTATAATTGATGACATTTATGAATTTTTCAAAGCTGTTTGACAGGTTGTCACTTCATAGACCTGTTAGCAAAGTTGAATGATAAATGAAAGAGCAGTGGAAGCAATTGTTCAAATATGGCTAAGGGACAGAGAGCAGAGTTTGGTGGTGAATTAGTGCCTTTCATGCCAGAATGGGGTGGGGCGTTATTGGTAGACAGTTTGGTTCTTGCATTAGGAACATTGCTTTCATGTTAGGGACCTGGACTTGGGTACAAAGAACACAATTTCAAAGTTTGCAGATGCCACAAAATGTAGAAATGTAATTGACAATGGGAATGCAGAAACTGGCTCTGCTTAAGTGGATATATAAAATAAAATACAGAAAGTGTTCAATAAGTGGAACAGAATCAACATCATCCATGGACAAAAACAGTAACTGTTTAAAGTCAAGTATGATTATTTTTGGGAGTTTCGATTTAGTCTCTTTATGAAAGCTTAAATGTAACACAAAGGTGCATAAAGTTATCTTGATAGAAAAATTGTGGAGAAGCATTATATATTAAATAGTTAAATTTTGATGGAGGTACAGGAGGAGAGAGAGTTTAGGGTATATGTACAGAAATCTTTGAAAGTGGTCAGACAAATTGAGCAGGCTGCTAAAAATAGGTGGAAATTTTGGCTTAATTGATAGAGAAACTGAATAATTTGAAAGAAGTTATGCCAAATTTTAATAAAACATTTGTTAAGCCTCAGCATTGTGTTCAATTTTGGACACTGTAAGAAGAATATCAAAGCATGAGAAAGTGTTTATGAAGATACTAACAATTTAGAGGAAGGAAGCAAGTGTACTATAGCTACATTTACAGATATTACAAGAATAGGTGGAAAGGCAGGTTGTGAGAACGATACAAGCTGTTTACAGAGAGGTATTGACATGTTAACTCAGTAGGTGAAAAGTGGCAAATGGAATATAACATGGGTAAATGCAAATTTGTGCATTTTTGAAGGAAAACAGAAGAATAAAGTATTATTTAATCAGGAAGAACTGCAGAAAACTGAAACACAAGGGTACTAGGGGGTACTTGTTAATGAAACGTAGAGAGCTAACATACAAATACATCAGTTAATCAGGAAGATTAAAGGAATGTTGGCCCTTATTTCAAAGGGATTGGAGTATAAGAATAGGGAAGTCTTACTGCAATTGTCCAGGATGATGGTGAGACCACATTTAGAGTACTGTGAGCAGCTTTGGCTTGCATGTTTAAGGCAAGGCATTATTTAATTGGAGGCAGTTCAGAGAAAGTTCATGACGATGTTTCCTGATATGAAGGGATTGTCTTTATACAAAGGTTAAACAAATTGGAGTTCTTTGGAATTTAAACGAATGAATGGTGATCTCCAAAAACACATAAGATTCTTAAGAGGTAAATGCTGAGAGGATAGTTCTAGTTATGGGGGAGTCTTGACCCTAGCCTCAGAATAAAAGGAATGCAAATTTTGACTGAGATGGGAAGCAATTTCTTCTCTCACCATTGTGAATCTTTGCAACACCTTGCCACTGAAAGTTTTGGGGTAGAGTCCTAGTGTATATTTGAGAGTGAGGTAGGTAGATTGTTGATCTGTACGGGAAACAAGGACTGTGGGGAAAGGGCCAGGAAGTGGACGTGAGGAAAGTTGGATCAGCAATGATTCTATTGAATGGTGGAGCAGGCTCAAGAGCTGAATAACCTACTCCTGTTCCTATTTGTTATGGTCTTGGAGTCTAAGAAATTAACTTATGATTCTAGGGATTCAGGACTTCAGTTACATACAGAAAGTACTAGAAAAAGTGAGTTGTTTTCTTTAAAAGGCAGAGAAGGTTAGAAGATTTGAGAGAGTCATAGAGTTTCACTGTACCGGCTGTGAGTACTTAGACATGCATGGCTTAATCGTTGAGATAAGCATATGTTACTGGCAGGATCAATCAGATAGCCGAACCCAAAAGTGTTCACTGGTCAACTGGTGCCCGAGCCTCCCCCCGGAGGTCATCCTGGCACCGAGTTCAGCTCTTTCGAAATTCAGCCTCTCGTCTGATCTAAAAGCGAGAGAGCCCAGTACTGATAGGCCAGGCGGAGCACCACCCTTGCAGGAGAAAGGGTGAGCACCACCTCCCTGGCTCTGTGTTCAAAATTCTGAATGTTTTGATAGAATAAATAAAAATAAATTGTTTCTGGCTGAAGAAGGATTGGTATTCTGGAGACAGTGTTTAAGATAGGGGCAACTGAGAAAGTAATATTTTACACAGTGAGTTGTTGTTATTAGGATTGGACAGCTTGAAAAGATGGTGAAAGTAAATTAATTGAATAAATACTTGAAGGGAAGTAATTTTTTTATTCATTCACGAGATGAAGGTGTTACTCGCCAGGCCAGCATTTAAATCCCATCCCTAATTGCCCACAGGGCAGTTAAGGGTTATCAGAGAAGTGTGGGACTAATTGTTTAGACCTACCAAGGAGCTATCACAGGTTCAATGGCTAAGTGGTCTCCCTCTGTACTGTATCATTCTATGACTCCACAATGCTATGATTAATTTACTATTTAATTGTCCAGTCTACAAGTTTTCCAGTTTCATCTTGCCCTATGTAACATGCTTTCTCAGTGTTAATTGTATTCCTCAATTTGGCAACTTTTTCAATTGTTGACTTTGTGTTACTTGATCTTAAATTCGAACGAATAGTATAAATTATGAAACAGAGGTCCCAAACCTAATCTTATAGATTATTGCTTTTACTTATCCCGCAACCTGCATATTTGTGCTATATTTGCAAGTAATTCAGGTACTTCTTCTTTAATTCCACACCCTGACCTTTGTCATGAACCTAACATATGGTACCTAATGAAAGATTAGCAACCCCACGACAACTTTCTTCAACATTCTAATTGTATGCTCTCTAGACCTGGTGACTTTTCCAATTTCATTCTTTTATAGTATCAATAAATTGCTTTTGTGTATTTAAATCCAATGGTATTTTTTCTCAACCTCCTCAGGTACACCCATAAAGTATTTTTCATCTTGTTCTGTAAAAATTGAGGCATCTTTCCCATTCACTCCCAAATACAAGGTTGTTCCTTTTATCACAATTGAACCTGTCAATTTCTTGACCATCCTTTCACTTTTAATATTCTTGTTTAAAAATGCTTGTTATTTGCTTCATGTTGATTAATACTCTTCTTTCATACTTCTGCTTGGATCTCCTAATTTCTGCTTTTCTTCCCTTGTGCATTGCTTTTACAACTTTCATTGTTTCCTTCAGTTTATATTTATCAGGTGTCCATTTTTAAAATTTAGTTAAAAGCTAGCCATCCTATGTATCCAAGGAATCTTTTCTGTCTTACTTTTGACTCATTGGTGTGTGTTTTTAGTCTGGGTGTTATTCACCTTATGTATGTGAGCTATTCTTGAACTAGTTAATGTGAACTAAATCCATTTCATCCCACTAATATTGTCTAACTTCCAGTCTGACATTTTACTATTGACTAATCCTTTTTATTCACATAACTAACCTGAATCGAGTAAGATTTTGCAATGAAATTGATTAGACTCAGTAAATAATCTCTACATTGGAATGAGAGTACACATAGTCTTACCAGACCATAGGGCTGCTCTCTCATTAGACAGAGACAACTGGTGGTGATTTAATCTGATGGCCACCATACCTCAAGTGAGCGGAGAGGTTGAGAAGGAGAATCCTTAGTGGCAATCTTAGTCAGTAATGGGAATTGAATCCATGCTGTTGGTGTCACACTGCTTCACAAACCAACCATCCAGCCAAACGAGCATAACTGATAGTTAGCCAGAGGCACATAAAAATGGAGCCTTGGATCTCATTTAATTTACACTGGCAAGCTGCAAATGTGTGCTTTGAATCATCAGGCAACTCACAAACAAAGGAAATGCATGCTTTGGCAGGTTTTGTTGCTAGTAGGGGCTGTTATACAATTCTGGTGTTGGAGGAAGATGGTTGAGTGCTGTGGAGAAAGGGAATTGGGATGGGGAGGTGATTGAGAAGGAGATTTAGAAGGAGGAAGTGATTAGGATGATGGGAGGTAAATGGAACATGCCTTACTAGGTTGGAAATTCATCATATCCCTCAGTATAGAATCAGGTCATTCAGTCCTTCGAGTCCACACTGCACCCCCTCCCCCCCCACCCCGAAGGGCAGCCACCTACACAGTGTACCATCTCCCCTCCCACAGCCTATCCCTGCATTTCCATGGCTGATCCATCCAGCCTGCTCATCTTTGGACTGTGGGAATATCCCACACACAAAACGGGAGAATGTGCAAACTCCACACAGTTGGCTAAAGCTGGAATCAAAACTGGTTCTTGGTGCTGTGAGGCAGCAGTGCTCACCATTGAGCCACCACACCACCTGAGTGTTGTCCTGAATATTTTCACACAGATGGGAAGAGAACTCTTGCCCATTCTGGTTCCACATTCTGAGCAGCATTTTAAAAAAATACTTAACCTTGTTTGTAAAAGCCTCGAGTGTTCAGATTTTTTTTTTAGATTACTTACAGTGTGGAAACAGGCCCTTCGGCCCAACAAGTCCACACCGACCCGCTGAAGCGCAACCCACCCATACCCCTACATTTACCCCTTACCTAACACTACGGGCAATTTAGCATGGCCAATTCACCTGACCCGCACATCTTTGGACTGTGGGAGGAAACCGGAGCACCCGGAGGAAACCCACACAGACACGGGGAGAATGTGCAAACTCCACACAGACAGTCGCCTGAATCGGGAATTGAACCCGGGTCTCAGGCGCTGTGAGGCAGCAGTGCTAACCACTGTGCCACCTTGCCGCCCACTAGCTCCTGAGTGCTTCCTGTACAGATTAATTGCTAGACTGCATATAGATGTAGTTTTCCTGAATACAACTAGTTTGACACAAGTTGAATTCAGGGCAGCCAAATTTCTGAAAGACAGGTCTGAAACAGGTGCAAACCTTTGATTTTGCAGAGTTTCATGCCTGTCTCAGGTGGTATTCCTGGTCACTATACTTCAGCTTTTGGTAATATGACATGAGGCATGCTTCCAATGGGAACTGCATGCATGCTGTCTCCTGTCTGTGAAAAGGGTGAAAGATTAGCTCATTTTGAGGTCAGCGCCTTCATTCCTTCAGTGCTGTCCTACCTGTGTACCATTGCGTGTCCTGCTCCATTATCCTGAATCAAATTTGCCATTATATTCTTTATTGTAAGCTATGCTTTATACCAATTGAAAAAGAAATCATTCTATGTGCATTCTAAGATCTCTTCCTTATCTGATTACAAACATTTGTTTTACCCCAGTTTGCTTTGAGATGGTCAAACAAGTCTGGCATTGCTGCAAACCTCTCCAAATCTCAATTCTTTTCCTATTATTCAGTTGTCCATAACATACTCTGAACATGGTAACCAGATTCTTATTAATTTTAACTCAAGCCAGACAGGCTCCATCTGAATACCATCAGCAATAAAAACTTTTTCTTTCTACAGCTGTGAATATGTGCTTCTCCTCTTTTTAATTCTCTGTTTCTACTGAATGACAATAGAAATTACTGCACATTCATGGCAACCTAATGAGTAGTTTTCCTTGTTCTTTTTCTGAGAAATTGGTCTCTCAACCAGTCACCTTGATGGGGCTAGCTTTTTTTCAGTCGCATGTGTATTCCTATCAATGTTAGGCATCAAGTGAGGAATCTGGATTGAAGTGAGGCCAAGGGAAATGCATTGTATTGGTAGCATGTGCCTGTCATTTCTATACAACTCTTAACTTCTGAGTTGTTGTATGTACTACATCTTTTCTGAGAATACTGCCGTTTCTAAAGCAGGTTCAAAATACAATGCTAATCAACTACAGGCAAGGATAAAAGTCTCTGAAGAGATCATTTATGAACGTTTGGTTGTTGATTTCGGTGCCCTAATGGCCTAGTCAGAATACAACTTCCAACACATCATGATCTATTTTGGATCTGCAGCTTGTGTTTCAATCTTACCAGAAAACAAAACCAGCAGCAATGTTTCATCACATTCCTTGGCAATCAATGTTATGGCCGCAGATAAAACGATCAACCAGTTAGAGAAAAGGAAAAAAGAACTTACATTTATATAGTGCCTTTCATGAACTTGGGACATCAACCAATAATATATTTCTAATGCTTGATCATGTTTGCAATGTAAGGAAACTCAACAGCTAGTTAGTGCACAGCAAGGACTCTCAAATAGTAGAGACAAATGGCCATCAGATTTGTTGTTTTAAAATTGGCTGAGGGATAACTGTTTGGCAAGACACCTACTTTAACAGATACTTTGTCTAAACTAATGTTATCAGCATGTGGGCATTGATGATGGGGGTACATCTTGAATGGCCCGCCATTTCTTCATGTCACGAGTTTGAGAAATCATTTTCTATTGTAAAGAGCGCGTTGGTGCCTGCAACCGTTTCAATCAATGGAAGTGCTACAAAGATATTTTGAGGATAATTCTGAAACATTGCAGAATACCAAAAATGAATCAGGAAGAAGCAATTAGTCAAGTTGATGGAGTCACCACTGATAAAAGAGGAAATTTGCTTCAGCAGTAAACTCGTTAAAATTGTCCAATTTTCTCAGAAAGCTTGCAATGTTTGGTTCCTCAAATATTTATCCACTCAAAATATTGTGAAAAATTTGAGAAAGGGCCCATTTAAATTATTATTTATATCTAATGACATTGCCTGCTCTGAGATTAAAGAGAACTGAGTGCATGACACCAAGCAGATGGAACACAAACATCCACGCTTGATTAAGGCCAGACCATTGTTTTCATCATCGTGGCACTGTTGAAGCTTTCCAAGGATCTGCTTATAGTCACATTGAGTCACTGAGATAAGCAATTGTGGATGGAGAACTTTTGTAGGAGAGAGTTCTTCAGTTTAAGAGCAACAAGAGAGAGAAATTCAGAGAAAACAGGATCTGGAAAATTGACAAAAGAGCAAAACAAGAAGGCTATAGTGGAGAAAGAGAGTTAAAGATTAAAAGTCTACTGAATGACAAGCTGTTTCTTACTTTTACTCAAGAGTGTGAGGGAAATGTTTGATAGATCTCCCCATTGAGCCAGGTTTGAGTCTTGGACAAAACTGAGCTTTGCAGAAAATTAGGAATTGTTGAAAGAAAAGGTGTTTGTTAAAGAGGAAAATAAGCCTCTGGAAATCTGTTATAAAAAATTAGGATGTCAGAGTTTCATTTGAGATCACAAGTTACAATGTTGACAAAGTAACAGATAAAGATTAATGGCACAAACACCAGAGGTAATCAGTGATTTCTGCTCATTCAGCTTATCAAAGAAACCAGGGAACATGGTTCTTGATGCAGAGCCAGAGAACAAAAGGCAAATGATCCTGACTCTGCCCAGGAATGAGATAATCATTTACCCCAAGTCTCACAGAAATAATCTCTTAACTGGCACAGAGATAGATTTTGGCAGCCAATTGTTGGTGCAGGCCAAGTGCTGATTTTAAACAGACCATGGCAGGCATTAGTGCAGCTACCTTTTGCATACTGTTCCTTCAGGGTAGAGGATATTAGAATGAAAACAATTTGAAATACCTGGCACTCAGGCAGGGCAATCTTAAGATTCCCTTATGTGGACCAAGCGACCTCCTGGAGGATAACATGGAGTGGGTGGCAAGAAGAGACCAAAACCTCAGATGAAATTGACATGACTGGACAACCAGCAGAAAAAGTGTGAACTGACAAATTTGGATCCGGTGTAGGAAAAGATTCAATCACATGTTACACTCCAACTAGGGGAGAGCAGTACCCTAACTCTTAGGATAGGACAAGGTGTAAATGTTCACCATCTACCGAGCACAGAAACTGTGAAGCCTCAGGGTGCATGCTGCACCTCAGCTGAGAAAGCTCCACAGAGGCCACTATCTGGTCACCAAATCACTCTTTATTTACATGATCCAGTTCTCTCAGAGCCAGCTCTCAGAGTGAACAGGATGTCTGAGATTTCAGTTCTTTTCTGTCAGCCAGGACTCCCCATTGGAACAGTCCCAGTCAGGGAAGCCATATTCTATGAGTTCCACCTGGCTGGTACAATCTCTACATAAGTATAGGAGAAATATATGCATGGGCTACTTATGACCTCTCCGCAGTATTCAGAGAGGAAGCGTTATTGAAGATTTGTAAGCATGGATTTTTTTAGCAGCTTCTAATGAATAGAAACAGTTTGCATTGACCTTAAAGGTGATCAGTGCCAGACCATGCATTCCTTTCTTAGGAGAAATGGGTTAAAATATCTAGGAAAGGGCCTATATTAATAGAGGAGACACTGATCTTCACATGATCACAGCTACATAGGTGGGAGCCATGGAAACAGCCAAGATAGGGGACCATACCATTGAGGCCCACCATGGCAGAGCAGGCACTGACAGTAGATCTAGTGATTTGAGAGAGCAACGCATTCATTGCACTCTGCTGCAGGGGGTGAACTCTGTGGGTGTAATCTTACAGGGACCTGAATGATGCGCGCGAGGGGCAGCACAGTGGCTCAGTGGTTAGCACTGCTGCCTCAAAGTGCCAGGGACACAGGTTTGATTCCCACCTTGGGCGAATGTCTATGTGGAGTTTGCACATTCTCCCCGTGTCTGCAAGGTGTTTCCTCCGGATGCTCCGGTTTCCTCCTACAATCCAAAGATTTGTAGGCTAGGCAAATTGGTCATGCTAAATTGCCCACAGTGTTAGGTGCAGTAGTCAGGGGTAAATATAGGGTAGAGGAATGGGTCTGGATGGGTTACTCTTTGGAGGGTCACTGTATACTTGTTGGACTGAAGGGCCTGTTTCCATACTGTAGGGAAAATAATCTAATTAAATATAGCAGAATTGCACATGAAGTTCACTAGGGCCTGCTTTGGCATCAGGAACAACTCACTGTATCTCTTAAGTTCTGGGCATTGAGGTGAAGCTGTCATGATGCAGTACCCTGTTGAGGAAGACTATTGCTTGTTAATGACCTAATTCTATGCATATCTCATGATCATTCAGCTTTCTATTGTATCACCCGTCACGAACAATCTAGATGCTAAGAATTCTTGACATAGAAGTCAGAATGCGCACCTGGCAACTTCAGTTTGCGATTGGCTGTGAAGAAGTTGGTCACCGTGCAACAGCATCCTGGGATATGATCCATGAGCACCAGCTGTGTGCAGACCTGCGACTGGTATTTGATAATGATCAATGACTTATCTTCATGGCACCTCTCTCATTCACTTACAGGATATCTCAGAAGCACAAACTTCATTGCAGGTCAGTCTGGTAACTAGCAAGTTTAGTCTTCATTCAGGCTGTGTATCAGGTATGCTCACTTGCTCTCTTAGTGTGCACACTTCATACCCACCTGCATGCCCAAACCATCCATGCCTTGTGTATTAGCACAGTCAGGCAACCAATCAGTTTGCATTAAGGGGACATACATCTCTCTATACAGCAGTGTGCTACATCCAACTCATGGTAGACAAGCTGGAGGCCGGAAGAACACAGCAAGCCAGGCAGCATCAGGAGGTGGAGAAGTCAACATTTCAGATGTAACCCTTCTTCAGGACTTGGGGTGGATGAAAGTGGAGCTGATGAGAAAGGGGGTGGGGAAGGGTGATAAAGCAGGCTAGGTGAACCCAAGTAGACGGTACAACCAAATTGGTCGACAGGAGGAATGAATCCGGTTGGTAGTTGGAAGGAATGGCCGGTCAGAGGAATGGAAGGAAGGGGGGTTGCTGGGAAGGGAGTTGGGGGATGGGAAGGGAGGTTATTTGAAATCGGAGAGCACAATGTTAAGTCCTCTGGGCTGCAGACTGCCCAAATGGAAGATGAGGTGTTTTTCCTCCAATTTGCCATCTGATTCACTGTGGCAATGGTAGGAGGCCAAGGATGGACATGTCGGAAAGGGATTGGAAGGGGGAATTAAAATGGGCTGTGACTGGGAAATCCAGTCAGCCCCTGCAGTCCCGGGTGAAATATTGGGCGAAACATTCTCTTAGTTTACATTTGATCTCCCCGATGTAGAGAAAACCACACCAAGAGCACTGGATGCAGTAAACTAGGTTGGAGGAGATGCAAGTGAACCACTGTCTCACCTGGAAGGACTGTTTGGGGCCCAGCATGGAAATGAGGGGGATGGTGTACCAGCAGGTTTTGCATCTTTTCCATTTACAGGGGAAGGTACCTGTGGGTTCAGGGGGTTGGTGGGGAGAGTGGCGCAAACCAAGGATTGGTCCTTGTGGAAGGCAGAGAGGGGTGAGGAGGGAAAATGTTCTCAGTGGTGGGGTCTAATTGGAGTTAGCAGAAGTGTTGAATGATTATCCATTAAATGCAGAGAGTAGTGAGGTAATGGGTGAGGACAAGGAGGACACTCTATTGTGTTTGGGGGAGTGGCATTGGAACTGTGGAATGGGGAATGGAGGAGGTGCCACCTCAACACACCCCGCGCCCCCTTTATCTGCAGCTTTCTTCACACCCACCCTCAGTCTTACACCTGAAACATTGACTTTCTTACATGCTGACACTGTCCGGATTGTTGTTTTCTACCAGCCTCCTGCTTATCTACCTTGGATTCCAGCATCTGCAGTTGTTTTGTCTCTAACTATGTTTGTACCACATCCAACTCACAGCTGTACCATGTCCAAGCAGCTTATGTGACCTGCACACGGCACATGGGGCAAGCTGGCAGCCATGTCTCAAAGTCGAAGGAGAGTAGTCCTTACCAAAGTTCATGCCAGTACCCATCAATCAGGAGTCCCGGCACAACAAGCTAAGGACAGAATCTGATACCAGTCCAGAGGATTGGCCATGGCCACATATCCAATCAGGGTAATTCTGCTCAGGATGTCTATGCAGTCCAGGGAGTGAGTCACTGTCAGTTCTGTGGTTCCATAGCAACCAGTCCCAGAGGTGGGGCTAATGTGGCCAGGAACCAAAGCAGAAATTGCTGGAAACACTGCAGGTCTGCCTGCATTTGTGGAGAGAGAAACAGAGTTAATGTTTTGAACCCAGTGACCCTTCTGAGCACTTCTCGTCTGGGGCTGCCTGATCAAGTAATTGACCCTAAACTCGAATTCCCAAGGGTGGGAAGAAGGCAAATGGACTGGATGTGGAGAATCCAGCCACCTGAATGTCCTGAGAGAAGATGTTAGAAGAACGTCTGTGTGATTCCACGTCTGGCTGGCGCCTCCTGGCACTATCTTGTCTCCCAGTCACCTCCATCCCCCATCACGAAGGACTCAAAGCCCTCCGCTTCTTCCTTTCCCGCCGCACCAACCAGTACCCTTCCACTGACACCCTCCTTCGACTGACTGAACTGGTCCTCACCCTGAACAACTTCTCTTTCCAATCCTCCCACTTCCTCCAAACTAAAGGAGTTGCCATGGGCACCCGCATTGGCCCCAGCTATGCCTGTCTCTTCGTAGGATATGTGGAACAGTCCATCTTCCGCAACTACACTGGAACCACCCCCCCATCTTTTCCTCCGCTACATTGATGACTGTATCAGCGCTGCCTCGTGCTCCCACGAGGAGGTTGAACAGTTCATCCACTTTACCAACACCTTCCACCCCGACCTCAAATTTACCTGGACCATCTCAGACTCCTCCCTCCCCTTCCTAGACCTTTCCATTTCTATCTCGGGCGACCGAATCAACGCAGACATCTACTATAAACCGACTGACTCCCACAGCTACCTAGACTACACCTCCTCCCACCCTGCCCCCTGTAAAAACTCCATCCCATATTTCCAATTCCTTCGTCTCCGCCGCATCTGCTCCCAGGAGGACCAGTTCCAATACCGTACAGCCCAGATGGCCTCTTTCTTCAAGGACCGCAGATTCCCCCCAGACATGATCGACGATGCCCTCCACCGCATCTCCTCCAGTTCCCGCTCCTCCACCTTTGAGACCCGCCCCTCCAACCGCCACAAGGACAGAACCCCACTGGTTCTCACCTACCACCCCACCAACCTCCGTATACAGAGTATCAAAAGCCGTCATTTCCGTCACCTCCAAACGGATCCCACCAGCAAGGATATATTTCCCTCCCCTCCCCTATCAGCGTTCTGAAAAGACCACTCCCTCCGTGACTCCCTTGTCAGGTCCACACCCCCCCACCAACCCAACCTCCACTCCCGGCACCTTCCCCTGCAACCGCAAGAAATGCAAAACTTGCGCCCACACCTCCTCCCTTACTTCTCTCCAAGGCCCCAAGGGATCCTTCCATATCTGCCACAAATTCACCTGCACCTCCACACACATCATCTATTGCATCCGCTGCACCCGATGTAGCCTCCTCGATATTGGGGAGACAGGCCGCCTAATTGCGGAACGCTTCAGAGAACACCTCTGGGACACCCGGACCAACCAACCCAACCACCCCGTGGCTCAACACTTTAACTCCCCCTCCCACTCCACCAAGGACATGCAGGTCCTTGGACTCCTCCATCGCCAGAACATAACAACACGACGGTTGGAGGAAGAGTGCCTCATCTTCCGCCTGGGAACCCTCCAACCACAAGGGATGAACTCAGATTTCTCCAGTTTCCTCATTTCCCCTCCCCCCACCTTGTCTCCGTCGATTCCCTCGAACTCAGCACTGCCTTCCTAACCTGCAATCTTCTTCCTGACCTCTCCGCTCCCACCCCACTCCGGCCTATCACCCTCACCTTGACCTCCTTCCACCTATCACATCTCCATCGCCCCTCCCCCAAGTCCCTCCTCCCTACATTTTATCTTAGCCTGCTGGACACACTTTCCTCATTCCTGATGAAAGGCTTATGCCCGAAATGTCGAATTTCCTGTTCCTTGGATGCTGCCTGACCTGCTGTGCTTTTCCAGCAACACATTTTCAGCTCCCAGTGAGGGAGGAGCACCTGGGATCCACTCCAGGTTCTCCATCACTCTATCGCCATTTCTTCAGTCCTGAGGAACAATGACTGAGTTGCTAGAGTGTAGATGAGTGTACCTCTCCAGCAGGCTGTGTGGTCACTGGGCAGAAGTAGGTACTGCATATGCTGGGCCTGGTTCTCCATGGCATCCACCATCCTATCTTTGGAGAAGGCAGATGATCACATAATTGCAACAGCTGTGTCACCATTGTGTAGCTGCATTCTTACAGCCTCTTGGGAATGTGGATTACTATGACTGACATCCCTGTCTGATCCTCCCTATGCACGTGGACAAAGTCCCTGATTGTCTTCACCACAGGATTCTCTCCTGCCTGGGGCTGAGCAGGTGCCTGATCTCTGGCACATCTCAAAGTGCCAGTGGCTTGGGACATTCCTTTTTCAGTCAGCTGCAGAGGTATCACAGTGGACTGCTCACCTGCTTGGGCTCCCAAACTTCCTAAACCTGACGTTCCCACTGAGGTATTAGTATCTGAGCTGCTGGGAGGTGCAGGAGGCAAACTTGCCAATGATACCTTTCACTGGTGCTTCCCCGATACCTCGGAACTCTCTTCCTCAGAATAAAAGTAAATGAGGGAAATATTCTAGACAATAATAACAGTAGCAGGTTGGTAGGAGCTGGGTGCAGAAAGAGAGATAGAGAGAAGGGTGTGGCACTTACCTTGGATAAGTGGAGAAGGATCTGACCTTCTTATGGCACTGCTAGCCATTTCCACAGACTGTGGAGATCATACTGATCTAGGTGGTAACCTCGGACCAGGATACTAGAGTCTGGTGGCATGGCCTCATGTGCCTGCCCTCTGAGAACAGGACTCTTTTCTTTTGCAACATCCCTTTGACCAGGATGTCCAGGCCCCTGTTCAAGGATCAGAGTGCCATTTTCCACCTTCACCTAAAGGACATTAATAAACCAGATGGGAATTTTATACAATCTAATAATAATGAGTTTTGAGAAGATTTGTAGCTCAGGTTGTGGTTCTGGATGTAGGTTTGCTCGCTGAGCTGGAAGGTTCATTTCCAGACGTTTTGTCACCCTACTGGGTAACATCTTCAGTGGGCCTCAGGTGAGGCAGTGTCCATGTTTCCTGATAGTTTCATGGTGACCATTATGGAAATGAGTTTTACATTTGAAACTTTTTGACTGAAATTCAATTTCAGCAGTTGCTGCATTAAGTTTTGAAATCAAAAGCACAGAGCATTAGACTGGGTTTCTGGATTAGCCGTCCAATGACATTTCGGCTATACTATAAATGTCCTATAAAATATAGCAAACACAATCATGATGAGACAATAGTTCACTGTTCTGTATTATGTTGTTAAAAGAAGGCTATTTAAATCCACTGAACTCACTTCTGCCTGATATCAATAATAATTTCACAGACATCTTTGGAAAGACTGTTCTTTGACAAGCAAGGAAGCTTTGTGATGCCAAAGCTGGTCTGGGTGCACAGTCTTTTAAAGATGGAGCTGGCACAGTGAATGCCAATCTTCAGTGATAAAAAGTGAGTGATGAGTTCTTCTGGGAACGGTGGATATTAAAATGGGGTTGGAATCATTGGGATGGGTTTAGGTGATTAATGAGGCAAGTTTAGCAAGATCTTGTCAGGCCTCACAGAGAGAACCCCTGCTTAAAACTCAGCTAAACTGATAATTAGCTAAAAATATGTAAGGTTCAGCCCTGAGTCTCTATTAATGGGCCAACCTAATTTTTAAAAAAATCAGTTTGAAGAATGGAAGTCAGGATCCTCAGAAGAAGAAAAATGTACTTTGCCAACTGGGCTTCAAACAAAGAGGGCCCTCAATGATCTTCAGCATGCTGCTATCATTTCAACATGACGTGCTTGGAGTTTGCAGGACACTGCTTGAATGAGGAATATAGTATTATTTTCAGGAGTAGGTGTGGCTGAGATGGGGGTTTTCATTCTCAAAGGCAATAAACAGCCCAGTTTGATTTTTCAAAACAAAAAAAAGGACTGTTTCCTTACAACCCATTTATGCCTCTAAACATTTTTAATGGTTTAGTCAGCAACAGCTTTTTTGGCTCACTCCACAGTTTCTTTATTAGTTTCTTCTTGCAGCAGATTAATGACAGAACACTCTTAGTTTTTTTTGTACATTGGTCAGATTGTACATGAGTGCAACAAGTCAGAATTTAAAACAAAGGTTCCCATTCTGTTCACCCAAGTTCACCAGCACCCCATTTTGCTAAGCCCTCATCTCTGTGTAAACAGATTAGTTTAACTTCATTGTCAGGGTATGAGGTAAAATGCTTTCAGATAAGAAATGTTTTGATTTTAATTTGAAACTGGCAGAATCTCACATTCCTCAGAAAGTGAAACATGGTGGTGGTTTAAACTCTCCTAGCTGTCGGTTTCTGTTGGGCAGCAGTAATGAAACCAGTGGTAGCTAGAGCACAGGTAGGCTTTGTACTAGTTTTTATGTGGCATACTACCCAGCTCAGATTCAGAGAAGACATGAAGAAGAACAGAATAAAGAGAGACAGTTGCTTTAAATTCAAAGCAGACGCTCTGAAGTTTTTCAACAGGAAAATTTTCTTGTCATATCAGAGCCAACTCCACATAACTGTACAAATGATCCCATCACAAAATTCCAATGTACAAACCATTTCCTGCTTTACTCTGATCCAACTTTATCCCTTAGGCAAAATATCCTAATCAATTCATGGGTATTCCTCCATTATCTTTCTTTGCACTCAGATGCTTAACACTTTACATTCTAGATGTTCCAGTCTCCACTACGTGGAGCTGAAATTTTGCCATGCTAAGTTGCCCATCATGTCCAGGGATGTGTAGGCTAGGTGGGTTAGCCATGGGAAATGCAGGGTTAGAGGGATAGGGTGGGGAGGAGCGAGTTCTGGGTGGGATGGTCTTTGGAGGGTCATGTGGATTTGTTGGGCCGAATGGCCTGCTTAAACACTGTAAGGATTCTATGATTGTATGATTCCATGAATTGGTTAGCTGCTATCCCAAAGCTAATCAAGAAGCTGAGTCATTTCACATACATGATTATTTTGAAGTTATTTTGTACTTTTGGCCTATTGTTTGAAAGCTTGCCGAATGGACGTTGTGAAAAAAACTGACATGCTGCTGTAAAAAGGCAGAACTTCAAACTTGATCAAATATTTGTTAAACATTGCTAAATCTAAAGGAATAGAAGTACAGATCAGTGGAACTGCAATTTAGTGACATGAATCTGATATGTTGGCTAAGCGATGAGATGGCACAGTGCACATGTCTGATGACTGGTGAGGTGAATGTGATTCTGCATGAAATGGGTTACAGGCTGAGGAGGTTTGACAATCCAGAGAAGACTCCTCAGAGGATAGCAGTGCACCATTCCTGACAGGAGGTGGCAGCCAGGCTCAAAGGTCTGCACTGTGTCTGCTCCTCCTGAAAATACAAGCAGGAGATGATGGGATATTTTAAAGGCCATGAGAAGATAACACTGTACAATTGTCCTAATTACAAAGCTGAGTCCAACTTATAACCAAAGCTTTGGGATCGCTAGAGCTATCATGCAGGCATCATTTGGCTGAATGCTTTCACTTGCTTGGGCAGGTCTGGGTATTCTTTACAGTACCATTCACAGAGAATTGTTTGCATTGTGGCTGTGTGTTGCATCTTCTACAACTTTGGTGAGCATTACAGCCTCATATGAAGCTTGCAGAAAAAAAGACACCCTCCCTGAAATATTGATGATGATCCAGATGCTGGTGAGGATGAAGCTTTTCTGGCTGGTCGAAAGTGAGGTCTGCAGATGCTGGAGATGACAGTCAAGAGTGTGGTGCTGAAAAAGCACAACAGGTCAGGTAGCATCCGAGGAGCAGGAAAACTAACATTTCAAGCAAAGGTCCTTCATCAGGAATGAGGCTGGCAGCCTCAGGGGTGGAAAGATAAATGGGAGGGGGTGGCGCTGGGTGGAAGTGTGCAGTAGGTAGATGGAGGTGGGGTAATGGTGATAGGTCAGAGTGGACGGTGGAGCAGATAGATGGGAAGCACAGGTCATGAGGGTGGTGCTGAGCTGGAAGGTTGGAACTGGGATAAGGTGGGGAGAGGGGAAATGAAGAAACCGGTGAAATCCACATTGATGCCATGGGGGCAGAAGATGATGCATTCTCCCTCCAGGCATCAGTCGGTCAGGGAGTGAAGATGGAGGAGGCCCAGGACCTGCATGTCCTTGGTGGAGTGGGAGGGGAAGTTGAAGTGTTCGACCACGATGTTCTCTGAAGCGCTCTGCGAGTTGGTGTCCATCTTCTATGTTTCATAATTTGAAGTCCATCTAAAATACTGCTATCTGTAACCTAAGTTACAACAAGACAAGACTGGATGTTATAGAGATAATGAAAGACAAAACTAGTCTCTTGTACTTGAAGGTATGTAGCATTCATTCAAATACAAGAGACTATTTTTGTCTTTTTGTAGCATTCATGACGAAGTAAATGAATTGACAGCACACATTGAAGTAAATAAATATAAATACGATAGCCATTACAGAGATGCAACTGCAAGATGACAGAACTTTGAATATTGTGAGTTATATGATATTTAAGAAGAGTAGGAAGCTAGGTAAAGATGGGGGTCTAGCACTGTTAATTAGGATGGCATTTGTGCAATAGTTCGAGATAACCTTGATTCAAGAGGTCAGGATATAGAATTGGTTTTCGTGCGGATGAGGAATTGTAAGAGAAAGAAGTCACTGGTGCAAATGGTCTACAGGCTTCCTGATGGCAATCACAAAGTAAAACAAAGTGTATAAGAGGTCAATACTTTTGAGAAAGGGAAAATGAAGAACTGCAAATGCTGGAAATCAGATATTAAAACAGAAATTCCTGGAGAAGTTCAGCAGGTTCGGCAGAACTTCTGAAGAAGGGTCACTGGACCCAAAATGTTAACTCTGTTTTCTCTCCACAGATGCTGCCAGACCTGTTGAGGTTTTTTTTAGCAATTGCCATACTTGTGTTAAAGGGATGTATTAGTCATTGGTGCCTTTTATCCGAAGGTAAGCTGAAAATATCAGATTATTGTAACAGCTTGGATGAGGAATTTATGGAAAGCTTTTGAGATAATTTCTTTGAGCAGTACATTCTGGAGTCCAGGGAATTTTATGATAGACTTGATATTGTGAAATGTGACAGGATTCAACAACGATGTCAGGGTTAAAGGGACCCCATGGAGCAGCAATCACAATATGATTTAATTTTACATCCAGTTTGAAAGGGAAATGTTTTGGACTAAGAATAATACTTGTGGTTAACCTATAGAAATGATATACTTGGATTTCATGAAGGTACTTAATAAGGTGTCACATCAAAGGAAGTTATAGAAAATAGAAGCTCATGGTGAACAGTGTAATATATTAGCATGGATAGAAGATTGACTGGTTGGAAGAAAACAGAGACTACATATAAATTGTCTAATTGGAAGGACAAGTGGAGTCCACAAGGGTTCGTGCCAAGGCCTCAGCGTTTTACAATTTACAACAATGGTTTAGATGAGAAGACTGAAGGCATGGGACCAAAATTCACAGATTGCACAAAGATAGATAATCAATAAAAGTCCATAAACATGCTTCAAATGTCCAGAGAAAGCAACATAGTCAATCTGGTAATCTGGCTGGTAAGAGTCTTGATTTTTGTAGTTCTTTAAAATGTCATCAAGTTATCATGAGGATAAAACCATTTCCCCTGAACTCTGATGACAAACCCTTGAATTCAATAGAACTGAGTTTAGTCTTATCAAGCATCAGAGACACCAAAGTTTGTACTTAGTTGTGTCCATGCATTTTCCAGCAATGAACCTCCTTCAAACTTGACCATGACATCAACAACCAGCACTTCACCTCATTTTGTAAATATTATCTCAGGTTTCCACAGTTTCCATCATTGATATTAAAAGATGGTTCAGCCAGTGCATTCCATCCGTATTACATGGCTTTTGTTTTGCAAGTACTCAACAATCTTATTATGTCGACTGATCTTGACATTTTTGGCAACATATAACTGCCCAAAATATGAGGAAGATTTTTATTCATAAATCTACAATATTTACAGAAAGTATCACAACCAAATCTTCTGAGAGAAAGTGAGTATTTAGCAGTAAATATATTTGTGGGAAGTTGTAGCACCTTTATTGAGGAGGATTGTTTGAGCATTTTAAAAATGTTGGATCCTTATAAAAGTAATCTATTTACACAATTTGAAAGCGGCAGCCCATTATCTTATCAAAGTAGTAAAGGTAAAGTCACCATAACCTTACCAGACCACAATGCTGCTCTGTCATTAGAGAGCGATGGCTGCTGGTGGTTCAAACTAAGAGTCACCATGCCTCAGGCCATGGGAGAGATTGAGAAGAAAGTCTTTCATCATAACCTCAACCAGACCAGGAATTGAACCCACTCTATTGGTGTCACTCTGCAATGCAAATGAGCTGCCTAGTCAACTGAGCTAACTGACAATAGATTGTCATCAAAATGGACAGATTGTGGATGAGACTGATAGTGTTGAAAAATGTACCAGCTCCCATTTCTCTTGCTTATAACTGATGAGTTGATCAAACTGTGTCTGCTCAGACCAAATGCTATCTCTTTGACAACACAGTGAACCATTGCCTCTGGGGCCAAGCAGCGGGTTTTGAGCAGAAGATAAACCACATGTGCTGGAGTCTATAACCTTCAGACAGCAGCATTCATTTATTTTCAATTGCATGTTGGTGGCATCCAGCTATAGGCAGGTCCTGTAATTTTTTTTGTGTGAGTCCTTGGCATTACAAATTCCCAGTTAACAACATCTGTAATAAAGAATCTCAGACCACATTTTGTGCATGCACACCTGACATTGCTGCTCCAATTAGTACATGACATCATTGCAGTCAAAGATGTGTAGTCAAGACTTGATCTTCTTTAATGGTTAACACAATAGCCTCAATATTATATTGACACATTAACCAAAGTGCCATCTAACACTTCCATGAGATGTATCCCCAGTAACTTTTGTCTGGGTGGTGGAATGCTGCTTATCCATTCACCAGATGTGGCCATTGCTGGGTTGGCCAGCATGAATTTCCCATCCAAAATAGCCTTGAGAAACTGGTAGTGAGCTGTTTTCTTGTTCTGGTGCCATCAATGTAGTGTAGCTAGACCCACAATGTTGTCCAAGGGAGTTCCAGGATTTTGCTGATGTTCAGATGACTGCCACTGAGAGACTTTAGAAATCTATACCCGAGTGGTATGGATTTAGAATGACAACACAACAAGGTAGACAGGAAGGAACTTTCCCCTGTTTGGGAGAATCAATAATCAGACAGTATAGATTTAATGTATGGGCAGGACATTTAGAGGGGAAATTAGGATTTATTTTTCAGGTAGAGGGTGGTAGGAATCTAGAACTCACTATCTGTAAGGGTATTAGAGACAGAAACCCTCATAACATGCAAGAAATATTTAAATGTACACTTGCAATGGCAAAGCATACAAGTCTATGGGCCAAGTGTTGGAAAATGAGATTAGAATATTAGGTGGTTATTTTTGGTTATCATAGATTCAATGGGTCAACAGGCCTTTTTCTGTGCTGTAGATCTCTTTAACTCCATAACTTTACACTAGACATTCAGCTGGATTGCCTTATCAACTACCCATCTGTAAAACAGCTTCTACTAAAATTGGTCCAAAACCTTTTTTGAAGTAAACTCTGAAAACCAATATTCTAACATTGATACTGTTTAGGTATGCATGCTTTCATTTTCTGTGTATGCCTACTTGTATTTTTGTGTGTGGCCACCTGCGTTTGATGTTCACAACTTATGTTCAGATGGGGTTTCACCTTTGTACATATGGTGTGCTGACTTATTTGTATCAAGATTGCTACTTATTTCTGCAAGAGGCTTGTATTGTTTTGTGTACACTTCTTTAAGTCATCTCCTAAGAAACCAAAATGAAAACAGAGGCGAATGGAAGAGATTATGGTATGGTACTGGCAAATAGAGAAGTGGGCAAACTCATTACCAATGAAGTTCCAGACAGTTTAAAACAAATTCAGAGGATTTGGGCACCATTGGCTAGGCCAGTATTTTTTGGTCATCCCTAACTGATCTTGACAAGGTCTAAGCTGTCTTCTTGATTGCCTGCAGTCCATCTGATGCAGGTACTCCCACAGTGCTGATGGAAAGGGAATGTTGGGATTTTGACCTACTGACAGTGGAAGAATAGTGGTATAGTTCCAAGTCGGGATAACGCGTGACTTGGAGAGAAACCTGCAGGTTTATAATTTCTATGATCTGTTGCCCTTCTAGGTGATAGGACCTGTTGAAGGATCCTTGATGACTTGTTACAGTTCACCATGTATATAGTACACATTGCTACCACTGTGCATTGACACTTGAGGGAATGAATATTTACAATGGTGAATGGAATGACAATAAAATAGGTTAGCTTGTCCAGGATGGTGTTGAGCTTCTTGAGCATAGCTGGAGATTCACTCATCCAGGCCAGTTGGGAGTATTTCATCAAACTCCTGACTCGTGAGATGTAAATGGTGGACAGGAAGTCAGAAAGTGAGTTACTCATCACAGAATTCTCAACCTCTGACCTGATTTTCCAACAGCAGTGTTTTGATGGTTGATCCAGATAAGTTTCTAGTCAATATAACTCTTAGGGTATTGATGGTAGGAAATTCAGTAATGCCATTGTTTTGGTGAAATTTTCTTTTGTTAAGATGGCAATTAGAAATCATTTATGTTGAACAAATGTTACTTGCTGTTTAATTCACACAAGATTGAACATTGTCTTGGTCTTGCTCATTGCAAGTAATTATTTCAGGATTTGAAAATGGAATTGAACACCACACAAGCATCAATTAACATTTCTACTTCTAGAAAGATCTTTTGAAGTATCTGAAGATCTTTGGGTGTCGAGCCCAAGACGTTGTGCTGAGGAACCCCTGTAGTGATGTCTTGGGCTGAGATGATTGGACTATGAAAAACAAAACCATCTTCTTTTGCGCTTGGTAAGTGATTCTAGTTATTGAAGATGCTTCCTTGCAACCCAACCCCTCCCCCTAACAATTCCGATTAGGCTCAATTCCCAGGGTTACCAATGCTGTTTTGATGTCAAGGGCCTTGACTCTGTGAAAATTCTGCATTCTGGACCAAGCCTGGTCTAGATATTAGGATCTGGAGCTAGATGACTGGCAAACTGAGCATGAGTAAGTGCTGCTTGAGAGCAGCTTTGGTGATACGTTCTATCACTTTGCAAATGATTGCCAATAGACTGGTGAGGCAGTGATGGTCACATTGGATTTGTCCTGTTCTTTGTTATCAGTGCTTACCTGATATTGTCAAAGTTAAAAATCACACAATACCAGGTTAGAGTCCAACAGATTTACTTAGAAGCACAGCTTTTGGAGCGCTGCTCCTTCATCAGGTATGTGTGGAGGTAAAAAGATCATGCTTACAGAAATTATAGCCAAAGGAGTCCAGTGTCATGTGAGTATGTGCATGTGGGTGTGAGATGTGATAATCAATCTTAGATGAAAACTTTCATCTTTTATGATGGGATATGTTGGTTTCTGTTCTTTGATATGTAAATCCCAGAAGTTCTTTTAAGTTACATTCTCAAGATAGCTCAGCTTTTTAAACAATAGGTGTGAAGTCTGTCTGTGACCCAATGCTATGACAGACTGACAAACCCTCTGTATAGTTTTACAGTGTTTTACATGGATTTATGCAGCAAAATAAAATGTCATTCTGCAAAAGCAAATTCACCCCATAGGTTTATATGTATGCGCATGTAGGAGCAACAGATTGTGCATGTGAGTGTGTGCATGTGGGTGTGAGTGCATGTGACAGAGTGTGTGTGTATATATGCGTGTGTGTAAGCTTGGTTAAGTGTGTGTATGAGTGTGATGGGGTGTGTGTGAGAGGGTGCATGTGTTGGTCTGAGTGTGGAGGGTGTATGCATGTGCTCATGAGCGAGAGTTTATGTATGAGGGAGGGTCTGCGTAGGTGTGAGTATATAGGAGTGTGTGTATGTGAGAAAGAGAGAGTGTTTCATGCAGTGGGGTCACCAGTGGTGTGATCTGTAGTGTGCACAATACACTTTCTCTCACACCCACATGTACAGACTCACATGCAAACTCAATCTGTCACTCCAACATACGCACATGTATAAATTTATGGATGAATTTGTGTTTGCAGAATTCAATTTTATTTTGCTCAAAAACAGCATGAATCCATGCAAACCTCTGCAAAACAATGCAGAGGATTTTTCAGCCTGACATAGCATTGGGTCACAGACAGACTTCACACCTATTGTTTAAAAAGCTGAGGTATCTTGAGAATATAATTTAAAAGAAGTTCTGGGATTTAAATGTCAAAGAACAGAGACCAGCATATCTCATTATAAAAGGTGAAAGTTTTAATCTAAGATTGTTTACTGTATCACATCTCCATGACACTGGACTCCTTTGGCTATACATTCTGTGAGCATGATCTTAACCTCCACAACAGCCTGGTGAAGGAGCAGCGCGCTGAAAGCTAGTGCTTCCAAGTAAACCTGTTGGTCTATAACCTGGTGTTGTGTACTTTTTAACTTTGCCCATCCCTGTCCAACACTGGCACGTCCAAGTCATGGCTGATATTGTCAGATTGTGACATTGTCAGACTGTTAGCAATGTTACAGAGTGATATATTTGTTAAAATTTTATTGCAACTGCTGAGCTAGAGATACGGCTAATTTCAAAGACAGGTCATCAGCACTGCAGCCAGGATGTTGCTGGAGCCCACAGGTATTGCTGTATTCAGGTACTCAACTTTTGCTTTATAGGACAGAGTGAATTCTGGTGTGAGCTTTGCCTCTTATGGCAGTGCTTTGATAATCTCCCATAACAGAATAAACTAGGCATACACATCATGGTATTGAATAAGGCAACAGATATTTAATTACAACTAACCATTACATTGCTCAGGTATATAATTGTTTAGGCTAACATTTAGCTATTAAGTTATGACCAGGGAGCATGCTTCGAGTAGACTTTCATGCTTCTTGTGACCTGAGGTAAGGAGGGGTATGAGATCTTTATATCCTCAGGTCCCATGCTATGACCCACCCTTGGTATCATAAGATGTGATAAAGGTGTACTGACACACAGACCATGAAAAATAACACAACAAATTTAATTGGCTGAAGTACTTGATCAGATCCATTGGTTGGGTGATTGCTTAGCTCTGACCACGGCAGTCTGCTTCCATTGTTTAGCATGTCTGTCATTCTATGTTGTAGTTTCCCCACGTTGGCACCACCTCATGATTTGGATCAGAGTACTGTTGAAAAAGCACAGCAGTTCAGGCAGCATCCAAGGAGCTGGAAAATCGACGTTTCGGGCAAAGGCCCTTCATCAGAAATACAGGCAGAGTGCCTGAAGGGTGAAGAGATAAATGAGAGGAGGGTGGGGGTGGGGAGAAAGTAGCAAAGAGTACAATAGGTGAATGGGGGTTGGGATGGAGGTGATAGGTCAGAGAGGAGGGTGGATAGGATAGGTGGAAAGAAAGATAGGCAGGGAGGACAAGTCATGGGGACAGTGCTGAGCTTGAAGTTTAGAACTGGGGTGAGGTGGGGGAAGGGGAAATGAGGAAACTGTTGAAGTCCACATCGATGCTCTGGGGTTGAAGTGTTCCGAGGTGGAAGATGAGGCGTTTTTCTTCCAGGTGTCGGGTGGTGAGGGAACGGCGGTGAAGGAGGCCCAGGACCTCAATGTTTCGGCTGAGTGGGAAGGGGAGTTGAAATGTTGGACCACAGGGCGGTGTGATTGATTGGTGTGGGTGTCCCAGAGATGTTCCCTAAAGCACTCTGCTAGAAGGCGTTCAGTCTCCCCAGTGTAGAGGAGACCGCATCAGGAGCAATGGATACAATAAATGATATTGGTGGATGTGCAGGTAAAACTTTGATGGATGTGGAAGGCTCCTTTGGGGCCTTGGATGGAGGTGAGGGAGGAGGTATGGGCGCTCCTCGGATGCTGCCTGAACTGCTGTGCTTTTCTAGCACCACTCTAATCCAGAATCTGGTTTCCAGCATCTGCAGTCATTGTTTTCACCTCATGATTTGGTATGCCTCATGTTTTTCCTAGCCCATTCTCTTACTTTCCTTATTGAACCATGATCAATTTGTTGACTGGATATAAAGATTGGAGGATACGCCAGACCATGAGCTTACAAATTATGCATTATTCAAAAGAAAGAGAGCATGGATTGTGATTGAATATATTGCTACTGCCATTAATGTAACATCATGTCTCATGGATTTTTCAATCTTCAGTTGCTAAATTTCTGAACCTATGTTATTTGGCATGAATCACATAAACTGGACAATGTCGTCAGTCTGAAGTCAAGATTTAATTTCAACAAGGACTATGTGGTGGTCATTCCCACCAATATTGCAATTGACAGATACATATGCAATATGTAGATTAGTGAATACAAAGCTATTCCTTCCACAGAAGGTCAAATAATATTCAAAGGATTCACCACATATAAGCATATAAAGAAATATATATGACAAAAGTATTTTTTGTCCAAAGAATGAAAATAAGCTGCTGTATGTCTTTGTTCCCAAGTTAATCAACCATTAAAATACAGCTGTGTTTTCCAATTATTTCAGATTTTCTGAAACAGACTATAAGGTTGCTTGGAAATTTCAGTTCAGATCTTTCCCTCTGAAGTATTAAAAATGGTTAATGTTTTGGAGTCCAGTGATCTATAATAAATTAGTTGGGCTTCAAAGGAAAAACTAACTCATGACAAGCTGTTTATTGGACAGAACCTTGCCCTCTTGTGGAGTCATGAAAGAAACTCAGGAGGTAATGTTGTCCCAGGGTCACTATCAGAAATTGTTATATATAAATTAAAAATCACAAGAATTTTGAGTTCATTTTTGTTTTTAAAGTATGCGCGATAGCCTTATGTTAGTGTAACTTATTTGATCTGCAGTTAAATCCAATTTAGTGCCTCGAGATACTGGTGTGTTATTTTCCTCTGGCAGAAGTTCAGTGCATTCCTTCATTGTTTGTTAAACTTATTGATGGTAATCAATGCATGGATAATAAAATCACAGCTTCACAACAGACACATTCTGCATGGATGGGAACTGTGGTCTAACTTGAATATAAGAAAAAAATATTGAAGACAAAGAACTGCAAAAATAAGTTGCTTCAACATTCCTGATGAAGGGCTTATGCCCAAAACATCGACTCTCCTGTTCTTCGGATGCTGTCTGACTGGCTGTGCTTTTCCAGCGCCACACCTTTTGATTCTGATCTCCAGCATCTGCAGTCTTCACTTTCTCCATATTGTCTTTGTCAAATTACTATTTGCATTAGTCCTATTCTCCAAAGCATAATGCTTTATCTTTCTTAATCAGATTTCAAGATATGATATACATTGGCAAGATGATCTCCATTACCTTTCCTTTGTAAAATCAGAATGTTGTTTTGCTATGAACATCTTGGATCATGACGCACTACATTCCAACATCAGGAGTGCACACAAAATTACAGATAATAAAAAATGTTCGCAAGGCAATTAGAGTCTTGGAGTCATAGAGATGTACAGCAAGGAAACAGGTCCTTCGGTCCAACCTGTCCATGCTGACCAGATATCCCAACCCAATCTAGTCCCATCTGCCAGCACCCAGCCCACATCCCTCCAAACCCTTCCTATTCATATACCCATCCAAATGCCTCTTAAATGTTGCAATTGTACCAGACTCCACCACTTCCTCTGGCAGCTCATTCCATACACGTACCACCCTCTATGTGAAAAAGTTGCCCCTTAGGTCTCTTTTATATCTTTCCCCTCTCACCCTAAAACTATACCCTCTAAGTCTGGATGCCCCAGCCCCAGAGAAAAGACTTTGCTTATTTACCCGATCCATGCCCCTCATAATTTTGTAAACCTCTATAAGGTCACCCCCTCAGCCTCTGATGCTCCAGGCAAAACAGCCCCAGCCTGTTCAGCATCTCCCTACAGCTCAAATCCTCCAATCCTGGCAACATCCTTGTAAATCTTTTCTGAACTCTTTCAAGTTTCACAACATCTTTCCAATAGGAAGGAGACCAGAATTGTATGCAATATTCCAACAGTGGCCTAACCAGTGTCCTGTACGGCCGCAATATGACTTCCCAACTCCTGTACTCAATACTCTGACCAATAAAGGAAAGCATACCAAACGCCGCCTGCACTATCCTGTCTACCTGCTATGAACCTGCACTCCAAGGTCTCTTTGTTCAGCAACACTCCCTAGGACCTTACCATTAAGTGTATAAGTCCTGCTAAGATTTGCTTTCCCAATATGTAGCACGTTGCATTTATCTGAATTAAACTCCATTTGCCAATTCTCAGCCCATTGGCCCATCTGGTCAAGATCCTGTTGTAATCTGAGGTAACCTTCTTCGCTGTCCACTACACCTCCAATTTTGGTGTGATCTGCAAACTTACTAACTTTACCTCTTATGCTTGCATCCAAATCATTTATGTAGATGACAAAAGTAGAGGACCCAGCATCGATCCTTGTGGCACTCCACTGGTCACAGGCCTCCAGTCTGAAAAACAACCCTCCACACCACCCTCTGTCTTCTACCTTTGAGCCTGTTCTGTATCCAAATGGCTAGCTCTCCCTGTGTTCTATGAGATCTAACCTTGCTAATCAGTCTCCCATGGGGAACTTGTTGAACGCCTTACTGAAGTCCATATAGATCACATCTACTGCTCTGCCCTCATCAATCTTCTTTGTTACTTCTTCAAAAAACTCAATCAAGTTTTGTGAGACATGATTTCCCATGCACAAAGCCATGTTGACTATCCCTAATCAGTCCTTGCCTTTCCAAATACGTGTCCATCCTGTCCCTCAGGATTCCCTCCAACAACTTGCCCACCACCGAGGTCAGGCTCACTGGTCTATAGTTCCCTGGCTTGTCCTTACCGCCCTTCTTAAACAGTGGCACCATGTTACCCAACCTCCAGTCTTCCAGCACCTTACCTGTGACAATCGATGAAACAAATATCTGTGCAAGTGGTCCAGCAATCACTTCTCTAGCTTCCCACAGAGTTTTCGGGTACACCTGATCATGTCCTGGGGATTTATCCACTTTTACCCATTTCAAGACATCCAGCACTTCCTCCTCTGTAATCTGGACATTTTGCAAGATGTCACCATCTATTTCCCCACAGTCTATATCTTTCACATACTTTTCCACAATAAATACTGATGCAAAATATGCATTTAATATCTCCCCCATTATCTGTGGCTCCACACAAAGGCCACCTTGCTGATCTTCTCACCCTAGTTACCCTTTTGTCCTTAATGTATTTGTAAAACCCTTTGGATTCTCCTTAATTCTATTTGCCAAAGCTATCTCATGTCCCCTTTTTGCCTCCTGATTTCCCTCTTAAGTATACTCCTACTTCCTTTATAATCTTCTCAGGATTCACTCAATCTATCCTGCTTATACCTTACATATGCTTCCTTCTTTTTCTTAACCAAAACCTCAATGTCTTTAGTCATCCAGCATTCCCTATACCTACCAGCCTTTCCTTTCACCCTGACAGGAATATACTTTTTCTGGATTCTCGTTATCTCATTTCTGAAGACTTCCCATTTTCCAGCCGTCCCTTTACCTGTGAACATCTGCCTCCAATCAGTTTTCAAAAGTTCTTGCCTAATACCATCAAAGTTGGCCTTTCTCCAATTTAGAACTTCAACTTTTAGATCTGGTCTATCCTTTTCCATCACTATTTTAAAACTAATAGAATTATGGTCACTGGCCCAAAAGTGCTCCCCCACTGATACCTCAGTCACCTGCCCTGCCTTATTTCCCAAGAGTAGGTCAAGTTTTGCACCTTCTCTAGTAGGTACATCCACATACTGAATTAAAAAATTGTCTTGTACGCACTTAATAAATTCCTCTCCATCTAAACCTTTAACACTCTGGCAGTCCCAGTTGATGTTTGGAAAGTTAAAATCCCCTATCATAACGAGCCTATTATTCTTACAGATAGTTGAGATCTCCTTACAAGTTTGTTTCTCAATTTCCCTCTGACTATTAGAGGGTCTATAATACAATCCCAATAAGGTTATCATCCCTTCCTTATTTCTCAGTTCCACCCAAATAACTTCCTTGAATGTATTTCTGTGAATATCCTCCCTCAGCACAGCTGTAATGCTATCCCTTATCAAAAATGCCACTCCCCCTCCTCTCTGCCTCCCTTTCCTGTAACATTTGTATCCTGGAACATTAAGCTGCCAGTCCTGCCCATCCCTGAACCATGTTTCTGTATTTGCTATGATATCCCAGTCCCATGCTCCTAACCATGTCCAGAGTTAATCTCCCTTCCCTGTTAGGCCCTTTGCATTGAAATAAATGCAGTTTAATTTATTAGTCCTCCCTTGTCCCTACCTGCCCTGACTGACTCAGTTCTGTTCTCAACTGTACCAGTCTCAAATTGATCTCTTTCCTCACTATACCCCTCGGTCCCACCCTCCACCTTACTAGTATAAATCCTCCCGAGCAGCTCTAGCAAATCTCCCTGCCAGTATATTTGTCCCCTTCCAATTTAGGTGCAATTTGTCCTTCTTGTACTGGTCACTTCTACCCCAGAAGAGATTCCAATGATCCAAAAATGTGAATCCTTCTCCCATACACCAGCTCCATTCATCTACATTCATCTGTTCTATCCTCCTATTCCTGCCCTCACTAGCTCGTAGCACTGGGAGTAATCCAGATATTACTACCCTTGAGGACCTCCTCTTTAAATTTCTGCCTAACTCTCTGTAATCTCCCTTCAGAGTTTCAACCTTTTCCCGTCCTATATCATTGGTTCCAATGTGGACAATGACCTCTTGCTGGTCCCTCTCCCCGATGAGAACATTCTGTAACCTCTCTGAGACATCCTTAATCCTGGCACCAGGGAAACAACACACCATTCTGCTTTTTCTCTGCTGGCCACAGAAACGTCTGTCTGTACCTCAGACTACAGAATCCCCTAACACAATTGATCTCTTGGAACCCGACGTACCCCTCATTGCTATAGAGCCAGTCTCAATACCAGAAACTTGGCTGTTCATGCTATGTTCCCCTGAGAATCCACCACCCCCTGCATTTTCCAAAACAGCATACCTACTTGAAATGGGTATTTCCACAAAAGATTCCTGCACTAGGTGCCTACCTCCCTTACCCTTCCTGGAGTTAACCCATCTATGTGACTGTATCTGAGACTTTCTCCCCTCCCTATAACTGCCATCCATCACATACTGTTGCTGTTGTAAATTCCTCATTGCTTCTAACTGTGTCTCCAACCGATCCATTTGATCTAATAAGATTCACATCCAACAGCATTTATGGCAGATATAATCTGCAGTAACCCTTAAACTCTCTTTAAACTCCCACATCTGACAAGAAGTATATATCACTGTACCAAAGGCCCTTCACAATCTACAGACCCAGAAAATAACACCATCTTATTCCTCTACAAACACTGCCCCAGGTTAAATTAATAGTTATAGCTTATATTTTAAGTTTAATCAAGAGACATATCTCCAAAAACATATAATCAAGAAACAACCCACTCTACTCACTACTGCAGCCTTTCTATTGGACACACTTAAAACAAAGATTAACTTATTTGATTCTGTGCTGTGAACTTTGCCCAAACAGTTTCCTCCAAGATTAGTTGTGAAATTCACTGTTTGTTAATTTTCCCAGAAGCACTCTGATATCCAGCGATACATGAATTCAAAACAGCAAAAGCAGTAACTTTGCAGGTTCTCTCTCTCCTGCACTATCGTCACCATGTGCTTCCTTTGTCTGTTCTTCTCCCTTTTAAAACTGCTGTTGTTTTGACCTTTTTTTTCTCCAAAGTTCCAAAACAATGCAACAGCATGTAAAACAGTAATTGCTGCTCCTGGAATTCGAGGAAATCACCTAAAATACCTCAAAAAAGGAGCAGCCAGAAATTTTTCCCGTCCTCCATCTTTTGACCGGTGTCACACTGTAGAAAGTTTGCTGCCTGCTATTTGTTGGACTCCATCTCATTCAGTCATGACATCTCAAATTAATCTTTAAATCCCACATTATTGGAGACTGAGTACTGAAAATAACCATTAATCTTTGGACCATTTCTCCAACAGCAACAAGGATAGATCCCCTGGTTCTCATCTTCCACATCACTAATTTCTGGATACAATGCATTATTCTCCACTATTTCCACCACCTACAATCAAACCCCATTACTAAAGATACATTCCCTCCCCATCCCTATCTGTGTTCCACAGAGACCATTCCCTCTGTGACTCCCTCGTTAAGTCCACGGCCCCTACCAACTCACCCTTCGCATCCAGCACCTTCTCTGGCTTCCATATGAGGTGTTAAACCTGTGCCCATACCTCCCCCCTCACCCCCATCCAAGACCCCAAAGAATCTTTTCACATCCAGCAGAGATTTTCCTGCACATCCACCTCATCTACTGTATCTGCAGCTTTCAATGTGGTTTCCTCTACATCGGGGAGACAGGACACCAACTTGTGGAACATTTCAGGGAACATCTCTGGGACACACACACCAAACAACCCCACCGCCCTGTGACCAACCACTTCAACTCCCCCTCCCACTCCACCAAGGACATGCAAGTCCTGGGCCTCCTCCGCCACCAAATCCAAGCCACCCAGCAACTGGAGGAAGAACACCTCATCTCCTGCCTTGGGACTCTTCAATCACAAAAACTTCACTCATTTCCAAATTTCCCCTCTCCCCACCTCATTCCAGATACTACTCTCCAACCTGGCACCATCCTCTTGACCTGTCCTTTCTGCCCATCTTCTTTACCACCTATCCGCTCCACCCTCACCGCCAACCTATCACTATTACTCCCCACCTGCATTCACCCCTTCCCCCAGATCCATACCTCACCTCCTATCTATCTCTCAGCCCCCTTCCTCTTCCTCATTCCTGATGAAAGGCTTTTGCCAGAAGCATCAACTCTCCTGCTCCTTGGTTGTTGCCTGACTTGCTGTGCCTTTCCAGCATCACACTTTTCGATACTGAAAATAAAATCCAAAATATAGTCAGCACTCCTTAAAACTTACTTGTATGACAAAATTTGTATCTGTACTAACTTCTGAAATGCTACATTAACATGTTGTCTGTTACATTCAGGAGTTGATAAGACTTACTGCAGTGAAACTCAATTAATTTTGTACATGACAATTCAAAGATTAAGACTATCAGTGTAGAGTTTGCTTCCTTTCAGACCTCCACTGAATAACTTTAACTCTCAATGAAATTGAATGGAATTGTTTTTTTTTCGCAACATCATTTATCCTATTCAGTTGGTGAGACATATATTGAAATATTTCAGTACTAATTTCTTTCTCTCTCTCCTAAATTGTGATTCAAAGATTTTTAACCAAAATTGTACTAAAACATTTGTCTCCAAATTAATTCTACACAGCTCAACAAATAGGAAAAGAAATTGTAATAATGTTATTGAAAGAATTCTAAATGTTGTCCATGCATTCTTGGAAGATTATTTGCATGATTGTCTTCTTTAATGCTAAGAAGTAAAATAGTCTTTTTAATTACTTTATCTTCTTACGGTTACCCATGACCTTTAGTCATTAAAGAACTGGATTATTTTGAGCTGTTCAAAGGTACTTTACAGTTGCCTTGCACCTTTCATTGACTATTGAACTGCGAGGAATTTGAGTAGCAGCCAGATTAGACAAAAATAACTCTGTTGATTAAGTTCTGAACAAATGTTGCTTTTATTATCTGTATTTAATTAAAAAAGTTATTTTCTGGATACAAAATCTATTCTGTTAGGACAGAAATTTTACTCATGTTGAGATTGATGATTATTTTTCTCATTTCATTAGATTGGTTAGGGATCCCAGTAACCAGACGCTGATTGCTTCTCTTCACCTATACAAACTTTATTGGATCCATCTCTTCCATAAAAAGAAGATAAGATCCCTTTGCAGCAACGTTTTGAAAAATGACATTCTTTTATAATAATAAAATAACCAAGACCTAGATCAAATACATAAATCTTTATTTGGAATGTTGTGTATCTCACGTTAGTTTAAAATACATACAAATCTTGATTAAATGGTGCAATTTTGCACACACTCCCACAAATAGAGGTAGACCAGAGACGCTCATCTACCACTCTGAACTCTCAAATACCTTATGATGGAATATATTGCATTCCTATGGAAATTCTTCATCCTTATATCCTTGGGAATTTGTGGTCTGGTGTAACCACATGTACATTGTATAAAATCTGCTCCTATGCAAGAATCTAAAAACCCCACTAGATGCCTTTCATAGTTGACACGACCTATACTTTCATGAACATGAATTTTTCATTTGGAGGGAGATGAATCTATCTGATCTTTTATCATTATACAACAATGTGTAGGTAAAGATTTTATGGCTTAGTTTTATATTTTGGGGCCTGCCATTTCTTTTTATTTCTATAACATTTCAGTAAATTTTCCAGATAAGTATCATCTTGGAAATCTTTGCTTCTATTGCAAGACTTGAACTGATCCTTTATTTGCAAATGTGTCAGTCACCAATTTTGAGGTAGGTTTCACTGTTACAACCCATGTGTCAACTCAGAAGGATACTTGCAAGGCAAATCTTTATTTTCTCCACTGTGATTGGAGATTATTAGAATGAGGGGGAAGGAAGAATAACTATAAAACAATGCCAAAAAGTGATGCTAGACCGAGGGTAGTGGATAGCAATGAAGTAAACGTGAAATAGGTAATAGTAAAGGAGAGGTATAAATGCAAAAAATAAAAGGGTTCAGAAAAGAGATAAAGGTAGAAATAGACATGAAGTAAATGTATAGCAGTGAAGGGTAGATGAAATCTTTGATGGTGAAGTGAAGAAAGAAAACAAATAGGAACAGGGCTTTGGCTGTAGGTGAGGGAAGAGGGGAGCATTTCAGGATGGATGAATGAAGAGAGTGTCTGCATTAATTGACTGAAAATGGAGAAGGAGATTTCTACTTTAAACGGGGAAGTTAGCAAGAAGATAGGGAGGTCGTGATGATAGGAGTGATGGGCAGGGGGAAGGTGTGGATGAATGTTAAGAATACCAATTCAAATAGTGAAAAGTTCAAGATAAGTATCAGCTGAACTTAGCTTGATTGTGAGAAGAGTGCCAGATTGAAATGGAGAAATGGATGAAGAGTGCCAATGTGATCTGGGAGGTTTGAAGAAAAGAATGTCTCTCAAAATATTTCCATATGAGAACGGCTATTGCTTTTGCCAATGGGGTGTTGTGGGATTGGACGTGGAAGAGTTTGTTGAGAAAATAGTTTTGTTACTCCACTTCTATTTGCCTGAGATGTTGGACTTCTGTTAAAGTGTTAGCATTCCCTTGTATTTTTTATGGACATTTACCAAGGTCTAAATTTAAATGTTACCATTTTGGAAAGGCTTAAATCCATCTTTAATTCCAATCCCTTTAGTGAATTGACTGCTTCAAACTTTAGTTTCCATCATTCCTATCAGACGCTTTAAATAATTGCTATTTTCTTAGCAACCATGTTTATCTTTGCATATGGTGCTTTACATTTTGAAACAGTATTTGCAAATTGGCATCTTGACACATATCTCACAGTGCTGACCACCAAAATAAAATTAACATCAAGTGATATGCTACGTCAACTAACATTTTGCTGTGTTTCAGTGTGGTACAGTTGGTAGAACTCCAAGTCAGGTGGCTGCCAGCTCAAAATCTGTTCACATACTTAATCTAAACATATAAATTACGTGTAGAACTAGCCTGTTGCCAAAGCTGCCACCCTTTGGATGAGATTTGATCTGCCTTTTCCAGAAAACATAAAAATCCTGCTGTATGATTTGAAAGCTGGAGACCTGACCAAAAATTATCTCATAAGACACAAGAACAAGCAAGAGTAGATTATGAGGCCTCTCCTCCTGTCTGGTCCACCATTCAGCACAGCCATGGTTGATCCTCTACTTTAATTGGAATTTTCTATCTTGCTCCTAAATCTTTTGTTTTACAAAGAGACCAAATGTCTATTTGTCTTTCCCACTGAAAACTGATCAATTTTCTCATTGAGAACAGGCTGGGCATAAATTTGCCACAATTTTATTCACAAATCAATATTTAAATTATGTGAAGAATTGTACACATCTTAAACATATGATGAATTAACGATAAACACATGAAAGTTATTTCAATATTTGATATGCCATGTTGACATGAAACTATTAACTGAAATGAAACTGCTCAAAAAGACCGGGTGAAAGTCTTCCCTATCCTTTGCTGCCAGGACCCAAATTATAAAGAATTTCAACCCTGCTCGTCCTCTGATGACTTACAATACTGTTCAAAGTTTGTTACCAAGAATATGTATTCATGTTAGCAAAATGTCTCAAAACATTTCATAAATAGGGACTAAGAGAAATAGACAGCAACCATGGAAGAGCAGGACTGAAAGTATGACTGAGCAAATGGGTTCTCAGAAGATATTACAGTTGGCGAGATCAATAGAAAGAGTTCCAGACAAAAGGCCCAGGTAGATTCTGATGCCACTGCTGATGAGGTACAGAAATGGTACAGTCAGAGAAGAGACGGCACACACAATAGATGAAACCTTCTCAGGTATTAACAATGTGGGCATTGATGAGAAAGTTGGGATAATTACCAAAGATTGGCAGCAAGAAGCTTCCTGATATCAAGAGCAAATGATCTCATTTCCTTTTTTTTAAATAAATATTTTGATTGAAAAGAAGATTTTAGGTGTTTTTCAAAATTACAAAGCCAATACAAAATAGTACGACAACTTTATAATATAAAAGCAATAATAGAAAACAAACTACTACTCTACTCCACAGACTACAGAAACACAAAAAGCCCCAAAAACCCTACAAAAACTACAGTTCAATAAATAACCAAAGAGAAGGAAGAAAAACTAAATAAACAGACAAAATAAAATTAAACCAAGTTATAACAAGGTAACTTAAATGATAGAGTAAAAAATGAGGTCTGCAGATGCTGGAGATCACAGCTGAAAATGTGTTGCTGGTCAAAGCACAGCAGGCCAGGCAGCATCTCAGGAATAGAGAATTCTATTCCTGAGATGCTGCCTGGCCTGCTGTGCTTTGACCAGCAACACATTTTCAGCTAACTTAAATGATATTCAATTGAATTACTGCACTCAGCGCAATCTCATCACAGCTCTCCACCACTGGGAGCAATAGTAAGTAGACCTGTATTTGTTTGGGATTCTTCCTCCCAGGGGCCCCCAAATCAACAGACACAATCCTCACGGTTAAACAAAGGCCCTAAATAATATAGTTGATATATCTACATTAATATAATTCAAAAAGGACTGCCATGTTCTATAAAACAATTCTGTTTTCTGGTGCACCATATTCGTAAGAAGTCCGGGGGATATGTTCCATGACTATCCTACACCAACTCGAGTGTCCTGGGGGATTCTCTGACACCCAGCTCATTAGAACGTTCCTCCTTGCGCAAAAAAGAAAAAATGTTAAACAATTTCTTCCTATGCACATCCAGGAAGGGAAGATTTGGGAGACCCAAAAGGAGGGATACTGGATCCAAGCTAACCTCAGTTCCCAAAACCTTTACCAAAGCACTCGCTATGTCATCCCACCACCTGTGGATCTTGTGGCATGACCACAAGTAGAGAGTAATTATCTCATTTTCTAACCAAGTGTGGAATAGTGAGACGAGATTACCACTAATGAGTGGTGACAGGCCTATTTGTTACATCATCTTGCCTCATTCTTTGCAGTTTCCTGTTGGATAGAAACTAGATGGCAACAGTCCCAAACGTGAAGGTTAGAGAAATATTTTGGTGAGTCCAGCTGACTGTTTGCTCCTCCAGACCTCCTACTTAGTGGGATCTCCATGACCCCACTGGCAGAGTATCAATTACCTGACTTGCCTGGAATAAGTGACAGAAACCATGCAGGGCAGTTGTGGGTCAGCAGCACTTGACTGGGTGAGGACTGCAGATGCTGGAGAGTCAGAGTTAAAATGTATGGTGCGAGAAAAGCATAGCAGGTCAGACAACATCCGAGGAGCAGAAGAGTCGACATTTCAGGCATAAGTCCTTCACCAGCCCTTCCTGATGAAGGGCTTATACCTGAAAGGTTGACTCTCCTGCTCCTTGGTTACTGCCTGACCTGCTATGCTTTTCCAGCACCACATTTTTTGACTCTTTCAAGATGTTGCCAGCACCAGGAACTCCAGGAAGTCCCAGCAATGACCAATATCTCCAGCCGCAGTTATTGGGAGAAGAGAATGACTGGGTTGTCTTAGAGCTGTGGTGCAATGTAATGAGGCAGGTTTGAGATGATTACATGAGAAAACCTGCTAGGGCTTATGAGAGAAACCATCCATGTCATTCACCAAAATTGATACTTGTTCAATTTCTGCCAAGGTTTCAACACTGACACAGTCAGGACAGCATAGAATTGGGAATGGCTAGATGATTGCAAGATGCATTTGTAGATGAGGACAAATCTCTTCTTTTTGAGATTGGGAGCCATTAAAGAATAACAGGGATTAGTCTAATGGAGGGGGAAAAAACATGTTAAGAGAAAACATAGGGCTGGACAAAGTTTTAAAAGCTTTGAATTAATTGGGTGTGAAGGATGGGGGGGGGGGGTCTGGCAAAAGAATGCATTTTTTTTCCCAATGTGGGGATTTGAGAGGCATTATAACTTTCGAGTTGCAGATGATCTGTGTTGACATGGAAATAAGCAACTGCTGTTTATTAAATGGGATGTCAGGCTTTAAGATCAACAAGATCAGCTTGTTTTTGAACAGGACTGCAAGATTATATTTCAAATTGGTTGAAAGGGGGGATGGAATCAATAGAGAAGAATTACATTTGTTGTGGGGGATGAAGGCAATGGCTTTGGCTTTCTGATGTTGAGCTGGAAAGGTTATGATTTATCCAGCACGTAATGCCGGGTAAGTAGCATTACAATAATGAGAACAATTTGAATTCTATTTTCAGCCTGTAATATTTCCAAAAGAGAGAAATCTCCAGAAAATGAAAATATACACCTAAAATCAATTGATTCAATGCTTTCGATTTTATAGTCTCATATGTCACTCCTAATCTTGAATACTAATCGAATCATCATCACTTGGTGGTTACAATAGAAGATAAAAATGAAAAAACAACAATCAACTGTGATAGTACAAATTCTCAAATTGCAAACATCGGTAACAGCAGAAAAAGAGCCAAAACTCTGTGACAAAATTTGACAGCAGCAAATATTAGAACTGAATTGGCATAAGAAGTACGTGAAGTAACAAAATCCCAATCTGAATATATTCTGGAAGCATTCTAACCCACCATATTCCAATTATTAGCCCAACCCAATTTGTGCAAGCACAGGAAATAATAGTCATGTAATTTGAGTTCTATAAGATGCAGCTTTCTTCAATAAATTAGAAACACAATTTCTATATTGTACAAACCAGCTGTCTGAAAAACATTGCTACAACCTAACAGGACAACCAAAAAAAACTGCAGATGCTGTAAATCAGAAACAAAAACAGAAATTGCTAGAAAAATCTCAGCAGGTCTGGCAGCATCTGTGGAGAGAAATCAAAGTTAATGTTTCGGGTTGAGTGACCCTTCCCCAGAATGGGACTTAATCCTCATAATTCAATCTTAATTTGGTGCAAGTGGCTGGGTTTGAATGAGTTTCAGATTAGGCCCATCGCTGTTCTGAGAACTTTGGAAAACTACTTGAAGCTTGATTCTGCTTTTTAGGATATTACAGGAAATCGTAACATGATTATTTTATGTTTGGAATACCTCTACCTTCTTGTTCTGAGTATATTAGGAATGTATGTGAAAATAATGTGTTAAATGTATTTTCTGTTCACCTTTAAAAACCTTATATGTATAATCCATGCGGCAAAAATACCACCAAAATCTCTTAGGGTATGGTTACTAAGAAACTAACCCCATGTGACAAACAATTCTTCAGACTGCACTGTAAATTGGCTACTTGTTCTCACGTTAACAAGTTGCTGAACAAGGTATCAGTTACAGACAAACCAAAATATCCTCGATCATACTACCCGACTTTAACACACTGCATTACAAAAACCCATTCCCCCAAAATTGTAATAGTTTCATAAAACCACACCCCTCATCCATAACTGAATGTGGAAAGTTTTCCAAATTCAAAAGCACAAAACTGTGTTTTCATTTTATTTTCAGTGCATAACCCAACAGAACCACTTAAAATTCAGGTTATTAATAATGTGGATGACTTTCATTGGCTCTTTCCCTCTTAATGTCAACTAAGCAACAAATTATCTCAACCTTCTGATCCCGGGCTATATAATCTTACATATTATGAGCATGCTATATAATCTAAGATACTACTAGTTTCTCTCAAAGCACTACTTTAGATTTGCATTGTTCCAGTGAATCTTCACTGTATCCATTCCATGTTCTAATATCTTTCTTTCAATGGGTACGGTTCTGAATGTGGCCTCATCAATAACTTTCACATCAGTATTCTGGAATGCATACTCACCATTTCCTCTAAAGCCTGCACCATGTAAGCCCAGTTGAGCATGTCTCCTTTGTACAAGCTCACAAAGCATGTCTTTCAACAATTAAGACTGATATTCATTGAACCAAACCAAAATCAAGCCAGTTATTTATGAAAATCTTATTTTTACAGTATTCCAGACCGCTGTAGGTGCAAACATTCTGAAAATTGGAATTCTGTACCTTTTGCAGAATAATTGTTTTCTGAAGAAATTTGTTTACTTACCTTAATTGAAGCCCCAACTTAAATCTCCAAATATCAATTGCACCTTAACACATGATCTGGTGGTTATAATTATACATGTGAGTGCATAGACCATGCGGAATTTGATTCAGGCAAATCTGCATATTGGAAGATTAGAGATGCCTGATACCACATTAAAGCAGCCAGCAGCGTGTAAAGAATTGGGTGACATGGACTTTGCTTGTCAACAGCAAAGTTACTTCAATAGTCATGAGATGGGCTCGAAGAGGTCCTGAGACAGCAACCAGATTCTCTCACACTGGGTTAGAGGCCCTGATCCAAGCAATGGAAAAGAAAAATCCCCAAAGTGCAGAAATACTACTGATGGAGAACACACAGGCATAGCTTGGACATAGAAACACAGCCGAGCAAAATATGTTGCACATCCATTAAACCGACACAGCTTGTTCCAATTTCTGGATCATTCAATAGAATACTACATTTTCTGACAGCATTTGCACTAATGTGAAAAAGAAGCTTAGAGGTATTGATTTTTATTTGCTTATTGGGTGCATTGAAATGTATAGTTATACACTCAATTTTAACACTTATTTTGTTTGGATAAACATTGACAAGATCACACTCATTTTTTTTGTGCTTTGCATGGTCAGCATTTTTGAATAGCAGTCAGAAGCTGAAATCATAGGGACGGCAGGAAAGAGGGAAGTGTGGTACATGGTTTGCCTTGCCCATACTAAGCAATCTGTCAGAGACTGACCAGTGAAGAAAACATCCAGCTCACAGTACTAACACGTTACAAGCAGCATTAATAGATTGAGAGACTTGTGCTCCTCTGTGGGGACGGGATCCCACCCTCTACTGCTGCTGGACCATCCGATTGACTAACAACCTCAACAGTGCTGATAATGCTAGAGCTGTGTAGCAAGTACTGCCAGGATGGCAGGCAGGTTCACGAGGGAGGCAGGCTTAGATCATGGATTGAAGTAAATCAGGAGGGTACTGGGCAGGGAAGATCCTCCTACCAGCATGAAGTCTGATTTTGAAATATAAGTGGTTAGGAAGGAAGGAGGTACTATCTTCTTGGGGGTGTCCCAAATGGGCACAGAGCACCTCCAAAGACACCACACACATTTCCATCTTATCAGTTTAAACATTTTGAAAAGAAAAACAAAGCTGTCCACAGGATTCTATAATCCTGTAATATATAACTGTTACTTTGTCATACTTTCATTCAGACACCTTTTGATTTTTAATAGCCAGTATTTATTTAGTTCTACGTGAATTCTTTACGAACCTTTTAATTTATATTTCAGGTCTATAAAGACCTTGCAGAATTGCAGCCAAAAATAAGATGTCATAGAAAATAGATTATGGACATATTTTACATACAAATTCAACACCTGGGACATGCAAAATGAAATCAATACCAAACAAAATAAATATTTTCATTTTTTTTATGTTTATAAAAATCAATATCATTCCTACAAAGAAAAAAACCATAGCTAAATCCTATAACTGGAGAAATGTGATCTCATTTTCCACTCTAATTTTTTTCCCCCCAAGTCTCATAATAAATATGTAAAAGTTAATCATTTCCCTATATGCAGCATAAAACATGTTGTTGGAAGCAGGCCACTCAAGCAATTGACTTCCAGCAATTTTACAAGATCAGGACTTAGTGTTACTTGCAACTCAAATCCAGTTGCCTGATTTGGTGAGCTTTTGACAGTTTGCAGTTTGCTGGCCAAGGCGTTGGAGTGCTAAATGAAATCTAAGTTATAGCTTTGAGAAGGGAAAAGTTGACGTCTTCCAGCTCACCCAGCTTGATTTGCTGCCATATCATAGTTATATCATTGCCCGATGTGGAGAAGGCACTCCTGAGTAAAGATCATGATATGAACAATGAGTAGCATGGAAGAAGGGAAACCGGTTAAGCAGAGAAGCTGGTGAAAACTATTGTATTTTCATTTCGATATGCTCTTTTTGGATTTAATATTAAAATAAACTAAAAATGCAGTAGTCCACAAAAAAATCTTTATTAAACAGCAACAGTAATATCAGAAAGAAACTTTTATTTAATGAATATATAAACAAGCTGGGCAACACTAAATATTTCTTGCACATTGATAACAATGTTTTATACTTTATATACCTCTAAATGTCCACTTGAAAATGATGTACAGTAACAGTTTTAAATCATGCCCATGGTGGATAACCATACTCAAGGATTCCTTTTGGTACCATGTCAACATCTTTACTACATATCAACAGCAGAACCCATGACATGCCACAAACTTGAAAATAATAGGACTAGAGGTGTTACTAAAATCTGACAGAACATTTAAAAGGGGCTACCTGGGGAATTACTGATCTACATATTCCAGCACATCACATTCAAACACCATTCTACACAATTACATTGCAGATAAGCATTGTGTCAACATTTTTATGATCTGCTTGTAAACACTATTTGGATAGTAAATCGTTAATCACTTTCAAATGAAAGTCAAACTGAAATTGCGTGCTTTTTGATACACAAATCTCAAATACAAAAATTACTGTACAGAAATTGACACAGTATATAGTACAAGCATAATAACAATCAGAACACCAGTCAAGTTAATTATTTGAAAACAAGCCAAGAGAAAAGAAAATTTATATTAATGGTAATAATTTTTAACACTCAAAGCGAGATGTCTAACAATGGCGCATAAATAAAACATTACTGTCAGTTTGTCACAGTGTTTATTTTAATCAGAGTTCTATGCCAAAGTATCAAAAGAAAAATCTTGAAATCCTGTAAAACGTAACGAGAAATGTTTTTTTTTCATTTGGTGGAACAGTTTTCCTTTGCCCAAAAAGTCTTGTTTTGACGCCCTGATTTGAAGTTCATGTTTAAGATTGTTTCTCCTATAATCTGGGAACAACATAATTCCCCCAATACAATAACTGTTCCAAATTGGCACATTACATATAAATGATCTAACAGCTAAACATCATTGCTTTTATGCTTTTACTATGATATTTATTTAACATTAGGTCCTTGTGGTAAGAATTTCCTACTTCAAGTATTCAGTTGTACTATAGAACATAGAGAACTGCTTGTTAGGGCACTCAAAGGATCACAACCCCAATGTGACAACAATGTTACACACTACTTCTTGTTGCCTGTGTTCTCCAGGAGTGCAAAATATGCCAGATGTGCTGAACATATTCCAAAGAACTTTGCCCCCTTTACTGAAGAAAGCTCTGAGGTTTGGTTTCACTTAAGCAGTAAAAAGCTTTCTATTGCATTTCCACTCAAAGCAGTAAAGTTCCTCTGCATTGAGTATGATTATGCATTAAGAACTCAAAATTATACAAATGCACAAGTTACCGTACTTAGAAATCAGCTGCAAGATGCTGTTAAATTTCTTCTGGAATCTTTTATAATGGCATAAAGGACAACCATTAACATCAGAGAGCTTTGCTACATCAGCAAGAAAGAATTGCACAATAAAATCTGCTTTTTCCAACTTGCTGACAAGTGCTATACATATATAGCAATCCCAAGCTAGTGGGTCTGTTCCAGAATTTTAAATACTTTTCCATTTTAACAATGCCTCTTTTAAATTGATCATCTAATGAACATATTCAGACGTACAGTACATTTTGAGAGGCACAGGTTTCTTTGTTCAGAAGGATAATCCTTGTCAACTGTTTGATCATTCTTTCACCTTTAAAACTGAACTTTTCATCACACAAAACCCAAGTTTTATATTTAATGAGTATCCACTAAAATGTTAAGATTAAGAAGCTCTTGTCACTTTTCTACACACCTGGACTAAGGTGTACAAGAGGGTAAGGAAAGATTAACCGTGGAATTCCCTGAACCCATCATAGCTGCTGAGCCTGCAGAACCTGACAACAATGGGTTAAAAGCTGGATATAAAAATTGCAAGCAACAGGAATCTCAAGAAGGTGGTCAAGGCAAGCTGAACATCCACCTAATCATTACATAGGCTTTTCAGAGGACAAATTATTTCCATCTTGCTTGATAGTGACTGAGAATGCTAATATTTTTGGAATGATATCCCAAATACTTTTAAGGTATACACAAGCATTGTTGGCTGAAAATTGGCTTAGAAAGAATGGTGCAGCGTTTGGTGGTGTAAATGCTGAATGGCATATTCCTTTCGACTCACTCCGTAAGGAACTAATACAATTCAAATACTGCCTCACTTTCTGCTACATCAGGCTGCTTCTTCCAGCATTTTGATGACTTGCTCCAGGACATCAGGGCATAGGTCTGAGATTCGTTGAAGCAAATTGTCGGTGTACTCCTGTAGTGCCACATTTTCCTTTTCGCCTCTCTCCAACTCCTCGGTTAACTAGTAAAAACAAGACATAGTTTAGATTTTGCATGCAAATTAGAACAAGTTGACCATTATATATTGTAGCGCTAATTCTCAATGTCACCGCCACTTGCTTTAAGGTTGGAATATAAGGAGAAAATAACATTACTTTTTCTCATAATGTATTTCTTTAATAATAAATATCCCAAGACGTGATGTATATCCCACTCCAAATTACAGCAGAACATTAATAAACTTGCAGAATGAGCAAATAATTGGCAGATGGAATTGAGCAAGTTAAATGCAAGGTAACCGACTTTAAGCAGAAAGAATAGAGAGGTCACTTATTACTTGCACGGTGTAAGGCTAGGTAGAGTAGAGGAACAAAGGAATCTTGGATACAAACACTAATCACTCAAAATTGTGCACATCTTAGGAAAGTCATTAAAAACATCAAGCACAAGGTTTTAATCGTGGAGGGTCAGAAATGACAAGTCAAGGTATGCTAATTTTTTATTGAACTGCAGTTAGAACACATATAATTGTATTGGAACACTGATGAATCTTGCATTCAGTTCTGCTCATTATATAAAAAGAATAAAGAAGCATTGTAGGTAATGCACATAAGACTTAGAAGGATGATATAAAAATGTATAGCTATACATATCAAGAAAGGATTGATATGTTAGAACTCTTTTCTTATAAGAGGAGGAAGCTGAGGGGTGACCTAACTGGGAATTCAGAAGAAACTTGTTTACCAAAGAGTAGTGAGAATGTGGCACTTACTAATATAGAGGATGGTTGAAGCGAATATGTAAATGCATTAAAGGGGAACTAGACAACATAAAGGAAATGGGAATAAAGAGTTACAATGGCAGATGGAGATGAGACAAGAAATGAGAAGCTTTGAGTGAAGCATAAACACTGATGCGGCTGTACAGCCTGTTTCTGTTATGTGACTGAGTTGTAATCCTACGTACTGAAGAGATAAATGAAAAGCAGTGGATGGGTGATACAAACTTTAAGATGGAAAGGGAAAGGGAGAATTGAGTTAAGAAAGGAGTTCAAAAGTTTAAAGATTTTAGGAAGATCAAGTTAGAGTTGGAAAGTCTGTGATAAGTCCTGATTTCAACACAGTGAGGTTGTGAGAAAGCTCAGGAGGAATGACTCAAAGTCAAGAAGACACAACATGTGGTGGTCTTAGTAAAACAGAGAGTCACTGAGAGGTGGAGAGTGGCTAAAGTCTAGAAATGTCCAAAATATTTTTTATTCACACACAGGATGAAGCAGGAAACAAGGTTGTGGATGTAAGGCATAACCATTATGACAGGGAGAGACAACACAATGATATAAAATCAAAGGACACATAATCGTATCATTACTACATCAAAACAAAGATTTGCGAGGAAACTGAGTAGCTACAACATAGTATTAGGCCATAGATTAGCAACAGGTTTATAAATTTACAATGCTAGAACACAGAGGATTTGCCAGTGTTCAAGACAATATGGACACTATACTACTGTTTCAGAACATAGTTTCAGCAAAACTACCAAGTACACCAGTAGAATGGTCATGTATTAAAAATCTTTACTAGTGATAACAATGAAGTCAAAATTGCCCAAATTATGGATAAGAATATAAGGAGTAGAAATAGGTCATTAGGCCCTGACATCTGCTCCACGATTTAGTGAGAATGTGGCCTTAACTCCACTTTCTTGCCTATCCTGTTCTAATATTTGAAACCCTTCAAAATCAAAAATCAGTCTAATTCAGTCTTGGATATGTTGAATCACCCACTCTTCATTGATCCCTGTCAAGGGAATTCTAAAGAGTAATGACCATCAAGGAAGAAATTTCTTCTCATCTGTCTTAAATGGGGATTTCCTTGTTCTGAAATCATGTGCCTGGTTCTAGATTCCTCCATGAAGATGGGCATTCCCTCCCCAACATCAAACTTGTCAAATTCTCTGAAAAAAGTTACTTTTTTCTATAAGATCTTGCCCTTCTAAACTCCATTAAGTATGGGCCCAACTCACTCAATGTTTCCCTACAAGACAATCTTTTCATTCTAGGAACCAAACTAGTGCTCTTCTCTGAACTGCTGCCAATGTACATGCAGCCCTCCTTAAGTAAGGAGGTCAAAACTGTATTTATTTAGGCAAATGGAGAGCATTCTATTACACATCTGTCTAGTGATTTGTATATGGTGGACAATCTAGACATCTATGATAGCGGTAAATACAATATGCGGAAATATTATAATTAGTTTGAGGGAGAGAAGAGTTGGTGCCAGATTAGTATTTTAAACTTAAATAAGGAAAATTATAGGGCATGAAAGCAGAGCTAAAATGAGCTGACAAATATGATTATTGTATAGGCCAATAGAGATACAGTGGCAGAAATTTAAAGGTTTATTTCAGATTACAAGAATAGTTAAATTCTAATGAGAAAGAAACATTCCAAGGAGTGTATCTTCCATCCTTGGATAACTAAAAAGTGTTAAAAATCGTATCAGACTTACAGAAAAAAGCATATAATTGTGCAAAGGGTTGGCAGGTCAAAAGATTGGACAGAACATTTTTAAAAAGCAGCAAAGGATGACTAAACAATCAATGGAGAAACAAAGTAGAATGTACAAGAAAGCCAGCTAGAAATACAAAATGGATAGGAAAAGCGGCTATAGATACTCAAAAAAGTTAACAAAGTAATCGTTAGTCCTATTGAAAGTAGTCAGAGGAATTAATAAGGGAAATTAAGGATATGACAATTGAATTGAATAAGTATTTTGCATTGGTCTTCACAACAAATCATTTGGTAACATCACAGAAATAGCTGTTAATCAGAAAATGAAAGTCTGAGAAGCACTCAAAAAAAATCACAATCACCATGGAAGTAGTACCGAGCAAATTGTCAGAGCTGATGGCTGACAAGTACTTCATCCTAAAGTCTTAGAAGATGTGACTAGCGAGTTGGTGTCATTTTTTCAAAATTCCCTAGATTTGAGAAAGGTTTATTTAGGCTGGAACATAGCAGCTGTATCTTCTTTATTTGAAAAGGAAGGGAGACAGAAAACAGGAGATGACAGGTCAGTTAGTTTATCATCTGTGATAGGGAAAACGTTTTCCCTATCATTAAGAATATTATAGCATGACACTGAAAGATTCAAGGTAATCCGGCAGAATGAACATTGTTTTCTGAAATAGAAATCATATTTAACTACATTATTGGAGTTCCTTGAGAAAGCAACATGTGTGTCAATAAAGGGAAACTGGTTGACGCAATCTACTTAAATTTCCAAAAGTTTTTTGATGAAGTGTCACATCAAAAATTATTACAGGAAGTGAAAGGGGGTAACATACTGGTATGATAGGAAGTTGCCTAACAGGAAACAGAGTAGACATAAAAAGGTTCAATCTGCAAGTGAGTGGCAAGAAAAATAAACGTTGTGCCAGAGGGATATATGCTCAGACCTCAACATTTTATAATTTATGTAAATATGTATGGATGGAGCTAAATTTGCAAAATCTGGCAAATTAAATACAACATAGTAAAATAGAAACACGTCTATTTTGGCAGTGAGAATAAAAGAAGCATGTTGTCTAAAACAGAAATGACCAGAGAAACTCAGCAGGTCTGGCAGCGTCTGTAGAGAGAAAGTGGAGTTAACATTTTGAGTTCAGTGATTCTTCAAGAAGGGTTTTGATTAAAATTTCCAACATCTCCAGTTCTTTGTTTTATTTAAACATGTTATCTAAATGGAGAAAGATGGCAAAATTATGAGATATTGAGGGTTCTGGATGTTCTTGTGCAGGAATCATAAAAGATTAAGATGCAAGTACAGCAAATAATCAGAAAAGTAGGGATGTTATGCTTCAGTTATATACAGCATTAGTGAGACATTTTCAGGAGTACTATGTATGTATTAGTATCCTTCTTTAAGGATAGATGCAAATACATTGGATGCAGTTCTGAAAAAGTACATTGGACTTGAGTGATCCCTTGAATGATGGGGTTTGTCTTTTGAGGAAGTTTTAGACAGGTTAGGCTTGCATCTGCTAGCATGTAGAAAAGCAAGGGTTAATTTGAATGAAACATGTAATGTTTAAAAATAAGGGGGCCACCATTTAAGGTAGAAGTGAGGACTCCACCCCCCCCCCCCCCACCCCCACCCCCCCGCCCCCCCCCCCCCCCACCCCCCCCCCCGCCCGCCCGCCCCCCCCCCCCCCCCACCCCACAGAGGGTGTTCAGTCTTTGGAATTTCCCTTCTCAAAAAGCAGTGGAAGCACCTTCAAGTACTTTTAAAGTTAAAAATCACACAATGCCAGGTTATAGTCTAACAGGTTTGTTTGGAAGTACTAGCTTTCAGAGCACCTCTCCATCAGGTAACTGTGGAACAGGATCATAAGATACAGAATTTGTAGCAAAAGATCACAGCATTATGCAACTGATTCAATATACTGAACAAATCTAGACTGCTGTTAAGTCTTTCATCTTTTAGAATGTGTTGCAGATTTCGGAATCTTATGATCCTGCTCTAAAACCACCTAATAAAGGAGCAGCACTCTGAAACCTAGTACTTTCAAATAAACCTGCCGACTATAACCTGTGTTGTGTGATTTTTAACTGTGTCCATCCCAGTCCAATATTGGCACCTCTACGCCATGAGTATTTTTAAGGCAAAGGCAAATAGATTGTTGATAAGTAATGGAGTGAAAGGTAATATGAATAGGTGGGAATATGCAATAATCAAATCAGCTGGGATGTTATTGAATGCTAGAGCAGAGTGAAGGGCCAGTTGGCCTATTCCTGCTTCTTGTTTGTCTGCTCGTGTACAATAAACTCAGCCAGTACTTAAATGTTGGCAAAACAAAATTCATATCAACCACATTGTGACAGAAACTGAAAGAGTGCACTATTGCTCTAGTCTCAAAACCACAAGAGTCACACCATAACATAGAAATACCTTTCCGGTTACTTAGATGACTAATTGAATATAGAAGCTTTACAACACTTCATATCTCTTAATCCTATCAAAATAACCATGCACAATGCAGAACAGAGAATACATTATAACTTCAAAGATGTCAATCAATCAAAGCTACTTCATTTGAACCATGTACGCAGACACCAGCTAAGCTGGTCCACAGCAAGTTATAGAGTTGAGCCAAGCATTCATAACATATTACTGAAATAACTAATGGTGAGTTAGAAGAAAATGAAACTTGAATAAAATACCCATCCAACCTATGCAGCATCTTTGAAGAGAAGTAGCTTTAATATTTCAGGTGGATGGTCTGTCCTACTCCTGAGATACTGCCTAACTTGGTGTGTTCTTCCAGGTTTGCTCTTATTTCACATTTCTAGCATCCACAGTATTTTGTTTTTGTATGAATGGCAAATTTGTGTGAATAAGAAGATTGAGACTTCTTTAAGTGTGCAAGAGAAGCAGTTATTTTCAAACTCGAGTCTTGGGTCGGTCACTTGGAAGGTCTGGGAGTGCATGGCATGCTTTTAAAAACATATGTTTCAAAAGGTTCTGAATCTGGACTATAGCTCTCAACTCCTCAGAGTTGAACTACGGGTCATCAAGAAGCTGGCCGAACCTCACAAGAATTGCCTATGCAGGGGTTGGGAAACCTGTGAATAGGAAGGGTTTAAGAGGGTTAGGGACTAAGTACTGCCAAATAGGACTCAATCAATGGAGAATATCTAGTTGGCATGGACAGGTTGGATCGAATGGCCTGTTTCCATGCTGTATATCTCTGTGACTCTATATCTAACCCCATAATTGTACTGGTAATGTTGGGAATGTAGGGTGTGAAATTGTGAGTGGCAGCAACACAAAATTGTTGGTACCTTGAAGGGGCAGGATCCCATAATTGGATCCCAGCTGCAATTTTAAAGACTTTCAGAGTCAGTTGGATTCCGTGGCAATCTGATATCAGATTCATCATCTATTCAGGGCTGGCTGCCTGTGATTATTTGATTTACACCAGCACTTTTTCTTTGCCATAGACAATGGGCAATTTAATGCAAACAAAGATAATAGCATACAAAATGGGCTATATTCCAACAGAGAGAAAATAAAACTATAATCAAGAGTCCAGCAATTAATGAATGAATCCAACAAATGAAATGCTAAATCAAAATGGAATAATGTTCTCAACACAGTAGATTTTCAAGATGTAATCCCAAGTCTTAGAATGTCAATTCTGTTTTTAATAATTAACATGAGCAAAATGTTTGAGGAGGACAAGAGTACTGGTGAGGTCATTAAACTATATCACTAAACTCCTATATCACTATTTGGTTTGAAATTGCCATCTGGGTAAGAATGACAAAACATAAATAACCCAGCAGGGATTGGAATTAATATATAGAGATTCTAATGTGACATTTCCAAAAGGAAATGCAATCTCAGCTGTGCTTCTGTGTTTTTAAAGGAACTGCTACCATACTGCCTAAACATCACCTCACTTTTCTGAGAAATGTATACAGTATTAACAAAAAAAATGGCTTTACATCTGTGTTGAAATTCAGTCTTGGTCAAGAACTTTTAATTTATTGCACATTCAGGTTTCATTCTTACAAAATTTACTTTGAATCCAATGCAGGAAAAGGGGTCAATTTAAAAAGAAAACCTGCCAATAAATGTTATAGAGCAGCATGACATATCAAAGGTATCTGCAAAACAAAAGAATTAAAAGGGCACTAATGAAAACTCTCTCTTCAACACATGGCTTTATTGAACATTTTAACCTTCATTAAATGGAGGAAACAAATGATTAGTGACCTCAATAACCCATCTGAATTGCCCAGACCAGAAATACTTGTGACTATTTAATTTTTATGACCTCATTAGCGAACAATTTCTCTAGCCAATTTGCTAGGTTTTAATGAGTCTGTTTTATGAAATTTTGTTTTAATATTTCTCCACACTGCAAGTTCTGTGTCCCTGCAGAGATAAAAGGTCTTGCATTCAAGTTGAACTACTCCTCTCCAGAGTGTAAACTTTTAAAAGTACATAATACAGAGAAATGGGACACTTATTATTGCAATTTGAGTCTCTATTTTTCTTTGGTTCAACTTTGGCATTACAATATTCTTATATTATATTATCCATTTTTCCAATTCTCACATTATACATTAAATAATAAATTGTATTCAAATATTAAGTGGATAGTTTACGATGAACAATGCAGCTAAATGTTCAAAGGATCTCCTGACAAATATAATTAAAAACGAAAAACATGCTTGCTTTTAAAAAATACTTATCATTTTTGTTCTAAAAATAAATGGTGATTCAAAATAATTGATCAAAATATCAACTTACACTGTTAGCTGAAACTGGGCACATTTAGGCAAACTTTTAATACCACATACTTCGTGTTCCATAAAGTATCTGTTTTGTGATTACCTCAAATCTGAAGCAAAAACCCCTCCCCTGCTACATGTGGCAGATACCAAAAATCCAGTAACAGCATTTGAAGAAACAACTTACTCTATTTCTAATAAGACACACATGGTACCTGAACAAAAGACTAAATATTGATAGGATAAATTAGCTTAACAAAACAGAATAGTATTATTATATTGTCCAAAACGGAGTTTCCAGCCGACCTCTGGTATTAAGGATGTCTCTATCTAAAAGTCCCAGCAGGCATTCTCCTTGTATGAATTCCAGAACTAAATGATCGTATCATGACTTGTCATCTTAGAAATACTGCCTCAATACAATTCCCTCGAGGTTTATTTATTGCATCTGTGATCAAAGGGAAAATGTTTTTCTCTCAATTACTTATTTTTCTTGATGTGATTAGATTACTGCGAAAGTAGTAATTCAAAGATTTAACTTCTAACTATTATTCTTTGTGTCACCTTAAGCTAGCCCTGTGGTACTTAATTTAATAATGAGACATTCTGAAACTGGGAAGCATATCCAAAACCTATGTTTTTGATGTGGATTTATATCTGATGCTTTTGGCAGTCATGAATAACAAAATTTCTGCCAATATGTTTTTCATCACATTCTAATATAGTACAATGGTACAGTTAAAACTGGTTGTTATAGAACTGTGTTACTTAGAGGACATGATGACACAGTAGGTTAATCCACTATCCTTTCACCTCCAGCACCAGTGTTTTATTCTAGCCTAGACTGATATAGAGGTCTTTGTGAAATTGGTATAATTTTAATCTAGCTCTAATTCTACAAGAAAATCTGTCTTAATTAATTATTTTTTCAATATTACTCCAAGAGACATAACGAAACAAAATTGTTAAATTAATGTAACAAGAGTGGAGAAGTTTTGTAATGGAAGACAGAGTGTATTTGAACCAATGCAGAAGACATAGAAGCTTGTTCATTTCCTAGCTAGATCTATAACTTGAAGAACAAATTCCTTGCCAATACAAAACAAAACTTTTAAAATAATCTAATAATAATCAGTTATGCATAATTTCTGCAATATTTCTTGTCAAACTTCAGACAGTTGTTCTTTTAATCACTCTTGCTATAAGAAGTGGAAAATAACCTGCTACATGGCAATTTTGAGGAGAATAACAATTTAGCATGAAGCTCATCCTCCTCTGGAATATTCCAGAGGGCGACACGGTGGCTAACATTACTGCCTCACAGGGTCGGTGACCCGGTTTCGATTCCAGCCTCGGGCAATAGTCTCCGTGGAGTTTGCACATTCTCCCCGTATCTGTGTGGGTTTCCTCCAGGTGCTCCGGCTTCTTCCCACAGTCCAAAGATGTGCCGGTCAGGTGGATTGGCCATGCTAAGTTGCCCATAGGGATGTATAGGGTGGATTAGTCATGGGAAATTAACGGATACAGAGATGGTGTGGGGCTGGATGGGATACCTTTCAGAGGGTCAATGTGGACATGATGGGCCTAATGGTCTGCTTCCACACTATAGGGATTCTATGATTCACATTTATGGAGTACCTTATTTTCCATGAACCTTTGCATTCTATCTACTAGTTTCTAGGGCATAGGTTTGCTCGCTGAGCTGTGGTTTGATATCCAGACGTTTCATTACCTGGCTAGGTAACATCATCAGTGGCGACCTCCAAGTGAAGTGAAGCTGTTGTCTCCTGCTTTCTATTTATATGTTTGTCCTGGATGGGGTTCCTGGGGTTTGTGGTGATGTCATTTCCTGTTTGTTTCATGAGGTGTTGATAGATGGTATCTAGATCTATGTGCTTGTTTATGGCGTTGTGGTTGGAGTGCCAGGCCTTTAGGAATTCTCTGGCATGTCTTTGCTTAGCCTGTCCCAGGATAGATGTATTGTCCCAGTCGAAATGGTGGTTCCTTTCATCCGTGTGTAGGGCTACGAGGGAGAGAGGGTCATGTCTTTTTGTGGCTAGCTGGTGTTCGTGTATCCTGGTGGCTAACTTTCTTCCTATTTGTCCTACATAGTGTTTGTGGCAGTCCTTGCATGGAATTTTGTAGACGACGTTGGTTTTGTCCATGGGTTGTACTGGGTCTTTTAAGTTTGTTAGTTTTTGTTTGAGAGTGTTGGTGGATTTGTGTGCTACTAGGATTCCAAGGGGTCTTAATAGTCTGGCTATCATTTCTGAAACTTCTTTGATGTATGGTAAGGTGGTAAGGGTTTCTGGCTGTGTTTGGTCTGCTTATCGTGGTTTGTTCTTGAGGAATCTGCGGACTAGTTTCTCAATCATTAGCACTCAGACATCTGGAGGAAACAATAAATGCTTATGAGGCTGTTGCCTTCCCAAATAAGCAATATTTTGGAAATGTGCTATTTCCTGCTAAATTATTTCACTATTCATCCAATTCCGGTGCAGGATCAGATATTCTAGTTGGAACTTTGGGTTAAATCCTACCTTTTTTTGGCTAAGTCTGAGATACATTGAGTTGTTTGGAAGTGTGTCCGTTATGATACCTAGTTTACTTGCCATATCTTACTTATGCCTCATTTAACTATCAACACCACCACTATGACGTCCAATTCCAGCTTCTTCTTACCATGCCCTGCTCCCAGAAAGACGTGCCAGCGGATATCCTGGAATTTGCCAGCAACCCCATACCCAGGTCATTTTAAAAAGTCTGTTGTGAAACCAAACGTGTACCGTCAGTGGGTCTATCTTCGGCACATGGACTGCAGCAGTTTGCGAAGGAAGCTCACCACCACCTTCTCAAGGGCCACTAGGGATCGGCAATAAATGCTACCCAGCTAGCAATGCCCATGTCCTACAAGTCAAGAGAAAAAAATGTCTGGAGCTGACCTGGTATTTGTCTTGGACATACCAGACAGATGAAAATTGGCACTCTGTTTTGCTGGTAGGAATTGGAAAGTCAGATTAGATAGAGTGGTGCAGAGATGGGATGTCCTTATCTCCCAGGAACTGCAGGGGGCTCATGACACAGACCATGCCAGCCAGGTCTGAGGTTGCCACCCAGGTTAAAGTAGCCTTGCCATCAGGAAGAATGCACAGCACTACAAGGAGAAGGTTAATGACCCTGTACACTCCGTCTGCATAAATGCCATCATTTTCTCTCTGATATCTCTCACACACTCTACTACTGTACCCACCTCTACCAAGGCGCACGATCTTCCCTCATTTTGTGTCTCCCATCACAACTCCTGACACCACTAGCACCATATCCCTCCGTGTTGCCTAATCAAGCGTTCATAACCGGCACTAAAAATTACAGCTGCCCCATCAAATTTCAAATCCCTTAAAACCTACCTCCCTCTCATTCCAGGTGGAAAACAGCCCACAATAGGGCACAAAGAGTTAAGACAGTTGGAGGGCTGCCTGTCATTCAATTCCTCACCATTTACATGAAGAGCATCCTGATTCTTACTGCCCAAAGTGGGCAATTGACCATTTCAAAGCCCTGAACTGGCATCAGAGGCTACCCTTGATGCACTTGAAGAGACTAGAGATGTAGCCTGGACCTGTCCATGCATGCTGCTGAGTGTGCAGTGTCCTTGCTGCAGCATTACAATTATAGTTGCTAGTGCAACCCAAGGTGCAGCATTAAAGTACAGAAATGTCCTCAAAGTGGAGCAGAGATTTGTCTTCAGGGTACATAGGGGCTAGCATGTATCAGATGCCAAAGTCTGTGGAGTGTGTGACCATTGCCCAAGGTGCGTGCAATGATGATGCCCGATGTCCAACACCAAGGTCCTTCACAACAAGTAACGAGCTGAATTCACCAGGTACTCATTCAGACTTTCACCTCAAGTTTTCTCAATGTATAGCTTGTTTGGTGAATTTGGTAAGATAGGAAACTGAAAATGAATGAGGCTTTAATAAGGCATTGAGCAAGTATTAATTCCCTCGGCAATTTGATACACCAACTGTCAAAAACATGATGGAACAAAATACTCCGATGTCGAGATCAGCTTCAGTGAATTTCTTAACTGATTCTGCCACAAATCTCACCATAGCCCCTGTGGTTCAGCTCCCTTCAAGATTCTGCCCTTTGCTTCTGCCAGATTGACATTCATTCAATGTCCAATGCACTGCTCAAGAAAATAGTTGAATCTTTGCTTGCAATCATTGTGCTCAGAATGCATTGCGAAAAAAACTTAAGCATTTTGTTTCACGGCTCATTGTGGTATTAGTTTCTTTCTTCCTGTCATGGTACACCAAACTAGAAACCAGATTCAATCACAGAAAATGGACCAGCTTGTTTTGATATACAAAAACTCTGAAAACAGATGTTCTGCCCGTTTAGGTAAATGAGGAAGGGATAAAGCTAGTCAATTCAAATACACATATCAGAATGAATGTTTGATTGGAGGCTCTTTTTGAGTTCAAGAGAAACAACCAAATTTCCTTTGCCCTTGTCATTTAAAGAAATTCTTAGCATTTCTTCAAATTAAGGAATCATTTTGAAGGAAGCAGTGAAAGAGAGACAGTCGAAGAGTTTCTGTGGGCAGTAAGCAATGAATCATTAAATAAAGGCAATATTCAACATCATGGTAGCATAAGCGTAGTGCATCGGCAATCTGCTTTCTTCTTTGCCTGCTATTCAGCTTAATTGACATCATCTGCTTGGTACTACCTCCCAAAACAAATTTCAACCCCTTTGTATTCAATTCAGTTTTTCATTCAATGGATGTAACTTCATTTTTCTTTATTTTCTGAGGGAGATATCAAGTCTGCCACTACTGGAAATTCAATTCAACCTGTCTGGCAGTTTATAACCAGAATCCTGAACTAGTCAAGTTTATTCTACTACTTTCCAGAAAAGGTCACGAATGTGCACAATATAGCTAGCAAGTTAAAGCAATTTTTAAAAAATGTTTGATCTGTGGGCTTGGTACAAGTGGTTTTGATATGGGAAGTAAAAGAACATTTACAGCCACAAGGAATGAGCGCTTGCTAATGGGACAGACCAGAGATCCTGAACCCAAGAAAAGTAAGTACACTACAAACATGTATGTTGATATTAGTTATTATTGTCTTAATCAATTCTGATGTTTTGTAGTTTTTTCTTCAAATCATTGTTGCCGGAAAACTGTGCATTAATAGCAATGTCTGTCAGTAATGGAAAAACGTTATCTGTAATTAATGCAGATCTTCAAATGCATTTCTTGTTTTATTAACTCTCGAAAAGGGTAAGCAGTGGCATGGTGGTAATGTCACTGGTCTAGTAATCCATAGTTCCAGGTTAATATTCTGGGCACATGAATTGGAATCCCACCATGACAGATAGTGAAATTTGAATTCAACGAAAATCTGGAATATAAAGCTATCTTAATTACCATGTTGACTGCCATTAAAAAAACCATGTCCTTTAGGGGCTCCAGACCCTCAGCCATGTGCCTTCAGGACAATTAGGGATGGGCAATAAATGCTGGCTGGACAAGCAACATACACATCCCGTGAGCAAATAAAAAATACACAGGGAAGGCAAGTCAATGGTTAATTGACCATTTAAATGAAATATTGTTCCAACCAAATGCGTGATGCTGTATCGCATCATATTCAATACGTGATCTCTGTATTTGAACTCTACTAAATCATGGCCCTAAATACTTTCTGTACGACCTCATCCATCCGATTCATTTTATTTCCTAGATAAATTCACTCTGATAAGGCTAAATTGCATGTACACACATTTGTACATTGGTTTTGACATTCCTTTCATTTTTATAATTTATAATAATTGTCCTCAATTTATTAAAACTAAAATCAAATGATTTGTTTTATTTGCTCATCGACCTTGGCAGCAGATGATAATATGTGGCTCTAATATTAATGGGACCATAGCCACAGAATTTGCAGTGGGATGACCACACATTTATTTTGACTTCTGAACAAACTCAAACATGTGACTAGACCTTTCCAACTCAGAAGTGGTCAATCACATCCCACTGAAAATACTGGAAATTCCTAAAATGTCTCCTGGGTGAAAACCACAGTAGCACTAAGTGGTTTCAGATCTTGGTTGGTTGAACTTCAAATAATATTCAAGGTTTTAGTTCTGTGGCCAGAGCCAAATTCACTTCTGAATTAAAACTAACTAGGCTAAAATACAAAATGTAGAGATTACTTCAGTATTTAATGGGTAAATACACTATATTGGATGTATTGAGCCAAATACATCAAGATGATCCTGGTTTAAATATCTGAACTGTCAGAACTTGATTTGACCAGATGGCAACAAGAACTGAAACCTGATCTCTGGATCATTGCTGATCAGATATAAGTTGGGAGATGTGCGTCAAGTATTTGAGAAGTCCTGACAGGCAAATAGGCACTGAAATTGCTTGGGATGCTTACACTTATACTGTCTGGGTGAACACTTGGGCAAGATATGCAGATTTTAGCCAGATATATACTGTGGAGATGTTGTTTTGGTTAATACGTGGTCAAACTCATCAGTGTGACTCAACTGAGCACCTCAACCAATCACTCTGAATCAGCTCCATGACCACATGACTCCTGAACACCCTGTTCCCCTGGCAGTGGAGTCCTCATTGGCTGCACCTATCCTGTTAGATGCTGGAGATCGCAGATTTGGAAAGCAATTCAGTATCTGAGGAGTCACAAATAGTGCTCAACATTGTGCGTTGTCAGTTAACTTTCCCACTTCTGATCTTACAATAGGAGTAAGAGAACTAATAAACAGAAGATGATGTTTGGATCTAGAATACTATTTTGAGCTACTTGCCTTGGTCCCTGTGGCACAGTTGCTCAGTGCATTTGGCTGTTAAATGAATATTGGTGTTTCAAGACCATCCAAGGTGAAATCTTTTGAGACTTCTTGTGGTGCAGTAGTAGTACCCAAACCCCTGGGCCAGAGGTGTGTTTGAACATCAGTGAGCATGTTGATCAGAAAATATCTACTTTGAGGAACTTCTTAGCAAGGAGGCCTGGGTTCAAACCCCATCTGCACCACAGGTGTGTCATAACATCTCTGAACAGGTTGATTAGAAAATATCCTACTACTCTGAGGAACTTTGGCAGTGATGTCCTGGGCTGAAAATGTGTTGCTGGAAAAGCGCAGCAGGTCAGGCAGCATCCAAGGAACAGGAAATTCGACGTTTCGGGCATAAGCCCTTCATCAGGAATTGCTTTACCTGATGAAGGGCTTATGCCTGAAACGTCGAATTTCCTGTTCCTTGGATGCTGCCTGACCTGCTGCGCTTTTCCAGCAACACATTTTCAGCTCTGATCTCCAGCATCTGCAGACCTCACTTTCTCCTCAGTGATGTCCTGGGACTGACATGATTGACTCCCAACAACCAGATACATTTAGGTACAACTCATGGGTCCCATTAACTTTGCTTTTGCTTAGATTCCTTGATGCAAATGGTAGGGCAAATGCTGCCTCAATGTCAAGGGTGAGAGGGGTAAGAGTTAAAAAGGACCTAAGGGGCAACCTTTTCACACAGAGGGTGGTGTGTGTATGGAATGAGCTGCCAGAGTAAATGGTGAAGGCTAGTACATTTAAAAGACATCTGGATGGGTATATGAATAGGAAGGATTTAGAGAGATGTGGGCCAAGTGCTGGCAAATGGGACTGGATTAGGTAAGAATATCTGGTCGACATAGACAAGTTGGACCAAAGGATCTGTTTCTGTGCTGTACATCCCCATGACTGTCAATGTTGCCTCATCTCCAGAGTTCATCTCTTTTGCCCATATTTGAACCATTTTTGGAACATACATATTCAGCACTGAAGCAATATTGTTCTCAGGGTATAGCTTTTGCAGTATTCCAGGTACTCAACTGTTTTGTGATTTTACATGCAGTAAATTGGATTGGTTTAAGAATGGCTTCTGTAATGGTCTGGTCATCAGGTGGAGTTTAGGTGTACTATCCATTCAGCTCTCAAGGCGACTGCAAATATCAGTCTAATCTTTTTTATTTACATGCTGTACTCCCTATCACTGTGGATGGAGCATCTACTTACCCTTAGTTTTTCATAGAATCCCTATAGTGTGGAGGCAGGCCATTCAGCCCATCAAGTCTTCACTGACCTTTCCACCCAGACTAACCCTGTAACCTTGCCCTGTAACCCTGAGTTTACCATGGCCAATTCACCCAACCTGCACATTTTAGGACTGTGGGAGGAAACCCATGCAGATATGGAGAGAACAGGCAAACTCCACACAGACAGTTGCCAAGGCTGGAATTGAACCTGGGTCACTGACGCTGTGAGGCAGCAATGCTATCCACTGAGCCATCGTTCTTTCATTAGCCATCATTTTAAACTGGATGTAGTAGGACTGTGGAGCTTTAATCTGATCCATTTTTTGTGGGATAACTGAGCTCCAATTATTGCAAGGTGTCTCCATTACTGGAATGTATATTAGCTTATGTTGTAGCTTCACCAGGGTAGTGCTTCATTTTGAGCTATACCTGATGCTGCTTCTGGCATACTCTTGTACATGTCTTATGGAACCATGGTTGGTCCTTAGGCTTGATGGCAATGGTACAGTGAGCCCCAAGGTTACAGGTTATGGTGGAGTACCATATTCACACTGCTGATGATCTTACTCCTATTGTAAGAGCAGAAGTGGGAAAGTTAACTGACAACGCACAATGTTGAGCACTATTTGTGACTCCTCAGATACTGAATTGCCTTCCAAATCTGCGATCTCCAGCATCTAACAGGATAGGTGAAGCCAATGGGAACTCCACTGCCAGGGGAACAGGGTGTTCAGGTAGTCATGTGGTCATGGAGCTGATTCAGAGTGATTGGTTGTGGTGCTCAATTGAGTCACACTGACGAGTTTGACCAGATATTAACCAAAACAACATCTCCAAAGCTTATTTGTGAGGTGTGAAATGTGTTCTGAACTTATCCTGTTTAACACAGTGACAGTGCCACACAACACAAGGACTGTATGATGGTCACTCATTAATATTGTTCCAGAATGTGTGGCGAGGAGATGGGGGGGATTAAAACAAGTAGTTTTTTTTTTCTCTTGTTTTGGTTCTCTCACAACCTGTTGCAAGTCCACTGTGGCACGCATGTTCTTCAAAGTTCATTAGGAAGCGTTGATGCCACCTCACCCTTGGTGACAAATATCCAAATGTCCACTTGGATATACTGCCTTCGGTGCTTTTCTAAGTGGTGTTAATTTGGTGAAGTACAGATTCATCAGCAGAAAGAGAGCACTTGGTGGATTCCTTGTCCATGAGATTTCATGGTAGCAGAATCAATGTTGAGGACTTCCAATATCATTCCCTCCTGACTATATACCATTGTGCCACTGCCTCTTGTCCTGCTGGCAAGACAAAATATATTCAGGAATAGGAATGGACAAGTCTGGGAAGTTGGCTGAAACATGACTATGAGAGGCTGTTACTTAACTGGTCTAAGTCCCCAGATAATAGTGAAGAGAAATTTGCAGGACTAAATGGATTAGCTGTGTTTTTGTCCAGACCATTGACTAAGGCAATGCCAAGTGATCCATTCTGTTTACTTTTTTCTGTAGTAGCTTGCCAAGCCACAGAATCATATACAGTCTAGACCAGATAAGCACGGCAGATTTCCTTTCTTAATTGGACATTTGCCAACTTGAAGAGTTTTCAATCAATGTGGTAGCTTGAAGGTCAACATTACATATCTAATTATTTTCAGTCCAAATTGATTTAATTAACTACATTTCAATTCTCCAAATGCCAAAGGATTTTAACTTATGTTCTGGAATCATTAAGCCAAAACCTTGGGTAAACTGTCCAGTAATACGTCTATTCTGGTTATGCCCACACAATGAACAATGGTATTTATGCCAGCATGAACCATAACTTTCAAAGGCAAAGTAAGTAATTGAATCTGCTTTGTAAAGGTTTTGACTAAGAAATGTCCAGAAGAACAACAGTATTCCTTTTCGATTGTAAATATATATCTGAATATTCAAATAGTACATATTCTGTCTGCATGGTTTCTTGGTTCTTCTGACAAATGTTATGATTGGATTGGATGGGTGAGGGGGGGGGTGGAGGGAGGTGATGGGCAGAAGCAATGGGGATGCTAAGGAGAAGGTCATGGGTTGACATTGCGAATGGACCTTTCTGGTCTACTTGGTATGCTTCTGTATTCTTTTAATTTTTGTTTGAAGAAAACAGAATCACCTATTAATATTCCAGACTTTTGCCTTAGGAATTGCCATAATTAGCATACTTATAATTTTCTGTTCCAATTGGGTCACTTTGCAGAATCAGAGCCAAAGAAAGTTTTTATTTTTTTGGCCTCCTAAGTCCTTATTAGTTGAAATTGCTTAATCCTGCTACTTTAAGTACTCCCTCGCAGCATGAGCACATTTAACATCTAGCACTTCATTCATTCAGAATTGTAAAATACCATTGTTACTATTTTTCAACTCTCTGTGCTACTGTGTCAAAAATCCAGACATTGGTTGCTAAGGACACTAAAATTCTAATAAAGCAGATCAAGGCAAAGTGACACATAACCATCAATCTTAAAAATGCTCAGCAAGAGCAAGGACATGAAGAAAAAAATTCTTGTGTGATTTTGTAAAGAGTATGGGGGAAAGGAATAATAAGAATAGATTTGAAAGCAGACCAAACTACTCAGGTGGTCCTGTAAATCCAATATTTGGCAGTGGGTAGCACTGATCAGAGATTTAGGTTGAGGGAGGCATATCCATGTTGCAAGGTTGAAGTGGAATTTTATTTTGGCCCATCTTCTGCTGGGAGTGCCATGGCAAGTAAGTGCATTCCTGGTATTTCATAAGAGGATCATTCCCTGCCAAAGTTAGCTTTTAGCTGAAAGGAAAGTATAAGCCTGTATAGAGGACATTGTTACTTTTCTGCTTTCCCTCAGTGTAGAAGAAACATTTATGGAAGAAAAGAAACAAGGGCTTTAATATGTTAAAAGCAGAACTATTGCACAGCTCAGTTCAGGTTCCTGGAATTAATATCCTGCGCGTCAGCCAAAGAATTAACATTCACTTAATGCATATTTGTCAAAGCACATCAAACGTCATTTAATATTTGTGTAAAGTTCAACCATTGCTAGCTAAATGCTGGACAACAACCTAGAGAACAATGCAAGGCCAGCAGAAGTCAAAACGTGTTTAAAGAAATCTTGCTTTTATTACATTCAATCATTTAACACACAAAAAATACAGTCATCCCATTAACCAAATTTATTTTTACAGAAGCAGAGTTCTCAATTATATTTTGTTCTTCTGGGAATTTGTGGTCCCAAATATTGTCTCACCACAATATCGGATTCATGAAAGAAACCACAAACTTCCCTTCAATGTCCCTCCTTCACACCAAAAAAGATAGCAATCTAAAAAGAAACTAGAGTATCTGCTGTTTGCTTCCAGAACCCTACACAGCAAATACCTAAAACAGCATTAAAACTGTGTCTGTACTCCTCAGACTAATGAGAGCAAACACGCTTAATTTCGTGACTTGACACAATTGGCATTTTAACAAGGCTGGGCCATGTGCACGTGAAAAGTCCAGCTTTTGCATAGCTGCAGTCCATCAAAATGCACCCCATGTCATCTGAAACTGCTTTTCATAAAAGTTTCACATAAAAAGTTAATCAGTAAAACATCTTTAAGTGTATCAGGAATTATAAAATTTCCTTTGCTTTTTTTCTTTAAACTGTTTTCACACAATGACAATGCAACAAATATAATGGCTAAATGATAAAAAAAAATGCTAAATTGCTATTCTGATTCTTCAATCTGCCAGCAGTTTGAAAATTAGTAAATGAGGAGACCTGGTAATAAATAGTTTGCTGAGACTTTTTTTCTTATTAACGTGGCATGCCATTTACCCTTATGCAAAGGACTAATTAGGAGTCTACAAGAACATCAAGGTTTCAAAATTTTTGGCTTTTAATAACATAGTGTGCCTGTCTGCCATCTGGGAGTAGCCTAGGTTCTCTCCAACAGCAGGCACTGCCCTAGGGCAAATAAGCAAGTGCAGACAGGAAGTCCAAGATGTGAACACTGTTGCATGTGTGACCCCATACACAGTGAGCCATGGTCTCCCAGATTTCTAATCAAATGGCAGGAATCTTATTAGGAAGTTGTTATGCTCTATTTGCCCTTGGCTGTGGCCTGTCTACTTTACTCAACTTCTGGTACTTTTGTGGTTATAGATGGTCACAATATATGAGCTGCATCTTCAAATGGACTGGCAAGCCCGAGTTTTCAAACAGTAATTTGCAATGTCACAGCTTTAACTGCTAACTGCGAATGAGCTATGCCTTCTCTCTGCTGTCATGTTTTGGAGTCTGAGAGTTGTGATCACGGAACTTATTAAAACAGCAATGTGGTAGCAACTACTTCAAAACGTAGTTTCAACATTTTTAAATGTCTGAAACATTTTCCAAAATATATTTCTGTGAAATGCCATCCTACCAGTCAGTGAAATGAAAGAGACATACTGAATCCTTTTTGTTCTCATTCAAAGATATAAAACTTAGCTTTTGTTTGCAACAATTAAAACCTTTTAAATTAAAATATGTTCTGTGAAAACCTTCAGGAATGTGGTAAATTGTTACTTATAATCTTGGCCAAGCACCTTAAATACAGCAATTAAAACCTTTATAGTTAACTCCCTGAGGAGATACAGTAACATACTTCTGAAATTTTTCAACCCATATATTCAACTAATTATGTTGAAACATCCAAAACTTATAATCAATCTCACATTAATATTGCGAGAAGTGTTAGAAATGTATTTATGTTACCACTTCAAAACAAAGCTACTTTATCAAAACCTTTACTTACAATAATGAGAAGTTGAGATTTGTAACTTTTAGCTCGATAACTAAATGCATCAATTCTAAGTACGAAACATTTAACCAAAAAGGAAATTGCTTCTTTGGTAAAGTTAATGGGTTTACTGGAAACATTGTCAAAAATGTATTTTCTTGGGATGTGGGCACAAAACTACTCCATCCTTAGTTAGCCTGAAATTGAGTTGCTTGCTGAGCCACTTCAAAGGGCATAGTTAACTACATAGACTTGGCTTGAGTCATATGTAGGTCAGATTGTGTGGGAGTGGCAGATTCCCTTTCCTGACAGGCATTAGAGAACAAGCTTGACATGAGCTTGACATAACCATTTTTATAGTGAATACAGAAAGATGTATCACCAACTTTATTTTCAATGTACAAATGAATATATTTTTTAATATTCATGTACAAGGCTCTTTATTTAAATCAGGCATAAGAGATAATGAGTCATGCCAAGACAGAGAATTCTGCCTTTTAAAAGATATAAAAAGTTGTCTTTGCATAACTTTACAGCAAGAGGAGCTGAATGATGTAGGCAATAATCATTGTCCATTTACATTCCTGTGTTGATGGGTTAAGATCAGCTTCCATCTGGTCTTAATCTTGCCACTGTAACAACACCGCAGAAAGAAAAAGTATCAAATGACTGGTTATTAATAGCACTGGCCACCAGCCTGCAACCTGACCAAAGTACCATCAGTGACTTCTGTATATCCAGCTCTCTGAGAGAGCTGGATTACAATTACATACAGACCAGTAATACACAAGTACCATTACCATTCAGTCACTAACCATCGAATAACTTCAACATCAGCAGCATTAGATAGGATTGCTGAATGTGAAAAGTCAGATATCAACTGCTAAAAAGCACTATCAGATAACTGTGCCAGGGCCTTCTGCTGGACTGCGCATGAACAAGGAGCAGGATTTGACCAAAAGACCTCTTGAACCTGCTCCACCATTCAATAAGATCATGGCTAAATGGTTTGTTCAAACTCCACAATACTCTTTGTATTTCATTCACCTGCCTAACCTTAAAAATATTCAATGACTCTGTTTTTATACCTTTTAAGACTGAGAATTCCAAAGTCATGATGAAGGGCTCTTGCCCGAAATGTCAATTCTCCTGCTCCTCAGATGCTGCCTGACCTACTGTGCTTTTCCAGCACTACACTCTTGACTCTGATCTCCAGCATCTGTAGACCTCACTTTCTCCTAATTCCAATGTTCTGCAGAGACAAAATAAAGATCTTGCCTTCCTCCTAAAATGACAATTCATAACTTTAGGATATTACTCCCTAGTTCTGGACAAAGGGCAACATCATTTCCATGCCCACCATTTAGGATTAAAACACTTCAATTGAGTCACTTTTCACTCTTCTAACTGCTATTGAAATCAAGTGCAATTCTGTCCAATGCTTATCCACTCATATCAATCTCGTAAACCTTGTTGGAACTCCCACACACCTAAATCCTTTCTTAAATAAGGGGCAAAAACAGTACAAGGTATTTAAGATGTGGTTTCACCAATGCCCTGTATAACTGCTGTTGCATTAAAATCCTCACTTTTATGTTCAAATTCCCTCAGGATAGAGCACAGCATTGCATTAACCTGAATTACTTGATGTACCAACTTTTCATGCATAGAACTCCGAGATCTCTTTGCACTGTTTGCCGAGCTGGGAATTTGGGTTGCAGACATTTTGTCCCCTGCCTAGGTGACATCCTCACTGCTTGGGAGCCTCCTGTGAAGCGCATCTGTGATGTTTCCTCCGGCATTTATAGTGGTCTGTCTCTGCCGCTTCTGGTCGTCAGTTCCAGCTGTCTGCTGCAGTGGCCAGTACATTGGGACCCAATATACCAGTCACTGCAGCGGACAGCTGGAACTGATAACCGGAAGCGGCAGAGACGATGTTACGAAAACACTTGAGAAATTATTTTAAAAAGTCAGAGTTAGATTATTTTCAATTCAAGTAGTTCGAAATTAGAGTGATTCAATATCAAGAAGTGTGAACACAAAGCTTGTAAACTCCAAACTTAGAAATTGTTAGAGGATAGGATGATGAATATATATTTCAAATATAATGCTGCAGTGGCATGCATTGTTGCAGTTCAGATGGTTGAAGATAATGACAAAGTCAATACCAAAAAGGAGGGAAAGTCACTTTAAATAAAGGTGAAGCAGCTGGGTTGAAATCATACACATCAAATAGGGCTGTTATGCCCCTTGATAAAATATTCACATAGTGCATAGAAGATTATAGGATTTGTTGCAAAGAAGGAATCTAAACATTTGTAGGTATGTCAAAACAGATGATGAAGTATTATCTTTTTTTTATAACTATCAGCATGCAAAGAAGAGCACATCAATTTACTTGAAAAAGATGTTATCGGTATGATGCATTCAAGGCAACCAACTCTGCAAACAACTGGAGAGTTCACCTTTTTAGAATGATCATGCATGGGAAGGATGTTCTGCACATTAAACGAAAACTAAGCTGGTGCCATTATTCATAAAAAGTACATTGCAATAATTTAATCCAGACTTGGAGCGGAATAGTAAAGATAGAATGGAGAATGAAGTTAAGAGTTATTGCTGACCAAAAGGAATTAACATTGTTCAGTAGAATTAAAGAAATTCAAATATAACAAAAGGTGCAATCAGAGATAATTGTGTTGGAAGGATCAGCTACAAATCTATTGTACCAGAGCAAGGAGCATTGATGAACTGCCGCAATTAAAGGCATATGTAGTTAAGAAAAGTATTGATACCATAGAAATATAACTGCAACCAGAAGATGGAAATGTACAAGAACAAAGATGATTGAAGGCCTGTTATAAGGAAAATAAATAAATAAGTTTAGAATAGATGACAGAAATAGCACATGACAAGTATACAAAAAGGAGAGTAGCTAAAGTTGGTGCTGTAGAGGCAGAGACAGGCACAATTGTAGATAATGAGGTAATGCCAGAGAAACTGAACACATATATTGTGCCTGCCTTCACATATACAACATATATAGCAGAAATACAGTGTAACAAAGGGCCTAATAATAAAGAACTTAAGGTAATTAATATCAGCAGAGAAAAGGCATTTGAGAAACTCGAGGGAGAATAGAGGAGAAGAAACTGTACCCACTTGTCAAAGTATCAAGGATGAGATGGCACAGATTCAAAGTAATTGGCAAAAAAACAAAAGCGATATAAGAAAAACGTTTTCGTGCAGCACACGGTTAAGGTCAGGAATGCAGGGCTTGAAAGTGCAGTAAAGCCATTATTGACTATTATTTGAAAAGGAAGCAACTGCCAGATTTGGGAAAGAAGGCAGGAAAATGTCACAAAGTAAATCGCTAATGCAGAATTGGTGCAGACATGATGGGCTGTCACAATTCAATGGTGATGTATCTAAAAGCTGACAAATTCCTTTGATTTGATGATTTATATCCTAGGATTTGAAAAGAAGCAGTTGCAGAGATAGTGAATGCATTGATGATGATTTTCCAAAATGGCCTCAATTCTAGAATATTCCCAGCAGATTAGAAATGGCAAATGTCAAACCACAAGTTAAGAAAGGAGGGAGATTAAAACAAAAACAATTGGTTAGTTTGCTTAATATCAGTCATTGGGAAAATGCTTGAATTTATTATTAAAAAACCCTTGAGGAGTCAATTAAAAAGAACATGCTTCAACAAAATGGAAGTCAGGTTTGATAAATTTAATAGAGTTTTGTGAGGCTGTAAGTAAAAAGAGCATATAGAGGGGACCCTGTGAATGTTGGAGGCTTGGTTTTCCAAAAGGTACTTGCCAACATGTCATACAAAACGTTTAAGATTGGATTCAAGGGGCTGGCGTAATAAACAGTATAGATAAATCACTGGTTATGGGAATGGTGGTGGACAGTAGGGAATAAAGGGGGCATTTTCAAAGTGACAGTCTGTAACTAGTAGAATGCGAGTGGAAGGATTAGTGTGTGGTCTTCAATGATTGGTTCAGTCATTGGCTGTCAAAAAAAACCTAACACTAATGCATTTAAGTATACTGATGATGCAAAGCGGTGACTGGAGGGCAGACAGGGGCTTCAAAATGATTTACGTAGGTTAAGAGAGTGAAGCACAAGGTGGCATACACAGAATAATATAGGTTATTGCAAGGTTATTCATTTTGGTTGTACCAAAGGAAAGGTATACTTTTTTCATTCACTTGTGGGACATGGGCATTACTGTCCATCCCTCAGTTGCCCTTGGAAAGATGGTGTTGAACTGCCTTTTTGAACTGCTGCAGTCCATGTTCTGTAAGTAGAACCACAGTGTCCATTGGGAGGGAATTCCAGGATATTGACCCAGCAACAATGGAGGAGTGACTATGTATTTCCAAGTCAGCATGGTGTATGGCTTGGAGGGGAACTTGCAGGTGGTAGCGTTCCCATGTATCTGCTGATCTTGTATTTTTACATAGATGTGTTCATGGGTTTAGATGTAGCTGCCTAAGATCTTTGATGAACTTCTGCAGTGTATTTTGTAGATAGTACACATTGCTGCTACTGAGCATTAGTAGTGGGAGGACTGGATGCTGTTGATGTAGTGATAATCAAACAGGCTGCTTTATTCTGGGTGGTGTCTAGCTTCTTTAGTGTTGTTGTAGCTGCTCCCATCCAGGCAAATGGGGAGTATTCCTTCATATTATGACGTGTGCCTTGTAGATCTTGGATAGACTTTTGGGAATCAGGTGGTGAATTACTCACTGCAGGATTCCTAGACTCTGATCTGACCACTGTGTTTATGTGTTGAGTCCAGTTCAGTTTCTTGTCAGTGGTTACCTCCTGTATATTAATAGTGGGGGATCAGTGAAGGTATTACCATTGAACATCAAGGGGCAGTGGTTAAACTGCTTCTTGATGGAAATAGTCATTGCCTGGCATTTGCGAGGCATGAATATTACTTGCCACCTGTCAGCACAAGCCTGGATATTGTCCAGATCATGTTGCATTTGAATATGGACTGCTCCAGTATTGGAGGAGTTGTAAATGGTGCTGAACATTATGCAATCATAAGCAAATACCCCCATTCTGACCTTATGATGGATGAAAGGTTGTTGATGAAGCAGCTGAAAATTAGGCCTAGGACATTACTCTGAAGAAATCCTGCAAAAATGTTCTGGAGCTAAGATGGCTGACTTCCAACAACCATAACCACAACCACCTGATGAAGGAGCAGCACTCCAAAAGCTAGTGATCCCAAATAAACCTGTTGGATTATAACCTGGTGTGGTGTGATTTTTAACTTTGTACACCCCAGTCCAACACCAGCATCTCCAAATCATGATAACCACTCTCCTCTTTGTCATGTAAGACTCTAACCAGCAGAGAGTTTGCCCCCTGATTCTAATTGATTCCAGTTGTGCTAGGATTACTTAATACCACATTCAGTCAAATGTGGCCTTGATGTCAAGGGCTGTCACTCTTTTTTCATCTCTTGAATTCAGCTGTATTGTCCATATTTGAACCAAGGATGTAATGAGGTAAGGAGCTGAGTGACCCTGGCGGAACCCAAGTTGGGTGTCACTGAGTTGGTTATTGCTGAGCAGGTGCTGCTTGATAACACTGTTGATGATACCTTCCATCAATTTAATGATGAATGACTAGAGACTGATGCGGCGGTAATTGGCCAGGTCGGATTTGTCCTACTTTTTGAGTACAGTATTTTCTGCTTTGTTAGACAGATGTTAGTGTTATAGTTGGAACAGCTTGGCTAGGGGAGTAGAAAGCTCTGGAGTTCAAGTCTTCAGTACTACTGCTGGATTATGGTCAAGGCACAAAGCCTTTGTGGTATCCAGTGCCTCCAGTATTTCTTGATATCATGTGGAATGAATTGAATTGGATGATGATTAGTATCGGTGATGTTGGGAACCACAGGAGGAGGTCAAGCTGGATCATTCACTTGGTACTTCTGGCTGAGCTTAGCCGAGAATGCTTCAGCCTTGTCTTTTGCACTGATGTGCTCTTACATTATTGAGGATGGGGACATTTGTGGAGCTTCCTCCTCCAGAGAGTTTAATTATCTACCATCGGTCATAACTGGATGTAGCCAGACTGCAAAGCTTAGATTTGATCAGTTTGTTGTGGGATTGCTTAGCTCTATCTATCACTTGCTTATTCTGTTTGGCATGCAAATAGTCCTGTTTGGTAGCTTCATTTTCAGTTTCCAAAAGAGAAAATGCTGGAAAATCTCAGCAGGTCTGGCAGCATCTGGAAGGAGAGAAAAGAGCTGACATTTCGAGTCTAACTGACCCTTTGTCAAAGCTCATTTTTAGTTTGCCTAGTGCTGCTCCTGGCATGGCCTCCTACACTCTCCACTGAATCAGGGTCAATCCCTGGGTTAATGGTAATGGTTGAGTGGGGGATATACTGGGCCAAAAGGTTACAGATTGTGTTTGAGTATAATTCTGCTGCTGTTGATGGTCTACAGTGTCTCATGGATTCTCAGGCTCGAGTTGCTCGATCTGTTCAAAATATGTCCGAATTAGCACAGTGACGGTGCCATACAATATGCTGTAAGGTATTATCAATGTGAAAGTGGAACTTTGTGGTGATCACTGTTACTCATACTGACATGAACACATGCCTCAGCAGTTGGCAGATGAGTTAGGATGAGGTTGAGTACATTTTTCATTCTCAACACCTGCTGCAGTCTAGCAGCTCCTTCCTTTCGGATCCAACCAACTTGATCAGTAGTGCGGCTGTCGAGCCCCTTTTAGTGGGCATTGAAATCCCCCACTCAGAATACTTTTTGTGCCCTCACCACCCTTAGTGCTTCCTCCAAGGAGGAGTGCTGATTCAACAGCAAAGGGAAGGTAGTACATTGTAATCAGCAGGTGGTTTCCTGGCCCATGCTGAACCCAAAGCCATGAGACCTCATGGGGTCTGGAGCGACTCCTGGAGTTTCCTGGGGTAACTCCCTCTCAACAGTATACCACTGTACCGCCACCTCTGCTAAGTCGAGACAGGAAATATCCAGGGATGGTGATAGCAGTGTCTGCGATATTTTCTGAGAGTATAATTATGTCAGGCTGTGGCTTGGCAATTCTGTGAGAGAGCTCTCCCAATTTTGGCACTAACAAACATCAGTAAGGAGGACTTTGCAGGGTAAACAGGACTTTTTCTGCTGCTGTCTATTCCGGGGCCCACAATGATGCTGGGTGGCTCGTTCACTTTCTTTTCTATGTTGAGCCTTTGTAGTGATTGTTACAACTTAGTGTCTTGCCAGCTCAATTCAGAGTGCAGTTGAGAGATAACCACATTGCTGTGGCTCTGGAGTCAGATATAGGACAGACTAGGTGGGAATGGCAGATTTGATGGGCAGCACAGTGGCACAGTGGTTAGCACTGCAGCCTCACAGCGCCAGAGACCCGGGTTCAATTCCCAACTCAGGTGACTGTGTGGAGTTTGCACATTCTCCCCGTGTCTGCGTGGGTTTCCTCCGGGTGCTCCGGTTTCCTCTCACAGTCCAAAGAGCCATGCTAAATTGCTCGTAGTGTTGGGTAAATGTAGGGGAATGGGTGGGTTGCGCTTCGGCGGGTCGGTGTGGACTTGGTGGGCCGAAGGGCCCGTTTCCACACTGTAAGTAATCTAATCTAATTTCCTTCTCTAAAGGACATTAGTGAGCCTGACGGGTTTTTCAACAATCAACCATGATCTTGTGGTCAGCAGTGGATTCTTAATTCTACATATTTTTAATTGAATTCAAATTTCACCATTTGCTATGGCGGTATTTGATCCTGGGTCCTCAGAACATTAGCCGAGTTTCTGGATTAATTATATCACTGGCATTGGAGGCAATCCAGAGGTGGTTCACCTGATTGATTCCTGGTATGGAGAAACTGTCTTATGAGGAAAGGTTCAGTAGGTTAGACTGTACTCATTGGAATTCAGAAGAATAAGAGGTGATCTTACTGAAACATACAAGATTCTTTGGGGACTTGACAGGGCAGATATCGGAAAGATTGCATCCCCCTTGTGTGAGAGTCTTGGATCAGAGGGCAAAAACCTATTATCAGGAGTTGCACATTTAAGACAAAGATGAGGAAGAATATTATATATTTACAGGGAATATAACACCTCTGCCAAATTCAGTCCTCGTCCAATGCTCACATTAATGATCAACACTGAGGCCAATTGCAGCAGCATCATTATTGTTACAATTGCTAATTCAGTGCTGACAGTTAATTGAATGCAGGATTTCCCAGTCAAAAACAAATCTCCTCCCTAATAGCATTGAGGGTCTATCTCCAGCACACGGACTGGTTCAAGAAAGGAGCTCACCACTGCCTTCTCAAGGGCAACTATGAATGGGCAACAGTTGCTGGCCCAGCCAGCTATGCCCACATCCGACAAGTGAATAAAAAATAACATGTGTACTGCAGACTGTCCGCTGTGGGGTGGCTTGGAAGGATGTGGTAGCATGAAAGGTTCATACTGTGGTAATAGTTACTTAGTTGGTTAGATGGAGTCTGATCCAGATGTTATATAAAAACCATTGTGGAACAGATGCTATGCCTCAGTGGTAGCCTTTCTTATTTATTCATTCATCAGTTGAGGGTACTGCTGGCAGTTATTGCCTATCCCTAATTACCCATCAGAGATTTGTGGTAAGCTGCCTTCTTGAACTATTATAATCCATTCAGTGAAGGTACTCTCCAGTGTTGCGAGCTAGGAAGCACCAGGACCTTGACCCAGCAGCGATGAAGAAATTTCGAAGACAAATGATATATGACTTGGAGTGGAACTCTGATGTGGTGGTGAGTCACATGTCCCAGCTGTCCTTGTCCTTCTCGGTTTCTTGAGAAGGAAATACAGCAAAAGGAGGGCCTTGTTGACATGTCCAAGTGCAGCACGGCAACGGCTTTGATAAAAATGGTTCAAGGTTGCTGCAAGTCCTTTCCTAGTTATATTGTCACAGCTTTGCTTCAAATTCCAAAGTAGAAGGACCACTTTAATTGTGACAGATTTGCATTTTGGATAACAGTCTGCCCAAAGGTATAAGCTTGATTACCATTGGATTAAGTTAAATTGAAGCAACCCATCCAAAATGCTCGTTGAAAAATTGGATATGTGAAATTGAGTCCCTAATTTTCTGACTTACAATGATTTTATGTAGTGGCTTGCAACACTCAGTCCTATGTAACTCATTGCATATCGTGGCAATGGATTGTTTTTAAACTCGAATGATTAATATAAGAGAATTGTCACTTGGTAATTTTTTATTCTGCGTAGTTAAGCGAGCATGGTCAACGAAAGAGTATCATGCTAAATAACAGGCTCACACAAATACAAGGAGACATGACTGTGAAAATTACAAAAGCAACAGGCAGATACAAAGAAAATAATGATTTGCAAAATGGGAATAAGAAATAAAGCTCATAAACATGTTTTTGAATCTATTAAAGAGAAACACGGGAAAGGGAAACGTTGTTACATTAAAAATGGATGAATACAAAAGCACAACAAGGATCTTGACAAATAACAGTGTCATTTTCATCGTACAGCAAGAGGAAAAATAGTAGGTGAGATAATTTAAGGGAACTTAGAAATAAGTCAACCCAGTGTATTTAAAGTTTAAAAAAATGGAGAAAATAATGGGACTTCAAGTGTACTTATCTTCACAACTTGATTGGCTTGATAGATGGTTTCCATCACAGGCTACAAAAGTGATTAGCTGAGGAATGTACAGCTACAATACTCATAATTTTCCAAATTCCTTAGATTCGACAATGGTCTCTTTGGATGGCAAAACTGCAAATGTCACCCCATTGCAAGTGAGGGAGGAAGAAATCAGTCAGATACACATTCATCAGCTTTACGTCAATAATGGAAAATGTAATTAAAATGATGATCAGTGCACATGTGATGCAATACTTGGTCATAAATAAGCTGATCAAAGAGAGTCAGCATGGATTATGTCTTAAGAATGTAGTTGAAGCTTCTGAGGCACTCACTGTTGATATAGACTTCCAGAATGTATTTCAGAAGGTTCTATCCAAGAGATTATTAACAAAAGTAAGAGTGAATGAATTGGAGGTAACTTTATGACATCAGGTATTAAATGGTTAGGAGAGGAGAGACTAAAGATAACTTTCGAGAGTCTGTTCTCGAACAAATTGATTACATGTGGCAGGCACGTATCCTATAAATGTGCTGCGGTCTCAACTATTGCATGAAGGTATAGAGAATTATGGATCAACATTTGAAGATAACGCTAATTCCAGCAGAACAGTAAGTTGTGTGCTTTAGAGAAAAAATTACAAAGAGCTACAGGCAGACAAAACAAGTAGGCAAATGAATGGAAGATGGATTTTCAAATGGTTTGTCTGAGGTTATCTAATCTGACTTGAAAAAGACCAATCAAAATATTTCTTTAATCATGAGACTAAGATGGTGGAGGAGCAAAGGTGTGTGTGTAGCTCAATTACAAAATTTACAAAAGGTAATCAAAAGGATGAATGGGATGTATGCTTTTACCTGTCTTTACTTATAGTTAATTTAATTCTAGTATTATTATTCAGCTGTTAAAATTCATCACCAGTCAGATAGATCATATGGCATGATGAAATATTTTACAAGCTCAAAGAGATTTCAGTACTCCAATGATCAAAGCGTCAAGTGGTAAAAATGACACCCGGAAAAATGTCTGTTCTGCTAGAATCAGCATCTGGTTAAAGTACTCAGTGGGAAAGGATAAATTAATAGTGTACTATATAAACCAGTTTCAAAAAGATTCAATTGATGTAAGTAGAAAGCAAGAAAATGAGGAAAGCTGAAATTTTATTAGCTTTAGACAGGAGTAATAAAGAGCTCTATATAGAGCTCTATATCAATTGATAATGTATTTAGAAGTTAAGTGGCTACAAACTGTAACATGGATTACCTAAGGGTTAAATTAGTGCCCTCCTTCTCTTCTGACTTTACTGTCACTGTTAACTTGGGTGTTACTGACAGAGTCCAGTCTCGAAGAAAAGTGCGAGTTTATCAACATCAAAGACTATTCTGTCTTCTTCCATTTTTTATTAGTCAAACAATGCAAAAAATAATCCATGAGAAGCATGGATTCTGTAAAATATATCGAGAATGAAAAATCAGTGTCACAATCTGGATTTTTGTTTTGTTTATTCAGAGTCAGATCACTGTTTGAGGTATGATGTAGTGTTACACCAGGGAACAAATTTTGCTGACATTTTGAGAATGGTCGATCTGTATTTCTCCAACAGTGTTGACATTTACTTGGAGAAGATTGAAAGCTAGAATAGTTTGATTCTGAGATAATTCTTTTAGATTGTGTTCTCAGTTACAGCTGCAAGTTACCAGTGTTAACTCCCTCTGGATTCTATTTTAAACTAATCTTTTCATAACATTCTACAAACATTCACATTTCCACATTCTTCAAATTATTTAAGTATTGTTTTTACAGCCGATGAAAAGTGACAGAGCAACAAGCTTCTAGTACCATGAAAGAATTGCTTTAAAAATGACGGGATAAGTAATTTTTGAGTAAAAGAGAACAATGTTTGCTGTCCAGATAGATCCAAAGCATTAAAAGCTTTAGATGGTAGAAAGACACTTTTGCCTTTATTTGATGATTACTAATTTGATCTCTCATATCTTTCTCTCTTTGAAATGCGAGACATTTCAGATGAAATTAATGTCTGACAATCAAATCAAGTTGAAAAGATTTTGGCGATTGAATCAGTTATTAATTGAGGAAGGGAATGGGCTCCAAGGTAAATTAAAAACATTTCTCAAATAATACTAAAAGATCCCACAACTAATTACATAATTTTCTTCATCTGAGAAAACAGAAGCTGAGAGAATGCAAACAGTACCACACAGGCTGACGGGATAAAGTACATGAATGGTAATTGCCATCATTGACTCTAAACTACAATGCATGCTGGAGCAAGATGCATTTCTGTTTTTAATATATTCAAAAATTTCACACAGTTAAATTGTGCTTAAAATGTTATTCTTGGGAGTTATGCCAAAATTCATTAAAATTACATTATAGGCTGCTTTGATATATAATGTATTTTCTACATTTAAATTCTATCAATCTTTGGAATATCATTCGGCATCTCATTATGACCTTTAAGAATGTCAAATAACATTCTTGTAGACATTTGTAGTTCTTCACATTTAGAACTACAAAGCATTAGCTAAATAAGAAACCAAAATTGTGATACTGAATAAACTTACTTATAAGACCACTATGGTGAAGAGCAGGAGAAAGAAAAAACCCACACCAGTTTATATTTCCAGTTAAATAATTGACAAAACGTAACAGCCCTAACAAATGTATGCTTTCTTGTTGCCTGGAGGGGGTAGTGGGTGGAGATGTCATTGAACTGCACATCTGCATAACATCAAACACACTTAATTTTGCAATGTATCCTTAATCCTCAAGGGACAAAGGAAGCAGAAATAATTTAGAAGTTGAGAAAATTGTGATGTTATTTTCTAATTAGGATATTGCTAGATGCATTAATTTTAACACAGCAGACCTATAAATTGAATTTGTATTTAGCAACATAACTATCTGTGGATAAAGCTATTTATGTATTCTCATTAGCAATAATTTGCTTTAATAACTAGTGAACAGAGGTAAACTGTTGCTTTATAACTTCCGGTTTCCCTGGAATGTGCGTGCTAAGGTTCCTTGGTAAAGATGGCCTGCAACACCGTTGCACTAAAGCTATGCAAAACATAAAACTACTGAAAAAATTACGATTTTTGGACTGATTCATGAAATATGGAATTCCAATCCTACAACACACTTTAGAAAAGCAACTCAGACATTCACAGCATGGAGTAGGCTATTCAGCCCATTGTGTCGCACCAGCCAACAAAGATTTGATTGCACTAATCCCATTTTCCAGCTCTTGGTCCACAGCTTTGAATGTTATGGCAAAACTATTGACTAGGTAAGTACTGCTTAAATATTTTGAGAGTTTCTGACTCAATCAGCTTTTCAGGTTGTGATATCCAACCCACCACCATCTGGGCAAAAACCATTCTCAACTCTACATTCTTAGCCTTGTGGAACATTTCAGAGAACACCTCTGGGGCACCAACCCAACCACCCCGTGGCTCAATACTTCAACTCCCCCTCCCACTCCACCAAGGACATGCAGGTCCTCGGACTCCTCCATCGCCAGACCATAGCAACATGACGGCTGGAGGAACAGCGCCTCATCTTCCACCTAGGAACCCTCTAACCACAAGGGATGAACTCAGATTTCTCCAATTTCCTCATTTCCCCTCCCCCCATCTTGTCTCAGTCAAATCCCTCGAACTCAGCACCGTCTTTCTAACCTGCAATCTTCTTCCTGACCTCTCCGCCCCACCCCCACTCCGGCCTATCACCCTCACCTTGACCTCCTTCCATTTGTCGCATTTCCAATGCCCCTCCCCCAAGTCCATCCTCCCTACCTTTTATCTTAGCCTGCTGGACACACTTTGCTCATTCCTGAAGAAGGGCTCATGCCCAAAATGTCGATTCTCCTGCTGCCTGACTTGCTGCGCTTTTCCAGCAATACATTTTCAGTTCTTAGCCTTTTAACTGTTATCATAATTCAATGCCCTCTTGTTATTGGCCCCTTTCCTAATGGGGGAAAAAATGCATTCCTACCTAACCTATCTATGCCCCTCATAAGCTTATATCCATCTATCAGGTCCCTTTGCTGCTCCAAGGAAAACCAACCACAACCCATCCAATCTATTTTCATGTCACAGTCTCTCCAATCTAGGCAACATTCTGGTAAATCGCCTTTGCACCCTCCCTTGTGCCATTGCACCCTTCCAATATCATAATAACCAGAACTGCATGCAGAGCTCCAGTTGTGACCTAACCAGTGTTTTATGCAGTTCCCTGCCTGCTATTGTAATCTATATTTTGCCTAATAAAAACAGAGGAGAACAAAGAGAGAAATAAGGAAGGAGAGGATCAAATATGAAGGTAGGCTAGCCAGTAATATTAGAAATGATAGTAAAAGTTTCTTTCAATATATAAGAAACAAACGACAGGCAAAAGTCGATATTGGGCCACTTCAAACTGATGCTGGAAGCCTAGTGATGGGAGATAAAGAAATAGCAGGAGAACTTAACAAGTACTTTGCGTCAGTCTTCACAGTGGAAGGCATGAGTAATATCCCAACAATTAAAGGGAGTCAGGGGGCTGAATTGAGTATGGTTGCCATTACAAAAGAGAAAGTGCTAGAAAAGCTAAAAGGTATCAAAATTGATAAATCTCCTGGCCCCGATGGGCTACATCCTAGAGTTCTGAGGGAGGTGGCTGAGGAAATAATGGAGGTGTTGGTTGAGATCTTTCAAGAGTCACTGGAGTCAGGGAAAGTCCTGGATGATTGGAAAATCGCTGTTGTAACCCCCTTGTTCAAGAAAGGATCAAGACAAAAGATGGAAAATTATAGGCCAATTAGCCTAACCTCGGTTATTGGTAAAATTCTAGAATCCATCATTAAGGATAAGGTTTCTAAATTCTTGGAAGAGCAGGGTCGGATTAGAACAAGTCAACATGGATTTAATAAGGGGAGGTTGTGCCTGACAAACCTGTTGGAATTCTTTGAAGAGGTGACAAGTAGGTTAGACCAGGGAAACCCAGTGGATGTGGTCTATCTAGACTTCCAAAAGGCCTTTGATAAGGTGCCACACGGAAGGCTGCTGAGCAAGGCAAGGGCCCATGGTGTTCGAGGTGAGCTACTGGTATGGAGTGAGGATTGGCTGTCTGACAGAAGGCAGAGAGTTGGGATAAAAGGTTCTTTTTCAGAATGGCAGCTGGTGACAAGCGGTGTCCCGCAGGGTTCAGTGTTGGGGCCGCAGTTGTTCACGTTATATATTAATGATCTGGATGAAGGGACTGGGGGCATTCTAGCAAAGTTTGCCGATACAAAGTTAGGTGGACAGGCAGGTAGTACTGAGGAAGTGGGGAGGCTGCAGAAGGATCTAGACAGTTTGGGAGAGTGGTCCAGGAAATGGCTGATGGAATTCAATGTGAGCAAATGCGAGGTCTTGCACTTTGGAAAAAAGAATACAAGCATGGACTACTTTCTAACTGGTGAGAAAATTCATAAAGCCAAAGTACAAAGGGATCTGGGAGTGCTAGTCGAGGATTCTCTAAAGGTAAACATGCAGGATTGAGTCTGTGATTAAAAAAGCGAATGCAATGTTGTCATTTATCTCAAGAGGGTTGGAATATAAATGCACCGTTGTGCTACTGAGACTTTACAAAGCTCTGGTTAGGCCCCATTTGGAGTACTGTGTCCAGTTTTGGTCCCCACACCTCAGGAAGGACATACTGGCACTGAGTGTGTCCAGCGGAGATTCACGCGGATGATCCCTGGAATGGTAGGTCTAACATACGAGGAACGGCTGAGAATCCTGGGATTGTATTCATTGGAGTTTAGAAGATTAAGGGGAGACCTAAAAGAAACTTACAAGATAATTAATGGCTTGGAAAGGGTGGACGCTAGGAAATTTTTTCCGTTAGGCGAGGAGACTAGGACCCGTATACACAGCCTTAGAATTAGAGGGGGTAAATTCAGAACAGAAATGCAGAGACATTTCTTCAGCCAGAGAGTGGTGGGCCTGTGGAATTCATTGCCGCAGAGTGCAACGGAGGCCGGGATGCTAAATGTCTTCAAGGCAGAGATTGATAAATTCTTGATGTCACAAGGAATTAAGGGCTACGGGGAGAATGTGGATAAGTGGAGTTGAAATGCCCATCAGCCATGATTGAATGGCGGAGTGAACTTGATGGGCCGAATGGCCTTACTTCCACTCCGATGTCTTATGGTCTTAAGTATCCTATGAGAGTTTTGAACCACTTTACCTACCTGTCGTGCTATCTTCAGGGATCTGTGGATATAAACACCAAGAAATTTCAGATGGGATAAAGTGAGGACTGCAGATGCTGAAGATCAGAGTCAAAACGTATGGCACTGGGAAAGCGCAGCAGGTCAGGTAGCATCCGAGGAGCAGGAGAGTCAACGTTTCAGGCACAAGAACTTCTCGGATGCTGGCTGACCTGCTGAGCTTTTCCAAGGTCTTTCTCATGTCCAGTACTTACCATTCATAGTGTCAACTGCAGGTCAAAGAAGGGTCACTGGACCTGAAATATTGACTGATTTCTCTCCATAGATGCTGGAAGACCTGCTGAGATTTTCCAGCAATTTGTTTTTTTTTATTTTAAGCACCTGCAGTTCTTTTGCTTTTTTATATAACACTTGCTCTGTCCATCTGACCAATTCATTGATATTGTCCTGCAGCTTATTGACCATTCTACCCATTTTTGCATTATCTCAAACTTCTTGATGATTGCCCCTATATTTAACTTCAAAACATCAATGCACACCACAAAACAGCAAGGGTCCTAGTATTGAGCCCTGCAGAATCTCATGGAAATGTCACTCTACCTCACCTCCATTCCTGCCCCTCAGCTAAGTTTGGATCCAATGTGCCACTTTGCCTTAGATCCTAAGGGCTCTTACCTTCTTAGCGCATCTACCAAGAACAAACTAACAAAATGTTAACAAAAGTTCACGTAGGCTGAATCAAATGCAACATCCTCATCAACATTCCTGGTTAGCTCCTGATGAAAGTTAATCAAATTTGGCAAGCACAACCTTCCCTTATCAAAATCCATTCTATCTCTGAATTCTCCATACAGCTCCAGTACAGATATATTAAATCCCTCCAAATTCTTTCTATTAACTTTCTCACCACTGAGGATATGTTGACTGATCTGTAATTTCCTGGTCTATACCATCCTCCCCTTTTTATTAATGGAGCAAGGTTTGCAGTCCAGTCCTGTGCCACCTCACCTGTGACCCAAAATACCTGAAGACTGGCAAGGCCACGATATCATCCTCCTTGCCTCCCTCAGTAGCCTGGGATATATTCTAATAGGGCCTGCAAACTTATCCACTCTAAAGGCTGCTAAACACCATGGTACCTCCTTGCTATCTAAACTTATGATATTTCAGTCATTCATCCTGATGCCTAATCCTGCATTGTCCGTTTCCACTGTGAAGACCTCTGCAAAGCATTTGAGTCCTGTGCCCATGGCTTCCAGGTCCATATGCACATTTCTTCTATGGCCCTACACTTACCCTGTTATTTTCTTGTTCTTTATATATTTAATGAACCCTTTGGGTATTCCTTTATTGTTTTCTCATGCACATTTTTAGCATTCATACTTTCTAAGGTCACCTCTACAATTTTTATACTTGTGTAAGGACTCTGCCACTTGTTATCAGCTCGTAGGACTTGGATTTATTGTGGGCCTCCTCATTCAGGACAAGCTTAAAATGTGTCTATCCAGGAGATAGATGTGATCAACGTTTGTTTTTAAAGAATTCACTCCTGTGGGTGATCACTGGCTGATCCTGGATTTATTGTCCAACTCGAACTGACTTGACAAGTGGCTGGTGAGCCACCCACTAGAACTATTACAAGTTGTTACACCAACAATACCATTAGGAAGGAAGCAGCAGAATGTTGACCCAGTACCAGCGATGGAACAGCAATGTAGTTTCAAATCCAGAATGCTGTGGGGCTTGGAGGGGATCTTGTCAGTGGTGGTTTCCTATGTGTTTGTGGCCCTTGATCTTCTAGGTATTAATATCATGGGTTTGAAAGATGCCTTGATGAGTTGCTGCAGTGCCTCTTGTAGATGGTACACACTGTAATCAATGTGCATTGTTAGTGAGAGTGGAGTGTTTATGGTGGATCAATGACTAAGATTAAGGTAATAGATCATTCTTTGAAATTTTAAGAATGCTAGAACCTTGGTAGGTTTTGTACATTGACATCCTGATGCACATTTACAATTCACGTGAAGAGATTCAACATTAGCTTGACACTTTGTGAACAACTGGTTGACTGAATTAAGTACATTCAGGCAGCATCCAAGTAGCAGAAGAATTGACGTTTCCAGCATCAACCCTTCATCAGGATGAAAGGCTTAGGCCCGAAACGTCGACTCTCCTGCTCCTCAGATGCCGTCTGACCGGCTGTGCTTTTCCAGCACCACACTGTTCGACTCTGACCTCCAGCATCTGCAGTCCACACTTTCTCTCCTGCCCTAAGTATGGGTCAAAAGTATTGGTTGGAAGAATTCAGTGATGTAAAAGTTTCGTGCAATCATTAACGTTACAGCCATAAAAGAGACATCTCTATAAAATTAGCTGTTTATAAATGTTGCAGGTAATCCCAATGTCACACAGCAGAATTTATTTGTAACGTTAGTAAATGGAAGTGCTTGTGAGCTGTGACTATAACGTTGGCATTCATATAGTCACAACAGGGCTAGATTGCATTGTCTTATACTTAATTTCAATTGTCCTATTACAAAACAGCTACAAGTCAACATCTGCAACTCCACAAAACCTAGTAACAGCCCCAGCTTCATTACTCATTGTGTCTCTCTCCTTTGTCAAACTTACAATGGTTAATGCTATAAACTGCTGCTTTATATTTGATATCGCTAAGTTCCATTCCAATGAAATCATAAATAGGGAGTGCTCTACAAAGCACTGCTCCTATTCACATTGCCCAATTTGCAAAGGGCTGCATTTGGAGGTTTTAAAAAATCCTGCCATGACCTTCTGACACAAGTAAGAGTACTATTAGCTGAACTAAGCTTCCTGTACCTGGGTATTTAATTTTTTAAAGCAGTAGATTCAGTGAAGAATGCTAGGCAACATATGTCACATAAAAAGTAATGAAGGAGGAGGTATTATGGTGATTTCAGAGTGGTTATTGGGAGTACTGGACTTTAATAACATGGTAGCAGCAGAGTCACACAGATATTTATGAGTATTTAGGGCTGGTACAGTTAAGGACCTTAGTAGGAAATACTTCTAGGAGAAAGTGAGGACTGCAGATGCTGGAGATCAGAGCGGAAAAATATGTTGCTGGAAAAGTGCAGCAGGTCAGGCAGCATCCAAACAGCCCTCCTTCAGGAATGAGGAAAGTGTGTCCAGCAGGCTAAGATAAAAGGGAGGGAGGAGGGACTTGGGGGAGGGGCGTTGGAAATGCGATAGGTGGAAGGAAGTCAAGGTGATGGTGATAGGCCGGAGTGGGGGTGGGGGCGGAGAGGTCAGGAAGAAGTTTGCAGGTTTAGGAAGGCGGTGCTGAGTTCGAGGGATTTGACTGAGACAAGGTGGGGGGAGGGGAAATGAGGAAACTGGAGAAATCTGAGTTCATCCCTTGTGGTTGGAGGGTTCCTAGGCGGAAGATGAGGCGCTCTTCCTCCAGCATTCGTGATGCTATGATCTGACGACGGAGGAGTCCAAGGACCTGCATGTCCTTGGTGGAGTGGGATGGGGAGTTGAAGTGTTGAGCCAAGTGGTGGTTGGGTTGGTTGGTCCGGGTGTCCCAGAAGTGTTCCCTGAAACGTTCCGCAAGTAGGCGGCCTGTCTCCCCAATATAGAGGAGGCCACATCGGGTGCAGCGGATGCAGTAAATGATGTGTATGGAGGTGCAGGTGAATTTGTGGTGAATGTGGAAGGATCCCTTGGGGCCTTGGAGGGAAGTAAGGGTGGAGGTGTGGGCACAAGTTTTGATTTCTTGCGGTTGCAGGGGAAGGTGCCGGGAGTGGAGGTTGGGTTGGTGGGGGGTGTGGACCTGATGAGGGAGTCACGGGGGGAGTGGTCTTTGCGGAACGCTGATAGGGGAGGGGAGGGAAATATATCTCTGGTGGAGGGGTCCGTTTGGAGGTGGCGGAAATGATGATGGATGATACGATGTATGTGGAAATTGGTGGGGTGGTAGGTGAGGACCAGTGGGGTTCTGTCCTGGTGGCGATTGGAGGGGCGGGGCTCAAGGGTGGAGGAGCGGGAAGTGGAGGAGATCGTTGATTACATCTGGGGGGAAATTGTGGTCTTTGAAGAAGGAGGCCATTTGGGTTGTACGGTATCGGAACTGGTCCTCCTGGGAGCAGATGTGGCAGAGAAGAAGGAATTGGGAATATGGGATGGCGTTTTTACAGGGGACAGGGTGGAAGAAGGTGTAGTCTAGGTAGCTGTGGGAGTCAGTCGGTTTGTAGTAAATGTCCGTGTTGATTCGGTTGCCCGAGATAGAAATGAAAAGGTCTAGGAAGGGGAGGGAGGTGTCTGAGACGGTCCAGGTAAATTTGAGGTCGGGGTGGAATGTATTGGTAAAGTGGATGAACTGTTCAACCTCCTCATGGGAGCACGAGGCAGCACCGATACAGTCATCAATGTAGCAGAGGAAAAGGTGTGGGGTGGTGCCAGTGTAGCTGCGGAAGATGGACTGTTCCACAAATCCTACGAAGAGGCAGGCATAGCTGGAGCCCATGTGGGCGCCCATGGCTACTCCTTTGGTTTGGAGGAAGTGGGAGGATTGGAAAGAGAAGTTATTCAGGGTGAGGACCAGTACAGTCAGTTGAAGGAGGGTGTCAGTGGAAGGGAACTGGTTGGTATAGTGGGAAAGGAAGAAGCAGAGGGCTTTGAGTCCTTTGTGATGGTCTGAGACGGTCCAAGTAAATTTGAGGTTGGGGTGGAAGGTGTTGGTAAAGTGGATGAACTGTTCAACTTTGAGTCCATCACGAAGGACTCAAAGTTCTCCGCTTCTTCCTTTCCCGCCGTACCAACCAGTTGGTAGGATATGTGGAACAGTCCATCTTCCGCAGCTACACTGGCACCACCCCACACCTTTTCCTCTGCTCCATCGATGACTGAATCGGCGCTACCTCGTGCTCCCATGAGGAGGTTGAACAGTTCATCCACTTTACCAACACCTTCCACCCTGACCTCAAATTTACCTGGACCCTCACCTTCCTAGACCTTTTCCTTTCTATCTCGGGCGACCGAATCAACACGGACATTTACTACAAACCGACTGACTCCCACAGCTACCTAGACTACACCTCCTCCCACCCTGTCCCCTGTAAAAACGCCATCCCATATTCCCAATTCCTTCGTCTCCGCCGCATCTGCTCCCAGGAGGACCAGTTCCAATACTGTACAACCCAAATGACCTCCTTCTTCAAAGTCCACATTTCCCCCCCAGATGTGATCGATGATGCCCTCCACTGCATCTCCTCCACTTCCCGCTCCTCTGCCCTTGAGCCCCGCCCTTCCAATCGCCACTAGGACAGAACCCCACTGGTCCTCACCTACCACCCCACCAACCTCCACATACATTGTATCATCCGTCGTCATTTCCGCCACCTCCAAACGTACCCCTTCACCAGAGATATATTTCTCTCCCCTCCCCTATCAGCGTTCTGAAAAGACCACTCCCTCTGTGATTCCGTCGTCAGGTCCACACCCCCCCCCACCAATCCAACCTCCACTCCCGGCACCTTCCCCTGCAACCGCAAGAAATGCAAAACTTACGCCCACACCTCCCCCCTTACTTCCCTCCAAGGCCCCAAGGGATCCTTCCATATCCACCACAAATTCACCTGCACCTCCACACACATCATTTACTGTATCAGCTGCACCCGATGTGGCCTCCTATATATTGGGAGACAGGCCGCCTACTTGCGGAACGTTTCAGGGAACACCTCTGGGACACCCGGACCAACCAACCCAACCGCCCTGTGGCTTAACACTTTAACTCCCCCTCCCACTCCACCAAGGACATGCAGGTCCTTGGACTCCTCCATCGCCAAACCATAGCAACACGATGGCTGGAGGAAGAGCGCCTCATCTTCCGCCTAGGAACCCTCCAACCACAAGGGATGAACTCAGATTTCTCCTGTTTCCTCATTTCCCCTCCCCCCACCTTGTCTCAGTCAAATCCCTCGAACTCAGCACCGCCTTCCTAACCCTGCAATCTTCTTCCTGACCTCTCCACCCCCATCCCAACTCTGGCCTATCACCATCACCTTGACCTCCTTCCACCCATCGCATTTGCAAAGCCCCTCCCCCAGTCCCTCCTCCCTACCTTTTATCTTAGCCTGCTGGACACACTTTCCTCATTCCTGAAGAAGGGCTGATGCCCGAAACGTCGATTCTCATGCTCTTTGGATACTGCCTCACCTGCTGCGCTTTTCCAGCAACACATTTTTCAGCTTAGTAGGAAATACCTAGAGTTTGGCAGTAATGTGAAAATGGAATATAGTAGCACTGAAGAGAGTGAGCAGCTGTGTGGGAAGTAGTACCAGTGTTTAAAGGTGCAGTAATGCAAAAGGTGTTTTGTCCTTTGTCAGGGTAGGGCTGCTATGGTTTGTCAAAATTGAACGATGCTAAGATTTCACAGGATTTTAGAAGTAGATCCCGAGCAATAAACTCTCAATTTTTCTTTTGGAGTGCAAAATTTCTTTACTTAAGTTCATAGCCCCTTGAGGATTATTTTGTGAGACAAGCTAAAGGGTCAATTTGTGCACAGCCTGTGAATAGATCCCTGGGTAAGGAATCATTGGAGCTGGGGTACACCTCTACTCAGAAAGGGGGAACTTGGTTGTACCCGAATTTATAGCAACATTTAAAAGGCACCTGGATGGGTATATTAATAGCAAGGGTTTGGAGGGATATGAGCCCGGTGCTGACAGGTGGGGACTAGATTAGGTTGGGATATCTGGTTAGCATGCACAAGTTGGACCCGAAGGATCTTTTTCCATGTTGTACATCTCTATGACTCTATGGTTGTAAGGGCCATGCAAAGAAATCGTTTATGAGAGGAGCAGTTGGGGTAAAAGTGAAAAGAGTGTTAGCATTGATATATATATCTGTATCGAGAGACATAATGCTCTGGGTGCTGGTTGGTTCAATCCCCTTGTTAATTGCACTCCACTGAGCTCCAATGAAAAGTTTAAAAAAAAAAGCAAAAATAAAGAGGAGGATGGCTAAAACAGAGTGGATGAAAATAAAAGAAAAAGAAGTAGTGAAACATAACAGCACAGCAAAGGAAAGCAGAAACAAAAGTTGAGATTTTTGACTTGTTGTTCTTTGGGTGTGGGAGTGGGCATTCGGGGCAGCACGGTAGCTCAGTGGTTAGCACTGCTGCCTCACAGCGCCAGGGACCCAGGTTTGATTCCAACCTCACATGACTGTCTGTGTGGATTTTGCACATTCTCCCCATGTCTGCGTGGGTGTCCTCCGAGTGTTTTGGTTTCCTCCCACAATCGAAAGATGTGCAGGTCAGGTGAATTGACTACTCTAAATTGTCCATAGTGTTCAGGGATATGTAGTTTAGGTGCATTAGTCAGGGATGAATATAGGGTAATAGAGTAGGGGAATTGGTCTGGGTGGGTTACTCTTCGGAGGGGCGGTGTAGACTTGTTGGGCCAAAGGGCCTGTTTCCATACTGTAGGGATTCTATGATCTTTAAGGCAAATACCTCTCTGCTCCCATCAGCAACAGCAAATGCCAGATCAAATGCTAATCAGGCATTTAAGATGGGCAGATTTCTCAGCCAATCAAATGCTATAGGAGGAGAAGTCCTGCCCAGGTTATTTCGCATGGAACAGATGCGGGGATTGAGGTGTCCAGATCACAGATTTAAACAGCACCCACTCTTCTCCCCTGCAGGCATTTGGGCTAGTAGCAGGTTTGTGATAGTACCCTCTTGCAGCGTTTGTATATATGTCAATATACTAGAATAAATCAACTTAGCTTGGGTGGATTCACCATTAGTTTGTCCTGCAACGACAACACATTTGCTATCAAGGTAGAATTGTGGAGTTCTTCACAAAAGAAACTTGGGCTAAATAAGCTTCCAGCAAGTCAGGAAAGGAAATGTGAGATTTTCTTTGCTGAGAAATAGTTTTAAAAATCTGGTCTTTGTGGAAGGGCTGTTTGAACTGATGGGTGGACTGACATTCACATCAGACGGCATCAACATTTATTATAGACAGCCTGGGAGAATGGAGTTCTGATCAAGTCTTTAGTTGTGTATTTGGAGTGGCTGGAGATTTTTCTTACTGTTATTAATATCCCACACATTCTGGATAACACAGTTGTTGATTAGACAATGGGAAACAGGGAAGAGATAATATTTCTAACCAAATTGAGCCCAGTAATTTATGAAACATTCATGAATTTGCTTACCCTGCTACACCAAAAGGCATGCTGCTCTCAGACAGTGTCTGTAAGCCTCAGCAGCACCACAGTCCCAAATCACTAGAGATTACAGAGAGCTTTTGGTTTGGAATAAGGAATCAATTGCCCAGTGAGGATATTGGGAAGTTTATTGTGGCTTTGATAAAGCTACACATCCATGTGATCTTGGAGAGGTTCAACACAGTATTACGAATCAGATATGTATACAATTTACAAAGCAAAGGCCTCAGCAGCAAATTGCTGACATTGTCAAAATTAACCTTCAACATAGCCTGCCAAACTGCATTGTCCAGAGACACTGGAGAGAAGTAGGAGCCTACTGGTATAAGTAGAATGCAGTTGAGTAAGTTGAAGGCCCCAGTAAAAGCAGTCAACAAATCTTGTTCCTGATGCTTAGGCCAAAAATAGACACAAAATTGTCAATTTGTTATAACACAGTGCTACAGCTGGAAATAGAATGGGTATCTCACAAAGGCATGTCAGATGAAGGTACATGGAGAAAGTGCCAGTGGAAGGAAATGGCAATCACTGTGACTAATTGCCAAAAGGCATGTTATCAAGAGGTCAGTTTAAGATCCATACAATAAACTTGAGCATGTCATAATAAAATTCACAGAGTATCAGAGTAAAAGTAACATTGGATGAAGCCTCAGTTGATAAGAAAGTTGATAATCCTCAGGGATTGCTGAATAACTATACTGCCAAAAACTGACTCAGCATCTGTTGGAGAAATCATGGACAAAATTAAGAAGTTATGGAGGAGTATAAATCACCTGTAATGGGAAAGGTAATGATTCGGGTCACCAAGTAGGCCAAATAGGCAAAATGACCAATTATCGGAGTGAAAGGTGAAAAGCAACCATGCTCGGAAGGAATTGTTAAAAATAAACCAAAGTTAAACAGGAACCAAATTTTCTGTATCGAAAAGAAACTCAAAAATCAACATGACTGCCAAGTATTATTGTGTGTACTCGCCACCCAATTCAAGGATTATAAAACAACATACAGGATCAGAGGAACACCAAATCAATTTACTGTGGACCTCATCCAGTGCACTAAGGGAGGAAATAGGGCACGAGTTAAAATATCTGCAGTTGGAGAAGTTTTTGCAAGAGTTGAAAACAGTAGTTGGGCTACTCCCAATGTCATTGTAATAAAGATAAATGCAATGTAAAAATATGTAGGGATTATGAAGTCATCATATTTCAGGCACTAGTTTATAATTTGCCAATAATTTGCTAAATGTTGACAATCTGTTCACTACATTATCTGGAGGTCAGATTTTATTAAAAACTAGATCTTGGAAAATGCATCTGCAACTTGAATTAGATAGTGAGTCAAAGTCATATTTGACTATTACCAGCACATAGGTCTATTCAGTTTCATAGGCTGCCATTTTGTGTTTCTTCAATCTTGGAATTTTTCAATATTGCGAGTATCGTTTACTCCACTTTTTTGTGGGTCACAGGCTAGACGATGATGGGTTACATCCTGAATGAGGTTCAAGTAATAAGAAATGAAGCACACACTCAGAATATTCCTCATTTCAGACTTTTTGGGTCTAATGAATAATTTCAGTACATTCATTTCAAAACGGGCAACAATTGGCATGCATTCAATAAACTCTTGAGGAAGAGTGTGATGCTGGAAAAACACAGCAGGTCAGACAGCATCTGAGGAGCAGGAGAGTCGACATTTTGGTCATGAGCCCTTAATCAGGAATGGCTTTTGCCTGAAACAATGGTTCTCCTGCTCCTCGGATGCTGCCTGATCTGCTGTGCTTTTCCAGCACCACACTCTCGACTCTGATCTCGAGCATCTGCAAACCTCACTTTCTCCTTCTTGAGGAAGGATGTCCCTTGGTTTTGACAAAGGAATGTGAAAAAGCCATTGAGTGTGTACAAGTAAATTAGAAGCTGGTACAACGCTTGTACATTGTGATGTATCCAAAAGGATGAAGCTAGAACGTGATGCCAAATCTACTCTCTCACATATTCTCAATGCTTGTGAGCAAAATTATTCTTTTATAGAGTATGAAGCATTTTATTTTTGAATAAATACTTAACTAGTCATAGTTTCAGAATCAAAATTGTTTCTAAGGCACTCATGGCTATTTTGAATCCAAAACTCCAATACCCACTTTAGTGGCAACCCAAATTCAGGAATAGGGTTTGGTTTAGAATGCTTAGAAGTATGTCATTAAGGAGATGATTGGATGATCACTGTAATGTTGATGCAATGTCTAGATTACCAGTCCTATTTGGCATAGAACCCAACAGGGAAAATGTCTTTTTTTTCACATGTAGCTAAGTTGCCAGTCATGGCTAATAACATTGGTAGAACAATGCATCAGGATCCTAGATTGTCAAAGGTATATGACTACGTCACAAGCAGTTAGCTCAGACAGATATTGGATTTAGAAACTGTGCCAATTTTTACCTATAAAAATGAGCTTTCAGTTAACAAAGGTTGTTTTATGTGGGAAGCCAGATTGTAATTCTGGAAAGATGCAGATCATATTAGCTTTGTGATTTTTTTTGATCAATATGCAGGGATGAGTTTGACAAAGAGTCGAGCAAGAAGCTATTGTTGGTGGCCAGGGTTGGACAGGGAGATAGAAGTCATAGTGAAACAGTACAGTACTAACAAAAACATGGTTACCTTTACAACCACGGAAATAGCCAACTAGTGTGGTAGAGGTCAAACACGAATTTTGCAGATTTTGAAGGGAGACAACCAATCATTATGACAGATAGTCATTCAACATTGATTGAAGTATTTCTGATGAACTGAACAACAATTAGCTAAACGTTACAGAAATTTTGCAGTTTGATTGCTATTTAAGAGCTCCCAGAGGAAATTGTTTCTGACATCATACTTCAGTTTTGTTCGGTTAAGTTTTCAAATTCATGAAAACGACTGGGGTAAAGCACTAGAGTTTACTTATTGTTTCAAGTGGAGCAGTAGAGTGAGAATTTTAAGTGTGCTTTTGTTAAACAAATGCTAGGTACAAGCTAGGAGAAAAATGTCACAATCACAAACGGTTAATTTTTTTTGTTTATTTATTGTAACACATCTCATGCTACTACCTGGTAGAATACCAGCTGAATTGTTTCTTAGAAGACAGCTTAGAGTTAGGTTTTCATTCCACAGCCAGTGAAAGAAAATCAATCCAGACAGTAAGGTAATCAAGAAAGGGCTGATCAAGAGAAAGAAGTCTTAAACTAAGGTTAAGGTGAAAGAACATAATCCCCATTGGCAGGAGGAGTCTTAAAAATGTGCTCCTTGCGCATATTCATTCAGGTCAGGTGGTAGCAGAAAGGTTACATTTGTACATGAAGATGTTTGACCTTTAGCAGTTCATGTAAAAAGGAGTTGAGAAGGATTAAATTAGTCTGATAAATTGAATAGTTTGAATATAGGTAAAATATCAATAGTTACTCCAACACAAGTTGTACCTGAACCAGCTCAGATCTAAGTCAGAATCAAAAGGACTTATCTGATGATGTTCACTTGAAGGTCAAGGTTAAAACCAATTCTTGTTAGACAAAACTGCTCCTCTGTCTCAGCCAAGTTGAAGTCATTCCCCAAGTTTTCACTTATTACGACCATCTAATTTTATTCATTTTCACCTACTTTTCCAGTTGCAGGCTTTCCAGTCCTATATGCCCAACAGTGCTCATGGTGAATCTGAGGAGACTTTCATCCATCGATGTCATCTTTGTGTTTGTGTGAGAAAGTCCAAGGCAAGAAGAGGATTATTCTCTTAGGAATAGGAAACGAGGACTAAATTTGTAAATAACACAAAAAAAAGGCATGTATAAGTTGAAAGGAGTTTTGAATATTGTCTAACATATTCATTAAGGAGGGAGGAGTATGATAACACCCTTTTGTGGCCAGTTGTTTTGGAGTTGAGTCTTCATGTGCTGCAATTTTCTTTTGGCCAGCCTACAATGCAATCACAGTGTCAAGGCTCTTAAATGATTAATTCACAATTTGAAAAGCCTTAATTGATAGGGAAGGTTGCCCATTGACACTGCTGCTCAGAGCTTAACTGCTGAGCTGGCACGAACATTGCAGATTTCTTTCTAGTGCCCATCTGCCTAATCAGATGCCATTCCTGCCATCTGTTTTACTAGTTCTAGGAAGGGGAAATCCCACCTAAGAAACAGATGTAGATCCAACAGTAAAAAAGAACAAGACATTCTCATTGGCTGTAATATCTTTAAAAACTTAAGATGTACTCTCATTCCACTTATAAAGGAGTTAATTGCTGCATTACTGCCCTTTCTGATGATGCACTAAACCCAATGATTTTTTTTTGTTAAGATACATTATTGATTTTGAGACAATTCTATAACAATACTACTGAATGAAATGCCTAATTTTGACAGGTTACAATTCACCATTTTGAGTTTTAGAGCAACAGTCTGGCCTACAAATAGTACCAGGCAGGCAGAACAATCACAAGTAAATTCTTTGCTAATTCTAGATGAAAATCCAAGCTTGTGTGTCAAGGAAGTAACTCCATTAAACAAAATGAACGTGCTTTTACATAACGCTTTTCATGTCACCCAGAGCTTTTATTTAGTGCAGTCACTATTACTTTGTCGGCAAACGCAGCAGCCAATTTTTGCACAAATAACAAATGGATGAATGACCAGTTAATCTGTTTTTTGGTGGTAAGCATACAAACAGTATATGCCAACAGAGTTTGGCAAGAGGAACTGTTGATCTGCTGATGTGGTTTGTATAAGGCCCAACAGAGAAGCCAGTTCAGCTCTGATATTTGGCACTGACCATGTTAGGAAAATCCACTGTCACTTTATTCTAAAAACAGATATTGACGCACTGTAAAACAGATATGCAATATAACAATATTTCACTGGCAGAGGGTCTGCCTTAAATTGTACTGGAATTATTATTCACATTTTCCTTTTATTGTTGCTGCAGGCAGTTGTCAATTTTTGAAAAAAATACAGGAAATTCTTTAACAGTTAAATGCAGAGCTTTGTGGCATGCATGCATTTTATAAATCCGTTTTATGCCAGAACAATTATTTGTAAATTATTTATACTGTTGTAAATGAAAAAAATATTGTGTTTTGTCCAAACAGTCAAACGGTGTTCACAGTTATTCTTTCAGTATTATAGAGAATAAGCATACTATATGAAACTTTACTGTAAGAAACTTTAATCTCAAGTTACTAATGTCTATAGTTATGAATTCTTTGGGAGAGACACTACAAAATTATATGATACACATAATCTGAGTGTCTGCATAGAATGACAAAAGGGTAGCATGCAAGTACGAGTAATTAAGACAAACAGAATGGTTACAGCCTGGAGGACCTAACATTGGAGTTCTCTCATTTCAAATAACCTTCCCACCCATCCCCCAGCTCCCTTTTCAGTCCCACCTCTTCCCTTCCACTTCACCTACAGACCTATCTACCAACCAGATTCATCTCCCCCTTCAACCAACCAGATTGTGCCTACTACCTGTGTCCACCTATCACTAACTCAGCATTCTGCTCCTCTCCCTACCACCAAAGGTAGCTCCCCCTACCACAACATCTAGTCCTGAAGGAGGATTATACCCAAAACATTGACTTCTCCACCTCCTGATGCTGCCTGACTATTCTTCCAGTCTCCTGTTTATCTACCTTGGATTTCAGCATCTGCAGTTTTTTTTTGTCTCTACGACAAACAGAACAGTGGGCTTTATTGCAAGGGAAATGGAATACAAAAGTAAGAAGTTAAAAATCACACAGCACCAGGTTATAGTCTAACAGGTTTATTTGGAAGCATGAGCTTTCGGATACAGAATTTATAGCAAAAGTTTACAGTGTGATGCAACTGAAATTATATATTGAAAAAGACATGGATTGTTTGTTAAGTCTCTCATCTTTAAGAATGACCATGCTGATTTCACTTCTTTCATAAATCCTAGAACTTTTTTTTAAAGTTACATTCTCAAGTGAACTTTAGAATAGATGCCATGTCAGCTCAGATAATGCATTGAAGGTGTGAGGTGCCCTGTATGAGGCTGTCTGTGGTCCAATGTTCAGATTGATTCTATTTATAAAAAAGGGATTTACAGAATCTTACATGGATTTGTGCAGTTTTTGAGCAAAATAAAATGTAATTCTTTAAGTACAAATTCACCCCACAAACTTGTGTGTGTGTGTGTAGTGGGGGGAATATGACCGTCAGTGAGTGTGTGTGTGTATATGCATGTGCATGGGTTTAAGTGTAAAGAGGTATAAGTCTGTGAGAGGGTGCATGTGTGGGGTGCATATGTGAGTGTAGGAGAGCGAGCTTGTGTGTGAAGTGCATGTGTATGTGTTAGAGAGTGTGTGTATGGTGTAGTATAGTGTGACATGGATCCAAGGTCCTGTTTGAAGCCATCCCCATGGGTACCGAACGTGGCTATCAGCCTCTGCTTGGCCACTTTGTGTTGTTTGCCTGTCCCAAAGTCCGCCTTGGAGTTTGGCCACCCGAAGGTTCCGAGGTGGAGTGTCCCCGACTGCTGGTGTTCTCCGACTGGGAGGGAACAGTCCTGGCTGGTGATTGTTGTGTGGTGTCCATTCGTCCATTGCCATTGCCTCTGCTCAGCCTCATCAATGTACCATGCCTCAGGGCACCCTTGTCTGCAGCGTATGAGGTAGACAACGTTGGCCGAGTCACTTGAGTACCTGCCGCGTACATGGTGGGTGGTGTCCCCACACGTAATGGTGGTATCAGTGTCATCACTTTGATACGTCTTGCAGCATCTGCTGTGACAGGGTTGTATAGTGTTGTCTTGAAAGCTGGGCAGTTTGTTGCGAACATTTATCTGTTTGAGGTTTAAAGGTGTGAAGTGGAGGCACGGGGAAGGTCTTGGCGAGGTGCTCATCCTCAATGATAATGTGTTGCAGGCTGCGAAGAACATGGCGTAGTTTTTCGACTCCTGGGAATTACTGGACAATGAAGGGTACCCTTTTGGTTGCATCTCGTGCCTGTCTCCTGAGGAGGTCATTACAGTTTCTCACTGTGGCACGTTGAAACTGGTGGTCGATGAGTTGAGCACCATACCCTGTTCTTACAAGGGCATCCTTGAGCACTTCCAAGTGCCCGCCATGTTCCTATTCACCTGAGCAGATTCTGTGTATGCATAGGGCTTGCCCATAGGGGTTGGCTGTTTTAATGTGTTTCAGGTGGAAGCTGGAGAAGTATAGCATTGTGAGGTTATCCCTGTGTTTGCGGTCGACTGAGGAGCAGAGGTGCCCATCCTTAATGGAGATGCATGTGTCCAAGAATGAGACAGATAGTAAGGATGGTGAGTTTGATGGTGGGATGAAACTCGTTCATATCACTGTGTAGTTGTTTCAGTAAGTCTTTGCCATGGATCTAGAGGAAGAAAATATCATCCAATTTTGGTATCCATGGGAATGGCCTCAATTGGGTTCACGTCACACTACAGGTGACCTCACTGCACTACACACACACATTCATACAGACCCATACACTCATGCAGACCCTTTCTCATACACAAGCTCTCTCTCATACATTCATATACATTCATAATCACACATGCAACCTCTCACAGACTTATACCCCATTACACTAGAACTCACACACATACACACACTCTCACAGACACTCATACCCCCTCTCTCACACATACATCCACACACACATTTGTGGGGTGAATTTGTACCTTAAGAGTTACATTTTACTTTGCTCAAAAACTGCACAAATCCATGTAAGATTCTGTAAATCCCTTTTTTATAAATAGAATCAATCTGAACACTGGAGCACAGACAGCCTCATACAGGGCACCTCACACCTTCAATGAGCTGACATGGCACCGATTGTTAAAGTTCACTTGAGAATGTAACTTCTAAAAAAAGGTTCTGGGATTTACAAATGAAAGAACTGAAACCAACATATTCATTCTAAAAAATGAGACAATCCAGGCCTTTTAAAAAAAATAACTTAAGTTGCATCACATTGTAAACTTTGTTTTAATTCTGTGTCTTATGATCTTATACTCCACAACCATTTGATGAAGCAGTGACGCTGCAAAAGCTAATGCTTCCAAATAAACCTGTTGGACTATAACCTGGTGCTGTGTGATTTTTTACTTTGTACAACCCAGTCAAACAGCAGCACCTCCAAATCACAAAATTGGATGTCTTGCTACAGCATTAGAGTGCAATAATGATGCAGTACCTGGAGTACTGCGCGCATTTTTGATCTCCTTATTTAAGGAGGGATGTAATTGAATGAGACACAGTTTAGAAGAAGTTAGCAAGGTCGATTCCTCAGACGAAAAGGTTGTCTTACGAAGGAATGACAAACAGTTCGGGCCTGGACTTAATAGAAGGACGAGATGCTGCTTCACTTTATTGGGGAATAACAACTGTGGGACTACATTTCAAAATAAGGAGTCTCACATTTAAACTAGAAATGATGAGGAAGTTAATTTTTCAGAGGGCCATTAATCTTTGGATTTCTTGCCCCCTGGTGAGCAATGGAGGCTAGTTCATCAAAACATCTAAGGCTGTGTTGGATCTTTATGCAAAAAGGAGTCAAAGGTATGGAGGCAGGCAGCAAAGTAGAGTCAAGGCCACAATCGGATAAGCCATGGTTTTACTGAATGGCTCGAGGGGCCAAATGGCTTATTCCAATTTCTTGTTTTACAATGGTCACCTTATGAACTCACACATAGGTATAGTGGCAACTTAACTCATCTGGTAGCATGTAATTGAAGCAGACAACTCAATAAGGGGAGTGCTGAATTATTGGAGGTGTCAAGTTTGAGGAGACGATAACCTGAAGCCCTGTATTTTATTTCTATTGAGTAAACATAAAAAATACTATTGCAAAATGCAACAGTTTTGGCAAACACGTCTCCATTGCCAATTCCTGCAATATTATTGTTCATTTGCTGCTTACAGGATTTGCTGTTGCAAATTAGCTGCCATGCTGATGAATAAAAATTGACTACACTTCAAAACATATTCCATTGTTTGCAACATTATTTGGAATATCTTGAGAACCTGAAAGGTACTACACAAATCCAAGTTTGTTTTTCAGTCTCTTCTATATGAAAATTGCAAGCAAAATTGCAAATACTATGTTCAACTGGCAAAGGTCAAAAAGGTATCCTTTAGTTTGGATTAACTCCAAGATCTTTCTGGAGTGTTTTGTGTAATTATTGTCAGTACTTGGTGCATGGACTAAGCAACAGCTCTCATTCTATTAAATATATAACTAATGATGTCATGGAGGGCTCCACGTTTGCAGCTCCTTCCAATATTGTGGCTGCATCCTTGAAGATATGCTGCCAACTACAGACTGCACCATCTGGGTGCACTTACTTTATAAAATAACTATTTAAAGAGTTGTAGGTGGCTCCACTGAAATGATCCAAGAATTGTAACCAGATTTTGATGTCATCTTCAATTCCTCTGATTGCAGCAAAAATAGCATTGCTGTGGATAATACTAAGCATCTGGTGACTACCCTGCCAATAGACACAATTCTACAGGAGAAATTAAATTATTTGAGAATGTACTGTGTTCATTTTTTTTAAATCTGTATCTTGTGTGCATGTAAACTACTAACCTTCTCATTTAGGATCCTAAAAGGAATGATTACTGCTCTGCAAAAGATGAATCCGTTTACTGAATCCAACTTCTCTGTACTGATACAGAAACAAACTTATCTACCATTTATTTTGCTGGTTCCTACATGCTCAAGATGAGACACGTAAATCATGAACAAAATGTCATCCAATGATAAATGAAGCTTGGTGATGAGTCCTAATGACAAGCCCACGTTTTTGAAATGCTTTGTTTATCATAGTAACAGGGCACATTCAGTTGAAACCTAATTGCGCAAGGAATACAAATAACTTCCTTAGTTAGGAAAAAGCTTTATTCCCTAAATACTAAAAAATAGTTTTTATGTTTGAACCAGAAAGAAGCCATTTAGCCCACTGTTTCTGCACTGGTAGAACAAAATCAGCCACCCATTCTAATCCATCCCCCAAGCCTTGCAGGTTAATGCACTTCAAGTCCTTGGTGGATTTCTGCCCTCACCACCAAACCGGTAACAAATTCCAGACACCCAATACTTTCTTTCTGTACCCACTAATCCTTATACAGCCTTAAATCTCAACCCCTGGTAACTGACTGCTTCATCAGGGTAAGCATGTCTATCTTTATCTTCTGAACCAAGACTTCTCATTATTTTGTATCTCTCAACTGAGACACCTTGTCTGTTCTCAGAAAACCCTATCCTATCCGATCTGTTTTCACAGCTGCAATTTTTAAGTCCCAGGAATATTCAAGATAATTTCATCTGCACCCTCTGCAGGGTAATCCTGTCCTTCCTCAAATGTATTGGCCAAAACTGGACACAAAATTCCAGTTGTGGCCGAACTAGCATTTTATACAGTTCAATACTACATCCCTACTTTTGTAATTCAAACTTCATAAAGTAGAAAACATAATGTCAGCTTTCTTCACGACCTGTGGGGACACTCCCAAGGTCTCTCACCTCCTCTGCCTGTCTCAAGATCCTCACATTTAGGTGACCTATGTGTGGAACTTAAGGAGATAGGAGAGTTGCATCAGTGTTTACCATGGAGAAGGGTATGGAAGCTAGAGAACTCGGGAAATAGTGATACCTTGAAAAGTGTCCATATTACAGAGGAGGAAGTGTTGGACATCTTAAAACACAAAGGTTCCTGAATTTCCAGGATCTGATCAGGTGTATCCCAGAGCTCTGTGGGAAGTTAGGGAAGTGATTCCTGGGCCCCCTTGCTGAGATATTTGTATCATCATTAGTCATGGGCAAGGTGTCAGAACACTGGAGGTTGGCTGATGTGGTGCCAATATTTAAGGAAAGTGGTAAGGAAAAGCGAGCCTGATATCAGTGGTGAGCAAGTTGTTGGAAGGAATTCTGAGGGACAGGATTTACATGTACTTGGAAAGGCAAGAACTGATTAAGGATAGTCAATATGGTTTTGGGTGTGGGAAACCATGGCTCACTAACTTGATTGAGTTTTTTGAAGAAGGGACAAAGAGGATTGATGAGGGCAGAATGGTAGACATGATCTATATGGATTTTAGTAAGGCATTCATCAAGGTTCCTCATGGTCAACTGGTTAGCATGATTAGATCACATGGAATTCAGGAAGAATTAGCCACTTGGATACAAAATTGGCTTGAAAGTAGGAGACAGAGGATGGTGGTGGAGGGGTCTGTGACCAGCGGTGTGCCACAAGGATTGGTGCTGGGTCCATTGCTTTTTGTCACTTATATAAAGGAGTTGGATGTGAATATAGGTGATAACGCAGAAGACACCAAACTTATTAGTGTAGTGGATACTAAAGAAGGCTATCTCAGGGTACAAGGGACCTTAATCAGATGGGCCACAATGGGCTGAGGAATGGCAGGTGGAGTTTACCTTAGATAAATGGGAGGTGCTCCATTCTGGAAAGGCAAATCAGGGCAAGACTTATACACATAACGATAGGGTCCTGGGGAGTGTGTCGAATAAGAGACCTTGGGGTGCAGGTTCATAGTTCCTTGAAAGTGGAGTTGCAGATAGACAAGATAGTGGAGAAGGTGTTTTATTGGTCAGTGCATTGACATTGAAGTTGGGAGGCCATGTTCCAGTTGTACAAGATATTGGTTAGGCCACTTTTGGAATATTGAGTTCAATTCTGGTCTCCCTGCTACAGGAAAGATGTTGTGACACTTGAAAGGTTTCAGAAAAGATTTACAAGAATGTTGCCAGAGTTGGAGGGTGTGAGATATAGGGAGAGGCTGAATAGGTTGGGGCTGTTTTACCTGAAGAGCTAGAGGCTGAGGGGTGACCTTATAGAAATTGATAAAATCATGAGGGGCATGGATAGGGTGAATAGCCCAGGTCTTTTTTTTGCAGGGTAGGAGAGTGCAAAATTAGAGGGCATAGATTTAGGATGAGCGGGGAAAGATTTAAAAGGGATCTAAAGGGCAACTTTTTCACGCAAAGGGTGGTGCATGTATGGAATAAGCTGCCACAGGAAGTGGAGGAGTCTGGTACAATTACAACATTCAAAAGGATATATGAATAGGAAGGGTTGAGAGGGATAATGGATTAAGTGCTGAAAAACGGGACGAGATTGATTTAGGATATCTGTTCGGCATGGATGAGTTGGACCAAATGGTCTGTTTCTGTGTTGTACATCTCTATGATTGTGTTTATTGCTTAATCCCTAGCTTTGTTTGTTTCTCCAAGTGCATTATCTTACACTTATTTAGATTGAATACTATTTACATTTGTCACTTTTCAGCGCAATCGTCCAAACTATTTATTTCATTCTGGAGTCAAAAACCTTTTCTCTATCAAATACAATGATAATTTATCTTTGTAGAAATGATTTCACAAATTCATCTGCCCTCCCAACATGTTGTTAAATGGCTATTCTTCCTTTGAGTTTACAGTGAATGCCAGCAACCTATTTAAATAATGGCAGGGATCAACAAATGAGCATAATCATGTTACTTAGCATATACTAGATGTCAAGCCTGCAACTTCTCTGTGCAATGTGACATATACTGCCAGACATTAATTTTACCAACTCAGTCTTTAAGCCCTTTTTAAATGATATCCAAAGGTTTGTGAAAGTACAATGGGTAAGAATTTAGTTTATTTGTTACATAATTACCCAGGTAACACAAATTCTCAGACTGGTAGTTTTCTTTCCTGCTGATGACCTTTAAAGTGACCGTATTTTGTTTTATTTACATTTTGCAGCTATTCACCAGTAGCACTTGCAATGTTCTTTGCCAACAGTCAAAGCGTAGTCTTCTGTCCAATGACATAAGTGGCTTTCCTGTAATAATGACAACTTGCATTGAAATAAAGCCTTTAACACAGCAAATATCCCAAGCCTCTTCACAGGAGCGTGACTCAACAAAAGTTGACATCAAATCATAAGGATCTGGGGCAAAGATCTGCAAAAGCGTTTTTGAAGAATTCCAGAATTTAAGCCAAGGCAGCTGAAGGCCAGACATTTATATTGAATGATCAAAATCAGGGCTGCCAAAAAGACTAGAATTGGAGGAACTTAAAGATTTAGGAGACTTGTATGGCTGAAGGCAATAGGGAAACATGAGGCTTGTTGCGAGGTTTGGAAACAAGGACAAGAATTTTAAATTCAGGCACTGCTCGACATGAAGCCAACATATGTCAACAAGCTGAGTGTTAAGGGTGAAAAGGACTTGGTGCAAATTAAAATTTGGATAGCAGAGTTATGATAAATTCAATTTCATAGAGAATGCATAATGGAAGGCAAGCCAGGAATGTGTTGGAGCAGTTAAGTCTATAGAATATAAAAACATGTATGAGGATTATGTGGGATTTGAGAGTATAAGAATGCTGCCATCATTCATCTTTCCTTGACTGGGTCTAAGGATACAGGAACAAACACTAGGGAGCCCTAACAAGAGGTTCTTGTTTAAGTGCCAACAATCTATCCTGGACTTGTTCCTTTGTCACCATGGTCTGGGCAGCAACCTCCTCTTTTGTAAACACAGATGCAAAGTATTCATTTCACATTTTAGCTATGCATCTTGCCACCAGGTGTAAAACCGTGTATTGGTCACTGATTGGTCCTACTCCTCCTTTAACCATGTACAAGCCTATAGAAAACTTTGAGATTACCATTTATTTTAGCTGCTAGTCTTCTATCATAGTTCCTCTGCTTCTCTTATTTGCTTTCTCACCTCCTCCCGAAACCTTCGGTATTCCTATTGATTCTCAAGTGTATTTTCAGTTTTACACCTGACAGAAACACACTTTTTCTTTCTAATGTTAATTTCTATCTTTTTGATCTAGTAAGCTCTGGATTTATTTGTCCTACCTTTTCCATACCTTGACTGCAGCAGAACCATCTGCTTTTTGAAGGTGGCTCACTGTTCAGTTACTGTTGTTCTCACCAAATTCCTGTTTCAATCAATCCTCCTCAACTCTAGTCTTGCTCCACTAAAAGACTTTTTGCCCGTTTATTTTTCTTAGTCTGGATTAATAGAAATTCCTTAACTGTTCAGCAAGCAAATAGTTCCAGAATTCCTTTATCACTGTTCCTCTATCATCTAGCTGGGCGTGGGACTCATTCACTTATTTCCACTCCTTTTTATTGAGTTGTAGCCACAGAATCACTCCCACAGAATTCAATCCCCATTTCCTGTGAAAACTCCCAAAGATCATCCTTTGTCGCCGCCCTACAATTTCTTGTCTACATGATGTTCCCCGCTGACATTCAAGTCATGGAGAGTCATCGAGTCATACAGCACAGAAACAGACCCTTCGGTCCACGCTGACCATAATCCCAAACTAAACCAGTCCCACCTACCAGTGCTTGGCCATATTCCTCCAAATATTTCTTATTCTTGTACTTACCTAAATGTCAATTTTGAGTACAAAAGAGCTAAACATGAATCAAAATAATCTTATATTAATAAAATATAACAATTGTAAGAAATCAACAAGTAAATCTAGAAATTTAAATCCTGAATCTCAGGAGCAGCTGCAAGATCCACACAACTCACTCCACCATTTTAGAATTTTCCAGGCATTATTTGAAAACAGAAATTAATAAGACACAGCTCCACCTTGCAATCAAATCTTTCAACCTTTCACATTCTCTATTTTGTCATACTGCTTGTCCACGCTTGTGCACAAAATTCTCTCATGCTATGTCTTTCTTCTGTCTTTCCAAGGTCAAAATCAATTGTAAAGTTACCTCAGACATTTGCCGGATTTAAAAAATGCAGAAAACCAAAAGCACTGCAGATGCTAGAAATCAGCAACAAAAAGTGAAATTGCCAGAAAAGCTCAGCAGGTCTGGCAGCATCTGTGGAGAGAAATCAGAGTTAATGTTTCTGGTCCAGTGATCCTTCCTCAGAACTGATCTGAGTCAGTTCCATCAGTTCTGAGGAAGGGTCAATGGACTTGAAACATTAACTCTGATTTCTCTCCACAGATGCTGCCAGACTTGCTGAACTTTTCAAGCAATTTCAGTTTTTATTTCAGTTTCGATTGTGCTGCCTGGCTCTCTCACTCTGTGGACCCCCTGTTGAGATGTGCAACCTCATAACCAGATGGTACCAGTTTTAACCTGTGATCATGTAAGTTAGCAATGTTGGCTAACTACAATGTTGGCTTGCAGCGTGCATCAGAAGCAATGGTGTGGGTTAATCAAGCATGGCAATTCACACCTTTTTCAGACAACATCAAATCTAACCCTCTAAACTTTTGGGGAGGGGAAAACTTGCTATTTAAAGATTGCTTTTTCTTAATATATATCCTTATATTTTAAAAGTGCCATTTTTCAATTGTTTGCTGCATGGGCAGTAATTTGAGCATTGATTTGTTGACCTATGGATTGTTTTGGATGCAGTTGGTTCACAATGATAGCATTGAATGAAGAAGGCTGCTCATCTTATTTGACTTCATGCTTCCAAAATAAAACTTAATTGCTGCTTTGACATCGTCATGACTGCTTACTGCTTTTTAAATGAGTGCAGTGTCCTGGCCTTAACCACCAATTCCGGCTATCCGTTCCAGCTGTTGATCACACCCTATTGAAAAGAATGCTTCATGTCCTATACTGCCCTCGAAACATGGGGTCTTCATCCTATTGTCTTGTGAGCTCACATATCTGGAAGCTACTGAATCTGAAAGTATTTGTTCACTTTCTTTATCCTATTTATTATCTAGTATACCTCATCAAAGTCCTTTGAAATGTTTTTAAAAATCTGATGAACACTAGATTAACAAGTGCTAGCTCTTTCCTGACATCAGAAATCAGTCTTATTGTTCTCCACGGTGCTGCCTCTACATGGGCCCCTTAAGACACAGCAACCATAGTTTCACAGTGCTATAAGAATCTTAAGCTATATTCTCAACCAACACGATGTTAGAAAGGGCCAGAAATACTTCCAACACCAGGGTGCATGACCTTTGAACCAATCTTGCGTAAGGAATGGAATTTTGTTACCAGAGAGCACTAACAGTGGAATTATGTTTTTTTTCTGGGCGAATGAGAAAGTCTTTGAATAACGTTCAGAAAATATTTGAACACTGCTGAGGGATAGAAGGCATGAAATAATATGCACAACAGAAGAATGTGAACAAAAGTTCCTCTGACAGAATAGATACTTGAAAAGAAAAACATCAAAAGACTCTCTTACAAACCAAGTCTGAAGTAAAATCAACTAAGAGTTATTTCCTGTTGATGCCTCTTTTAGGTTTATAAATTCAAAGCAATTATTTTCTCACATCCAGTGGAGATTTATATGTTGTAAGCTTGTTTTCCTTAAATGGTTATCATATTTCCTTCTATTGTCAACATCATTCCAGGTTGGTAAATATGACAGATTTGCTACTGCATTTCCACCAATAAATGAACCTCACTTGATGAATTGGCAAAGCCAAATTTTCTTTGCAAAGGAGAATAAAAGCAAGGGTAGTGTCCCCCAAATTCTAATTTATAACAAACCAAGCTCTCAATATGTTTAGGTTTGACCTCAGAGACTTAGCACCCTTAACCATGACAGCTACATCACCCAAACAAATACACCTTAACTCCCTTACAGAACAAGTGATGCAAACTTTGATGTATCAGGAGTTAACCAGCAGGGATCAGCCATAGCTGTTTGGCCTTATAATGCTGAAAGAAATGGTATTGACTATTATTGCTATGGACACTGGCCAGATGTAAAGATGAAATCATTCAAGATGGAATCCTCAGATTGAACTCACCGTTAGAACACAGAACAGTACAGTGCAGGAATAGGCACTTTGGCCCATGATGCTGTGCTGAATGCAACGCCAAACTAAACTAATCCCTTATGTCTGCTCTTAGTTCATAACCCTCCATTCCTTCCTTATTCATATGCTTATCTAACAGCTCCTTAAATGTCACTATTATAGCTGCCGCCACCACCACCATTCCTGGCGGTGCATTCCAGGCGAAAGTGAGGACTGCAGATGCTGGAGATCAGAGCTGAAAATGTGTTGCTGGAAAAGCACAGCAGGTCAGGCAGCATCCAAGGAGCAAGAGAATCGACGTTTTGGGCATGAGCCCTTCTTCAGGAATGAGGAAAGCGTGCCAAGCAGGTTAAGATGAAAGGTAGGGAGGAGGGACTTGGGGAGAGGCACTGGAAATGCGATAGGTGGAAGGAGGTTAAGGTGAGGGTGATAGGCCGGAGTGGGGGTGGGGACGGAGAGGTCAGGAAGAAGATTGCAGGTTAGGAGGGCGGTGCTGAGTTCGAGGGTTGGGACTGAGACAAGGTGGGGAAGGGGAAACGATGAAACTGGAGAAATCTGAATTCATCCCTTGTGGTTGGAGGGTTCCTAGGCGGAAGATGAGGCGCTCTTCCGCCAGCCTTCGTGTTGCTATGGTCTGGCGATGGAGGAGTCCAAGGACCTGCATGTCCTTGGTGGAGTGGGAGGGGGAGTTAAAGTGTTGAGCCACGGGGTGGTTGGGTTGGTTAGTCCGGGTTTCCCAGAGGTGTTCCCTGAAACGTTCTGCAAATAGGCGGCCTGTCTCCCCAATATACAGGAGGCCACATCGGGTGCAGCGGATGTAGTAAATGATGCGTGTGGAGGTGCAGGTGCATTTGTGGTGAATATGGAAGGACCCCTTGGGGACTTGGAGGGAAGTGAGGGGGGCGACGTGGGTGCAAGTTTTGCATTTCTTGCGGTTGCAGGGGAAGGTGCCGGGAGTGGAGGTTGGGTTGGTGGGGGGGTGTGTGTGTGGACCTGACGAGGGAGTCACGGAGGGAGTGGTCTTTTCGGAATGCTGATAGGGGAGGGAAAGGCAATATATCCCTGGTGGTGGAGTCCGTTTGGAGATGGCGGAAATGACAACGGATTGTACGTCCACTCCCGGCACTTTCCCCTGCAACCTTTTATCTTAGCCTGCTTGGCATACTTTCCTCATTCCTCATTCCTGAAGAAGGGCTCATGCCCGAAACATCAATTCTCCTGCTCCTTGGATGCTCCCTGACCTGCTGCACTTTTCTAGCAACACATTTTCAGTGCATTTCAGGCACCTACCACTCTGTGTAAAAAAAAAATTGTTCCTCACATCTTCTTTGAACTTTTCCCCTCTCACCTTAAATCCTCTCTAGTATGAGACATTTCAATTCTGGGAAAAATATTCTGACCATCAACCTTTTCAATGCATCTCATAATTGTATGGACTTCTAGCATCCTCCGCTAGTCCAGTGAAAACAATCTGAGTTTTTCCAGCCTCTCCTTATAGCTCATATTCTCTAATCCAGACTGCATCCTGGTAAACCTCTTCTGCACCCCTCTCCAAAATCTCTACATCCTTCCTGTATGTGGCCTAACCAAAGTCTTCTGAAGCTGCAACATGACATCCTGACTCTTGTACTCAGTTCCCTGACCGATGAAGGCAAACATGCCATATGTCCTCTTTACCACCATATCTACTTGTGTAGCCACTTTCAGGGAGCTATGATCTAGGACCCTTAGATCCCTCTGTACATCAATGCTATTAAGGGTTTGTATACTTTCCCTTAACACCAAAGTGCAACACCTCACACTTGCCTGGATTAAACTCTACCTGCCATTTTTCCAACCATATGTGTAACTGATCTATATCCCGCTGTATCCTTTGACAACCTTCTACGCTATCCATAAACTCCCCATATCTTTATGTCATCTGCAAACCTACTAACCCACCCATCCACGTTTTCATCCAAGTCATTTACATAAATCACAAACAGCAGGGGTCCCAGTACAGACCCCTGTGGAACACAACTAATCATAGACCTCCACTACTCTCTGCCTTCTTTGGGCAAATCAATTCTATAACCAAATGGCCAAGTCACGTGGATCCCATGCATCTTAATCTTCTGGATGAGCTTACCATGTAGGACCTTGTCGCAAGTCTTACTAAAATCCTTGTAAATAACATTTACTGCTCTACCCTGATTGATCACCCTTGTCACAAAGCCATGCTGACAGCCCCTAATTTGGCCATGTTTTTCCAAATGCATGTAAATCCTATCCTTAAGAATCTTTTCCAATAGCTTCCCAACAACCGATTAAGATACATCGGTCTATAATTCCCTGGGTTGCACAACTCAGATCCCCTCATCCCAAAATCTCTTTTGATTTCATAGCTGCAGATGGTATTAGCAATTACCTCTTACTTCTTCCAAACTCGTAACACTGTCCTTCTTCTAGTTACCCAAATTAGTCCAGGAGCAGATTGCAGAAAAGCAACAAGAGAGTGAAAAGAATCCTGTCACTCATTCTCACACTTGGAACCATTAGCTCAGGCAATGACACTGCATTTAATTTTGTGGCATTAAATACACATTGTGAGGCAACACATATAAATGGACTCGAGCCAAAGAGAGGGAAAAAGTGTAGCGCAGGTATCAACACTCCAGAAGGTGCAGTTTCACATTGTCTTTCGTTGGGTTGGCTTCAGATGTTATGTGCCCATCAGATGGAGTAGAAAATTGAGGGGTAAAGTCACCTTAGCCCCACCAGGTCTCAGAGCTGTTCTGACTAGATAGATATTGGTAGTAGTTTAACTTGAGTGTCAGCACGTCGTAGGTGAGGGGAGAAGTTGAGAAGGAGAGCTCTTCGTGGTTACTTCAGCTGGTGTAGAAATTGAACCAATGCTTTTGGTATCACTCTGCATTGCAAACCAACTGTCCAGTCATAGAATCATAGAGATGTACAGCACGGAAACAGACCCTTCAGTCCAACTCGTCCATACCAACCAGATATCCCAACCCAATCGAGTCCCACTTGCGAGCACCCGGCCCATATCCCTCCAATCCCTTCCCATTCATACACCTATCCCGATGCCTTTTAAATGTTGCAATTGTACCAGCCTCCACCACTTCCTCTGGCACTTCATTCCATACACGTACTACCCTCTGTGTTAAAAAGTTGCCCCTTAGCTCTCTTTTATATCTTTCCCTTCTCACCCTAAACCTATGCCCTCTCGTGCTCTGCACTTCCAGGGAAAAGGCTTTGTCTATTTATCTTATCCATGCCCCTCATGATTTTGTAAACCTCTATAAGGTCACCCCTCAGGCTCCGACTCTCAGCCCGAGCCTGTTCAGCCTCGCCGTATAGCTCAAATCCTCCAACCCTGTCAACATCCTTGTAAATCTTTTCTGAATCTTTTCAAGTTTCACAACATCCTCATTAGAAAATTGAAGAACAAAGCAACCAAAGCATATTTTTAATGTATCTTAGTGTAATAAAATTAGAATAAGTTACAGATACTTCAAAAACCATATTAGCTGTCTGTCATGTGTATTGAGTAACAGAACCAGGGAGAGGTGGAGATGTTATTATTGAGATAAAGCCGAAATAGGATATGAACTTGAGGAAAAATGATCAATTACAAATTGTTGATTTTGTAGGGTGGCTTTGTTCAATAACAGTTTTTAAAAATCATGATACATATTAATAAGATGAAAGGCATGTACAACTATTTTGATGTTTGATAATACTGTGCATTATAGTTATTTTATTATAAATTTATAACTGTTTTTGAGGTGATAAAGTGATTATAAGATAACAAATGTATTTTTGTGAATGAAGGGCACTGACATTCCAATTTTTCTACTGTTCTGATCGCTGAGAGAGTGTAAAAGCTATTATTTATAGAACTGAAGAACTGTATATCTTCCCTTTGCTTCAAAATCCCTTTGCAGATTTAATAACGTAACAGACTGTTCACTGTCTAAATCTTTTAACTGCATGTAGGGTTTTTTTTTCAAGAAAGGAGAAAAACAAAAATGAGGAACAAATTAACATCCTTAAGTAGCAGGATAAGGTACCAGAGCGGGCTGAAATGTGCAAATGTAACTTTTATTAACAGCTTATGTAAGCCAAAAGAAAAATCAGATTTCCTTATACTATGGTTAAAAGGCTTATGTCTTAAAACCCACATGTGGGAAATGTTATCATTGATCTCACAATACACAACCTGCTGCATGTGGCTTAGGATCTTACAACGGAGCTATTCTAAAATCTCTGACATTAAGGCTTAAGTGGGTAAACAAAAGCAAGCCAGTATTTTGGTGTTCAACCAGAAAAAAAGAATTTTATCAGCTTGTTTTAGAAACCTTTGTTATGTGCTAAGATGAACAGGTGACTTTCTTGCCTAATTTGTTATTGTAAAAATCATAATCTGATAAGCTTGGCTTTCTCTGTTTTCTGTGATCAACATCATCAGCATTCAGAGTGCACCGAACAAACAACAGAATTATGAGCACACCTTAAAAGATACTCAGAAGGGTAACTGATAAACAAGTAACAAGACCACACTCTGTCCCTCAGGAATGAAGACTCAATGGATATTGGTCACAAATTTGTACATGGACTGATTAGAGAAAACAAGTTTGATTAATATTCCTGTATAATTACTTAGTAAAATCTAGCACAAAGATACTTGGATATTACAATTTTCAGCGATTATAATATTTACAGCACTCCAGAAGCCCTCCAGAATAAGTTATGTACTATATCTAGCAGCAGAATAGATAAACTGCTCCCATTTGTAAATGAGAGGGGATAGATTTAAATTGATTTGTAAAACGCAGCAAATGGGATAAGAAAAACATTCTTCTTCATATGAGGAGGCCTGGAATGCATTGCTTGGATGTATTGTGAAGGCAGAGTCAATTAAAGCATTCAGGGGGAAAGGAGAGTAAGGAGAGGTGGAAAAGGCAGGACTGGCACTGAGTCGTAATGCTTGTTGGAGAGCCAGCACAAACAGTGGGTTGAGTGGCTTCCTTCTGCACTATAAGAATTTGTGATTTTGTGAAAACAAAATTCTTGCTTGAGGAACTGTCTTTGAGGGTGCATGAAGCACAAATTTCAACATAGCTTCTGCAGTGTCTGTTATGGTAGGGACAGGAAAATCTCAGGAACATGCTCCCCAGGAATCCCCATGCTCCATGTGCAGCATCCCCAGTGAATTGAAAAAAAAGTGAGACAAAAAAAAATCAAATCATTTAAGTATTGAAAGTACACACTTTACTATAAAAAGGTACAACAGAACTACAAGCATTTTTGGCAGTGAATGATTGTGAAAACAAACATGTGAAGGCCACATTTTCTCTTCTGGTTTTTTGTAATATTACAGAACTTATTGTCTCCTTTTAGCAAATAAAACAGTTCCCTGAAATGTTGCTGAATAAGTGAAGAACATTAAAGAATTTGCACTCTTCCCATTACTAAAAATTTGGGTATACAAACTGTTTACACATTCAAGTCCATGGCTTTCAAAACGGTGCCCATCTGTTGCAGCAGTGAAATATGGTGAACCCATAGGGATCTTTTCTCCCTTCTGATCATCGGTCACCATGCATCCACTAGTTATTGCACCAGCTGTCAAGAAAATAATATTTATGTAGGTTCTTCCGTGGCTTTTCAAAACCTATGTTTGGAAGAATTTTACATTGTCTATTCCTGAAAGGCAGGCTCATTAACTTTATACGTTATGCTTGGTTAGGTACAGTGAATCGCACACTGTTATGGGCATGATGCCAGGCTGCAGGGGACCAAGTTTGTACAAATGGAATTCCCCACACTAATGTGGATTTAAATTGGTAGCCCTGGCAGAGAGTGTTTCTTTGCTTTTCAAAGTTTTAGAGAAAAAAAACTATTATGAATCTGCTGAGTTTAGCTCTTGGAGGTTTGTGGCTGGATCACAAAGAGTGATTCCAGTGATGGAAGAGGGAATAGGACCCCAGGGCCAGATGGTTTGCATCCTTGCATGTTAAGTTAGTGAAGAACAGCAGAAGCACTATTAGAAATATATGAACATTCATTAGAAGAAAAAATAGGACCAGGGATGGTCAGATAGCGCATGTGATCCCATATTTGGAGAAAAGATAATAGAGCAAGTTGAGGCAACTATAGAACAATTTGCTTAAAATTGGTGGTAGGAAAGGTACTAGCATCCTTCCTCAAAGATGCAATAAAATATCAATGAACAGTAAATTTTAAAGTTGTCAGCATGGATTCCAAGGGGAAGATCAAGCTTGACTGAACTTACTCAATTCTTTTCAGGGGTAATAGGAAAGTAGGTAGGGATAATGCAGTAGGCAAAATGTAAACAGATTTTCAATAGGTCTTTGATAAGATGTTGCAAAGTAGATTCATAAAAAGATCAGAACATGCTGATTTAAGAAGCAAGCTGACTTCAAAACATAAAAGTTTAAGGAAATTACTGAGACTGACAAAAGGTGGAGGTGGTGTTTCACAGGTTTAGTGCTTGGACCACTGTTGTTCACATTTTGCAATTTGGATAAGTGTAGAATCAGTAGTACAATTTTAAACTTTTTGAATGACACCAAATTGCGTGATAAAATTGTGACAGAGGAGAATAGCTACAAAATAAAAGAGCTCGATAAACTTGCAGAATGAATGTGTGGAATTGGCAAAACAACTTTAAAATAGATAATTGTGTGATAGTACATTTGGATAGGAAGAATGTGAGGCCACCGAGTCCTTTGGAATCACTACTCTATCCCCAACCATCTTTCCTTTCCTTGAACATGTCACTTTCTAAATTTGTACTTGTCATTCTCAGAAACCCACCTGCAAGTTTCATCCAAGCCAAATGCTACACTGGTCATTACCAGTATTTGACAATACTGTCAAAATCCTGGAATTCCCTCCTGAACAGCACTATGTGCAGGGTGCAACAGTTCATGAAAGCAGCTCAACATCACCTTTGCAAGAGCAATTAGGGAAGGACAACAAATGCTGGCTTAGCCAGTGAGTTCCACATACGATGAAAATTAGCCTTTAAAAAAATCCTCCAATTAGGTTTTGGCCTGAGCACACTACCAAAAAAGTCCCAAGTAATATCCTGTGTGACTGTGCCAATCTATTCCTCCTCATCCTGTGTGCAGGCTTTGATATTGTTAACGACATCATGCTCCTCTAAATCATCTCAAATGTCATCCATCTTCTCGGGTCTGCACTCTCTTGATCCAATCACATCTATGTAATTGTAGCCAGGGCACAACCTCCAATGATGTAAACAATTCCTGGATAAGCACATGGATGATGATGGGATAGTGGAGGGGGATGGGCTTAGATTATTTCACAGGTCGGCGCACCATCGAGGGCTGAAGGGGCTGTCCTGCGCTGTATTGTTCTATGCTTCTGATTTCACTTCCCACTCCTGCACTGTCATATCACCTATTTTATTTCCTACTTTTTAATCTACATGCTATCCCTTGGCAATATCAGCTAAAAACAGAATAAAAGTTGACATTAGTCAACCTACCTCACCACCATCCCTCAATTCTACATTTGCACTAAGTTTTAATGCTGCTTTTCCAACATCCCATGCTGGCTGAGGAAAATTTCCTCCAAGTTAATAGTGGAAAGACCAAAATCATTTATACAAATTCCATTTTCCATGCCCCAACTCCATCCATCTTCCTGGCAATTCACTAATGTTGAACTAAACTGTTCATGACCTTGGAGTCACATTTGACCCTTCTTCTTATCACATGTCCATGACATCATGAAAGCACTTATTTCCATTTCAGTACCATTGTCCGAGTCCACTTGCTTAGACACATCTACCCTTTAAAACCTCATCCATACTAAAATTACCTGTAGATTTGACTGTCCACTGTATGCCTAACTGGCTTCCCATATTTTTCCTTCTGAAATTTGAGGTTATCCAGAATACTGCAGCCATGTCCTTACTCAAACCAAGTCCTATTCACTCATTAAGTCTGTGCATGCTGACCTACAATGATTCTTGGTTAAACAATCCCACCATTTCAAATTTTCATTTTTGTTTCAAAGAGACAAGTGGAGATGCATGGCAGCAAAGAATTGTTGTGCAGTACCTCCCAAATCCACAACCTCTCTCACTTTGAAGGATAAGAGCAGCAGATGCAGTGAACACTATCACTATCCCTTCCAAGTGACCCACCATCCTGACTTAGAACTATACCACTATTTCTTTACTGTCTCGGAGTCAAAATCCTGAAATTTCCTCTCTAACAGCACTATAGCATTCCTAGGCATTGTGGGTGGGACTGCTGCCTCACAGCGCTTGAGACCCGGGTTCAATTCCCACCTCAGGCGACTGATTGTGTGGAGTTTGCACATTCTCCCCATGTCTGCGTGGGTTTTCTCCGGGTGCTCCAGTTTCCTCCCACAATCCAAAGATTTGCAGGTCAGGTGAATTGGCCATGCTAGATTGCCCGTAGTGTTAGGTAAGGGGTAAATGTAGGGGAATGGGTGGGTTGCGCTTCGGAGGGTCGGTGTGGACTTGTTGGGCCGAAGGGCCTGTTTCCACACTGTAAGTAATCTAATCTAATCTAGGCCTTATGTTCTTCAGTGGTTCAACAGGGTAGCTCACCATAACCTTCTCAAAAGCAATTTGGAATGACTAATAAATGTTAGCCTAGCTGAGGGCACCCACATTAAGTGATTTAATAAGAAAGAAATCTCCTTCAGTGTAATTTTCCCTCCCAATCTCAGTTTCCCTATGTCCACAGAACTCACTGAAATGTCCATATTTATTTAACTCTGGCCTCTTGAACATTCCCAATTTTAACTGACCTATTATTGAAGCTCATGTTTTCAGCTGCCTAGGCCTTAACCTCTGGCATTCTCTCTCTAGGCATTTTTCTCACATTTAATATATTTCTTAAATCTATCTCTTTGCTGTAGGCCATTTGCCCTATTGTTTTATGAGGTTTGGTGTCAGAATTTGCCAAATTCCACTCCTGTGACCTTGTTTAATTTTTTTTTACAGATAAACATGCTTTTTTTCTTTTGTTGAAAACAAACCTCTAAATGAAGTAGAGGAACAGAGGGATTGGAGTTATGGAGGCACAAATCATTAATAGTTGTGGTATAGGTTTATTAATGCCATATGTTGGCAAACAAAGCATTAGGGCTCACTATTAGAGAAAGAGAATTGAAAAACAAAGACGTTATAGAAAATTTGTATACAACTATGGCCAGATATGCTTTGGAGGACTGCATGATGTTCTAGTGTCCATCATAATAAGGATATTGTGAAGATGCAAAGATGATTTATTATAATGATGCTTTAAACAGAGTTATTATACCAATCAGAAACATTGAAGAGGCTGGGGAATTGTTTTTTCCTTAGGAAGAAAGTCTGAGAGAGATCCTTAAGATATTGACAGACATAAAAAGACTTCTGCTTATGAAAAGACCGGATTTTACAGATACAAAAAGAAATGAATCACTAATGAAATGCCTAAGGAGTTATGGAGAAATATCTTGACTCAGAAATGGCTAAATGTGAAACTTGTACCAGAATGAGTTGGTGACGAGACTAGCACAGGTTCATGTAAGGTAAATCTAGTTAAATAAATGAAAGAGAAATGTATAGGAAATGTGAATGGGATTAGGGGAACGAGGATGCAAAAAAGCCAAACTGCTGAATAGCTCCATGAGAAAGAATGGCCCACTTCTGAACGGCAAATACTATATAATTCTAGGCAATCCCAGACAGTTAAGCATTCGTAACATTGATTGCAGCTGTCTGAGTAAGTATATTTATATAGTGCATTATTAAGTATATTCAAGAAATAGGAATCAATGTCTCACTCGGATTTGAAATGCTAAACTATTTTGCTGTCAACAACAAAGCATGAAATGGTTAAATTGGTTTGCAATTTGTGTATTTTTTCTTACTAAGAATACAAGGCTTACTGACGTAGAATTATTACAATAAATCGATTTTAATAGTCAGATCTATAGAAGAGAATACTATTTGCTAATATATACATTCCAGATGACCAAATATCATTTATAAACACACCCAGTGCTTCAGTCTCCAACAATTAACCAGTTAGAATCATTTCCATTTGCAATGCTGGTTTAAGCACAAATATATCTATAACCTTCTTATTCATTTTATTTTATTCATTTCCTTAGATTACTGCTTTACCAACTGGTAAGATGACCTAACAAGTATCATTCAGTGAGTCGTTTCAATAATTGTAAACTTCAAAGTTAGGGGTACCTTTTATATTCCAATTGATGTCATACTCTGAGAATACATAAATGATAGGATGTGGAACCCAAATGTAAACAATGACTATTCCCATAAAAATGTGACACAAGCTAGATCTCAAATTAGAAGAGCCTTATACATATGATATAAAACATCAAACGCTGTACCTGAAGTGCTGATCCTCAAACGAGACATAACATGTGTGCAAGAGTTATTCATGATTCCTAGGTTTTAGTAACTAATCACCAGCTGCTGTACTGTATTAAAGGGAAAGATCATGCTCATGTTAGACAGACTCATGAAGAAGGGCACGCTCAGAGTACAGATTAGTGCCTAACACAACATTAAACCTTGAAAGAAAGAAAGTCTTTAGAATTTGGATCTAAATTTCTTATGTTCAATGCTAAATCACAGAATTTAATTTAATGGCACTGATCCAATTATTCTAATCTTCTCCTTGTTGTTTTTGTTCACAAATACAACCTTGATCACAGGAAATTATTTCCACTTTGAGAACTTTGTAAGAAATTGTTAAGATTAAGATTGTGTTATTTAATTCCCATGAAGAGGCAGCTCCCAATTTTACCAACACATTCATCCTGCAAGCTAAACATCCATGTGAATGGATTTCTACCATAGACCCAGAAACACACATTCAATCACAGTCAGGGTTCAACCAGACCTGCAAGTAAAACATAACATACCTTGGACAAAGCAATCTCACATCTTTTGGGGTAGGGGTCCAATGAAGCATAAATGCAGCAGTGTATCAAACCTGATTTACAAACTTACAAGCTACATTGAACAATTTTTAAATCAACTTTCATAATTTAAAAGCACAGAGGGAATTTTCTCCTCTATGCTCGCAATACAGTTACATTTTTTAAAACGAACAGCTAAAGTTCCTGGATATGTAAATGTCAACTTCTCTTCTGGGTTGAATAATTTCAAGTTTCAGCCTGATGGGGTCTTGCTGTATGAAATTCAAACTGCAGCTACTGGTCTCATGTTCATTTCTATTAAATGAGTTAAAACAAGCATTAAATATGAGAATTGACCCTCAGGAATTGCCAAAAAGTGTGGCGCTGGAAAAGCACAGCCGGATAGGCAGCATCTGAGGAGCAGCAGAGTTGATGCTTCGAGCATATCAGGATTCTCCTGCTCCTCGGATGCTGCCTGACTGGCTGTGCTTTTCCAGTTTTTTTGACTCTGATCTCCAGCATTTGCAGTCCTCACTTTCTCTTCAAATATGGCCCTCCAATTTGCCAAAAAAAAAATTTGGTGAACCCTTACAGCTCAATTAACATTTATACACTGGGCTTGCTTGACTGAAGTTTGGCTCCAACTTTAGGATTCTTATTCTTAATATTCAAAAAAAAGTCACACAGTAATGAGTGGCTTACTACAAATGATGTGGGAGTACAGAACAGCTGAAATTCTCCATTGTTATTTGATGGACAACAAATAGGGATCAGTGAGCCTATGAATAGTAGTTCTGAGTGAAACCAAATTAAAGATAATGTTGTTACTGTTTTGTACTGAAAATATAACTGAACAGACCTCTCAAATTTCAAATCTAATGTTGATCTTGCTTCTTGTGCACCTTTGCAGCCATTACTTGGTATTCCTCGCTCAGTTCAATCACCCTATGATTTTTGTTCTTTTTATGTTATGATTGTAGTACTACATGCAAAACAAAACTTTTCACTGTACCTTAGATACAAATAACAATAATAAATTGAAGCAAATCAAATCAATTCTGAAACAGTGCTCCTGCACCATCTTAAGGGCACTGAAGGCAATGATACTGTTTATGTAATTGTCTTGCTGGATTCAAACCTGAAACCTTCATACTTTGTATGGCTCAGCTACTCAAGATAAATTGACTGAGAGTTTGGAAGCTTATATTCATTATTTTGATAACATTTATTTCATTCGATTAAGACTTATTAAAATTAAGCAGAAAGAAAAAGGTGTCTTTGTTACACCTAGACATATACCAGTTAATGACTGGTTTCTTGAGACAGGATTAAAAACTTTTCACTAAATATTCATCTTGTTTAAAATACAACAAACATTACGCCAAACATAACTCGTTATTTTAAATAAGAATCTTTTCTTAATGAAAATAGAAAGAGGTTGCATTTAAATACCACTATTTCATAAACCTCAATGGGTCCCAACATGCTTTTCAGACAACATAGACAATGTTATGATGTAGGAAGCATAACAGTCAATTTGCAATTAGCATAGTGCCACAAGCAACAAGATAAATTACCTGATTAACCTGTTTTATTGTTGAGAGTTGTGGGACAAACATTGGCCAGACCAATACAAAAATGAACTATGCTTCAAAAGAAATGTAATGGGGTTTCTTACGGCCTTCTGAAAGGGCTATGACTTCACAGCTGGGTAAGTCAGCCAGTGCAGCACTCTCTCAGCACTGTTCCGAACTGTTGGTCTGAATTATGCACCCAGGTATTTGGAATGAGATTTTGAATTCCCAATTCCGGCTCTACAATATGTGTAAACACTGAATGATAGTTGACACCTAAAGTCAAGTTTTGAAGAAAAGTCACTGGACCAGAAACATTAACTCTGATTTCCCTCCATGGATTCTGCCAGACCCATTGAGTTTTTCCAGCAATTTCAGTTTCTGACACTTTTAAGTTACTGATTGTACAGATACTTAATGTTTTCAACTACATTTTAAATTTATAATAATTCAAATTTTAGATTATAAATTTAAAATTAAAAAATTATAATATTTGTTGAGAGGTTAAGATGAGCTATTTTCTAACCTATCATGCCTGACATGAGTCTAGCACTAGAATGATGACAGTTATAAACCCTATACATTGTATGGAAAAGGTAGTATGACTGTTTCTTCATCAAGTCAAAGTTACTGAATATGGAAAACATCACAGAAAATTTCCATTTGAAACAAAACTTAAATAATAGTAGTATTGGGCTGATACTGAAAATCAATAACTGATAAAAACATGTAATGACAATTACCATTACAAATGCAAAACAATAATGAATAATCACTACATTCCAAGACTAAGGCAGAAAAATCAAAGCTTACACTTCATAACCACTCTGAGCGGGTGCTGCATGAGTAGAGCTGGTAACCTTCACTTGAGGTATTAAACCGAGGCCAAGGCTGCCTCTCCTGTGGATGTAAAAAGGGCAGCACAGTGGTTCAGTGGTTATTACTGCTGCATCTGAGCACTGGGGATCCAGGTTCGATTCTAGCCTTGGACAACTGTTTGTGTGGAGTTTGCAGATTCTCCCAGTGTCTGTTTGGGCTTCCTCTGGATGCTCTGGTTGTTGGATTGGCCATGCTAAATTGCCCATATGTCTCCAGGGATATGAGGCTAGGTGGCTTAGCTATGGGAAACGTAGGATTACAGGAAATAGGGTAAGGAGGTGGGTGTGAGTGGGATGCTCTTCAGAGGGTTGGTGTGGACTTATGGGCAGAATGGCCTGGTTTCACACTGTTGGGATTCTATAAGCTGACACTTTGAAGAGCATGGGAATTATCCTTGATGCTCTGGTCATTTAACCTTCAATCAGGTTGTCACACTGTTATGTGTGGAAGCTTGCTGTGCTCAAATAGCATTTCCTACATTAAAATGATCACACTTCCAAAGTACATAACGTGTTGTCAGTTATTTTAGGGTGTTCCTTCCTTGCAAAAAGCACTATATAAAAAATATCTGCCTTGCTTTTAATTGCAAAAACCAAGTGAGATAACAGAATTTATGAGTACAGAATACTGTACAGCTTATTTTTGAGCAAACCATTCAAAAATGTAGCACCCCTACCGACAGTAATATTACACAATGTCAATGCTAGAAGTAATCTGAAAGTGGCATTTAGCCAAAGCATCATAAGATTACTTTTGAATAGGTTTTTTCCTTTCAAAACAAAAGTACAAATTACTGTGTAAAGTTGTTGAACCATGGGGGAAAGAGGCTACTTAGTTTTAATTCATTGGTTACTGGTTATTTGACCAAGAATTGAGACTCCACAATCATGTTGGTACACATCTATTGTACCTGTACAGGTGATGTTCAAGAGCTGCCATCAGCTGTAATTTAAAGTGCCAAAAGGATAATGTGTACTGAAACATTTCTGGTGAGTGTGCAGGCAACTTGAAATAAAATCCCAAGTGAGTAGCCTAGGCTTCTGTACCATGTCTCCAGCACACCTGGCACCTTGACACTGATCGTCATTTAACTTGTTAAATGATATGCTCTTTTTTCTGCAGCTAGTCAAGGAATGGCACGCACTACAGGTGCTGGTGAAGGAAATTCGAGTGGAAGCAATATTTGTGTTGTAAGGTTTTAGCTGACTGTCAGTAATTACTGAACATTCCAGGTAGACTGTGCAACAAAGCACTCACCACTAGTCCATTTCTGGACAGATACAAACCTGACAGCAGTAAAAGATGTTCTAATTTCAATCTATGTGCAGAGATGCTCATATCTGTACACTAATACTTCATGCTAGACCTGCATGCGTTCAGCTCATATGCCAGTTTTTGATCGGCATAGTTCAAATGATGTTGAAAGAAAGTCAGAGACTTCAGCTAGACATACAACATACATAATAGTGTTTATGTGAGACTTAACATTTATATATTAAAGGAAAAATACCAACAGAGCACTGTTGCTTCAGGACATGCAGAGACATTCATTTTAAAACCTAAAAACAGCTGTTAACCTGGCAGTTTGCACAACCCATATTAGAAGCAAACATTGTTGGAAAGCCAAATACTGTAGGGTATTGTTTTGAAGCAGAAGTTTATCTGACCGACAAAATGCGAGACTAATTTAATTTTAAAAGATATTTTAATGATAATCAACATGACCCTGCTCCTGTGTTGAAGTTTGAAAAGTATTGCCAACTATATCTGAATTAAATTTAAAATACAGGCTGGAACACAGAATCCAGCCGATGCTCAACTCTACAATACTTTGATTATTTCCCAGAAGGTAGAATTCTATACTGCAGGCACTGGTATTGTGCAACTCTTTGTACTGTGTACGAGACAGATTGCAGGACAGGATATGTATACTTGTGGCAGGTTTTGTGTGCTAATACTTGATCTATGCAATATAGAAATCCACATCATTCCCCAGAAATATTTTCCCAGATTATAGTACTTTGTAAAAGAATTTTCAATATAACAAATTCTATTGTAAATATTACATAAATAATGGCAGTTAACAAATTACTCCACAATGATACAATTATTTAAATAGCACAACTTTGTATAAGAATATAAAATTGCCAATCATTTTTTTCAAAGGTAAAGGTATATTAATATAAAATGTAATAAGATCAAAGCTGACCTAAAATTTACTTTGAAATCTATTTTGAAATTCACAGCACCCTATCATAGTTTATGTGGCAACATTAAAAACAATATGATTAATGTTTGATATCATTTGTTTTAAGTTTGGGTTTTGAATTTTGTGTTAGTAACAAGGATTTTCGATGTAGGGAACCTGCATTCTTGAAATCTACCAAGAAGGGAGAGATGGTGAAGGACAGTCATGAACATTCTTCTTTCGAATATTGACAAGGAAACTCAGATCACTGGAGCTTCTGAGCATTTTTTCTCAAAAGGAGAGGTATTTGCTTATTTTGTGAAACAAGGAGGTGATCCTGTCTGAAAATGCTATTTGTCTTCTAGAGGGCTTGATTCTATGTTTTTAAACAAACTGTGAACTGAAATGAGAAAGGGCTATTTATAACAAGTATTTGAAAGGGTGGCAATAAGTTCTGAAAGCAAGTAACCGCATATCCATGCCAAGCATTGTGTAAACAATTGTTTGAAGAAGCAGTAATTGAAGTTTTAGTCTCTTACTCAACCAATGGGAGCATCCAGAGAAAGACAACAGAAGCAACATTCTGGCCAGCAGAAAAGTCGTAAGGATCATCTCAACAACAGAATGTGGGATCAAAAACAACTGAGCTGTCTTTCCAATTTTCCTACTCTTCCCTTAATCTATTTTTTCCTATTTGTTTGCCGGTCTCTCTCCTTGTGTGAGGGGAACTTATGGAAGGGTTAGAGTCTTAATTAACAGTGTTTTATAACAGTAGTTTATAACTGTTTACCTGTAGCTAGAATCTAATTATTGTAATCTTTCTGTAATGTGGTACACACTGGGAATGTGAGGGGGTTTAGCAGAACTAGCTGAAATACTCATTGTAGCTGGGAGAACTTGCCTTGTCATGTAAAAAGATGAATATGCATTTTAAAAACCAAGCAGTGAGGACTGCTCATAGATACCAGTACACCTGGCCATGATAAGGGGAGCCTGTCCTTTATTGGTAAAGGAATTTGAGAACTAGCTCTAGTAACTAATCTGATCCATTATTCCCTTCCAATTGCTAATACAGTAAAGTCCCTATTATCCAGATCCCAGGAGCAGCTAGAATGCCTTTTTTGAATCCTGGATGCTTATTGCATTAGAATTCCAGAAAACAGGCACTTTACTGTATTTGTAACAAATAGTAATTCTTATATCTTGTTAAGAACAGATATCTGTTCTGTGCTTTTGGTCAGACTAGGTCTGAAAATCAGGAAAACTTGGGAATTTTACTTACTTTTTAAAATCTTTATATTTTGCAACAACTTTGGGAATATTCTCTCTCTGCACCTTCTCTGCAGCTGTGACATTGATCTTGTTCTGCTACCCTGGTGGACTTTGTATAGTACAATCTGCCTGTACAGCATGCCAAACAATGCTGTACCTCGGTACATGTAACAATAATAAATTAATCGAACAGCAGGACTTGATTTTCAGTGCGTTGCCTGAATGAATTATGACAGGTTAATGAAGGAGAAAATATTATTACCACTCTTATTATACAGAGTTGAATTAAAGAGTGAATTGTCAAAAGGAGAAATTGTGGTTGGAAGAGTGAAACAAATTCCTCAAGACAGAATTGACTTTTTTGTGGGAAATGATCTGTCAGGTTCAAAAATACTGACTTCACTATGTGTGGTGGAACAACCTATGACACAAATGAAAATGAAATGTTCCAAATAGACCATCTTGGATTGTTGTTACTCAATCTCAACCCAATGACCTAGACAGGATGAAAAAGAGTCTACTAAACAATTTGGAAATGAGATGCTGATAAGATTAGATAGCATCATATTTTATCTTCCAGCAAAAATATTGGGATGACCTGTGATGGCTATCACAGAATTATGCATTATTTCATGGGAATAGGCCAGGAAAAAAGAGCTTTGACTTTTCATGATGCTGATTTAGGGAAACATTGCTTTTAATGCAATGAGGGAAGAGGTTAAACCTCTGATGGTAAGTGACAATTATTGGTCACAGTCAAAGTAGCTGGAGTTTGCTGTTTGTGATGGTGCTGAAACTGAGCAGGACACAGGGATTCTGTATTAATTATCATAAAGTCAACACTGTGACAAAAGCAGACTTTTTCCTTATACTGAGACTGGAAGATTATATTGTCCACTTTGTAACGAGAATCAACTCACTGAAGAGGTATTGGCAAGTTCCTGTAACTGTTAGAACTAAAGATATATTGGCTTCTGTAACACTGGATGGACTTTATCTGTACCACGTTACGCTGTTTGGAATGAAAAATGCACCAGCATCATTCTAATGGTTAAACAATAAAGTAATCAAAACATTTGGTAACTGCTCCATTATGTCAACAATGTGAAACCTGAAAAAACACTTGCACAATTTCACTGAGAATTACATTTGCATAATTTAGGTGAGTTATTTGATCAGCTACAAAAAGTCAATTTAATTTTAAATTTGGCAAAAGTGAATTTGACATTATTTGGCCATACTGTGTGACAAGCAACACCTGGAGAAGCAAAAGTACAGGTTATTTCAATTATCCCAGGTGTTGGGTGAAAACTGAAATTTTATATTGCATTAGCATGAACGGATCCTATCACAAATTTGTTCTGAATTTTACCACTGTTATTGCACCATAACAAATCTGTTGAAGAAAGACAGAAATTTCAATGGTTGCAAAAGTGTCAAAGTATCTTTCAAAATGTAAAAGCAACACAGACAGCTGCATCAGGTTTAGCCCTGCTGAATTATGCAAAGACATTCAAACTGGCTGTTGATACAGAGATATCAGTGTGGGAGCTGGTTTACTGCAGGATAGGAATTGAATGGTTTGTCAATTATTTTTCGAAGAAATCCTTCATAGCAACAAAAATATTCAACTGCTGAAAGACATCAAGTACTGTGCTGACTCTACATCATTTTGAAATATATTAGCAACAACATGCAAAACCACAAACTCTGGATTTTCTTAGAAATGTTTCAGGATAAGAACCGACAATGATTTGGATGGTGTTTAATGCTCCAATTATAATTTTGCAAGTTGGTTGTGTTGCACAAGATCAATGCTGACTGAAAGGGAACCATTGTTTTCATTCCTTCCAAGGGTTTTGTTTGAGCCACATAGCTTTGCTTCACCATCTGTTATATCAGTGGAACAATGGTCTGTATTGAATGCAATGAGATGTTGAGTGTTTGATGTGGAACTAGGGTAAGAAGGGTATCACAGCACAGCAAGCACTGGGTGATCGTTCAGCCAATGTGGCATCTTCTCCAAGTCGCTGACATTGCTCAGCCTGAATGTGGATCACTGTGGTGTGCTCGGCCTCCATCTACAGGATGTAACAGATCAGAGGCTTAAGGAATTCTATTGCTCTTTCTGTTCCTATTTTAGGTAATTGCCATTGAGATCTCTGGGTCCTGCCACAGATGGGGTTGTTTGTCACTGCAGCTCTCTACCAATGATGAAGATGGATGCAGGAAGATCAGAGCTGAGGCAGGCCCAAGAGCAGCAGAAAGCTGCCTCAGAGAGTGAGAAGCACTTGGATCAAAGAAAAGTCACTGCTTTTGGACTCCTCAGGATTCCCAGTCCCAACTCCATTTCCTGGGAATAAGCAAGGCACAGTGTTAATATGTCCATATGCCCTGGGACAGAGTGACAGAACTTTGCCAGATGCTAGGGCAGGACCTGAGAGTTGGAGGAGTGGGAAGCCATTCTCTCCCACTGGTTGTGAAGATGACTGTAGTGCTGAACTTCATTATAACCTTCCAGAGACAGACAGATGACCTGTGTGGGATCTCTCAGTTGGACACCCACAAATGCATCAGGACAGTGGTTATTGCTGTCTGTGCATGATCACACTGGTTAAATTTATTTCCCAATAATAAGAGTAGTGCAAAAGCCTGTGTTATGAGATTCGGGATAACTCTCAGGGGTTACCAATATGCATCACAACACTGCAGAATTCATCATTACAAAGGAGTTCATTTTGAATAATGTTTGGGTCTTCTGTGATCTCCATATCACCTTTGGAGGTATGTGCCTGCCACCTTGGCAGCTGCCATAACTCCTACATCCTGGAGCACTGTCATGTACCTGGTGATTTTGAAGGTGTAGGTGCCTTCCAAACCTGGTTACTGGAGGAGAAGGGTCACCGACTGTGGCCATGGCTGAAGATACCATTGCACAACACCCGACTGATGTGGAGTGTGTATGTGTGCCAGGACTAGACCCCATGGTAGAGCAGGCAATGGGACTGATAGACTTCCATGGTTTAGACTGGTCTGAGCCCACCTGTTTGGTCTGGACAGAGTGTGCTGTATCATACCGGTGAATTGTGCTCTGTACAATTGGAGCAGGTATGGGGTGATGTGCAGGATGTTGAGGAACTGAGGAATGGGAGGCATCTTCTCAGATGGAGGAGGAAGACGACACTGGGGAGACTGTTGTTGTTCATGACAAAGCTCAGCTGACACTACATGTCAGACAGAACTTCACTGACATGTGTTTCCAATAGATGAGGACTGGGTGCAGCAGACCATCGTGGACTAAGTAATATTTGTTGATCATAATATTGTATAGAAATCAGGCTTGCACTGTGAAGCGAATTTCTGCCTTGATTAGATTTGTTTGTAATTGCTTTTGCTTTCTGTGAATAAAAGACCATGTTTGAATTTCTCAATTCCTTTTATGTATATAGTGTTCCTTGCTGGACAATACTAAACTGTGGGTCTACAATAAGCATCGGTGACAGGATAGTGTTGACTAAGAGGGTAGGATGGGATGTAGCTACAAAGAAATAAACTGTGTGGCATGATGGTTAAACAATGGTCAGGATGAGAGGATGGGGTTGTTTCGTGAAGGAGCGTTGATTGTGTTGGCTCCGTACTGTCAGCAGCATGGCTTTATGGTTGCTGTACCAGGATGCTGGTGAGGGCAACACCAGATTGTTAATGCTTGTCCAATGCTCAAAGGACAATCAGAGATGCTGCAGGCACAAGAGATGCTGCTCTTCCAGTAGATAGTCACTGAATAGTGAGTTCTGGGAATGCCAGGTGTTAAGACTAGACAAGAACTGGATGTGATGGATGCTGTAGAAACAGGTTAGGTCATTCATACATAAGATATAGCAAGAACATTGATTAGACTGAATGGCACAAATCCCTCAAAATTTTGATGCAATTTGGACATGAAAGATTCAGCTCAATACTCCAGGTAAGCCTGAAATAATGTTTTATAATGGTCCACCATAATTTACTTATGTTGATGCCCTGAATTATAAAGCTCAGGATTCCATATTCCTTTTTAACTATTTTTTCCAACCTATCTTAAATGCTTTTGCATGTGTCTTTCTGTATTTGCAAACCCTTTATAACTGCCCCCTTTATTTGATCCTGTCTGTCCTCATTCTTCCTACCAAATTGTAGCACTTTACATTTCTCTGTATTAAATTTCATCCACCATGCCGCTGTCCATTCCACCAACTTATTCATATCGACATCAAGTCTATCACTATTCTCCTCAGTGGATACTTCCAAGTTTCTTTTTTTTATTGTCTGAAAGACATTTTGGATGCAGTTACTCAATGAGGAAACTATATTTTCTCCACTCGTGAGGAAGGACTGAACAATCTATAATTACATAAATTTTCATTCATGAGATTTTTACTGGCTCTATTCATTCAGCTGGTCAGATGTGCAATACCAGAACATTTTGTTAGTAGATTTTATTTTTATTTTCAGTGATGGATTTGACAAATTTGTTAAACATCAGCAGAACTAAACATATACAACTCTGTCCAATCTTCTCCATCAATTAGCACAGACAAACAGAGGATTTAATAACTTGCATACAATTTCATGTAACAGCATTCCTTTCTGGAATACCATGGATAGCTTTCAAATCCAGCTCAGCGAGTCACAAATTCTCAACCAAACTTCAATGCCTAATTTAGTATCTGTTTCATGGTAGAAAAATGTCATAAATAAAAGAATATTGCCTCAAGCGAATTGAAAGAGTGTGCAGAGGGTGTTATAACAAGCATTATTATACACTAGTGGCAACTTGAAACCAAGTGGGAGAAATAATTTTTCTACCACTGCCAGAAACTAATGCAGTCACTGTTTGAGTATACCCCTAGGCTCAATTGCTGGTCAAAATAGGAGAGAAATCTATTGTGTGGTCATGGATAATCAGCAGTCATTATTCCCAGTATATTTATGAATGTTTTGTTTAAAGATACTTTGGATCAATGACCTTGGTTCGTTGAAAGTATGAAGGCAATAATCCTGTTTTAATAATAGCAAAGATAAACTGTGGGTTTTTGGGCAGGAAAACAGAGGAATTAGATGGAGACTATTTGATTTTTCATGATATTCTCCTTTAGGCAAAAAGAAATTAACTTGGCCATGTAACATATTTACCATCTTCACCACTTGTTGGAATCTTTCACCTGATTCATTCATCCTTTTTAAAACGCTCGTTTAATACATTTTCTTTTTCTGCAGTCGCAAAACACTATCCTCAGTACTACAATTATACGTTAAGTAATTTTTTTCATAAAGAACATAGTTTGCCCATTTATTAATAGAGCAATCTATATCTATAATGAGTTGAGCTGAGAAGGGGCAAAGTTGAACAATATTACAATTAATAAGTTGTTTTAGTGATACCGCAAATATGGAGTCTGAAGCTCACCACAGGATCAAATCCGATATGTAGTCTGTGTTCAGGCCAATTTAATCTCAGCCTCTTACCAGGGAGAATGATGGACTGAGTAGCTAAGGAATGATGATAGGAATGGGAAACCATGGCTTTAGCTTTACAAATATTTAACAGAGATAATTTCTGTTCACCCAGTATTGGAAGTTCAATAAACAAATGGTCTGATAATTTTGCAGCAATGGAAGGGTTGAAAGAACTGGTGGTAAAGTAGAGCTGAGTGCTGTCAACGCACATTTAAGAACAAATGCTGTGCTTTCAGAGGAACTTATCATAGGGCTGCATGTTGATAAGGATTAGAAGGGACCAAGGATAAATGTATATAATTTTAAACTTTTATTGTTTGTTACAAAGTTATACTATGGTAAATTAGTTGCAAGGCCAACTTTCTGATGTTACAGGTTACATTATAAATGTATGTGTGTTGGTTAGCTCAGTTAGCTGGATGCCTGGTTTGTGATGCAGAGTGATGTCAATAGCATGGGTTCAAATCCCACAACAGCTAAGGTAACTATCAGGGCTCACCTTTTCAACCTTACCCTCATTGGGGGCCTGCTGAGCCTTGGATTAAACTCACCATAAATGTCTCTCTCAGAGACAGCAATCTGACAATCCTCTATGAGAATGGCAAATTTTCCTTTTTAAAGTGTGAACATAGCAATCAACAATTCTGATCAATTAGGCAGCATTTTACACTTTTCCACTGGGAAGCACACAAATATGGACAAGATAAATCGGAACAAAAAAGGCTACTTTTCCAGTCTACTGCATGTCCAGAAATGATATAATCCCTAAAAGATGAAAATACATACAATGCACATGCTGAGTGCCCCAATGTCCTGGAAAAGTGTCACTGGATGAAAGCATTTATCTGCCAACTATCCATGTACTTAAGAAGTAAGGGGAGTTGGGTCAAAATTGGTAATGAGCGTTTCTGCTTGAATGCAGGGTCAATGTGTTTCATTTGGAAAGCATGCAGAGGAGGACTTCTTATTTTAAATTCAGGCTACCGACATCCTAAAAATTTAAAGGATGTCACAAACAGGCAGCAGAGTCATGGAGTTACAGACTGGCAACAGACCCTTTGGTCCAACTCGTCCATTCTGACTAGATATCCAAAACTAATCTCGTACCATTTGCCAGCACTTGACCCATATCTCTCTAAACCCTTCTCATTCACATACCTATCCAGATGTCTTTAAAATGTAAGTGCACCAGCCTCCACCACCTCCTCTGGCAGCTCATTTCATTTACGTGCCACTCCCTGCATGAAAAAGTTCCCCCTTAGGTCTCTTTTATGTCTTATGTGGAGTTTGCACATTGCCATGGGTTTCCTCTGGGTGTCCTGGTTTCTTCCCACAGTCCAAAGATGTGCAGGAGAGATGGATTGGCCATGCTAAATTGCTCCCTCATGTCCAGGGACATGTATATTAGGAGGATTAGCCATGGGAAGTGCAAGGTTATAGAGTAGGGAGTTGGGTGTGGGTGGGATGCTCTTTGGAGGGTGGATGTGGACTCAATGGGCCAAATGGCCTGCTTTCACAATGTGGGGATTCTATGATTGTATGATTTTATAAACCTCTATATGGTCACTCCTCAGCCTCTGACGCTCCAGGGGAAATAGCTTCAGCTGATTCAGGAGCAGACAAACAGGAATGAAGCCCTTAAGAAGGGTCACTGAGCCCAAAGTGTTAACTCTATTTACCCTCCACAGATGCTGCCACGCCTGCTGAGTTTTTCCAGAAAAGTTTCTGGTTTGGTTTTAGATTTGCAACTTCTTTAAAAAAAAGAAAATGCAGTAATTGACTCTTTCATTTGGCTCTCAGAAATGTTCACTGTATATTTCATCACCCCACTCATGTTTTGAAGAAAAGCTTGAAACTGGAGCAAGCTGCTCAGCAAGGCATGGGCATACCAGCCATGGGCACGAACCAGCCATCACATATTGAGAGCTGGATGTCCATACTCTCTGAGAGGGAAAAGATTAAGATGACCTGGACAGTGTCAATATCTCTGCTAGCTGGAATGATGTGGTACTGAGCTCTAATTGTCTCAGCCTCTCGCAAACCAGTTCCGCATGAACTTCAACAACCTCACCAGGGGATGCAAATTAGCACAATGGACATTTACTTTATTTTTCCTTACCAGCACATTCTTAAACATTTTAATACAGTATTCGAACAATCAACAATTCATATTGAATTCTGGTTACGGGGGCTGAGGGTTGATTTTGGATTCTTGCTTTTCAGTGCTGCCTGACTAACCATGGAGCAGCTACAACTGTCCATTCCACCTTTATCATGTAAGTGCATGCAGGGGTATGCCTAGAGAGAATGCCACATCTGTATGAGATACACTCTCATTTTGGCAGATGTTTGATAGAATTTGGTATTAGATTAGATTAGATTACTTACAGTGTGGAAACAGGCCCTTTGGCCCAACAAGTCCACACCGACCCGCCAAAGAGCAACCCACCCGTACCCCTACATTTACCCCTTACCTAACCCTACGGGCAATTTAGCGTGGCCAATTCACCTGATCCGCACACCTTTGGACTGTGGGAGGAAACCGGAGCACCCGGAGGAAACCCACGCAGACACGGGGAGAACGTGCAAACTCCACACAGTCAGTCGTCTGAGTCGGGAATTGAACCCGGGTCTCACGCGCTGTGAGGCAGCAATGCTAACCACTGCCACCGTGCCACCCACAATTGCTTTGACACAGTCAGAATAAGTGGGAAGCAAGTTCCAGATCTGTATAAACAGAATATGGAAAATTCACTATTAAATGTTTTTTTTAAGTACAGAAATCAGTACTCATAAACTCGAGACACTCCAAGCTCTCAGATCCTTCACTGCTGCATGTCTCAGCTGATCTTCTAAACTAGTAGATCAGATAAATCTCTTCTCCATCATTCTGAATACATTTTCAAATGCAAACTTCTTTACCATTTATTACTATATATTTAAAAGAAATCAGTTGAGTGGATCAGGGAAAAGCTGGAGGAACTGAAATAGAAACAAACCTAACTCTTCCACTCAAATTTCCTATCACAAATATGTACTTGCGCTGATTAATAACTGGAAAAGCAACTGAGGAAACCACATGAATGGATTTTTAGAAGTATTCCACACATTCAGGTGCAAGGTTCAAGACAAAATTATTATTATAAGAAGAGTTATTTTATAGAGTGGGAGGAAACAGTCAAAATGCATGGGGCTTGGATTAAGACCATAAGACATAGGAGTGGAAGGAAGGCCATTCGGCCCATCGAGTCCACTCCGCCATTCAATCATGACTGATGGGCATTTCAACTCCACTTACCCACATTCTTCCCGTAGCCCTTAATTCCTCGAGTCATCAAGAATGTATCAATCTCTGCCTTGAAGACATTTAGCATCCCGGCCTCCACTGCACTCTGCGGCAATGAATTCCACAGGCCCACCACTCTTTGGCTGAAGAAATGTCTCCGCATTTCTGTTCTGAATTGACCCCCTCTAATTTTAAGGCTGTGTCCATGGGTCCTAGTCTCCTCGCCTAACGGAAAAAATTTCCTAGCGTCCACCCTTTCCAAGCCATCTATTATCTTGTAAGTTTCTATTAAGTCTCCCCTTAATCTTCTAAACTCCAATAAATACAATCCCAGGATCCTCAGCCTTTCCTCATATGTTAGACCAACCATTCCAGGGATCATCCATGTGAATCTCCGCTGGACACGTTCCAGTGCCAGTATGTCGTTCCTGAGGTGAGGGGACCAAAACTGAACACAGTACTCCAAATGGGGCCTAACCAGAGGTTTATAAAGTCTCAGTAGCACAATGGTGCTTTTATATTCCAACCCTCTTGAGATAAGTGACAACATTGCATTCGCTTTCTTAATCAATGACTCAACCTGCATGTTTACCTTTAAAGAATCCTCGACTAGCACTCCCAGATCCCTTTGTACTTTGACTTTACAAATTTTCTCACTGATTGGTGAAATGGTGTAGGTATTGAACTCCAGATTAGAACTCACACTTTTTGACGGTGAATACAAAATTGATTTGGACTTGGTGATGATACAGAAATTAGTACTTTCACAACAGTGACAGGAACTTTAAAGGATTTTAAGAAAATGCAGGATAATGGAATGACCAGGCAGGTAACAGGTGTAATTTAATGGACAAATTTGTCATAGAATCTCTACAGTGTGGAAGCAGGCCATTTGGCCCATTGAGTCCACACCAATCCTCCAAAGAGCATCCCACCAGATTCACCCCCACTACCCTATCTCGGTAACCCTGTATTTCCCATTGCTAATCCACCTAGTCTGCACATTTCTGGACACTATGGGCAATTTAGCATGGCCAATCCACCTAACCTGCACGACTTTGGTCTGTAGGAGGAAACCGGAGCATCTAGAGGAAATCCGCATGGACATGGAGAGAACGAGCAACCTCCACACAGACAATTGCCCAAGGGTGGAATCAATCCCAGGTCCCTAGTGCTGTGAGGCAGTGGTGTTAACCCACTGTGCTGCCCAGCCAGCCCTGTTCAGTCTGGTGCCAGTCGGTCAATGTCCAGTCAGGTGTGCCAAACAGTCATCAAGATTCATTGGATGTCCCTGAAATTGATGCAATGATAAAATCTAAGAGGAGCTTGCTCTGGATTAAGTACCGAGATGATTTTAGCTTTTTTGCTGTTGCCTCCAGAGGTTCTATGCTTCCCTGTATGTTATCTTGTTGTGAAGGTCCTTGCAGAGTGCAGGGTCATCAGCTCTGCCTGTGCGATGGGTACAGATGGTCGCAGTCTTGCAAGCTTGCTGACATGGTTGGGTAGGGTGGCCCTTGTGATACAGGAAACAGTATCTCTGGAAGAGACTGTCAACAAGCAGGAAGTAGCTGATCCAGTTGTTTGAGGTGATTCATTTTGAGAGAATACAAGAACAGGGAACACATGCAATGCATGCATGGAAGGATATGAACAGAAAAACAGTGATTAGAATGACATCGGTGGTGAATTGGTAACACTTTTACCTTTGGGAGTTTAAGCCCCATTTTAAAGATACAAGGACAGAAATCTCAGCTGACACTCCAATGTAGCACTGCCATTTCTTAGCAAATTGGGCTCCTCTCTGGTCTTTAAACTGGACACATATGATCCCGTTTTGAAACACAGAGCTTCTCCTTCACAGAGCTAATATTCACTAAAAAAAAATTGTCTGGCCATTACTGTACTGCAACTCATAGGAATTTACTGTGTGCAAATTTGCTGCCATTTTCCTGCATTACATCAGTGATTATATTTCAAAAGTTTTTTTTAGATCTCCTAGTGTTGTAAAAGGCACTTATAAAGGCATGTCTTACTTTTTCAAATCTAATTCTCTGAAGTCTAAGTGTATGCAAATAAGCCATTAAAGTGTAGATGAACTTTATGTTTTATAGGTCAGTGCAGAGATCACAAGACTGAAGAAGTAATGATTAATTTATATAAAACATTGATTCGGTCAGAGTGCTGTGTGCAGTTTTGGCTGCCCTGTTGGAAAGGTTTTGAAGTGACAGGTCACATTGTAGATTCAGCAGGATTACACAAGAAATGGCAAACTAGTTCAGAGGAGTCACTTAAGACACCAAAAACAATTTCCACCAGTACATTAAAAGCAAGAGAAAATTTAATGGAAGATTTAAAATTATTATGAATAGGGAAAAAGGTCAAAATTGCTAGCCTGGTTGGGGAATTAATAATTAGAGTTTAACTTTAAAGTTACTACTAAGTGAGAAGGGAATAAATCCCTTCACACTGAAGATGGCTGGAGAACAAAATGCTTACAGGGTTGAAACAGAAGCTATTTTAAATCTTTTAAGAGAAAAAAATGAAAAATGTTATCTAATTTTGACAATTGCCACCAGATGTCCTATTTGATTTTTTTCTTAGAATAGAATGCATTTGGTAAAGTACAATGCAAAATGTTAGTGTCCAAGATAAAGGATCATGGGCATCACAATACAATTATCTAAGATGAAGGAACCGAGGGTAATATATATCTCACTTTGCAGATGATACAAAATTGGGTTGGAATGTAAACCTTGAGGTCATAATGAAGCTGCAAACAGATATGGAGCTCGAATTTCAAATTGGGGATGGGAATCTGACGCGTGGATCATTTTGAAGTCCTAAATCCAAAACATTTTTTTAATCTGTTTATTCATTTATGGAATGTGGATATCGCTGGCTAGGCCAGCATTTATTGCCCTTGAGAAGATGGTGGGGTGCTGCCTTCTTGAACTGCTGTAGTCCCACAATGCCATGAGGGAGATTGTTCCATGATTTTGACCAAGTGACATGAAGGAATGATGGCATATTTCCAAATCAGAATGGCATGTAGCTTGGAGTGGAAGATGTAGCTGGTGGTATTTCCATATATCTGCTGCCCTTAATCCTTTCAGATGGTGGTGATTGAGAGTTTGGAAAGTTCTGTGTAAGGAACCTTGCTGAATTTCTTCAGTTCATCTTGTAGATATTACAAACTGCTGCTACTGAGCAGCAATGGTGGAGGAAGTGAATATTTGTGGATCTGGTGCCAATCAATTGCCTGTTCCGGATGGTGACAAACTTCTTAAGCATTGATAGAGCTGCACTTATCTAGGCGCATGGGACTTATTCCATCACACTCCTGACTTGTGCCTTGGAGATGGTGGACAGGCTTTGGGGAGTCAGGTGGTGAGTCACTTAGTGCGGTATTCCAAGTGACCCTGCCTCCTGTATCCTAAGTATTTGTATGGCTAGGCCGGTTCACTTTCTGGTCAATGGTAAACCCATTATTTTGCTAATGAGGAATTCAGTGATGGCAATGTCACTGAATGTCAAGAAGGCAATGATTAAATTCTCTCTTGATTGGAAATAGATATTGTCTGGCATTTATGTGGTGCGAATGTTACTTGGCATTTGTCAGCCCAAACCTGATAGTGTCCATGTTGTGCTGCATTTGGACATGTACTGCATCAATATCTTGAGAATCATGAATAGTGCTGTACATTGTCCAGTTATGAACAAGCATCCACACTTCTGACCTTATATTGGAGGTAGGTCACCACTGAAGCAGCTGAAGTTCGAAGGGCAAAGGTCATTACCCCAAGAAACTCTTGCAGAGGTATTATGGAACTGAAATGACTGACCTCCAACAAACACACACACCTTCCTTTAAGGCACATGTGCCTTTAACCTTGGTGCTATATTCTGTCAAGTGAGGCCTAGACATCAACAGCAGTCACTTACACCTCATCTTTGGAATTTAGCTATTTTACCCAAGTATGGACTAAGGCTGAAATAAAATCAGGAGTTGAGTGGCCCTGGCAGAGCCCAAACTGAGCAGATCATTTCTCAATAAATGCTGTCTGATTGTACCTGATGACAGCTTCAATCACTTTACTGATGATTGAGAGTAGACTGATAGGATGAAAATTGGCTAGGTTGGATTTGTTTACAGGACATACCTGAGTAATTTTCTACCGGATGTTACTTTTGTATTGCAGTATTTGGCTCCCGCATCATTGAGGATAGGGATATTTGTGGAGTCTTCTGCTCCAGTGAGGTGCTTAAATGGTCCAGCACCATTTACAACTAGATGTGGCAGGTTTGTACAGATTTATTCGGATTCATTGTTTGCGGAATCATTTAGCCCCATCCATCACTTGCAAATTATACCATTTGTAACTCAAGTTAGCTATTTTGTAGCTTCACCAGATTGGCACCTTATGTTTAAATGTGTTTGGTGCTGCTCCTGGCATGCCTTCCTGTACTCTTCATTGATCCAGGGTTGATCCCCTGACTGGATGGTAATGATAGAATTGGGGATATGTTAGCCCACAAGCTTGCAGCTTGGGTTGCAGCACAATTCAGTTTCTGATGGCCCACGTGGATGTCCAGCCTTGAGTTGCTAGATGTATTTAAAGTCTATTCCATTTAGCATGGTGATAGTGCCACATAACATGATGTGAATGTGAAGGTAAGACTTCATCTCAACAAGGACTTCATGGCAGTCACTCTTACTGATACTACCGTGGAAAGATGCACCCATGGCAGTCAGATTGGTGAGGATGAGGTCAAGTATGCTTTTTCCTTTTGTTAGTTCCCTCACCATTTGTTGCAGACTCAATCTTAAAATGTTCATGCCCTATTGGGACAGTGACAAGCTGGGCACTCACTTAGTGGCATTTAATTTTGGCAGAAGCTGCATGTAGATCAAAAGCATCCAAGGGAGATGAGCAATATTGATGGGGTCTGCTTCTGCCTTGCAGAAGAGAGGGGAAGAATGGCCAATGGCCTCACCATGTACAGAAGTGGCCAAATGGAATTGCCGCTGATCTGGAACAAAAGTACCTTGGCAAAAAATTTATAATAAAAAAGTTTACTCAATTGCTCTCCTTGTGAACTCAATAACTTTGCACTAATGTAGCGTTAGTCTCCTTTGGTTCAGCAACTTTCTGGTTAAAATAAAACACTTTTCAAGGAGCTTAACAAATGGCTAATTGGAACATAGTCCATTTCTGATACCAACCACCAATCCCACACCCCCAACCCACACCCACACTGGAAATTCCACTGAAAGAAATAACAAGCCATCCAGTATGCTATTTTTGAAAAGTATCCACACTTGACCTCACCAGCACAGGCAACAACAAAGCCTGGCCACTAACAGATTAAGTAGATGGTCAATAATGTAGCAGATGGAATAGGAGATGGGGAAGAATAAAGTTATTCATTTTGATGCAGAAACTGAAAAGCAGAATAACTTTTTAAAAAGGCATGTGAAGCTTTTTAACAACAATGCTCATCAAAACTTGGATTTACTTGTACAAGGAGCACCACTTTACTATGTAGGTACAGCAAGCAATTAGGAAGGTAATTGGCAAGTTGATATTTATTCCTCATGGTTGGGTTACAAAATTAAAAATTCTTGCATTTATTGTATGGGGCTTTGGTGAGACCACATAGTGTACAGGCTATAATTATGGTTTCCATATCTAAGCAAAGATATAACTGCATTAAAGCAGTAGTGTGAGGATGCAATAGATTGGCCCTTGGGTTGAATGGATTGCCCTTTGATGAAAGGATAAATAAACTGGGCCTATACACTCTGGATTGTAAAAGAACAAGAGCTCATCTCATACTCTGAGTGAGAAAAATGTGAAACTTTCATTTGACTGATGACAGAATATTTGTACAGTGACTGTGGTAGGACTGACAAGCGTGTTTCATCCCAGGAGACAAAGACTGAGGTGGTGAGGGTAAATTTGAATCAAATAGGCAGTAACATGCAAACTTGCATACACAACTAGCTGTGCAAGTAGTCAAAAACTCCTAATAACTAATAACCAAAATCAACTCTGATCTGAACAGTAAAGAATCTTAATATGTTACCCATAGCTCTTATTCTTTTAAAGGAATACTCCATGGAAGGTTGACAAAAATCTTGTATCCGAAGGACAAATGATAGTAAATAAATTTAAACATAATTTCTCACAGCTTTACACATTCCTTTCAGCTTTGAGCATACAAATATAATTTTGTTCAGACAGAAGTCTGATGTTTTGTGGATATAGTGAGAATGTTTCCTTTACCTGTCAGTCTCAGTGACAGGCAAAGTATGGATTCTATTATACAAGACCAGCAAGGATTCATATCCTGTGGAGGTCAGAGGTTAAAACAATGCAATTATTTCTTGTTGACAGATTGAACATGAGATCAATAAGTCAGTATTTTCAAATAAATACGTTAAGAGGTATTAACGGGAACCCTTGCGTATTTAATATGCTTTACAACAGAGTGCAGAAACACTTTGGGTCCAAACTGATCACTCTAACCTGAATAGTGAATGCTCTGATTGGGGGGGTTAATGATCTCAGTAGACGATTGATAGCGCAGAGGGTTCCCAGAATTCAGGAGCTGCCTGCAGAATGTGAGTGGCAAAGGCAGGCAGCACTGACGAGGGGACCTGTTGCTCCCTTGTAATAGAAGAAGAGGCAGCAAATTGAAGAGTGAACAAAATAGTCACAAAATAACAATATGTATCTGAGTGACAGTATCTCCACCCATTGCAAGAAAAATCAGAACCACAAACTAATATCTGCATTTTTTTCATTTTTGAGCATTTGAGCTTGCTGAGTGCATTATTTGAAAAGACAGACAATTGCTGCATTGGGAAGCAGTAATATCATACAATGCGCCAGGTCCTGGATGCTATATAAATTATGGTTTTATACCAGTTCTGCTCACTAACATGTCCTTGTTGAATGCTACAATCTGCCAATATATTGACAGAAATGTACACTCCTACAATGCCTGGCAAGGCCAGAATAGACTAATGAACACATTGATCCAAACTTTCTGATAAGGATTAGAAACACTATGTTCAATTCTGATCAGAAAAAAATAGACACTTAAGAGTGTGGGTAGGGTGGCAGTTGGGTGAGGACTAATGTGACAGGGGGATGGCTAGCTGGGGATTAGATAGGTAGGTGAGAAAGAGGCAGGGGTGTCAGACAGTGGAGAGGTTAGGGTGGCAGATGGAAGAAGGAGGTTGGGTACCAGGCCAATGAGGCATTAGGAAGCAAATTGGGGATGCATGGTCAGCATGTCAGGAAAGTGAATGACTGCACCAGTTAAGTCAATGGTTTGGATCAGGTATGGGTGATAGTAGAGAGGGCCTATTTGGGTCAGGGAGGTGGTAGTTCAGAATGAAGGTAACTGATCCAAATTTAAGTTTACTAGGCAATTCATGTGGACTCTACTGCATCAGAGTTATTAGATTAGATTAGATTAGATTCCCTACAATGTGGAAACAGGCCCTTTGGCCCAAAAAGTTCGCATTGACCCTCCGAAGAGTCACCCATCCAGATCCATTTCCCTCTAATAATGCACCTAACGCTATGGACAATTTAGAATGGCCAATTCACCTGACCTGCACATCTTAGAACTGTGGGAGGAAACTGGAGCACCCAGAGGAAACCCACATAGGCACGGGGAGAATGTGCAGACTCCACACTGGAATTGCTGGAATCGAACTTGGGTCCCTGGCGCTGTGAAGCAGCAGTGCTCACCAGTGAGCCACCATGCCGTCCGGCAGGGACATGGTCCCTACATGCAATTGCAATCAACTCTGCTAGGATATCGATCCCAACTGGAATTTCCAGAAATGCATCATCATCATGTACGTGGAGGATTTACTGTTCCACCTCGCAGCAATCAGAAAATAAGACTGATGCAAACATGCTTTCTACTTTTGTTGCCATTACAGCAATGCAGAAAACCTTGCTTTTGGTTGCAAGTGAGCTTGTTGTAAAGGTGTGCGATTCATGCTGTTAGTTCTCAATGAATACCGAATTTCCCATTGTTGTGACCCCACTGTTCTAAACAGTATACAAGGCTCAAACATGGATGAGGTTGTAGTTTGTTTAAAAAAGCTGCACTTCTTTCGAGTACACAGAAAAGAATGCTACACAGTTTTTAAACCCGGTTACTTTTCAACGTAACCACAACAGAAGGGTTCTCTCAGTTATCTTTCATATTATCAGCTTTCTAAAATCAGAATGTGTTTGCATTTACTCAGCTGTTCCCATAGTTTCACATTTCATGAGCTGTTGTTACAGTTTGTAGTTTCCCATGTGACTGGATTAAAAGCTACATAATGAGCTATTTAATAGCTCAAAGTTGCTTTGTATAACCACTGGTGCATATGTTGAGATTGCTTAACTGTTATTATTGTGAAGCAGCAAAATCTGAAAACCTTTCTTCATTTTCAAAGGTGCAGTAGTTCAATGGATTCTTTGCAATTTATTGATATGACTCAGCATAGATTGGGTGATGAGGTCAAATACCTATCTAATAAATTCTCCAACATTTCTCATTCTCAATGTCCATAAGTATAATAGGAAATATCATTCTTACTATCACATAGCTTAGGTTAGACACAGGTAAATATTCCACAAGCTCAATGCTGGCTTATTCACTCTTAAGCAACCAAATTTCAAGTTGTTAATGAATTGCAATAAGTATAGTGATTAGTCTTTGACATTACCGATTTTAATAAAAGTTAGCACTTTTAACAGTGGATGAAATAATTCGTTTACTTCTTTCCTTTCCCCTGCTATCGGGTCTAAGCACTAGTACAACACACAATGCAATTCTGTGAAGGATGTAATTAGAATATCTCACCTGTTCAGGTGTCATACTTTGCAACTGACGCTCCCGGGAAACCTCATCCTCTTCTTCCTCGTTGACTGATAATGACGGCAATCCTGCCAAAACTTGTGGATTTCGCTCAAGGCATAGTGTGGTCAGGTGATCGATGTACAGTTTTAATTTGATGCGGTGGTTGAATGCCTCCAACAGTGACTGGATCATCTAACACAGAGTAGAATTTAATTACAACAGAGAACTGATGGGGAAATAGTTCCTCATCACATCTCTCAAATACTTCTACCACTCACTTTTACAGAAGGTTTCACTTTGCAATTACTGACTATTGAAGGATAGAGCAAAGTTGGTTTCAGGAATGAACTGAAGCATTAAAATGTGGAACTACAAATGTTAAGTCGCAGACTTCAATATAATCTAATGTGAAATATTGCAAAATTATGTTGCCAGCATTTGTGACACATTTGAAAATTCTGGTATTTCTACATAATCTACTATGAAACCTAAACATGATGGCAACTATTAGCTAACTGACACAGCTTTTGTAAACTTGATTATGTCCAATTATAAAAAGCACAGTTTTCCTGATAAGATACTAGTATTTGACATTTGAAACGATAAACAAAATACAAGACATTTTCAATAGAATTTAGAACCACCTTACATGATTAATCTTCAAATGCCATTTACACAAGCAACTACTGTAACACCATATTTTACACAATAAACAACAGTTCTTTGAAGTGAAGTACAAGGGAGGGTCAGTAATTGTTTCCTTATAATGGCACAGTTTATGCTTTACACTAGTTTGTGAATTTAGTACCTTCCAAAGGGAAGAATGAAAACATTATATCACAGTATTTTCGGTACTTCTTTTCAAACTCAGTAAACAATGTTTGTCAGGGTGTGCAGTAAACTTTACAATAAGTTGGAGTATAAAAATGGCATACATACTATATTGGGATGTCTCCCAATATTGCAGGGTCATGCTTTTTATATGGATTGTCAAATAGAAATTATCCAAGTGCATTTTATCACTGCCTTTGTTACGAAGAAAAAAAAAGCTGTACTCACTTTGTTTGGAAAGAGAGCATGTTAAATATCCTTGAAAGGGCAGGCATTTGAGTTACTGTAGTTTACGTTAAATGTATGAGCTAAAGAGATGACTAACAAACCATCTTGACAGCGCTTTAAATTTCACGAGTCCAATTGTGAACATTTAATAATCCTAACGTGACTCTCAAACACAATCGTAAAATTCAACTAGCTAAGTGTAAAGTCAACACAAATCAAGGTTCACAATCATGAATCTAGGCCATACAGAAAAACAGGTGGTTTACAGAGGACTTCTTACATTCGAACAATGGAGCCTAAAGATTACAATATTCCTATTTTCAATATTTACAATCCTCTAGCTCTTTTTCAGCTGAACAGCTTATCAATGTCTTCAATTATTGTCCAAGTAAGACAGATTTCATATAATTTTTGTGATGTCTATTTGTAACGGAGGTAGAGGCACTTACACATTAATATTTAGTTAGTTTTCAGATCACAAAAGAGTGGTACCCATGTACTTGTTCTTGAAGGTGGAACCACAGTTTTTGATTTTGATGTCAATAATTTTATCTTCTAGATCAGAGGTGGTGGTAACTGGATGCATGATTTGCTCTATTATTTAAAAAATGCTTTAATAAAACATTTAATTACAACCAATCATTAAGTTCAGCTGAATACAAATTACATCAGTCAGTTTTCGAATTCATGTCCCATCCACCTCGAAAAAATGTATTTGGAAATAATCAATAATTAAAGATAAGTGGTCTTTTACACTGTCTTTAACGTAAAAAAAAAGTTCCAATAAATTGCACAACAAAAACAAATAAATAGAGGGAATGAAGAAGAAATGAGCAGGAGTGCCTAAGAGCTTGGTTAAAGAGGTGTTTTTTAAAACCAGGATGTTAAATGAGGACAGAATGAGGGAGTAATGACAGGGAAAGACTGTTTATTGAGGAAATCAAAAGCACTGAAGGCATGGCCAAAGTTAGGTGAATTATAGAATCCCTATAGTGCAGAAAGACACCATTTGGCCCATTGAGTCTGCACTGATCCTTCAAAAAGCATCCCCTCCATAACCCCACATTTACCATGGCTAACACACCTAGCATGCACATCCCTGGACACCAGAAGGCTATTTAGCATGGCCAATCCACCTAACCTGCACATCTAATTAAGGATAAGGTCAACAAAAATCAAGTTCATGATCAAGAATCCAGGTCTGAATTGAATTGAATTGAATTTTTTGTCACGTGTACCGAGATACAATGAAAAGCTTTGTCTTGCAAGCAATACAGGCAGATCACACAGTTAAATAGCATAGATAAGTAAATAATAGGTAAACAGCAGCAAAAACCAAAACACTGGTACAGGTGAATGCTCAGAGTTTGTGAATCCATTCAGTATTCTAACAACCATAGGGTAAAAACCGTTTTGATAAAACAGGGGGGGGGAAACTGGACCACCTGGCTGAAACCCACACAAACCCAGGGAGACTGTGCAAACTCCACACAAACAGTCATACAGGGCTGGAATCCAACCCAGTTCCCTGTTACTATGAGACAACAGTGCTAACCACTGAACCACCATCATGCCCAAGGAAGGGAGGAACTCACAATAAGAGTGCGACAGGAATGTAGTGTTGGATGTGCTATGGATTAGAAGTCGATAACTGTGATGATTGGGTGGAATTAAGTGCAAGATAGGATTATGCAAAGTTTTAGTTGACTGAACTTTACCGCATGGAGGATGGGAAATTGGAACTGCTGCATCAAGGTAACAAGCTAACAACAGGTTGTATGCTATTTTATCCAGCAAAACTGCAAATTACCAAGACCAAGTAACATCAGAAATTTTGCTGATTTTGAAATAGTTTAAATTACTTTATTGCATATTATTTGAAAAGTGATAATTTCTCTCCATTTCAAAAGTGACCATAACTCAAAAGGATAAAGGTGCGGCATAAATCCAAGTTATTTTCGTGATATATGATCAGAAACCTGTCTGGACTCGCCATATAAATGCAATGGTTACAAAAGCAGGTCAGAAGCTAGGAACACTATGGTGAGTAACTCACCTCCTGACTCCTGAAAGCCTGTCCACGATTGACAAGGCACAAGCCAGGAATAGGATGGAAAACACCCCACTTGCCTGGATGGGTGTTGCTTCAACAATACTCAAACTTTACATCCTCCAGGACAATGCAGCATTGCAGCATATCCACAAGTATCCACCCTCTCCACCACCTGAATAGCTTAATACTCAACAGTAAATTTGCTAAACATCACTAGGCAGCTCCTTCCAAACTCTCAACTCCTTCCATCTAGAAGGACAAAGGCAGATACATGGAAACAATCACCACTTCCAAGTTCCCCTCCATCCCACACACACCATCCTGACTTGTCAATATGTTGTTGCTCCTTCACTGTTGCTGGGTTAAGATTCTGGAATTTCCCTTCTAAGGACCTTGTGGGTCTATCTACAATGCATGGACTACAATGCAATTCAAGAAGGCAGCTCACCTTCTCAAGGACAACTAGGGATGGACAATAAATGCTGGCCAGCTAGCAATGCCCATGTCCTATGAGAGAATTTTTAAAAACTCTACAGCATCTTAAAGATATGTCTGCATAACTGGGACAAAGTGATTTAAATAATGAAACTTGTGGAAAAGTTCTGTTCCTTGAACATAAAGAAATGTTTTGATTTTAAAATTGTTTTAGGAAATACTTGTTTTCAAAAAAAAAAGTATGCAGACAAAATTATTATCAATACAATCTGAAGCTGTGATTAGAAAGTATTCAAACATGAATCATTCTGCAAAACTTGCCATTCTTCACTGCTCATTTCATCCAGCCAGACAGCTGGAGTAGTTTTGTATAATTGGCAGTTGGCATGGTATGAAAAATATTATTAATTATTTAAATTCAAGTAACATAAGTTTTTAAATACACTCTAAATCTAATGCTCTATCCTCTAACATCTGATGGTTAAAAGTCACAGATAAATGACGTGCAGATGCAATTAATTTCTGCTAGTAGCTGGAGTACAGAAATTAACAGGCGAATAATGTAAACTGCAATGAGAAATGTCACCAATGTATTGACATGATCAGGACTGTAAAAAGAGTCATGACCACACTTCTATCAATGTAATACTGATGGTAGTTGACATGGTTTGTCGTATCAATGACCACTGCCTGTATGACATGGTCTGAGTACATCCCTGTCTGGTGGTTCATGTATCATATACTATAAAGACTGGGCTCTTTTTGATACAGATGTCTTGAAGTTTATTAACAACACTAATAATTTACATTATGATATCTCAGATGCACATATTCTGGTTTCTGTTTATTTATACATTATATATACATAAGTGACCGACTCAACAAACCTCACTGATTCCATTGCACAGCCAGAGTGATTGAAAGTAAGAATTTTTATACCTGACTATCACATACAGTGATGTAATGTAACTGCCTTAAAGTAGTTACCCATCTGTTCTGGCTTCTATGCAATAATCCAATAGAAGTGATCTGTGGATAGCTTGTACATAAAAATCTTCAGAGAAATTTTGCAAACTTTCTGTACTCTGGGGGATTTTTATTTAGGAAGAATAGTTTAAGATTGCATTTTGCATCATCCAATCTTCCTTCTTGGACATCTTAAATAATATCAAATATTTCACAGTAGGAATGAAATTCACTATTAAACATATTTCATTCCCTTGCATGTTCTGGTACATCAGAATATAAATTCCAATCTTTCAATAAAACCACTGCGAGATTGGGAGAAAACCTTTTGAGCAAGAGAATAATTTTTTGTCTTCATGCCTTTAGTTGTAACTTTGCCTTCTAGGGCAGATAACATTGTACATTCATTCTTCTCTGTCTCACTATCCCTGTCAGAGCCTCCCTGTTTCCTGAAAAAGCCCCTCAATTTCTCTATCCTTTCAAACAATGAACAACTTGCCAAAATCATCGAACCTGTTGTCATGTTCAAATTGGTGACAGATCGGTTGAAACTCTACATTCAGGATTCTGCTTTTGCCACATTACTAAAACTTCACTTACTCTGACCAAAGGAGGAAGTAATTCTCCTTTCATTTAAGTTGCAACAACCATTTAAACATTCTGGCATTCTTGTGTTTGTCTTGATGAATACAAGATGAAGAGTTTGGCAAAATGTCGAACTTTGCAGCAGTATAAAAGCAAATCTTTCATTGCATCCCAATTCTTCATTCCTTCAATGAGTACCTTGAATGCCCGAGCTATCATAGGCTATTGTTTCTGCCTCTCCATTTCCTTTAAAATCCAGCTGTTTCACGAAGCTATAGATGAAGCTTCCTAACAACTCAGCTTTTTCATTCAGCAAATCATTCTTTTGCACACTTCTGTGAAGTGCCATGGGGCATTTCTATGTATTATAGGTACTATATAAACACACATTGTTTTCTACTCAGCATTATATTTTCACCACATTTATTTGTGTTTCTTCTCTTTTTCACAACATCACACAGTTCACTGCTCCTTATGCTTGTGTTGACACTCTTGCATGCACTGTCTTCTATGCCTCCTCTGAATGAACTAATTCCAATATTCTATCCCTGTCTTTCAAGAGCTCTGGCCTCATTTTTGCTGGTGTTTCCTTCTGGTAATTTACTTTACTTTGAATAGCCTATTTTAGGTCTATCGTTGAAACATAACCCACACAGATGCAAATAATTACAAGTTGGGCACGTTTCCAATGCACTCTGTACACGTCCAATTCAAAATGCAACTTCCTCAGCAGACTAGTGCAACCTATGATCCAAAACTTATAACTTAATGCATAGATTCAATGGCCTCATATGTCATAGGATTTAACCATTCATCTTATGAGTGAAAGTACATATTAGGTTGCTGATATCTCACTCATTCCTGTCCTCTTTAATAAATGGGGAAAGACAAAACAACAGAGTCTTAAACTGAGCCCCTTGATCTTTATACATAAATCACGCTCCACAGTTCTACTTCACACTGTGATATCAAAATGCAGTTGCTCTGAGTAAACCTACAGACCAAGGTTCACCATTCAGATATAAGTTTCTCATTCTTTTGATGTAAAGGCCATGCTCTTTGAGAGAACCACTTTCTCCAGATTAAAGCAGGCTTTACCGCTCACAGGTGTTAATTTTGAGAACAACAGCTATCTTTACCTATAAGATAGTCATTGTAAGCCCATACAGATAATGGCTGTCTCTATAATCAGTGGTAAAATTGCATATGTTGTCTAAAGTTTTAGTCAAGCATGTTTAACGTAGTGGAATCTAGAATTCAAAGTGTAACCTGCCTCTTTGTATTTGAATGTCATTTTTGGTCCACTGCTGATAATTACATACATCCAGGACACTGATATTAGAAATTCTTACAGCAACAGCATATGCTATATGTAATTCCATTAAAAAAAACCACTGTATTCAGCTACATTTTTAGATGATAGAAATATATTATTAGACGATACAGAAATGAATCCACATTCATCACACTTTTCTTATCCAAAGACAGATCTATTGCAAAGGTTAAAAACACTACATTTGTATGCACCTGACAAAATACAGGTTTATTCTTTAAACTGTACCAATAGTTTTGTGACAACCCATTATCAAAGGCTTGACTTGTATTATAAGTCAAAAACTTTTTTTCAAAATGTAGAAATTGTAGAACAGCTGAATTTAATTAAAGGTCAAGGATACAAAGGTTCTTCAAACATGTGATTAATTCTGATAAAGAGAGACACTGTAAACAGCAGACAGTGTGGATGCACTAAATAAATCCTCTCAAGTACTGGCATGTCATAGTCTTAAATAAACTTATTAATTTGCCTTTTACATTTCTCATGTGTTCTATGAATCATAACTGAATAGTATATTCCACTAACTTATTTTCAAAGCTGTTATACTTTCTTACAAGTAGCTGAGGGCACTGCCTGGAGTTAAATTTGCTTGAAAACTCAATCCCTCCAGCATATTGTAAATTCAGCTGATTGATTTAGTTTTTGAGGGTATTACAAGACCAAGGAGTGTTCAGTGTTTCATCTCATTAAGGGATATTCCAACACCATCATCACAGGCTAACTTGCTGTATAATCATGCTCCATGAGGAGAAGGATACTTCAACCAGTAGAAGCATTATGCTCAGCAGCTTTTAATGACATGCCAGAGAGTGACTGCAAAGTATGAAAACTTATTCATGGCATTCACAGAACACTGCTCACAAGACAAAGGAACTGATGATATAAGAAATGGTTTTATGTCTCATGTAACTTTACCTTTTCTATGCAAACATGATGAAGTATGTGTACATTATCACACATTTACTTCACAATCTATCACAATAATTTTTTTAACCCTGTGCACTCAATATTTTCAACAGTATTTCAAATTTTAGTCTCAATTTTGGGGAAAAAGAAAACTGATGACAGCAACTGGTTAAACTCAACATTAGCAGCTTGGCTCAAGTTAAAGTCCAGAAAATATCAAGAGTCTGACATATCCAAAAAGTGAAATCTACATTTTCAAAATACAAAGCAGAGCAAAATGATTTGAATTTGTTCTAATTTGATTAACTGCTGTCTAAAGCAGATTCAAAAGAATTGTTCATGGGTTAAGATTCACAACACACATTTAATCCATGGGTTTATTAGCTTTTATTCAGGTATGCAAACTTAAAGGAGCTGTATTTGTAACTATATATCACTTTAATACAAACCTGTCACTTTCACATGGGGGCAACAGTTAATGTTCAGGACATTTTCATGAGATTAGGAAGGCAGCTGAAGGATCAACCTCACCTAGGATCAACTACTTCTCCACAGTTCAAAGGCAATGGCCTTAGCAATGGTTAAACCATAGACTTTGCTTTGAAGACATGCCCTCAGGTTCACTAAAATTATTTTGGTGAGTTTTTGCAAGCTTCATTTCAAAAAAGACATAATTGACTTCAGAAGTGTTGCAAGAGTTAGGCACTAGTTGCTTTATGCTTACGTTAACCCTCGCACACATACAAACATTAAACAACACACCTTTGGGACATCAGAATTTGTGTTGTGCCCATTAAATGACTTCTCTGTAAAATAAATATTCATAACCCCAACTGAAATCCCCACCATAACAACATTTTTCAAACAAACATAAAAGGGCTCATTTTCTTATTTAAATAAAAGTGGACAGATATTGATAATATCAGATCTCCATTCCTTTTAAATTGTACTGGGATTTCCAGTGTTTCTCCTCAGGGATGAGGTAGTGCCGGTGCCCGCTTTATGAATTACATAGTGGGAAGGAAATTTTCAGCCTTCTGTCTCAATTTGCTGCATTACACCTGAAGGCACGACAAAAACCGAAGATAAAACTTGTGCTCGGGCCTTTTTCAGTTTGGAGCAGGTGAGGTGGTTTGCCAGCAAGGACTCATCAGATCAGTTCAAAGTTTTTTTTAAAAAGAATGACCAACCAGAGTTTTGTGGGCTTGGGACTGTCTGCCAGCTGTCCCCCAGGATAAGCAGTTGGGATCTTTTGGGTCAATTGATTCAATAATCAATTTGTTTCATGCTTTAAAGAAAAGGTCGTGCAAGTAGACTGGTCTGTGACTCAGCTATGTTAATGACCCTGTCCTCTAAATTCTGCTTACCAGACTGCACTCGGGCAGAGGTGTCAGAAAATTCATTTACAAAACTTTCTGCACAGAATTGATGGTAATTTGTCCCATTCTAATAATTTTCTTATAATGGATAATTAATATTTCCTTACTTCAACAAATATGACACTTCAAAGATTTAAAATGATCTGGGGTTAATAATCCTGAATATCCTAACATTTCACCAAAAGCACAGTCCAATAGTTTGAAAATTAATTTATTAGCTCTTATCAGAGATGACTGCATTATTCATTTGATATTTCAAATAATTACATTTGTTAATAAAACATCCAAAGACCTTGACCTTAAAAAGAATGAAAATATGAAAATCAAGATAAGGAAAGGAAATTAACAGTATCAAAAGGAGTAGTCCCTTATAAAGCTAACTATAATTAAAGGCAATACAATATAAGTAATAGGGACATGGATTTCTCTGGTGGAAGACAAAGCTCTGTAATAAGAATCTTAGATCTTTATCTCAGTGCAAAGTCTGTCATCACAAAGCCAAGCTTCTATCCAGACTATTGAGTAAATACCAAACTGATTAAAAAGTCATAGAGAAACTGATCCCCTTCCTGTCACCTTGCTTTAACAGATTTCACAAAAGATTGAAGTAGAATGGCTGTTATAAACAAAATGAAAAAAGTCCCAAAACAAGTTTTCCCTTAGGTATAAACTCAAATTTACTATCGCTCTGTTCTAACCATTATCAGTTTTTTTCCCCCTCCAAGTTATTTGTTTACCTCATGAATACCACAATCCTTCAAATATGCATCTTTATTTAAAGGCTTAAAAGGATTAAACATTTTCAACAACTTACTGCACTTAACATCAAGTATCTGATTTCCAGATTTGCGGACAAAGGAGGAAAAATTGGTGTCTGGCCATAACTATAAATGATGCCATTTTTAAAAAATGTAATTTGTAAATTGCTAGCAAAACATGATATATTATAAAGAAACACTACAATAGTTGTACAATCTCAAGTAACTAATAGAAAAAAAGTTATTTGATCATGTTTAGACCTGGTTAAAATTTGTCAAATGCATTTTTGTTTTGTTCCTGTTCTGAAATATGTCAACCCAGCCGGCTAAAGCTTAACTGAAGACTGGCCTACACCTCAAAAGTCTTTTCATAATCACACAAAATAGTTTTAGTCCTTTAACATTTCACAAAAAAAAGGAATGGTCACAATGTGCTGATTTTAAGTCCTTCAGACACTATGGGCTGACTTTTCTGAGAATTAGCAATGATTGCTGCTCTGCTTTTTTATTAATGTTAAGAAAGCTCCATTTCTGATCAGAGATTCCAAACAAGGCTTCCTCAGAACAGTACTTCAAATATGACAAGTCTCTTGTAGTGCAGGATAGACAGGGAGGTTACGCTACAACCTCTTTTTCACAGCTGTCAGTAGCTACACTTTGAGCTTTAAATATCTCGCATCACAAGCAAGCACTTCAACAGCTCCTATCAAAGAACAAACATTAACGCTTTTTGAGAAGATTTGTAGCTCAGGTTGAGGTTCTGGATGTAGGTTTGCTCGCTGAGCTGGAAGGTTCATTTTCAGATGTTTTGTCACCCTACTAGGTAACATCTTCAGTGGGTCTCCGGGTGAAGCACTGCTGATGATTCCTGCTTTCTATTTATATGTTTGGGTTCCTTTGGGTTGGGTGATATCATTTCCTGTTCTTTTTCTCAGGAAATGGTAGATGAGGTCTAACTTATGTGTTTATTGATAGAATTGGAATACCATGCTTCTAGGAATTCTCATGTGTGCCTCTGTTTGGTTTGTCCTAGGATGGACGTGTTGTCCCAGTCGAAGTGGTGTCCTTACTTTTCTGTATGTAAGGATACTAGTGAGAGATGTCATGTCGTGTTGTGGCTAATTGATGTTCATGTATCCTGGTGGCCAGTTTTCTGCCTGTTTGTTACAGTTCTTGCACGGCTTTTTGTAAATGACATTAGTTTTGCTTGTTGTCTGTATAGGGTCTTTCAAGTTCATTAGCTGCTGTTTTAGCGTGTGTGTGTCTGTCTGTGGAGGGGGGGGGGGGGGGGGGGGGGTTTGTAATCTACCATGATACCAAGGGGTCTGAGTAGTCTTGCAGTCATTTCTGAGATGTCTTTGATGTAGGGGAGAGTGGCTAGGGTTTCTGGACTTATTTTGTCTGCTTGTTTGGGTTTGTTGCTGAGAAATCACAGTATAGGTAATTAAAAAAAAAGAATGGGTACCTAATGAACACAGTCAGCCTCACAGGATAGGGGATTAAGTATAAAAGTTGGCAAATCATGTTGAAGCTGTATAAAACTTTCATAAGGTCACATCTGGAGTATAGTGTGCAGTTTTAGTCCCCACACTGTAGGAAGAATGTGGTGTCTTTGGAAAAGGTGCAAAGGAGATTTACCAGGATATCGCCTAGATTGGTGTGTATTAGCTGTAAGGAGAGTTTGGACAAACATGGATTCTGTCCACTCAATGTTAGAGGCTGAGGGGTGACCTGATAGAGGTATATAAAATTATGAAAGGCATGTATAGGGAGGATAGTTGGAGTCTTTTTCCTAGGGTGGAAATATCAGATATTAAGGAGGATAGGTTTAAGGTGAGCAGGGAAAAGTTTAAGGGAGATGCACAAGGAAACTTTTTAACACGGAGGGTAGTAGGTGCCTGGAACACACTACCAGGGGAGCTGGTAGTAGTAGATACGCTAGCAAAATTTAAGAAGCAATTTCACAGACACATGAACAGACATTGAATAGAGGGATTCAGACCATGTGCAGGCAGAGAGGATTAATTTAAATGGCATCATGACCGGCACACAGATGCTGTTCCTGTAATGTATTGTTCTATGTAATAGAATCTTAAATTTCCCAGGTGGCAATTTCCTGGACAATTACCTAAGAATTTGCTATGCCAGAGATTCCACCATGGCCCCAATACAAACTGCTATCTAAGCTACAGAAATGCGTACCTCTCGCTATTGGAAAACTGGGTCCATTGCATTCTTGAGTTCTCTACCAAAGGCAGTTCCTTTCCATAGTGCCGCAGCATATTTATGGCAAGTGGACATGCCCTAACTCCATCCCAGATGGAACACTGGTTGAACTCAAGTCTTGTTGGTACCAATTTGATTTATCCAACCAACTGAGCCAAGTGGCCCTGTAAGCAGTTTGAGCTTCCTTTTCATGCAAGTTGTAGCATGGAGCTAACGATGCATATAGTCGGCATTCCAAGTTCTTTCTAACCCATGACGAGCCAGGAGTCTCTTCTGTTCTAAGTGTTATATTAAATGTATTATATAGATAAACTTTTGTGAAAGTATGGAAAGCAGTGCACAAGTTTCAGACTGCTCTATTATAAAATAGGAAACATTTTTACTTACATGCAACTGAAAATCTGTGAGTTAACTTAAACAAAAAATAGAAACCCATCTGTAGGAGCAAGGGAGGCAAGACATCACTTTTTTTTTTAAAATGATAATCCAGATTCAAGGTTTTTTTCCCTTCACATGCTCCTATTGCTCTAATAACACGTGAAAAAACTAACAATAATAACAGGTCCAAAGCAATGATTAACCTGTGCTCTTGCAGCACAGTGAGGCCTTTTGACCTATCTATTCATACTGCCTCTTTGGTAGTGCTACCTGACCAATCCCACTGCCCTAGTCTTTCTCCACAGCCTTGTTTCCTTCATCCCCCTTTGAAGTATTTACCAGATTCTTTCTTGAATATTACTACCCAATCAGATTCTACCACTCTTGCAGCAGTATACCACAGATCACAACTGGCTGTTTGGAAAAAAAACCCTTTCCTTAGGTCGCCTTTGATTCTTTTACCGATGATATTAAACCTATGTTGTCTATTTACTGACCCTTCCTACTGCTGGAGACAGTTTCTCTTTGTGCTCTATTAAAAACATTCATTATTTTGAATCAAGATTCCTTTTAACTTTGTCTCCTCATATACATGGATTTTTCTTTGCATTTTGAAGGATTCTTCTTAATTCCATGCTGTCTCCTTGGGATTCAGAAGTGAGCTACAATAAGGTTGAAGATATACAAGTTGACTTTATTGCAGTTTCTTTTTAAATGAAAGAGGAATTTATGGATCAGACTCTGCAGACATTTATCATCTGTTTGACCTACACCTCGAGGTTTAACTGATATACTAAATGTTATGCTAATTCTGAGCACTTGGGTCCACTGTCTTCAATTTTCATAAATCAGAGTAAAACATGCAGGGCACACAAATTTCAAGTTATTAAGTTGCTGTAAATGCAAGCCCTTACACATGGACAGCGTATCATATCAACAAAGCAAAGTTCTGAGAAGCAAACATCTGAAAAGAAACTATTGCATACGTGGCTGCAGCATTCCCTTAGTCTTTACAAAACATTCCTGCTCCTTTTGCAAAACATGCCTTGATGTTGAGTAAAAAGATGTCAGACAGAAAGCATCTGTCCCAGAGCTTAATTGAGTGAATGAGGACAGGCAAACTTTCCAGGACACCCATGAAATTAAATAGGATCAGTCTAAATTACTGACTGCTGATCACTGCTGAAGCACAAGATCAGCCACTAACCAGACCACTCAGAGTCTAAAATAATCACAAACATTGACCACTAACCAGACCACTCAAAGTCCAAAATAATCACTAGCAGTCATGCATGATAAACAACTAATGCAAGGCTCCTTTAGACACACTGCCTGACTATGGAAATAAGGTAAATACCAATCATATTTGAATGCATTCAAAAATATACCCAAAACTATAGGTCAATTGTTTACATCTGACTAAAAATTAAAGTATTGCCTATTTAAAATTGACAAAGTAATTTTTTTAAAGAGTTTTAAAAAGTTTTTAGTTTTTGCACATAGCAAGCATTTAGAAGAGGTAAATTTATATTTAATCACTGAATAGGCTTAATTTGAAACTTTTACTCTGCAGCTTCTGAATCTTTTGTCTATTGTATAACTATAAAAGTCAAAACAACTGAATTAATTGGTTGCAGGGCATCATAATAATGAATTAGTAAGAAAATTATGATGAAGGAAATTCAGTTTTTCAAGTAGTTGTCATAATTTCATTCCTATTTTCCATGTCTTTTGGTTATATGACTTGTCTAATAGACAGGTTATCATGGATACCCATAATCCAGCACTGTCCCTTTAAATGCTATCTAGCCTGTTAGCATGATGTCAAATGGCCAGACTTCCAGACACATAACAAAAAGCCCCACACTGACACCAATGTTTGATAAAAGCAGCTGAGGACCAAAACGTTTGAAGTCAATCTGCAAATCCAACCCACTCATTTAGCTAACAGACAATTCAAAGCTGAATTACAGCATTGCTGGAGACACATTGTAGACAACCTTGTTGAATGAAGGATCTTCTTCATCTGGTAAACATATACAAACCATTTGCTATTAAGTCAGGTGTCAGCATTAGGATATTTCCTCCCCAGTGTTTAGAAATAAAAGCTCATAGAATAAGAAAGGCAACTCACTCACCTTAGACCTAAATAGGAATCTGCAGAGTGTGAAAGACCACTGCACCAACCTATATATTTAATAGATTTCAACAGAAATCCATAGATTTCTAAGCATCAAAAAGAAGGGCTTTTTAAAAAAAAAATAACTGTGCAATCTCCACTCTTCACTATCTATGTTTTAACTTGTACATGATTTAAAAATGCTTCATATCTATTCATAAAAAAGATACTGCTCCAACAGTATATCTTCCTCATAAATACTGACAAAAGAAATTGACTGAGTTGGCATTCAGCATCAAACACAGCTTCTTTCTCTGTAAGCTTGTATTCTCCTCAAACTATAATACCTTTATACAGTTGGATTGTAAATTCTGTATAGATGGCAACAAAAAAAAGAGAAACTTTACTTAAACAGTACAAAAAATCTGAATATATTAAACTAAGAGCAATATAATTACTGACACTGCAGACATCTCTGAAGTCATCAGCGACATTACAAGTGGTGTGGATAATATCTATGTTTTGCTACTGTAGCTGCCTCAACTATTTCTGGGCCTGGTGTAGACATGTGAGAGCTAGTGGCAAGACTTGGATTTGGTAAACAGACTACAAAACAGCTAAAATAATAACAAAAAGAGAAAAAGGTAGTAGTCACCTAATAGCTGAATTCAAAGAGAGGGATGGGGTGTGATCAGGATTCAGGACAAGCCAGGGCACATCAGAAGATACTATGTTTGACAAGCATCTGTTGTTTATTTTAGGCTTCAAACTTAAAAGTCCATTTATAAAACAAAGTTCTTCAAACAGTCTGCTCAAATTAATATTTATGGGAAGTAAATTTCCTCAGTGTTTCTCCTGTTTGAAACAGGTAAATGGAGGCAGGCAAATGGAGTTTCCATCATACTGTCAGCAAAGGTATGACACCAAAATAGGTGAACCTGTAGAAATTCACAATATTATTTTTAAATTTTGAAGTAAGTTTATCAGAGGCTCTGATTTCTGTGGTGGATACGTAGAATTACACAGAGAACTTAGAGCCAGGCACCACCTGAACCTCCCGTCATCCTTCTTAATGCAATTTGAATTCTTACTCAACCAGCATAGCCCTTTATTCCCTTCTTCATTTGCTTTCTGTACCTAGATCCCTGAGAGTACATTAAATCTCAACCATATCTTGTGGTAGTGACTTCTGCATTCTCACCATTCCCTGGTGAGTATTTTTCTTCTGATTTCCCTTTTTGATTTATTGGTGACTTTTATTTTATGGATGGCCTCAAACTTACTCTTTTGCAGAAGTAGAAACACTGTGGGGAGGACTTTTCTGTGGATCTAGCCGATGTGCATATCAAATGAGCCCTCACTTTCTGGAGTCAACCTGGGAAGGTATTTTGCCACAGCAGCTTCCTAAGTGGTTGTCTCCAAGCGCACATTTATTCCAGGATGGGGGACAACAGGCTCTCCTGATGCTATTGATTTAATCAGAGGGCTAGCACCTCTGAAGTCTCAGCAGCCTACTGAGAGAGGTAAGTGATGCTGAGGCCAGTAGGATAAAGCAAGGGTGTCTCAAAATGGAGGCATCCTCAGAAGAGGAAAGTAATACTTTTTTTTAAGAACTGAAAGACTATAAGCAATCAGACCCCCCTCGATCAGAGGGAAATCTCTCCTGCAGCCACCCTTGGGATGGGAGTGCGACCTTTCCTACCAGTGGCACTCCAATTGCAGCATGGAAGTTGCTTCCATTGAGGTGAAGGCCATACCACTGCACGCAACATTGAAGCTAGCTCTCTAAATGGCCCCTCATGTAATCTTACGTGTAAAGTTTAGCTGCTGTCACCATGCATTGATCAGCATTCCTGCTCAACACGAAGAAACCATTGCTCTCCTTCCTATGCCTCAACTCAAACCTCAACTCAGGGGCCTGAGAGTTCTGTCCTGTGTATCTACTCTATCAAAGCCTTCTGTCATTTTAATTTTAAAGATACATACTAGGTTATCTCCTCCCTGCAGCCCTTCTCTTCTAAAGAAACAAAAAGAGACTCAGCCCGTGCATCCTTTTCTGATGAGTATGACTTCACATTTCTGGTACCAGCCTTGTAAAACATTTTGCACCCTCTATTAAAAATTTATATAATTTGAGATGAACATACCCAGAAAAATGGATGATGCTCCAAATATAGAATAACTAACGACATGATGCAATTTAGCATAAATTTTCATTTCTCTTTTTAAAAAAACCCTGCTGCTTAGTTTGATTTTGTAATAACGGTTCCAGAGGATCGTATCATCTGGTGCCATGTAAATCTAATCTTAAGAGAGAGGATAGGTCAGAAAGATACCACCTCATTTACATAGGGTTGGTGAGTGCAAATACAACTCACTAAGAACTTGTCATCACCTCCCCTTACATTAGGAAACTAGAATGGTCACTTTTCCGTGGTTAAGGACGAGCTGTTGGTTTCATCATCTCAGAGACTGTTCTAACCCAGGAAACAGTTTTCTTGAGGAATTCTGGCCTGTCATTTGCCTTCCAAGGTCCAGATGGAAAGTCCTATCTAAATTGAATTGAAAACTGACCAAAACACTAAAGACCCAAAAGAACTGGGTGCTCTTTGTTACCTATGAGGACTTTACTAGGCCTTGTTACTTATGAGGGCTTCACTAGGCCTTACTGGAAGGGTGGTTGGATAGACAGGAACTGCACTGCTTTCACATTACTCGACAAACTAGACAAAATTGATGTAAATAAGAAAAACCTTTTAAATTATTTTAACTGATTTGGTTCAATATAACTGCATTCATTTTCAAGACCCATGTTTCAGCATGATTAACAATGTCTTAGAACTATTGCTGATCAATCTTAAATACAGGTCTAAAGAGAAACATTTGTGATTTCATCACAATTATTTTAAAAGATTTGAAAGAACTGGATGACATAGAATGGTGTCAATAATATAAAGTTAGCAATCTAACAATCAACTACTATTGGGGTTGGTAAAAGGAGTTTGAGAATTCTTTTTTATCATTCCTTTGTATTTCCATCCTTTTCTTGTTTCATTTCCAAAGCCCTGTTGTTGAATGGAGTTGATATCCTCAAACAATCAGAGACAAGAGGAAACAGAAGTGCTCATTAGGCAGCCAGCAGATCTTCTAAGCTCATATTATAGGGCAAGGTCAGCCCAGAGCATCTGAGGAGCACAGGTTTTGACTCCACTGTACCAGGACCATATCATTAGCCCTATGCGTCAGAAGATGTGCATGTTTCTTTTCGAAGTTAAAAGCTACAATTAACATTAGACTGCAACTGAGGCCAGTAATTTTGAAAAAATTGTTTCCCTTTACGTACTGTGATACTTAAACAAACATTAATATTGTTTTGCTAATTCTTTCACAGGATGCAGGTGGTTGCTAACTAGGCCAATATTTTTTGCTCATACCTAATTCCTCTTGAAAAAATGGTGGCAAGCTGCTTTCTTGCAGGTGTTCCCATGCATCTGCTGCCCTTGTACAGGTAGCAGAAGTCACAGGTGTTGTTAGAACTGCACTTATCCAAGCAACTAAAGAATACTTTATCATACTCCTGACGTGTCCTGACATGTAGATGGAGAACAGGAGATATCCCGTATGCAGGATTCCCAGTCTCTGACTTGCTCTTGTAGCCACAGTATTTACATGGCTTGTCTGGTTCAGCTTCTGGTCAGTGGTAACACAAAGAATGTTGATACTGGGGGATTCAATGATGTTCATACCACTGAATGTTAAAGGGAAACAGATTCTCTCTGGTTGGAGATGACAATTGTATAATGTAAATGTTACTTGGCACTTAGCAGCCAAAATCTTGCTGCATTTTGACATGAACTTCTTCATTATGTGAGGAGTTGCAAATGCGACTGGGCCCTGTGCAATTATTAACAAACAGCTCTATTCCTGGTCTTATGGTGGAGGAAAGACCATTGATGAAGTAACTAAAGATGGTTGGACCGAGAACTCTATCCTGAGAAACTCCTCCTATGCTCGGTCTGGGACTGAGATGATTGATCTCAGTGAACTACAGTCACTTTTTTAATGAAATAATTCTAAATTATTAATAAGATGTATATTTGTTACAGGATTATTAAGTACAAAATACAAAATTATGTGCATGAAGCAAAGTTTGAACAAGAATCATTTCGTACGTACATATGATTGAGGAGGAGTTGTAAATTGCTCAAGCCTGTTCCACCATTCAATAAGATCATGGACAATCTGATTATTCTACATTCCTGAGTACTCCTGATAACCTTTCATCCTCCCACTGAGTGCAAAGCGAAGTTGGATCTGTCAACCTCTGCCTTAAAATTGAAAGAACATTTAGCTGAGCTTACCTAAACTTCCATGCTCCTAATTTCTCAAAATTCCTTTTTTTTCTGTAATTTAACCTTAACCCATCCCTCTACTGATCTTTAACTTTCTCTCAAGTAGCAAATCCTAAAACATGTTTCAAAAATTAAACCAATGCACAAAAGTAGCCTATATGTTGCAAAGTTGAAGGAAAAGAGCACAACACGTCACAGAGAATGTAATTTGTCACGAACTAGACCTGTTCCAAAACTGGGACAGGTGTAAAAACCTGACTTGCAAGGTTTACATATAGATTCTTGGAAAGGATAGGCCTTGATTTGAGAGGTAGCAACATGTTCAAGGATTTGAGTGCAAACTGAAGTTGGACGTGGTATGAAAGGTTCTTAGATTTATAAACAGTCAGGACAATTTGCAGAAGAATTATTGTAGAAATCTTAGTGCAGCAAAAAAGTAAAATCCATCAGTAAATAGAGTTGTTCTGATTTTATGTTAATATATTAGGAACTTTGCAGTCTATCTTGAATTTTACTATTTAAATTATGGTACCATAAACTCAAATGTGACCAAGGTGATTTTAAATTGCAAAATGTGATCTACATGAGTCACCAGGACCCTATCTAAATTATATATTAGCATTTTTTACAAAGAATGAACATGAATGACACATTGTGATCCCAGAACAGACTACCAAAACTTGTGCTATGATTTAGGGACAATATTTTTTGCTTAAAGTAGGCAAAGTGTGTGATCCCAGGTGCTAGGATGAGAGATAACGCTTTCCTCCCCCATGGCTCCCAGGAAGGTTTTCCCGAGTTCTAATCTCAACATGCTGCTGCAGTTAATCGCACCTAGGACTTTTCCAGAGTACTAGTTTGACAGAAATATCAAACAACTCCTACAACCTCTTCCTGAGCCTAACTACTCAGAACCAATGGTTTGCAGTCAACTTCTCTGCAGCACACTGACTAGAATTATTATATAAACGGCATGCCTCATGATCTTTCTAAATGACAACCAACTGCTAACTCTTGGATTTGAGTGACCTACTGAAAACGTTTTAAGCTCCTCAAAGATCAGCAAGGCGGCCTTTCTGTGGAGGTGCAAGAGATGGGGGAGATACTAAATGAGTATTTACAGTGGAAAAAGACAAGGAAGATATTGAATGTTGGGAAATAGATGGTGACATCTTGAAAATTGTCCATATTACAGAGGAGGAAGTGCTGGATATCTTGAAATGCGTAAAAGTGGATAAATCCCCAGTGGATAAATCCCCTAGAACTCTGTGGGAAGCTAGGGAAGTGATTGCTGGGCCCCTTGCTGAGATATTTGTATCATCGATAGTCACAGGTGAGGTGCTGGAAGACTGGAGGTTGGGTAACATGGTGTCACTCTTTAAGAAAGATGGTAAGGTCAAGCCAGGAACTATAGACCAATGAGCTTGATGCCAGTGGTGGGCAAGTTGTTGGAGGGAATCCTGAGGGACAGGATGCACGCGTATTTGGAAAGGCAAGGACTGATTAGAGATAGTCAACATGACTTTGTGCGTGGGAAATCATGTCTCACAAACTTGACTGATTTTTTTGATGAAGTTAAATAAAGAGGATTAATGAGGGCAGAGCGGTACATGTGATGTATATGGAGTTCAGTAAGGTGTTCAACAATGTTCCCCATGGGAGACTGATTAGCAAGGTTAGATCTCACCTTAAAAGGGAGAACTAGCCATTTGGATACAGAACTGGCTCAAAGATAGAAGACAGAGGGTGGTGGTGTAGGGTTGTTTTTTCAGACTGGAGGCCTGAGACCAGTGGAGTGCCACAAGGATCAGTGATGGGTCAATACTTTTCATCATTTATATAAATGATTTGGATGTGAACATATAGTTAGTAAGTTTGCAGGCGACACCAAAATTGGAGGTGTAGTGGACAGCGAAGAAGGTTATCTCAGATTACAACAGGATCTTGATCAGTTGGCCCAATGGGCTGAGAAGTGGCAGATGCATTTATCTGAATTAAACTCCAAGGTGCTGCATTTTGGGAAAGCAAATCAGAGCAAGACTTACACACTTAATGGTAAGGTCCTAGGGAGTGTTGCTGAACAAAGAGACCTTGGAGTGCAGGCTCATAGCTCCTTGGAAGTGTAGTCACAGGCACTTGGGATAGTGAAGAAGGCATTTGGGATGCTTTCCTTTATTGGTCAGAGTATGGAGTACAGCAGTTGGGAGGTCATGTTGCAGCTGTACAGGATATTGGTTAGGCCACTGTTGGAATATTGCATGCAATTCTGGTCGCCTTCCTATCGGAAAGATGTTGTGAAACTTGAAAGGGTTCAAAAAGATTTACAAGGGTGTTGCCAGGGTGGAGGATTTGAGCTATAGGGAGAGGTTGAATAGGCTAGGGCAGTTTTCCCCGGAGAGTCAGAGCCTGAGGGGTGACCTTATATAGGTTTACAAAATCGTGAGGGGCATGGATAGGATAAATAGACAAAGTCTTTTCCTTGAGGTGGGGGAGTCCAGAACTAGAGGGCATAGGTTTAGGTGAGAGGGGAAAGATATAAAAGAGACCTAAGAGGCAACGTTTTCACGCAGAGGGTGGCATGTGTATGGAATGATGCACCAGAGAAAGTGGTGGAGGCTGTTATAATTGCAACATTTGAAAGGCATCCGAATGGGTATATGAATAGGAAGGGTTTGGAGGGATTTGGGCTGGGTGCTGACAGGTGGAACTAGATTAGGTTGAGATATCTGGTTGGCATGGGCGAGTTAGACCGAAGGGTCTGTTTCCGTGCTGTACATCTCTATGACTCTAAGCACCACCTTCATTTTAAAGCAGAACTGACTGTAAATGTTTCAATATGTTGCTGGCTTACACAGTAAAAATGGACACATCAAGAGAAGGATGTCATCACACAGTTTATCCATTAAAATGAGGATCTGCCAGCTCAGAATTGCAAAATCAAGTAAGAGAATACTGAAGACAATTTGCAGATTTGATAGCATTTGCAAAAGTTTCCAAAAAAGTGTCATACTAGACTCAAAAATTTAACTCTGTTTCTTCTCCATACATGCTGCCAGACCTGAGTTTCTCCAGCTTTCTCTGTGTTCATTTCTCATTTTCAGCATCTGCAATATTTTGCTTTTATAATTGCAAACTCAAACCATCATTGTCTGAATGAAGAATAATCAAATTTTTGAATATTTCACATTGCAAGCTTTGATTTTCAAAAATAAAAATAAACCTGTTCTAATTTCTGTAGATATCTAAAAGAATGCTGAAATTGTTTGACTGGTGTGATTAAGCTGCCAATTCAATATCGTGAAATCAAAATCCATGTTTTGTTGAAGTATTATTTAACAGTTTAAAAATCAGAGTTCAAAAGAGCACTCAGAAGTCTAAAAAGATTTAGTTATGCAACTGATAAACTGTGGCACTGTACAGGTATGCCAACTTGTAAAGCATTATAAGTAAAATAGAATAAAAATCACTGTAGGTATCTGTATTAGAAAACACTAGATCAAGTGTTTAAAACAATTTATCATTGCTTATTTCTTTGTTTGCATTCTTTTATTGTCTTAGGCTGAGAATCTCACTTTAAAGAATTTAAAGAAAGAGTTTAACTTACAGTTTAATTTTCACGACTATCCAATTCAGAAACAATGTCTTTGTTCAAACTCGAGTACAGTTATTTTTACCACTGCATGCTCATTAAATTTATTAAAACTTTTCCCAACTTCTTCTTTCCGTTCAACAATCCTTCTTTCTCCTTGTTTAAAATTAATGCAACCACATTCACTCTTAAAGTCTTTAGCATTTTTGATCCTTTTCAACCAATTTATGTGCATTTGTACAAAATGCTACACATTATACCTTGCCTTCATTTATTTATAATCTTCCCTTTGCTTGCAAGTCTGCTTTCCTGGTTTGACTTGAATAACCTCATGATTGACAATGAGGGTTACATCAATGGTTTATACAATTCAACACAATATGTCTGCTTTGGTCTTATCTCATTGGGCAAAGGATTCAAAAGGGAACAAATAATGTTTTAAGAAATGTTGTATGATAAGTTTTAAAGCAGTTGTATAGCATGAAGGAGACAGCAGAACCCTCTTGATATTGTGGATATATGTACATTTGATGTTTAAAAAACTCAAATGTTACCTCAAGAAGATAGGAATACAAAAAAGTCATAAAAAGAGCAAAGGTAAATTCTGAAAGAAAACTTGTGCAAAATATAAAAATGGATGGTAAAAGCTCCTATATGTATAAACGAGTAAAAAGAGTTGCTAAAGTGAATGTTGGTTCCTTGAAGAATGAGACGAGGGAGTTACTAGTGATGAGCACAGAAATGATAGAGTCATTGAATTAATATTTTATATCTGTTTTCATGATGGAGAACACAAGTACCATTGTAAAAATAACAGGTAATGCAGAGGTTACAGAAAGAAAGGAACTAAGAACAATCATCATCACTCATCAGAGAACAATCAGCAGGGAAAAAGTGGTGAGCAAGTTTTTGGGATTGAATGCAGACATGTCCCTCTGACCTGATGGCTGACATCCGAGGATCTTAAAAGAATTGGCAACAGAGATTGTGGATCCATTGGTTGTATTATCCCAAAAGTCCCTGGATGAGGGAACAGTTCCAGTGGATTGGGAAAATATTAGTATAACACTGTTATTCAAAAAGGGAGGGAGGAAGAAAATAAGAAACTACAGACTAATTAGTTTAATATGTGTAATTGGGAAATTATTAGTATCCATTACTAGGGAATTAACAACCGGACATTGGGCAAGTCAAAATGCAATCCATTAGAGTTAGTATGGTTTTATGAAGGACAAATTAGGTTTGACTAATTTTCTAGAGTTATTTGAAAGTGTAACAAAGTGGATAATGGGAACCATGTAGATGCAATATATATGGACATCTAGAAGGCATTTGATAAGGTTCCACACAAAAAGATAAAACACAAAATTAACATCACATAGGGTTAGGGGTGATTTATTAGATTTATCAGCTTGGATAGAGGGTTGGTTAAAACAACAGAAAACAGAAAGTCGTGATGAATGGGTATTTTTCTTGATGCCAAGATGTAACTATAGGGTGCCAATGGGTTTGGTTCTTAGGCCCCAACTATTTATAATCTAAATTAATGCCTTGAATGCGGTGATAGAAATTGCTATAGCTAAATTTCCACATGATACTAATATAGATGGATAATAAATTTGCAATGAAAAACTGTGAAATTTACAAATGGTCATTGCTGGGTTAGGGGAATGGTCCAAACATTGGCAGATCAAGTTTAACCTGGGTCAGTGTGAGGTTATCCATTCTGCCTGAAGGAATACAAAGGCAACTTCTTATCTAAATTAAGAGAAACCTCATAGTGCTGAGTGATCTGGGTGTCCTGCATGAATTGCAGGAAACCAGTATGCAGGTACAGCAGGCAGCAAGGGAGGCAAATGGAATTGTAAGATTTATTACTGAAGGAATAAAGCATAAAAGTATCGATTTGTTGCTGCAACTGTACAAGGCATTGATAGGACTGCATCTGGAGTATTGCGTGCAACTGTGGTTCCCCCTCCTTGAGGAGGCATATGGTTGGAGGCAGTTCAGCAGAGGTTCACTACATTGATTCTAGAGATCAGGAAATTGTCTTATAAAAAGTGTTTGACTAGTTTAGGCCTGTACTCTCTGGAGTTTTGAAGGAGTATATGATACTGCCTGTTGCTTTTTTCTTTTTCCCTTACACTGTCTGTATTGAATCCCTCTCAAATTTTAAAGATCTTGCTTAGTCTAGACCTAAATCTTCCAAGCTAAAGGATGTAAAGGCCAAGTTTATGCAATCTACCCTGACAAATTTCAAAACGTAGTCCTTCAGGTGAAGTATGATCAGTCTGTGCTGCACTCACCCTCAGGCCTGGTCTGCCATTTAATATATTGATGGCTGACCCAATCTCGACCTCAATTCCATTTTCCTGACTGGACTCCATAACCTGCAACCCATAGATTGCTAATTAAAAATCTATCTCCTTAAACTTAATGCCCTAAATTCCACAGATGCACGAATCTTTGAGAGAAGTAATCTCTTCTCATCTCTGTTTTAAATTTGCTACTCGTAACTTCAACAATGACCCATCACTCTAAACATCTTTTCTCTATCTACATTTTATATCCCTCAATTAGATCCCCTATTTGAATTTAGGAGATGTAATTGGGGGATATAAAAGGTTGATAAAGATGTTTCCTCATGTGGTGAGTATAGAATGATTAGACATCGTTGAGGATAAGGTTAACCAATTTTAAACAGGGATGAAGAGACATTATTTCTCTAAGGGTCATGTATCTGTGGAATTCAGGACCCCAGAGTGTGGTGATGCTAAGACACTGACTAAGTTTGAGGAGGGGATAGAGATTTTTAAATTAGCAATGGGTTGAAAGTTATAGAGTCCAGTCATTAAAGTGGAGTTGAGGTTGAGCTGGGGTCAGCCATGATTACATTAAATGGCAGACCGGGCCCAAGGGGCTGAATCACAGTTCTTATGTATGAGGCACCAGGGCTAGGCTGAGGGTGAGTGCAGCACAGACTGATCGTATTTCACCTGAAGGACTACGTTTTGAGATTTGTCAGGGTAGATTGCATAAACTTGGCTTTTACACCCTTTAGCCTGGAAGATTTAGGTTTGTCTAAGCAAGATCTTTAAAATTTGAGAGGGATTCAATACAGACAGTGTAAGGGAAAAAGGAAGAAGCAACAGGCAATATTATAGAATTAGAACAAGGACATTTAGGGGTGAAATCAGACAACACGTTTTCATAATGATAGCCATAGAAATTGGAAGCTCTTTCCCCAGCAAGGCCATGGATTCTAGGTCAAATGAAATCTTCAAGAATAAAATTAATGGAGTTTTCTTAGTTAAGTGCACCTTGGGAATATGGAGCAAATGCAAGTACGAGTTACAAATCAGCCAAGATTAAAACAAATTGCAAAACAGTTCTGAGGGTCTGAATGGCCTACTGAATGTTCATTATTTCCCCTAATCATTTTCTTGGAGTACGTGGCCTCTGCTTTTTATTTGCATGGTTGCACATTTAAGTGTCTGCATGGGACTTTCAGGTTGCCGTGTGACCCAGTTTACAGTGAATGTTGCTCATGCTCATATGTTTTTATGAGTTTGTGATGTGCATATGATTGAATAATTTGCTGACTTTTAGAATAAAGGATAACACATGAACAGTAACCACTTGGACAAGATATTGCACAACTAGATACATATGAAACTGTTATTCTGCAAGATCTGAAAACATGAAGTGAAAAGGCAGATAGAGACTATTTGAGAGAAAATATACAATCCAGAAGTTGAGTGATAAATAGCCCATTGAGTAAAGTAGCTTATGTGATTTACCCATTTTTCACAAATGTGGCTTTTGCAACCTATGTGCCTTATAATTTGATAAAATGCCAAGCTTAGTTGCACAATTTTAATTTAATTAAATTATAATTTTTGCGATGAAAGACCTTGCATGTGTATTCAGCCTTTCACAACATGTCAAAGCATTTTCCAGTCAATTAAGTAATTTTATAAAATGTAGCTAAAATTGTAGATAAATGTAATCTAGCTGATTATTTTATTAACTGGAGCTTGTATAAACTTGCACATCACCTTTACCATTTTGTAAATTTTGCTTATAGTAATAGTTAATGATCCTCAAAATGTAAACTTAACAAAAACAAGTGTGGAGTTTGCATGTTCTCCCCGTGTCTGCGTGGGTTTCCTCCGGGTGCTCCAGTTTCCTCCCACAATCCAAAAATGTGCAGGTTAGGGTAATTGGCCATGCTAAATTGCCCGCAGTGATAGGTGAAGGGGTAAATGTAGGGGAATGGGTCTGGGTGGGTTGTGCTTCAGCAAGTCGGTGTGGACTTGCTGGGCCGAAGGGACTGTTTCCACACAGTAAGTAATCTGATCTAATCTAATCAACACTGTTCACATTTCATTGCATTAGAATTATATTGTATTGTCATGGAGACAGTGATGTTGCAGTAATATGATAATAACTCCAGAAACTCAGACTAAAATTTTGGGAATATAAATTCAAACTGCACCATGGCAGATTTAGAATCAAAAAGCTTGTTTAAAGTAGATTGTTGTAACAAGTCATTGCTTTACTAATGCCCTTCAGGGAAGGAAATCTGCCATCCTTACCTGGTTTGGCTGACATGTGAATCTAGGTTCTCAATGTCATTGACTCATAACTGCCCTTTGGGCAATTAACCAATGAAACCACATCCCAAAAACAAATTAAAAAAAAACCACCCATTAATTAAGTGGATATCTGTGCTACAACATAAATCCCACTTATGTTCATTATGCACTGCAGCAAGAATAACGACAAAATCTCAGTCTTTCAAGAAGTACAGAATTAAAACCTCCTTCACAGCTGAAAAATGCTGAAATGAATTACTTAAGGGATCAATTTAATTCTTAATATTGCTTCATACCCCCAGGTTTGAACAGAATTATAGGAGGTTATTTGATACACATTATGGTTGATGACAGGTCTGTTAGAATGCAACAAAAGGGAAAAAAAAACTCATGAAAAATAAGTCACAGCCCTGTAATGTCAATTCCTTATTTTTTTGTGCATTATTTTCAAGAATTTGTTGTGAAAAAAGAGAGAACAGACCATTTCAGTACATTATCTATCTAATAAGGTTGTAATGAAAATATTGGACCAGGATTGGTTTTGGCATTCAATATCGTAATAACAGCGAATTTCAGTTGCATCACACTGTAAACTTTTGCTATAAATTCTGTGTCTTACGATCTTATACTCCACAATCACCTGATGAAGGAGCAGCGCTCTGAAAACTAGTGCTTTCAAATAAACCTGTTGGACTATAACCTGGTGTTGTGTGATGTTTAACTTTATACATTCCAGTCAAACACTGGCACCACCGAATTATAATAATATTGACAAGTTCTACACCTTGGGAGATAACTGTATGCATGAGAATCGATCATAGCTGTCACCACAGGACATTCCAAACAGTCGTGTCACAGGCCCAAAGAAATTAGCCAGTAACTGTACATCATGGAAACTTTTCATAACCATAATTTTAGTCAGTCTGCCATTTTAAACAAACTATTCCTTGCAAACTGTAAATTACAGGCTAAAATGAGAAGGACTTACCATCACGTAAATACTATCCATCAAATCCCAACATTAAACAAGGTCCTGAACAGCTTCTACGATCGCAGGAGCATTTGTCAGTTTCCAGGAACTCAGTTTCGCAGCAGAAAGACAGAAGCACCGCCTTGCACGTGCGTTTATGTTCTCGGCCTTTTTTTTAATGAACGGCCCGGTAAAGTGATGGGAATACTGTAAAACACTTATTTTGCAAAGGGCTGTGTAACAACCCTTACCTAAAGAATATCCAGTCACTAATGCTTGAGCTGTTTATGTTTCTTTGTTTTTGCCAGTGTTTTCACATGTTCTTCAGTATAGGTAAATTGAATACAGTACATTTACCTCTTTGTAACGTTTCTGTGGGACCTTGTACTCTTCTTCGGATAATCAGTAATTTGGATAATCAAGATTCCTCTGTATATCCTTTCCCACCGGTAGCACAGACCCAGCAGAGGTGGCAAACAGTGGGTATTTGGTTAGGGCAGAGTTGTCCTTGGAGTCCTCAACATTGACTTTGGAGCCTGTGAAATTCCATGGCCTCAGGTTAAACACTGGCAAGAAAACTTCCTGCTGATTATCACATATCTTCCTCCCTTAGCTGACGAACCAGTACTCCTTCACTTGGAGGAAGCACTGAAGATGACAAGAGTGCAAAATGTACTCTGGATGGGGGACTTCAACATCCACCATCACGTGTACCTCGACATCAGCACTACTGATCGAGCTGATTGGATCCTAAAGCACATAGCTACTAGACTGGGACTGAGGCAGATGGCGAGGGTACCAATATGAGGGAAAAACATGTTAGACCTCATCCTTACCAATTTGACGGCTGCAGATGTATCTATCCAGGTCAGTATCAATAAGAGTGACCACCACACGGTCCTTGTGAAGATGAAGCCCTGCCTTCACATTGAGAATATCCTCCATCATGCTGTGTGGCATTATCACCATCCTAACTGGGGCAGACTGAACAGATCTAGCAACTCAAGATAGGCATCCATGACGTGCTTTGGGCCATCAACAGCAACAGAATTATATTCCAATACAATCTTCAACCTCTTAGACTGGCATGCCAAATAGCATAACCAGTAAGTGATAGACAGAACTAAGTGATCCAATAACCAATGGATCTGAACCAAGGTCCGTAATCCTACCACATCCAGTCATAATGGCTTCACAAATATTCCCATCTTCAAAAATGGAAGACCCGAGTACATCAGTGCAAAAAAAAGACTGAAGTATTTGGAGCGATCTACAACCAGAAATGCCGAGTGGACGATCATCTTGGCCTCCTCGATGGTCCCCAGCATCACAGATACCAGTCTTTAGCCTATTCGATTTATTCCATGTGTTATCAAGAAATGCTTGGAGGCACTGGATATTGGAAAGGCTGTGGGCCTTGACAACATTCTGGCATAGTACTGAAGACTGAAGCCCAGCAAAATTGGAATCAATGGGTATCAGGGAGCAGACTTCCCACTGGTGGAGTCCTACATGGCATATGAGACAGATGTTGGATGTCAGTCACCTCAGCTCCAGAACATGTCTGCAGGAGTTCCTCAAGGTAGTGTTCTTGATTGCATCATCTTTAGCTGCTTCATCAATGACGTTCCCTCCATCATAAATTCAGAAGTGGGAATATTTACTGATGCTTGCACAATGTTCAGCACCATTCACAATTCCTTATATACTAAGCAGTCCATGTCCAAATGTAGCAAGACCTGGACAATATCCAGGCTTGGGCTGAGAAGTGGCAAATAACATTCACGGCACACAAATGCCAGGAAATGATTATCTCCAATAATGACAATGTAACCATCATTTCTTGACATTCAATGATCTACCATCACTGAATTCCCTATCATCATCCTGGGAGGGTTGTTTACCATTGACCAGAAACTCAACTGGACTCATCATATAAATACAGTAGCTGCTACAACAAGTCAGAGGCAAAGAATACTCTGGTGGGTAACTTATCTCCTGACTTTCCAAAGCCCATTCACCATCTACAAGGCACAAGTCAGGAGCGTGCTGGAATACTCCCCACTTGCCTAAATGGGTGCAGCTCCAACAACACTAAAGAAGCTTGACACCGTCCACGACAAAGCAGCCCCTTTGATTGACACTATGTCCACAAGCATGCACTCCCTCCACCATCGACACTCAGTAGCAGCAGTGTGCTCTATCTACAAGCTGCACTACAGAAAATCACCAAAGATCACCAAACCATACAGCACATTCCAAACCCATAACCATTTCTACCTAGAAGGTAAAGGGCAGTAGATACATGGGAACACCACCAAATGCATGTTCCCCTTCAAGCTAATCACCATCCTGACCTGGAAAAGTATCACCATTCCATCACTGTCACTGGGTCAAAATTCTGGAGTTCCCTCTTTAGTGGCATTGTGGGTTTACCTACAGCACAGTGACTTCTGGTTCAAGGCATCAGCACATCATTACCATCTCAAGGGCAACCAGGGTCAGGCAATAAATGTTAGCCAGTTAACCACATCCCTCAAAAGTTAGTAAGTAAAAGAAAATGGCCAAAAGCTATATATCCATTAATTCTGATGCTTTCATCTACATCTAAAGTAGGTGACTTGTGCTGGATGGTGCAGCAGATCTAAGTGCAGTCCTGTTATTCTGTAGCTTGATCTATATTCAATCCAGAAAATGTATTTAATATACGTGTTTAAAATACATGCATTTCATTAGCTGTCTAAAACATATTGAACCGTATAAATCACTCTACAAAAAGGGTTTTAAACAAGTGAGAATACCAGGTATTTATAAACTTGGTTCAAATAACTAACACCTTTTTACATCTTATTTAATCAACCAGTTACACCTTTGTTTAACTTTCATCAACACCTGATCAGAATGCAAACTAATACATATTTCATAAACCGACCATTTATAATATATAGCAGATTAACAGTTTCACTAATACAGAGCTGACTCTCCCTTCTGCGAGTTTAAATTTTTATCAGAAAGTTAATTTAACAGCTGAATTTAATTATCATAGTGGATTAGATTATTTTTAATCTAAACCATCTCATTGTACTTCAAAAGGCATAATAGTGGGAAACAAGGGAATGCTGGCAGGGAAAACAAAAAATATAGCCCAGATTATCATGGTCACCAAACCGATCAACACGGTTTGTGCATTTATGGAGAGAAGAGTAGTAAGTCAAAACAGAAATATCCATGTGTGGTTTATAAAGTATAGCATAATTTTATTACAGAATTTTTGTGCAATGCAAGACCATTGTACCATATAGGATAATGTCAAGGCTTCAAGTTAACAATGACAGGAAACACATTTACCCTGAGTTATTGGGTCAGATAGGTAGATTCTAGTTGATGTAAGCATAATAACATCAGAAATAGGAGCAAGAATAGACCATTCAGCCCACAAACCTGTCCCCACATTCAACAAGATCACGACTGATCTGATCCAGGTCTCAATCTTCTTTCGTTCCAACTTATCATAGCTCTCATCACCTCAATATTTCAAAAATCTATGAAGTTAAAAATTACACAATGCTAGGTTATAATCCAACAGGTTTATTTGGAAACAGTAGCTTTCGGAGCACTGCTCCTTCATCAGATGGTTGTGGAATATAAGATCATCAGATAAAAATTAATAGCACAAGTTTACATGTGATGCAACTGAAATTATATATTGAAAAAGATTGGATTGTTTGTTAAGTCTCTCATTGCTTAGAATGACCATGTTGGTTTCAGTTCTAAAATGTATGTCCTCTTTAAATACTCTCTGTGATCTAGCAGTGATTCTCAACTGTTTTTTTGGCTAAGGCCTCTTTAGGAGCTCCTCTTAGGTTCCACGGTCCCCCTTTTAAATAGAGATACAACACGGATAGACAGAAAATCATTTATTATTGAACATCCTGTAGCCCTCTTCAAATCTGACAGGGCCCCTAAAGGGTTGGGAATGACTGGTAGCCTCCACCACTGTCTGGGGGACCAAGGTCCAGATTTTCAGTACCCTCTCGGTGAAGAAATTCCTTCATTCCTCAGTTCTAATTGAATGTCCCTTTTTTCTGTAACAATGTCTCTGAGTTTAAGATTCCCCTAGCGGCAACATCTTCTCAACCTCTCTGCCCGCCCTGAAACTTATACAAGCAGTCCCTGGGTTGCAAATGGGTTCTGTTCGAGTCAGTTTGCCAGTTGATTTGCACATTAGGAACACAATGCAGGGCAATATAAAATAACTGTTTGCAAATACAGGGAATATTCATAATTCAAAGTGCTGAAGTTACACACCCTGAATGGGATTACATCATAAGTACGAACACTTGTAAGTCAGATGTTCATAAATCGGGAACCCTCTATGTTTCAATAGATCACTCTCCTTTTTCTAAACTCTAATCAATAAGGGCCTGACCCATTTAGCTGTTCTCAATAAGTCAACCTTTCATTCCAGGAATCGGTCCAATGAATCATTTTTGAGTTGCCTCCAAGGTCAGTACATGCTTTCGTAAACATGGCACCAAAACTACATGCAGTACTGTGGGTGCGGCTTCATAAACACTGTGCACAATTGTAACAAGACTTTCCTATTTTTAAGCTCCAATCCTACGTCTTAAGGCCAAAATTCCATTTACCTCTAATTAATTACTGCACTTACAGGCCAACTTTGTGTGTTTCATGCACAGTACTACCCAAATCCCTCTGACCTGTGTTTTTTTTAAGAGTCTATATCTATTTAAATAACAGTCTGCCTTTTGCTGCTTCCTGCAAAAGTGCACAACCTCTCACTTCCTTACTTTGAACTCCATTTGCCAAGTTTTGCCCACTCACTGAATCTCAACACACATGTCCTCCCACTTACTTTTGTATTGTCAGAAAGTGTGTATACATTCTACTGTGCCACTCCTCCAAGTCATTAATACAGGCAATAAATAATTGAGGCCCTGGGACTGATTCTTCGGATGCTCCACGAGTTGGGTCTTTTCAACTTTTGAAAGACCCATTAATCCTGACTGTCTTGTGTGTTGACCAGTCCTCAGTCTACACTAATATTTCACTAATACTCCCAATACCATGAGCTCTTGCTTTGTGCAATTATCTTTTAATATCTTCTGGAAATCTGACAATGTAACATATACCCGTTTTTCATTTATCAACTCTGGTTGTTAGATCTGCAGAAATACCAGCAAGTTTTTAAAAAATACAATTCCCCTTTCACAAATCCATGTTGACTTGGTTTTGCTTTCTACATTTACCACGTTGAAATAATAGGGCAAGTAATCATGTTGTGATCCACTTGTATCAGCCAATAAACAAAAAAATCACTCATAAATCTGTGACATCAGTATCTTACCCATAAGACATAGGAGTGGAAGTAAGGCCATTCGGCCCATCGAGTCCACTCCGCCATTTAATATGGCTGATGGGCATTTCAACTCCACTTACCAGCGTTCTCCCCGTAGCCCTTAAATCCTCGAGACAACAAGAATCTATCAATCTCTGCCTTGAAGACATTTAGCGTCCCGGCCTCCACTGCACTCCGTGGCAATGAATTCCACAGGCCCACCACTCTCTGGCTGAAGAAATGTCTCCGCATTTCTGTTCTGAATTTACCCCCTCTAATTCTAAGGCTGTGTCCACTGGTCCTAGTCTCCTCGCCTAATGGAAACAATTTCCTAGCGTCCACCCTTTCCAAGCCATGTATTATCTTGTACGTCTCTATTAAGTCTCCCCTTAATCTTCTAAACTCCAATGAATACAATCCCAGGATCCTCAGCCGTTCCTCATATGTTAGACCTACCATTCCAGGGATCATCCATGTGAATCTCCACTGGACACGTTCCAGTGCCAGTATGTCCTTCCTGAGGTGTGGGGACCAAAACTGGACACAGTACTCCAAATGGGGCCTAACCAGAGCTTTATAAAGTCTCAGTAGCACATCTCTGCTTTTATATTCCAACTCTCTTGAGATAAGAGACAACATTGCATTCGCTTTTTTAATCACGGACTCAACCTGCATGTTTACCTTTAGAGAATCCTCGACTAGCACTCCCAGATCCCTTTGTACTTTGGCTTTACTAATTTTCTCACCATTTAGAAAGTAGTCTATGCTTTTATTCTTTTTGCCAAAGGGCAAGACCTCGCACTTGCTCACATTAAATTCCATCAGCCATTTCCTGGTCCACTCTCCCAAACTGTCTAGATCCTTCTGTAGCCTCCCCACTTCCTCAGTACTACCTGCCTGTCCACCTAACTTCGTATCATCTGCAAACTTCGCTAGAATGCCCCCAGTCCCCTCATCCAAATCATTTATATATAATGCGAATAGCTGTGGCCCCAACACCGAACCCTGCGGGACACCGCTTGTCACCAGCTGCCATTCTGAAAAAGAACCTTTTATCCCAACTCTCTGCTTTCTGTCAGACAGCCAATCCTCAATCCATCCCAGCAGCTCACCACGAACACCATGGGCCCTCACCTTGCTCAGCAGCCTCCCGAGTGGCACCTTATCAAAGGCCTTTTGAAAGTCTAGATAGACCACATCCACTGGGTTTCCCTGGTCTAACCTACTTGTCACCTCTTCAAAGAATTCCAACAGGTTTGTCAGGCATGACCTCCCCTTACTAAATCCATGTTGACTTGTTCTAATCAGACTCTGCTCTTCCAAGAATTTAGAAACCTCATCCTTAATGATGGCTTCTAGAATTTTGCCAACAACCAATGTTAAGCTAATTGGCCTATAATTTTCCATCTTTTGTCTTGATCCTTTCTTGAACAAGGGGCTTACAACAGCCATCTTCCAATCATCCGGGACCTTTCCTGACTCCAGTGACTCTTGAAAGATCTTTGGTTCAAAACTTGTTTACACATGTACATCATTAGGTTTATAAAATCATGAGGGGCATGGATAGGATAAATAGATAAGGTATTTTCCCTGGGGTGGGGAGTCCAGAAAGGAGGGGAATAGGTTTAGGCTGAGAAGGGAAAAGATATAAAAGGGACCTAAGGGGCAACCTTTTCATGCACAGGGTTGTGCATGTATGGAATGAACTGCCAAAGGAAATGGTGAAGGCTGGTACAATTGCTGCATTTAAAAGACATCTGGATGGGAATATGAATAGGAAGAGTTTAGAGGGATATAGGCCAAGTGCTGGCAAATGGGAGTAGATTAGGTTAGGATATCTGGTTGGCATAGATGAGTTGGGCCAAAGAGTCTGTTTCCATGTTGCATATCTCTATGATTATATGCTCTAGACAACGTGAAGTCAAGAATGGCATTTCGGTAGACCCTGATGCTTGAGTTAGTAAGTATATAAGGCCAACAATGCTGATTATTGTTTTCATTTTTGAATCTGTCAAAGCCAGTACTTGTAAAAGGTACATGATGATTCATGGGAAATGTTAATGCTTCTGGATTGTGTGTGAAGATTTGGTACATATAAATTTAAGAAAAATTCTTTAACTAATTCAATAATCTTGGAACAATCATCGATTGTTTTTCAGTGGTATGTTCTTCTTTTAAGTCGTCAACTTCTGTTTAAACTATTCGATTTGTTTGAAACAATTTGTTAGCATCGCCGACTTTTGCAGGTTGCCTTATAAAGTGACCAAAAAGCAAAATGTCAAGGAAAGGGCTGACTGGGAGTAGGATTAATGCACACAGTCTTCGTTTGTGGTTGAACAATTTGTCCAATAGTTTTGAGGGCATGCTACTGAAGTTCTTATAAATGGAAAAAATCCTTGTGGAATATATGGAATTTATTTTGTGAATTGGCACATCTTTAAAAAATGTTACACTATATTTCTGATTCAAGTCACTTCAGCACAACTTCCAATTTGTTTTTGAGAGAAAGTTTCCAAAACTGAAATTATGGCTTGTGGATGACATTTTAGCTTAAAAGCTATAACATATACTCATTTTTTCTGGTCTTTTCAAATCTGTCTAATTGCAATAGCCGAGCCACACTGGCAGAATTTAATAACTTCATCATTGTAAAGATCTCAAATAAATTTCTGTAAAGTCTATGTTTTTCTTGAGTATAAAGAAATAGCTCTTCAAATGTCTTGTAGCCATGAAACCAGGTATCATTCTGGTAGCTCTCTTCTTTCCTACTCTCTCTATATTCTATCCACAAAACCCAGGACAATTCAACCTGAACAATTATTTCCACTCAATTTACTGTCAAACATCAGCAAAGTGATGGAAAAGGCCCTTGACAGTCCTTTCAAGTGACATTTGTTCATCTATAATCTGCTCACTGATGCTCATTTTGGTTCTGTCAGGCTCACTCACCTCTAGCCTCATATCGGTCTTGGTCCAAGACAACTGAACTTCAGGGAAGAGCCAAGGATGTCTACCCTTGACATCAAAGCAGCATTGATCAAATATGGCATCCAGGGGCCTGAGAAAAACTGCAGAATCAAGGAAAACACTACTGGTTGGAGACATAGCTAACAGAAAAGAAAATGGTTGCGAGCATTTGAGCTCAATCCTATCACTTCTGGGACATCACTGCAGGAGTTTCGCACCCTTGGCTGCTTCTTCAATGACACTCTTTAGTCACAAGGTCACAAGTGGAGATGTTCTCTCATGATTGTACAACGTTGAGCCACATTTTGGGATCTCTTAGACACTGAAATACTCTGTGTCCATATGCAGCAAGACCTGAACAACATGTAGGTTTGTTGACATGTGGAAAGTAACATTCACGTCACACAAGTGTCAACGATAGAATCCAAACATTTCTCCGTGATATTCATGGCATCATCATAACTGAATCCTCACTATCAAAATCCTACCACCGACGAGAAACTGAACTGGATCTGCATATTCATAATGTGGCTAGAAGAACAGATGGGAAGTGAGGAGCTCTGAGATGAACTCACTTCCCGTCTCCCCCATGCTTGTGCACCATCTACTTAGCGTAAGTCAGGTATGTGATGCATTATTTCACTTTTGGCTGGATGAGTGCAAATCCAACAACGCTCAACAGCATCCAAGTCCACTCTACAAAAAGTGCATCCATCACCTTCAATATCAGCTCTCTCCTTCACTGTTGTATACAGGGAGCACTGTGGCCTCTGCTGAAATAACTCAGCAAGGCTCCATTCCATCTCAAAGCATCTTCCAAACCCATAATGTCTAACACCTGGAAGGATAAGGGCAGCAGATGCATAGGAGCACCGTCACATACGAAATCCCCCCAAACGATTCACCATGCTGGTTTGATATGATATCACAATGACTTAAATATCACTGGGTCAAATCCTGGAACTCTCTCCAAACATTGTGGACATGCCTAGACCTTAGACTGAAACAGTTCAAGAACGCAGCTCACTGCCAGTTTTTCAGAGCAATCAGTAATAAGTCAGTTAAATCCACATTCTGTGAAGAACATTTTTAAAATCATCCAGAGAAGTACCAGTAAGTTTCCATGTGGTGCACCTATTCTGATAAGGCATTGACATGCAGCATTGGTATCTATTGCTTGGTAGGACGATTCTAATGCACGAATGAAAATATTTTCCCCTCCACTTCGATCAGTGACTGGTCAATCATCAACAGATCAATTTTGTTGCCGAAGTGTGAAAAATAAAATAACTTTTGTTGATTTTTGTCTTTGAGCAGCCCAACACCTCTTGGATTACTGCACACCTGCCCGGTTCAAGTATCAGATTGCCAAGTTCATCAAAGGGTTGACTTTATCCTGGACTTGCACTGAGTGACATATTGTCTGGGAACCACCTCTACGCAATAGAGATTTTGCTCAATTTTGCTTTTCCCCTTCAGTGATTGACACTATTTAGTAATCTGAACATTGTGGATTCCATTGTATTCTTTTAATCTTCTAAGGAGAAGAAATGCCTGCATACTTCTTGACATTAAAAAAGTTATCTCAAGTTATCAAACAAAGCTGCAGAATATTCATCCATCCTTGTGTCCGAACATGTCATATCAGAAAAGAATTGCCATTCGAATTCTGCTTCCCTGATGTAGCCTGACATCTTTCTGAAGTATCTTGATCTTTACTCAAACTGTTTTTGTGGAAGATTGTTCCACATACTACTCTTAAAAAGAAAAGATTCTTTAAATCTAACCAGTTTCATTACTTTTAAATCTTTCTTTTGTCTAACTGCACTGATGGTCTAAGTCAGTTAGGTTACTTTCATCAATATAGTTTGCATTTTTCAGCCTTCTGATATAATACACATTTAAAAATCAAACTGGAACAAACAAACATATTCCCGATGAAGGCTCACGCACAATCCTCCTGATCCTCGGATGCTGCCTGACCTGTTGTGCTTTTCCACCACCACTCTTTTGATTCTGAGCTCCATCATCTGCAGTCCTCACTTTCTCTGGAACAAACATATGTCCAAGGTGTTTTACCATCAATGGTAATATTTGATCAGAAGTACAGCATTTAACCCCTTCACTTATTCTGTCACTAAATGTAATCAAGTTTGCTCTCCAAGCTAACTGCAAAGGCTGCATTTGCTGACATTGAAGAGCATGTGCAGTATGCTCTAGGGACAGTCAATAGATGTGAAGCTGGAAAAGCACAGCAGGTTGGACAGCATTCGAGGAGCAGGAACGTCAATGTTTTGGCCTAAATCGTTGATTCTCCTGCTCCTTGGATGCTGTCCAACCTGCTCTGCCTTTCCAGCTTCACATCTATTGATTTCAACTTGCAGCATCTGCAGTCCATACTGTCTCCATGCATTAGGGAGACACTTGTGTGCACTAGTGGCTGAGATCTATTTCAAAGTGTCTGCATGCATCTTTATTACTGAGCTGGTTGTCGACATGAAAGTGGCAGAAAGAATGGACGGTGGGGAAAAGAGACAGAACTAACCCAGTTTGTGGGGGCATTAAGTACACTGGACTGGAGGATTGGGGGGTGGGAGATGGGGAGAAGAGAGAGAATGGACCTCTTTTTTTCCTTACCCTCTCTACCGGTCTTTTCCCTTGTAAATCCCTTCCCTCCCCTCCATGTGTAGTTCTCCTTTCTTTATCACCCCCACCCCAGCTCTATTCCCATTCCAAACCACATCACACTTGTTCTATGTACATGCGCAGTGCAGATCTTCTGCATGATACAACAATGTACAGGGTCCAGAAGTGTGTGCATATGTGTATTGCCCATTGAACACACCTGCACAGTCACCACCAAACATTGCAAACTGCAAATGCCTTTGTCACAGATCCCTAAACAACTCTGGCTAATAAATCCATCAAGTTTGGTATTAAAATTTACAACTGATCTAGCAATCATTGATATTTGCTGTAATAGTGTATATACTTCAAAGATAATCTATGTATGTACATATATGTCAGCAGCGGGATAATTTCAGATTAATTCCAACAAGAACTTTTTAAAAAATGTGCCTGTTAGCACAATTTAAGGTAAAAGGTAAGTTCATACCATTCATTTTAGAATCTATTAAGGAATGGGCTATCTGGAAGAAATTACTTTTAACCCCTGTCTAACCTCACATGGGTGCTCAGCTGCAAGTAATGTCTTACCTTTTGGTGTTAAGTCATTTTTGAACAGCAGAAGAGCTTTTTTTCTTGAAGTGTGGCTTTTCTTACTTTATGGAACTGATTTTAAGATGGATTCATTTTAAGATCAATTCATATTGGAGATCAATTTTAAAACAAAGACAATATACACGTTTTTAAAAAATCTACACGCAGTGGAGATGCACACTAAAATTTGACTATAACCATGAATGTTACCTTATCAAAAGAAAACATCCATTGTGGTGGGGGTGATTTTATTTACATGGGCATGCATTACCTGAGCCAAAAGGATAAAGTCATGAGAAAGGAGTAAGTTAGTTTTGTGACAGGCATTGTGTTTTCAGGGCAGCTAGATGATGCATTAATCACACCACTCCACTGCTTCCTGGGACAGATTTAAAAGAGAAAATGGATTCTAGAGACAAGTTTTAAACAAGAAAATGCAGCTCACAAACACAGACTTGGAGCTGGATTCTAAAAGAAATGCAGTTTGCACTTTGGTCATGGTCTGAAAGAAAGGTTATGCAAATAAGTCAGCCTTCAAGGGTGAGTGGTTTATTACTTTTTCAATGCTTACAAGGACAGAATTGAAATTTAGCCATGTAAAGGGAATTTGCCTTGACTCGTCAATAGCTGTCTGCAAATTAGAGAAACACAACAATTTATATCTGGCTGCATCTTGCTCTGCATTTCTCAATCTTCTTTTGGGCAGATTGGAGCAGTACCTGAAGGCACATGTGAAATAAATGATATCTAGTTCCGATTACAAAGTGACTCATTTATTACTCCCTCATGCTGTTGCAGTTAGATACACATCTGTAAACAAACACCACTCAAACCACTCACGAGACCAATCACCAAGTACACTAAGGAACAGTGAATACAAAATTTAAACGTGGAAACACTTTAAACTTCTTACTTTGACTATTTGTTGTTATCTACATTATAAAAGCAAATGCTATTTCTGTACATTCTTTAATTCCATTTTTCTCAAATATAATAAACTACAATTCTGATGAATACACCTCAGTGAAATGCATTTTTGCAATTGTATCTCTACTGCATATTGCTTTTAATCACATCGGACTGAAGGGCTAAGTATGAATTAGTTTTGATCAATGTTCCAGCAAGCAATACGTAGAAATAAAGATGGGCTGAAGCATAGTTGAGACCAGTGATGCCAGCCTCATCTCCAATAATGATCAGAGAGCTTTTCATAGGAGTTAAGCACATTACCTTCCAAATTAATTTAGAGCAATGTAACCCTGGAATGTTGAAACAACATCCCATTGTGATCTGTATTAGACACACATTTCTTTGTTATCCATGTTTCTTAAATTTGTTGGACACTGGACTAAACAAACATGTCAGAAAGAATACGGCAGGCATAAAATAATATTTCACACTAAGGAGGAATACAGAATGTAATCTCTAATTGTCAGTGTTTAATTCCATCAGCAACTTACTTAGAGTCATAGAGATGTACAGCACGGAAACAGACCCTTCGATCCAACTCGTCCATCACAACCAGATATCCTAACAATCTAGGAGGAGAGAGTGAGGACTGCAGATGCTGGAGATCAAAGCTGAAAATGTGTTGCTGGAAAAGCGCAGCAGGTCAGGAAGCATCCAAGGAACAGGAGATTCGACGTTTTGGGCATACGCCCTTCTTCAGGAAGAAGGGCTTGTGCCCAAAACGTCGAATCTCCTGTTCCTTGGATGATGCCTGACATGCTGCGCTTTTCCAGCAACACATCTTCAATCCTAACAATCTAGTCCCATTTGCCAGCATATGGCCCATATCCCTTTAAACCCTTCCTATTCATATATTCATCAAGATGCCTCTTAAATGCTGTAATCATACCAGCCTCCACCACTTCGCCTGGCAGCTCATTCCAAACGCACCACCCTCTGTGTGAAAATGTCGCCCCTTAGATCTCTTCTATATCTTGCCATCTCACTCTAAACCTATGCCCTCTAGTTCTGGACTCCCCTGCCCCAGGGAAAAGACTTTGCCTATTTACCCGATCCATGCCCCTCATAATTTTGTAAGCCTCTATAAGGTCACCCCCTCAGCCTCCGACGCTCCAGAGAAAACAGCCCCAGCCTGTTCAGCTCCTAAAGCTCAAATCCTGGCAGCATCCTTGGAAATCTTCTCTGAACCCTTTCAAGTTTCACAACATCCTTTCGATAGGAAGAAGAACAGAACTGCAAGCAATAATCCAAAGTGGCCTAACCAATGTCCTGTACAGTCGCAACATGACTCCTGTACTCAAAACTCTGACCAATAAAGGAAAGCATACCAAACGCCTTCTTCATTACTCTATCTACCTGCGACTCTACTCTCAAGGAACCATGAACCTGTACTCCAAGGTCTCTTTGTTCAGCTACACTCCTCAAGACCTTACCATTAAGTCCTGTTCTGATCTGCTTTTCCAAAATGCAGCACTTACATTTATCTAAAGTAAAATCCATTTGCCACTCCTTAGTCCATTGGCCCATCTGATCAAACTCCCGCTATATTGTAAGGTAACCTTTTTCACTGTCCACTGAACCTCCAATTTTGGTGTCATCTGCAAACTTACTAACTTTACCTCCTATGTTCACACCCAAAACATTTATATAAATGATGAAAACCAGTGGGCCCAGCACAGATCTTTATGGTACTCCAATGGTCACAGGCCTCCACCATCACCTGTCTTTTACCTTTGAGTCAGTTCTGCATCCAAATGGATAGTTCTCCTTATATTCCATGAGATCTAACCTTGCTAATCAGTTTCCCATGAGGAACCTTGTTGAACACCTTAATGAAATCCATATAGATCATGTCTACTTCTCTGCCCTCATCAATCCTCTTTTTACTTAAAAAAAACTCAATCAAGCTCATGAGACATGACTTCACACACACAAAAAGCTACGCTGACTATTTCTAATCAGTCCTTGCCTTTCCAAATACATGTAAATCCTGGCCTATAGGATTCCCTCCCTGCCCACCACTGATGTCAGGCTCACTAGTCTATAGTTCTCTGGCTTTTCCTTACCACCTTTCTTAAACAGTGACACCATGTTAGCCAACCTCTAGTCTTCCGGAGCATCACCTGTGACAATTGATGATACAAATATCCCAGCAAGGGGCCCAGCAATCTCTTCCCTAGTTTTCCACAGAGTTGCAAGGTACATCTGGTCAGGTACTGGCGATTTATCACTTTTATGCACTTGAAGACATCCAATACCTCGCCCTCTGCTAAGTTTTGAGGGACCTATTCTCTTCCTAGTTACACTTTTGTCCTTAATGTATTTATAAAAACTCTTCGGATTCTCCTTAAACCTATTTGCAAAAGCTATCTCATGTCGCTTTTTGCCCTCCTGATTTCTAACCTACTGCCTTTATATTCTAAGGATTCACTCGATCTCTGACCAAACCTGACATATACTTCCTTCTTTTTCTTAACTGAAACTGCAATTTCTCTCGTCATCCATCATTCCTTACACCTACCAGCTTTTCCTTTAACCCTAACAGGAATATGTTGTCTCCGGACTCTCGTTATCTCCTTTTTGAAGGATTCCCATTTTTCAGCCGTCCCTTTACCTGCGAAAATCTGCCCCCAAACAGCTTTTGAAAGTTCTTGCCTAATATTGTCAAAATGAGCCTTCCTCCAATTTAGAACTTCAACTCTTAGATCTAGCATGTCCTTTTCCAACACTATGTAAAAACTAATAGAATTACTGTCACTAGCCCCAAAGTGCTCCCCCACTGACACCTCAGTCACCTGCCCTGCCCTATTTCCCAAGAGTAGGTCAAGTTTTGCATCTTCGGTAGTAGGTACACCCGTATACTGAATCAGAATTTTTTTTGTACAAACTTAACAAATTCCTCTCCATCTAAAGCCTTAACACTATGGCAGTCCCAGTCTATGTTTGGAAAGTTAAAATCCCCTACTATAACCACCCTAGTATTCTTAGAGAGAACTAAGATCTCCTTACAAATTTGTGTCTCAGTTTCCCTCTGACTATTAGGGGGGTCTATAATACCATCCAAATAAGGTGATCATCCTTTTCATCACATAAAACAAAGAATAGACCATAATAGCCACATTATTTGGTCACCCCCCCGCTTATTGATTTAAGATGGTGTCTGATTATTCTTCCCTGTGGAATTATCTTCTTGAAACATCTGTGGCCTGACTGCCTTGCAACATTCCATTTCTGAAATCTGGCTGACTGCCTGCCCGTGCTTGATCTCTAATTATTCATAGCAGAAAAGGGGTTCAAAGGTACAATGGGTGTGAGGTATTTTTGATTGCTCTGACAGGTGAAAGAATTGCTTATTATTCTTAGGCTAAAACAGCACGAGCTTATTAGCATCTAAACTACCTATTGTCCACAGCCTGGCTTTTAACTAAAGTGAATACACTGAGATTTTAAAAGCCCAATGCTTAAAATAACTCCTTTTCTGAATCCTTTTATGATAAAACGCTGAAATTTAATCCTAACTTCTACAAACAACATCCAGTTACTCAGGAAGTTTTATATTAGGCATATGCAGGCATGCAACTCTGTCAGAAAAACAGGATGAATGAGTGGGAAAGATAATATTTAAATATTTGTATTCAGAATATGAATACCTTATAATGACCTTAAGTAGGAAAGTTCAAGATATTGACTTGATGATTAAGAAGAAAGGTGATTTAATTCCAAACTGGGGAGCCATGCAACTAAGGGGAACTAGCGGTAATGCTCTAATGTGATGGCGCATTTTGTTTTTCTCATTGGTATAGATCATACAGGGAGGGAGGGACTGTACTTTTGTGTTGCTGCAATGTGAGTTGCAATTTGTTGCAAAGTAATTAGCATCTTCCTTGCTGGTTTTGATGCAATAAGTTTCTGGTTAATGGTAAAGCTCAATGTTAACAGTGCTTGAATCTTGGACATTTATGAAACTAAACATCTCCATGACAGAGGACTCTTTTGGCTATAAATTCTTAACCTCCACAACCACCTGATGAAGGAGTAGTGCTCTGAAAGCTAGTGTTTCCAAATAAACCTGTTGGACTACAACTTGGTGTTGTGTGATTTTTAACTTTGTCAACCGCAGTCCTCCAAGTCACGTTTATCAAACTCATACATTGATGTCTTAAGGACGCAATGATGGATCTTTGACAAGCATTGTCCTTCATCTAAGGTAAGATTGATGCGATTGCAGGGTTTTCCTTGGCACTCCACTGACCTAGGATTCACTACAGTGCTGCCTCGACGTTGGTGGTGGTTATTCTTATATTTCTCCTTTCAATCACTTCTTATAGCCATATCTTTTTGAGGTTGTGATAAAGTCCAAAACTGAATAGCTCTGTTGGAAGTTGGACTGATTATTGGTGACTAGGTTATTGATAAGCAATGATTGCTTGAAACTATGAATTACATCTTTCATTACTATACTACAACTGAAGAACATGCGAGATATTGGCAAGGTTAAATTTACCGCAAACTGCAGTGTATAACATGACCACAATTTTCTGGCCTCAAAAGTCAAGATTTCTAAGGTATTAATGGATAAGTCAGTCCCTTTCAGTCACAATAAGCTATATTTGTAGTCATCCTCAATTTTTCTCCTCACAAATGCATATTTAATTTGTCAGTAGTTTAAAGCTAGTGTAAATAAGGAAATGGAAGATATTAATATTAACAAAACAAAATGAACTAGATAAATTAACTGGACTTCAATTGGCTAACATCCTGGGCATGATGGATCTATATTCCATGCTGAAAGAGGTTGTGGAAATAGCGGGCGAGTTGGTTGTCGTCTTCCAAAATTCTACAGACTCTAGAATGGTCCTGTCAGATTGGAAGGCCGCAACTGTAGCCTGACTGTTTAAGAAAGGAGTGAGAGAGAAATGGGAGCAGCAGCAGACTGATTAGTTTAGTGTCAGCACAGGGAAACTTTTACAATCTATAATAAAAGGTGCAATAATGAGTAACTTAGAAAATAATGCTACGGTTGGGCAAAGTCAACATCATTTATGAAAAGAAAATCATGTTTTAGAAACCTGTTGGAATTTTGAAGATGCAATAAGCCAAATAGATAAGGAGATATGTAAGAATATACATATGCTTTTTGGTAAGGTCATAGGAGAAGTCGGTAAACAAGATCAGAGTAGAGGGAACATACTGGCATGGATTAAGATCTGGTTAATGAACAAAAAGCAGAGTTGAAATAAATGGGCCATTTTTCGGTTGGTAGGTTGGACTGCAAGGCTCATTGCTTGGCCCCCAGCCATCCACATAATTAAACATAAAATTTCTGAATTTTTTTTGATTGTATGTCTGTATTTCCTTTCAATTTATTAGCAAGTACTTTAGGTTTACATAAACATTTAGGAGAAAGTGAGGACTGCATCTGCTGGAGATCAGAGTCGAGCATGTGGTGCTGGAAAAGCACAGCAGGTCAGGCAGCACCCGAGGAATAGGAGAATCAACGTTTCAGGCAGATGCCTGAAACTCACAACTTATATAAACATGTGACTGGTAAGTGATGCAAGTGCAGTGCAATTGTCCATCTATTATAAACAAAAGTCATAGAAATTTTCAAGTCTTCAGATGTCACAAAACTAGGTCAGAGTGAGAGTTGAGAGGAAAGTGCAAACATACGTCAAGGGGATTTAGAGAACTACACTAAGGATTGATACACTTGCCATCAATGGATTGAAACAAAGATTCACCAAACTAATTCCTGGGATAGAGGGATTATCTTATGAGGAAAGATTAATAGAGTGAGCCCATTTTCTCTGCAGTCAAGAAGAATGAGAGATGATCTCATTCAAGTTTACAAAATTCTTACAGGTATAAGTGGGAATTATGGTTCTCCTTGCTGGGGAATATAAAGTGCAGGAACGGCATCTCAGAAAAAAAAAGATATGAAGAGGAATTTCTTCACTTTGAATCTTTGAAATTCTCTGCTCCAGGGGTGCAGTAGTTGAGTACATTTGAGTCTGAGACTGACAGATTCCCTCGTGTTAAAAATATCGAGGTTTGGTGGGATAGTGCAGGCAAATGATGTGGAAGTTGTTCAGACATAATCTCATTGAATTGAAAAGTGAGTTCAAAGGTTGAAAGGCCTACTCCTGCTTCTATTTCTTGTGTTCTTGCAACTGGGCACAAGGAATAAAAGCAGGTTACATTGGTTGTGTAGCAAAAATGCACAGGAGTTTAAGACAAACCCACTCGCACCAGAAGCAAAAGAAATTTCAAAATAATATCCATCTACACTGGCATGTCACATTCATACTCAGCATATACACTGACCACTATATTTGGAAGGAATTTTCAAGACTACAACAGTTAACTGATGCACTGAAAGCTACACCTTCCTGTGTTATATGAATAGGACATACCTGGGCAAGACATCGGCAGTGGCTTCGACAACCAGGACAACTAGGCAAGGGAAGCAGATGACTATAGTGAATGCTCTTTAGCAATATAATCAACGTCCAACACTAAGAGATTCTCAAATGCATGCACGCGCGCATGCGCACACACAAACAGACCCTCTCTCATATGCTAAACATACATCCCCCACAGAAGCACTCTCTCACAGACTTATACCCCATTACACTCTCACACACACACACACACACACACACACACACACACACACACACACACACAGACACACCCCTCACAGACACTCACCCCTCCCACAAACACCCACATGCACACACTCACTCAGTCTCCCCTGCGTGCGCGCACACAATAAGTTTGTGGGGTGAATTTGTATTTGCAGAACTACATTTTGTTTTGCTCAAAAACTGCATAAATCCATGTAAGATTCTGTAAGCCCCACTTTAGAAATAGAATCAGTCTGACCTAACATTGCGAGACAGACAGACTTCAACTTCACACTTTCAATGCACTTTCTGAGCTGAAATGGCACCTATTGTTAAACGCTATCTTGAGAAGGCAACTTTTAGAAAAGTTCTGGAATTTACATATGAAGGAACCGAAACTAACATGATCATTCTAGAAGATGAAAGTCTCAAGTTAAATTTGTTTAATATTACATTCCATGACACTGTAATCCTGTTGCTATAAAGTCTGGCTCTTATGATTCTGCTTCTCAACCACCTGATGAAGAAGCAGCGCTTCAAAAGCTAGTGCTTCCAAATAAATGCGTTGGACTATTGCCTGGTGTTGTGTGATTTTTTTTTAAAACTTGGAACACAAAGAGAGTTTGGGATCTGAGCTACATTCTAATATTAAGGACTAAGAAACTTGGAATTCCAATAGTCACTTCTATTTTTGGTCTCAATTTTTTTTTATGCATGTCACTATTGCAGCAAAACTAGGACTCCAAACCAGTAAACAATCCATACATCGGCAGAGTATGAATGGGGTATTTTTGAAAGTAAGCTGGAATTGATTTAACTGAAGACATTACATTTTTCAACACTTCATTCTTCCCTATTTTAAATGCTTTACAATTTGCATTATATCAGTACAATATAAATCAGAATATTGGTGAGCAATAATTTCACTTTAATTAGGCTTCTTGCTCTAACAGAAACACAAAATAGATGAACTGAAAGAAGTAGTCTGTTCCAGTAAGTGCTTGCTATTTCATGCTAAAACTACGAGTCCTATGACCTTCTCATGCAGTAGCACACAAGAGATGGATAAATGCATTCAATAAAAATGAATGGAAATCATCTCGGATTACATCACATCAAACAAACATTTCCCACTTGCTAAATACCTACTCTTGTTACAGATAGCAACATTCAAACAGTATCAAATCGAGAAGTATGGATTGCAGACAAGGAACCTTCTTTAATTAGTGGCTTCTATTGAAGAGTCGATACTAAAACTTGCTGCTCTAACTAAAGTTCACACTTTATGTTGGTAAAGGTGATAGGTCAGTGACATTCATGACCCACAGGTGTAACAAAGCCCAGTGGCCTTTCTGACAGGAAACACAGAAAAGCAAACAAATAGTAACCCCAGGCACTGTCCGATTACTTAAAGCTCTGTGTGATTGGCAGCTGTGACATTATGTCAAGGGCTGGCTAGGGAAGGACACTTGTCAGTACTCCACAAAGCACCCAGATAAGAATGGCTTAAACAGCAACACAGTGGAATTGATCTTTTATTTAACACAGCAAGTTAACATGTAAACAGAACAATGAATACCCTTTGAGCCCTCTAGTTTCACATAAGGTGACAGCACAAAACAGATCACTTAAGTCTGATCTCAGCACCTGTTTTGGGAGTGTACTTTTTAAATAGTTTTAGCTTGTCTGTTTCACAACATAAAAGGATTCTACTGCATACTGACATTTACTAATTGTTTCGATGGCATACAGTGTACAATAGAAGTTAATTATTTTAAAACAGCAAACATGTACACTTGGCGTTATGGATAGAAATACAATTGGATAAAAACCTTCAAAAGACAGTTAAACTCATTTTTTGATTGCATCATTTCTTTAAGAATGATCAAGTTGCCAATCCAGACTAATTTAACTTCGATCAAAATTGCATAATTAAATTGATTCCATAAAAATGTAAGAACCCCAAGAGATCAGTTAACAATCACACAAAGTGATGAAATCCTCCCACCTCAAGTTACAGAGTTATGGGGCCAAACCAACATTAGTGACACGTCTAGAATTTTTCAAACTCTTGCCTAAGGATCTCTAAGATATGTTGTGATACCTTAGATTCAGCGCTTTGTTAACTAATGCTAAAGGATAACAAACAGATTTTTAAAAAGATTCTACAGGACTTTTGATAGGTTGAGTAGGGCAAGACTATTTTTATTGTTTGGAGAAACAGTGACAAGGAGTGTCAATTTAAAAGTATCACAAAAGGAGTGAAGATAGGGAAATTTCATTAAACAGGGAGGTGTTTCACACAGAATGCCATGTCAGTGTGTTATTGCAACAAGTGTCAGTGTGTTGTTAACCAATATATCTTTGAAGAAACAAACAAAGAGACATTTGGAACAGAAGAAAACACGCAGTTAGTGGGAGAATGCACAGCATTAATTTTGGTCCAGCACAAATGCAATATGGTAGTGATTGACTGTGGTTTCTGAACTGGATGCACTAGTTTTCTAAAAATCTTATGATTATTCTTTCTGATAGGGAACAACTGAACCATCGCCTACAAGTTACCCAGTGACCGAATATTCGGTATATACAAAAGAATATTCGGTATATACAAGTATGTTCACAAGTTGCAACATATTTGTACTAAATATAAGTTTCATTTTAAATGATGCACATTTTTGTTCTGACAACAGTGGAAGGCTGAAAACCGCAGATGTTAAGGGAAGATGGTGGCAGTGGAGGAATGTCACTGGACTAGCCATCCAGACATTCAAACACATGGGAACATGGGTTCAATATCCACCATGGTGGCATATAAAGTCAATCAATAAACCTGAAATAGAAAACTAGTCTCAGTGGCGGTGACATCAATTGTTGCAAAATGTCATCTGATTCAACAATTTCCTATAAGAAATAAGTCAGCCATTATTCACCAGTCTGACCTATATGTGACTCTAGACTCTTAACTACCCTCTGAAATGGCTGAACAAGCTATCAGCCAAATGGATGTGCAATAAATTCTGGTCTTGGCAGTGATGCCAAATTTCCTGAAAGAATAAATAATGTATCTTGGTGTAACTCAGCAAATGTCCTCTTGCCTATGAAATTACATTGTAGAGATTTGAATCATGCAGTTGTACATAAATCCTTTACTGGTGAGGTGCTGCCTTTTAAATGAGACATTAAGACAAGGCCCCACTTGTCTTCTCAGATGGGCGTAAGAAGATACAATGAACAGAGGAATTCTTCTGCCATCTTGTCAAAATTCATCGCATACCTAATGTTACTTGATGATTTATCTCATTGCTGTTTATTGTATAAGATAAATTGTTGCCTTGCTTCCCAATATTATTGGAGTATCATTTGAAAAGTATTTCATTTGGGATTTTCTGATGATTTGAAAAGCACTGCATAAATGCAAGCTCATTCTTTTAAATCAGTGCTATTGGACCATATGTTGCTTACTTGAAAGGAGATAGTCCTGGTACGAAGTTAGAACAGTAAGAAAAGAATTAAGCTCAGAGGCAGGCATTGTGATCATGCCAGAAGGCAATGTGCAGGTGTTGGATTGAAAGGGATGAAAGATACAATGTGGGACACACCACAACTGACTGTGGCAGAGTAGAATTACTGAGCTAGCTGTAGTTGAAAATGGGACGGTCAAGGGAGAGAGATTGGCGGAATTAAGGAATGACGGTGATCCATAATCAGAATTACACAGGATGTCAGGGATTGGAAATTGTATTGGACGAACCATGAACAGGGAGTCACAGGAGAAGCACGCCCATAAATGGATGATAACAGTGCATTCAGACATGTTACAAAACATAGACAGCTGCAGAAAAGAGTGCGATTGAGTGTAATAATTTTAAGGAGGTGGGAAGGGATGTGGGTTTTTTAAAGGATAGGATCGAAATGTGATGACAATGTTGCTGTGTATGCAGCCAAGAACAGGTAAGTCAGAAAGTGAGTTGGGATAGGTCAAGGATACGTATAATCAAGGTGATGAGTTTCGTGAAGAGCTGGGGCAATAAGACAGTAATGCAGCATGTGATTATTTGTAAGGTTAGACTGACAGAAATGGAGTATGGGGCAATTTGAAGGTTGAGGAAACTGAAACAGCCTGATGATTTTGGAGGCTACAAGAACTTCGCATATTGATACTGATAGTAAAGGTCAGGGAAGATAGTTTCTGGAGACAAAAACAGAAATTACTGGAGCAACTCAGCAGAGCTGGTCTGTTCTAGTTTCATATTTCCAGCATCCATAGTTCTTGGTTTTATTTTATAGTTTTCCAAAGATCCATCCTAAGTTTCTTGCAATGGTTGGCCTGCATCAGCTATCAGGACTTCATTCAAGAACTTCATTCAAGTTAGTATTATGGACCAACTTCGAACATAGCTGTTACGTACCTAATACATAAAATGTGGGCAATATCTAAATAATATATTTTCAAGTATCACATGCTCAAAATAACATCTGTTCATCTTCTTTTGGTTAGATCTGATGAAATGCTTAAAGTTGTGCACATATCACCAGAACATTCAGATTGACATATTTTATACTTTTTATTTTAAGTATACAAATTTTCCAAATCTCATCACAACATAAATATTATGTTCAGTTAATTATATAAAGCAAATCTATGAATAATAATATTATACAAATTGCTTTGTAGACTGTGGCTCTTCCACATGTTGGCTCCTTCTACGTGTTGTTCCTGATAATGTCACCTGCACATACAAAATTAGTTTTCACAGTTCTGCTGATGGCACCCTCAGCTCTACCACACCATTTCTCCCAACTCTTCCACTATGGCTAAACTATCAGACTGCATATTTGACATCCAGGACTATCCTCCAATAGGAAGACAAAAATCATGATCTCTGCTTTATATTACAATTTTTATTTCTATGTTACTTGCTCCATTCCTCTCTCTGGAATCTGAGGATGATTCAGACAGTGTGAAAGACAGTGGTAAAGACAAGCCAGGGAACTACAGACTGGCAAGCCTGTCCTCAGTGGTGGGCAAGTTGTTGGAGGGAATCCTGAGGGACAGGATGTACGTGTATTTGGAAAGGCAAGGACTGATTAGGGATAGTCAACATGGCTTTGTGCATGGGAAATCATGTCTCACAAACTTGATTGAGTTTTTTGAAGAAGTAACAAAGAAGAGTGATGAGGGCAGAGCAGTAGATGTGATCTCTATGGACTTCAGTAAGGCATTCTTCAAGGTTCCCCAAGGGAGACTGATTAGCAAGGTTAGATCTCATGGAATACAGGGAGAACTAGCCATTTGGATACAGAACTGGCTCAAAGGTAGAAGGCAGAGGATGGTGGTGGAGGGTTGTTTTTCAGACTGGAGGCCTGTGACCAGTGGAATGCCACAAGGATTGGTGCTGGGTCCTCTACTTTTTGTCATTCACATAAATGATTTGGATGTGAGCATAAGTGGTACATTCAGTAAGTTTAAAGATGACACCAAAATTGGAAGTGTAGTGGACAGCGAAGAAGGCTACATCAGATTACAACAGGATCTTGACCAGATGGGCCAGTGGCAGATGGAGTTTAATTCAGATAAATGCAAGGTGCTGCATTTTGGGAAAGCAAATCTTAGCAGGACTTATACACTTAATGGTAAGGTCCAAGGAAGTGTTGTTGAACAAAGAGACCTTAGAGTGCAGGTTCATAGTTCCTTGTATGTTTGGCGTTTGGTATGCTTTCCTTTATTGGTCAGAGTATTGAGTACAGGAGTCAGGAGGTCATGTTGCGGCTGTACAGGACATTGGTTAGGCCACTGTTGGAATATTGTGTGCAATTCTGGTCTCCTTCCTATTGGAAAGATGCTGTGAAACTTGAAAGGGTTCAGAAAAGATTTACAAGGATGTTGCCACGGAGCTATAGTGAGAGGCTGAACAGGCTTGGGCTGTTTTCCCTGGAGCGTCGGAGGCTGAGGGGTAACCTTATAGAGGTTTACAAAATTATGAAGGGCATGGAGAGGATAAATAGACAAAGTCTTTTCCCTGGGGTCGGGGAGTCCAGAACTAGGGGGCATAGGTTTAGGGTGAGAGGGGAAGATATAAAAGAGACCGAAGGGGCAACTTTTCATGCAGAGGGTGGCATGTGTATGGAATGAGCTGCTAAAGGACATGGTGGAAGCTAGTACAAATACAACATTTAAGAGGCATTTGGATGGGTATATGAATAGGAAAGCTTTGTAGGGATATGGGCAGGGTGCTGGCAGGTGGGACTCGATTGGGTTGGGATATCTGGTCGGCGTGGGCAAGTTGGACCGAAGGGTCTGTTTCCGTGCTGTGCATCGCTATGACTCTAAATCTCGGTGTCAAATGAGTGGAACGTCATACCACACTGTCACACTGACAGCAAGATTGCTTTTTCCCACCTCCATTATATTGTCCAGCCATGTGCCATGTCTCAGCTTTATTGCTGCTGCAACCTTCATTAATGCCTTTACTACCTCTTTCCTTGAACTATTCAAATGCAATACTGTCTCGTCTCTCATAATCTATCCTTGAAAAAATCTTTGCTGTCCGTGTGTCTTTACTTTCAACTATCATCACTGCTCGCTGACCTACATTGGCTCCTAACTAAACAATGCATCGATTTTAAAGCTCTCTTCCTTGTATTCAAATCCCTCATGACTACACACTGCCCTAATTCTGTAATTAGCTCCAGCCTCTCAATTCCTCAATCTCTGTCTCTGTAAATCTCCAATTCCACCCTTTTGCCTGTCCCTGACTTTAATTACTCGACCATTGGTGGCCATGCATTCAGCTGTCCAGACTGCAAGCTCTTGAATTCATCACTAAATTGCTCTGCCATCCATTTATGATTCTATACAAAGACAGGTTGTTGTGTTGTCAACATCCCGAATGGGTCCCCTGTAATTGCTAGCACTGGCAAATGCAAATCTGTTGATCTCTACATAAATGACACAAATGAAGACTCATTTTGTGGATCACTCAATTTATCATTGGATCCAGAAATTTTGCCTGTTGCCCACCTAAATTCGGAGTTCAATGACAGTTGTTGTGCAGCATTCAGACACAAACTTGCTAATACAAGGGACAATCATGATGACATTGCAATGTGTGTAGCACATAGACCCCTTGAACTGAGACACCATGTGCAAATGGATAGAGTTTTATTTGTTTGCACAGTTCTGATTGATGCCATACACATCAAAAATAGCACATCTGCAACGTCATATAATAGCATTTTTCAATATAGGAGAAAACCATTCTGAAGCTTAAGATTTTCTTTGTAATGACACACATTCTGCAGATATCTCAATTACAGAAATGTAGCCATCAAATTAAAATCCTAATTGCACTCCATTATGGACATTGGCAGTGTTTGACCATGCACTCCTCTAACTGAACTTTAAGAAACAGTGGAAATTTAAATTAAAAAAATCCCACTAACACATCAGGAAACTGTAATTATGGGGCACTGCAGCTATAATCACACACTATTCATGGAAACATGATGCCCTTATTAAATAACTTACATCATTTGGACAGCTTTAAGCACCAACTAGTCAATAAAGACTTGAAATATTACCCTTATTTCATGCAGGTTTAAGTTCTCAGGTTTAAATCCAGTAGACTCTAAATACATAATTAGTTTTTTTTAAAAGAACAGGTCAGTTAACTTGTTGGATATTAATTTTTTTTACCTTTACTTTCATTAGTTATAGAAGAATATTATAAACCGGCATTGCAACAGAGTGTACAATCATGCACAGACCTATCCCATCAATCCACAAGATCACTTATTTTTCCCAGTACATTATCTTCCACCTCTGCTCTTCCTCATTCTCCGTGCTGCCAAAAACCTTAACCATACTTTCTCTGCCTGGAGAACTTGATTTCTCTTTGTTGACTTCTTATTCATAAACTGCTGTACACTTCAACAATTGCAAAACTCCACCACCCACATCCGTTCCTGTGTTGCCCAAATCTTCTAAATTGCTGCAGTGGCTCCTAACCTCTAATGATCATCTCATTTTCAAGTCTCTTCATCATCCTGCCCCACCCTGATCTGCAAACTTCTCAAGTCTTATATTCGCATAGCTCATTTCGGTCTTGCAAATCTGATTTCCTCTGTATCTTTTTACCCTGCCAACAGTGACAGAACTTGGAGCTGATTTCATCCTACTTTCTGCATGTCCCTTCCTAATCTCTTCATCTCTCCACTTCTGCATCCATTTTTAAAAGCTTTCTTGTAGCACATGATTTATTTATGGCCGTTTCTGCCACTTTGATTCCATACTTCAGTTTCTGATCCATTAACTCAAAGCATCTATGAATGTTTGTTAATGTACAGATACTACATAGATACAAGTTGTTCTGCTGTTTACAAAACATTAACATCTGACTTGCTTCTCAGTGTTAAGCAGTTTATGTAGATGTGTTTCATGGACTGGAGGCCCGACACTTCCTTAAGAAGGAAAGGTTGGCAGTATGAGTCCCCTTAGGGCACTTACTGAATTTCTGATAGGCAGCTATACTACAAAATTGGCAGGAGCTTGCTAAGCACCTGGCCTTTTGTTTGTGGGCTCACGAGTGTGTGGTATCAACATGTACGATTCTAAAACATGAGAGAAAATCACATTTTAACAAAAAAAGCTTTTCCCCCTTAAATGATCATCCTGACTAAATAATAATTTTTATGGACCAATTTAATTAATTTTATATTATATAATTTTGATTGAAATATAAAATCTTCAAACTGACAATTTTGACTCATTTTTGTTACAGCAAACCTGCTAATCATTCACTAAGATGTTAGTTTGAGACTAGTATTCACTGTGTCAATGTTCATTAAATTGTGCAACTTTTGATGTGAAGCAACATGTTTCTAAAGAATGCCTATATAAACTCTTGTTCTAGTCAAATGTATGCTCATTGTCAAACAAATAATCAAATTCTTAATGTAACAGATTGTTTAAAATTAGCACAGACTTTGTGACAATAAGCGGAGCATACACATCAAGGAAATCTTAAATGATCTACATACTTCCTTGGGTATGTGTAAGATGACAAACTTCAAATAAGTAGTACTGCCTTGTCACTGTTGCTTAAAGTGAAATGTACTTGTGTATTAATCGCATACTGGGTGGAGGTAGGCAACCTGCCCTTTGATCAAAGGCTCAAGTGATGGTTTTACTTTACATCCTGTCTCTCTTTAAAATGACCCATTGCTGCAGGGATAAATTTCAGGATTTCTCTTTATACTGTGTATTTTGTTACTTATTGCATGCCATTACTCAAGGTATCAGGATATAATCCAAGCAATGTTTGTGGTCCTTTCACGTGGTGGCCATCGAAACCTTACCAATTCAAATCAACCATAAAGAATTTCACATGTTGAAAAAACATAGCTCCTTTAATTCAACAATTTCTAAAGGCATGCTCAGAATTTTGTTTCCCTTTCTATTTAAGCATTCAAAATTCATGACTAATTTGCAACGTTTAAATTTGAGTAACAAACTAATCTCCCAGGTATCCAGGCCAATGTTTAGCTCCTAATCAACATGACTAAAACAGGAAATTTGAGCATTATTGCATTCCTGTCTGTGGGACCTAGAAAGATTATAAAAAAGGACTAGGCCACTCAGTCCATCAAAGCCATCTGCTATTCAACATGAATGTGGCTAATCCTCAAAGCAATTATCCCATGCACTCGTCATGGTCCTTGACACTTTTAGCCTCCAGAAATGCAAGCAGGAACAGTCTCAAAACTGCAATTAGCTGACATACTGCCATGAACAGTTAGGTATCAAGACAATGGGAGAGGGTGGCTTGCAACCCCTCAAAAAGAATATTCATGTATGATTTGACCCACTAATTACTGGTTAAAACTTTAGCCTCAGAACATCTACTTTGATGCAAATATATATAGTATTCTCCAAGATTCCTCAAATAGGAACAACTGTTTTCCAAACGTACCCCATTAATCTCTCCATAATTCTGAGCACCTTCAACTCCAACAATGACAGTTCATAGTCCGAACAAACTTTTCCAGCATCATTTCCTTTTGGTTCTCTTATTAGTCTTATAAATCTCTTCCACACTTCCTTCAGTTTTCTGTTAATTTTTGTAGCGTAAAACCAGACAGTACTTCCACTGTGGTCTAAGCAAGATGCTACCATGAGCTACTGAATTTATGTTCCCATCATATATATTTCCTCACTCTAGTCTCATTATTTTGTAATTGCCCACATTAACTGTTGACTTCAACTCATTAGTCCCATTTATTAGTCCCATTTATCCAGATGCCTTTCTATTTGGTTTACTTGTTTTTCACTACAACAAAATTGGGACTGCAGTAATTCTGCATGCCTTAGAAGATGCACTGAGATTAGAACTTAATAGTTAGTATAATTAACAAGTTAATTCATTGTGACAAAATTAAAATTGAAAGTAATTCAGTCTATTTAATAATTAACAGTCCCAATCACATAAATAAATATTACAAAGCACAGTGGCACTATGTTTAACAGCAAAGTCAATTTTATATACTGATATGCATGAAATTTCATTTATTATTCAAACAATCCAGTTAGGCTGGTCTGATTTATAATCTGACTTTGCATACACTGGCCAGGGGATGGGCAGCTCACTGCTGCCTTCTTGGGGACTGTTGGGGATGGGCTGATCCTGGCCTTGACACTGCTGTTCATATCCTCTGAAAGTATAAAGATTGCAGAATACAGAAACATGTCGTCAAAGCTTTTCGTCTTGTGCTCATTAGTACAGATACAAGCATGACAAATTTCAAATGATCACAACAATTTATACTGCAGAGAATGGGTCCTGATTAGTTAGCAAAATAAAACTCTGATTGGCTAAGGAGTTGTCATGGAGAAAACAGGAGCTAAATCCAACCATCCTCTTGATGGATCAGCATGGATTCGACAGGCTGAATGACCTCTTCGTGAGCCATAAGTTTCTCTGATCAAACAAAAGGGTCTTGTGGCTTCACAATGGAAAGAATTCAATTGTTGAATGCCAATGTGTGTACTAATCTGATTTTAATGATTCTGTTATTCTGATGTACAGTCAGATCTGTGAAAGAGTGTGGAAACTATGTCAGTCAGAACTATTGAGTACATTACATTGAGATGAAAATGGGTGTCTCAGAGATGTTCATTAATAAATATTCTAACTTTACTTTGAATATTTTATACAATATAATTACTACCAATTTTGCTCCAAAAGACAGACCAGTTTTCTGTGCAAACTTTAATGAACTATGCTATGAAAAATAACAACATAGACTGGATGCAACAAATTATAGAAGTCCACAGCTGCTATAAAGCTATATAAGCAATGGATGTATTTGTTGCACATCATGTTCCATGTCCTTGCGTCACAATACACCTTGCAAAACCACAGATCCATTAATTTACTTAATTCAGGATTTTTCAATTAAAAAGAATGCAAAGCAGCCACTTTCCTTCTTAAAGGAAATCTTTAAGACATAATGAATAGTTTATTAACATATTATGGGTAAATGATACAAAGAATTTTACAAATGAAAACATTTGAGATGAATTAGTAAACCAAAAACTAATCTTCAGTAATGCTTAAGAAATTAAGTCAGCTTCTTTTTGGCAATTTTCAGCATTTCTCAAATACAAAAAAGAGTATTTTTTTCATATTGAACTCATTAGATGAATAAAAACTTCAGGAAAAAAACAACATTGATACAGCCTGACTGGAGAGTGCTGATTGGTTGGTATGTACACTGATTGATATGCACTGCCACAAAGAATGCAACAGTGATGACTGACAGTTAACTGCTATGCTTCATTTGAATTTTAAACCCCGATTAGTCAGGGCATTGCCCTGAGAAATGAACCAGTCAATTGCTGTCACTTATTTTGTTGAAGAATATTTTCCAATCCCCTCTAGCTATAGGTGAGAGCAGCTAATATTGCACCATTGTTTCCAAAGGAAGAAAGGAGCAAACCCAGTAATTGCAGGCCAACCTAATCTTACATTACTGAAGGACAGAGCAAATTTTCATTTAGAAAAACACGAATTAATTAAAGACACATATACCTACTAAAAGAAGATTAGGTCTGACTGAAACAAATTACTTTTTTGAGATAGTAATAAAGACGGTTCACGAGGACAGTGATGTAGTCTATATGCATTTTGACAAGGCTTTTGATAAGTTCCACAGGACAGGCTAGTCAGGAAAGTAACAGTCCACATCATTGAACTAGTGGTAACTAGGAAGCAAAGGGTAACTGTTAATGAGGTTTTTGTCATTCCACTGGGGCATGGCCAGGCTCTTCAAGGTTTTTTGTTTTTTGCTGTATATAGCAATGATTGTGGGGGGATAATTTAAAAGTTTGCAGAGAACAGAAGAAAATGACCACGTGGCTTACGATGAGGAAAACTTGACTACTGACAGCTATCAATGAATTTCAGGCAGATGGAACAGTGGCAAATGGAGTCAGATAAGTGTCAAGTAATCCATTTGGTTAAAGCTAATGACAAGGAACAGAAGAAATGGGAGCAGGAGGCCATTTGGTCCCCTGAGTCTTCCCCAATATTCAATTACATTATGGCTGATGCAATTTCCCAAACTATCTCCATATCCCTTGATGCCTTTGATAATTAGAATTCTATTGTTCTTTGTCTTTAATAATTCAAGAGAATAGGAATCAATGTTAGGCTACTGAAAAGTATAAAGGATAAGAGGGACCTTGGAGCATATGTCCATGGCTCCCCGAATGCTGCTGTACAAGTGGATAAAAATGGTCAAGAAAGCTCAAGGTGTTCTTTCTTTTATTAAGCAAGGCAGAGAGTCTAACAGTAGGGTGATGATAATTCGGAAAGTCTGGATATACTTGGATTGTTTTATATGGAACAGTGGAGGTTGAGGGGAAACTGAATTGATAAAATGAAGGGGTTGAGATATTATGAATAGGAAGGTCCTATTACGCTTGGATGGATTACTCTTGGTTGATGGGTCCATCATCAGGGGGCATAGATTTAGGTGATAGAGTTCAAACTTGGAGAAGATCGGAGAAGAAACATTAACCAAAAGTGTGGTAGGGATCTGTAAGTATTGTTTGAAAAGGTGGGACAAGCAGAAACCCTCATAACACTTTAAAAAGTACATGGAAATACATTTGTCCATAACTCTGTGTGTTACAGCACTTCAAGATTTGAAATGTGGAATTAGTCTGGATATTCCTTTTGAATGGCACAGACACAATTGAGTGGTCTTCACCTGTGCAGTAAATTCCTATAATAATTTTTTCCATACTTTGGGCCTGAATATAAGTTCCATCACCTCAAGAAAGCTTCTGGAGTGATTTCATCTGCTCTATAATCGATGTGACCACACTCTTGCTCATTTTAATTCACCATAAACCACAGTGCCTTACTGCCACTCTTTCATCCAGCAAAGGCCTCTTAAAAAACCCATATCTTCAATCCTTCAGTCTCCAACTTTAAGCTTTCCTGTCTCCTACTTAACTCCTTTGCCATTTGTAAAGCAACCATGCTGTTTCTCTGTACAAGTAATGCTATAAACAAATAAAAAAAAACAGACTTGTTCCATCCGGGCTTCACTAATACTCTTGTTAGTTCAAATCCCTCTTTCGCATTTAATTTATTTCAATGCATGTGCTACCACATTGAAATAAACTTGTTTTATTCAAAAAAAACACTCTCCTCACTGTCCCTGCCACCAAACACAGTCAACACAAATGGCATTGGTTATGATCAAGAGCTGAAACATACATAGGGGCAAGGTGCAAGCAGGAAATAGGAAAATTCAAGCTGTAATTATTACCTAAAAGAAAGGAAGGAAGACTTATATAACGCTTTTCATGACCACCGGATGGCTCAAAGTACTTTACAGCTAACAAAGTTCTTTTTGAAGTTTAATTGCTGTTCTAATGTAGGAAACAATACAGTCAATATGTGTGCAGCAAACACCCACAAACAGCAATTCGATAATGACCAGATAATCTTTTTCTTTGTGATGGTGATGGCAGGACAGGGATTGGCCAGGCCTCAGGTGTAACTCCCCTACTCTTCTTCAAAATAATGTTATGTGATCTTCCACATCCACCCTAGCAGGTTTTATGGACCTAAGGTTTTATCAGAAGGATGGCACATTCTATACTTCAACTGGAGAAGCCACACTGAAAATTAGCACAGGTCTCAATATTCCTGCTTCAATTCTCTCATCTACATTTCTGCCAAATATGCATGTTTTGCTGAAGATAGAATGGTCTAGAGGTGAAATACACTAAATACTGAATTTTATACCAGCATAAAATGATGGGAAAAGACCACCCCTCCCTGTAGTGTCTTGAAGCCCAGAGAAAGTGAATTAATCATTTCAGAGTTATTTAACAATACTGTGCTGCAGCTCCTTCCTCATGAATAATTTTAAGTGACATGAAACATTTTCTACATTAAACGCAAAGAATAAGTTGTAATTGAGACTTTCCAGGAACTTAATTCAGGTAGGATCCTTACAGGCAGTACAGCAACTTCTTGAACAGCAGTCTGCATTTCACTCAGGCCCAGTGGTAAATGACAGTCTGGTTATTTCCAGGCACATATTACAAGTTTTACAATGGAAGTGCTGTCAATGCTGTCATTTTTAATATTTTAAAACTGTAAATCAGTACCTGTTCAAAAACTCCTATTTATAGAAAAATTATCCAGTTACAATACTCTTGAAATGTTCAAGTTTGGTTGTACTGACACTTGGAGATGGGTTAAAGTCAAAATATTTTTCAACAGGTTTCCCGAGCTCAGCTTTGTTTAAATAAAAACAATTCCTGACGAGGGTGGATATGGTCAAGAATGCATTCATATGTGTATAACGGGTTATTACAAACTATGAACGTAAAATTATGTACCTATGGAAATGAACAGTGTATTGTAAAGCAGCTTGTGCTGGCAGGTAGCGTTGTTGTGTTCCGTGTACCTGGAGCAAGTGGTAATGAACAAAGTGGGGGTTTGAATGAAGTTTTTGTGCATAAATACAAATTACTAGATGGTGACAATGTAAGTTATGTCTGTATAAGAGCTGCTTGTGGAACTAAGGTACAATTCAATAGGTATTAAATCTATAATTAACTATTTTCTAAAATGGTGAACTTTGTTATATTAGCAAACACTAACATACTGCTAAACTTCACATACGACTCATTTGTAATTCTCATTACCTCCTGTTCCCTTTCAGGATTTTTGATTTATTCTTTCTTCCTTTCAGGAGTTCACATCAGAGAGAGCTGAATGTTTACTCGTTAGTTTTATCAGACTTTTATAACCAGATAGGGTAAAAGTTGACCATCTCTAAGTCCTGAAAAACTTAACGTCCTTAATGCACTCAGACATTTGAACCCCACCTTAAATATGACCGGTATACTCCTAACAACAACACAATGCACTGATATCATTAACATAGTGAACATCCCAATGGATGAAATTTATCACCGAGTCACAAGATAGTTGAAGTGCGATTTAAGGAGCAGCTTAAATGACAAAAGAATGGTGAAACTATTTAGAAAGAAAGATTCAGTCCATAGGATCTTGGCAATTGAAGGCACAACCACCAGACATGGAGAATCATTATCTTGAGTGCCTTTTCGCAAGCCTTCCTGGCCATGGCATGGAATGGTATTAAGCCTCCCTTCTTGAACAATGGATTTTGTTTTCCAATCATATGCCTGCAGCAATGAATGCAATCCCTTCTTTCAGATGATACAAACAACTTGGCTGAACTACCTAGTCTCAAATTGAACTAGAAAATATACATTTAGTTGTTCTTTTATGAAATAATGAACAAAACAAAATTGTTCAGTATGCTACAGAAGATAGCTGTCTGGGTGTTAAGACTTGTGGAAAAAGGCACAATATAATATTGAATATGTATGCTAGCATTCCCACAGGGAGGTGACAGAAAGTTAGCATGAATCACCCCAATAAGCCTTCCAACCAACACATCTTGTAGGGTTTGGGATCAGCAGCTCAGCTCAGGACTTCTTCCATACAATACCAGAACTAGGAGAGAAAGTGCACCACAGTCACTGTGGATGTCAACAAACAGTACACTGAGAAAACTTTCAGTGGTTGTCTTTTGGATGATGTGGTAATGGCATAAACCCGATTTGAGAGATTCAAAGAGCATCTTACATTTAGAGAGGTGACAATACAAGAGGTTTTAAGGGAAACAGAGCTTAGAAATATGATGGTAATATGTGAGATCAGAAGAATCAGGAGTTTGTTTTTGAGAAAGAGATAATGATGATGCCTTGAAAAGACGTACCACGTTATTTAGGAGAGGAAATCAATTAAGCCGTCAGTCAATATTTAGGAAGCAGGTGTGTTGTGGAGCAGAATCATTGATCTAACTATAGTTTCAATAGTAAAGAGGCTTGTGGTATTTATGCATTTGCAGTTGGAGTTAAGTCACAGACATGCTCTTATATCAATTGCTAATGTTGACATTAGCGTTAATACCAATAAATGTCAAACTTATGATTTCATGTTTAGTCACACCAATGAACTCACTCACGGCCGTGCCTGTACTTGTACACATCAATCCTGTCCAAGACAGAAACCTAGCAAGTTTCAAACCAGACAGACAGTAGCACCTGGTACAAACTCATTTCCAAAAACAATCATATAATTGACTTGGCTTGCAAGCTTGTAATGTCACAAATAAAGGAAATATTCTCTTTACAATTTACGGTCACGCAGCAACGGCAATGAAAATGCTAAACGTACCATGTCAGCCAATACTATTGATTAGCAAAATCAGATCTGAGCAATTGACAGATTGGCAACATTGGTAGAATTTTGGAGCCATGATAATATCTCTGATATGTGTCCTAAGGAATCCAGTTCAATGGTTTTATGAAGGTTGACGGATATTGGTTTCCAAATCAGGGTTAGGTACCTTGGCAACTGAAACTAGGCAATGCATTTAGTTTCAGAGGTTAGTTTCATGACAGCTCCAAGTAGTCATTTCCTCATGTTGATCAAACAATGCTGATCAAACATAAGTGGAACTCCCAAAATAACAAAGACTAGCATTCTTCTTTGGAGAAAATAATTTTAGCTTGATTCAGAGACCAGGAAAGGTTTAAATCACAAGCATGAGGATAATTCCATCAATTCAAACACTTCTTGCTACCTTGCTTTATGCAATAAAGTGAAACAGTATTAACAGAATTAAAGTCTGGAAGCTTTTTTTGTCATTCAAAATCTCTGTATCACTCCCCAAAGGGTTGATGATATACTGAAGATGGTTGAAATACCCACTGCGTTACTTATCTTAAAATGAAAGATTAAAACAGTAATGGAAGTATAATTTATTAATTGCAGGAAAGAGCTTGTAGAGTTATGCAATTGTTGATGATCAGATAATTGTTCAAAAGCATTCAAAGTAATTGCTAAACTATTAATTCAACACAGCAATTTGTCAGTGGTACAAAACTATAAATCACACTGATTGTGTGAAAGTTTCTCTCCTGTACCAACAAAATTCAACAGGATCATTGCATAGTTCAGTGTAACCATGACATAGAAACATTAGAAAATCATGCACAATACAAATAATTTTAGAGAAATGGGATTGATGTGCCCAGGAGCCAAGCTGGAGTGAAGCCATTCAGCCTTCACGGCTGTGAGAACAGAGCTTTTAACTACCAGGCCTCAGTTTTTGACTGGAGGCTATTTCCCAAGTGAATCTGGTAGGATAAATAATGTTGTTGACAGGTAGGAATGGAGTTTAAGGCAGCAACGGCTGTGACTGGGGACCAATGAAATGGTCTCCAACTTTAAGCCTAATGCTTGAGCACAGAATAAAAGCCAGAAGCCGGGTAAGCCAAAGATTATCTTCTGCAGCAGTATTCCTGTTCTTGATGGTTCACAGAGAAAGCTGCTTTTGAAAATTATACCTTTCTTAGCTTATCATGCTCCTGAATCCATTTAGCCTGATACCAGATATCTTTGAGTTAAGACTGTAGTGGATCACAATTATGCAGTTATGCAATTATGCAAAAATTTGTGCAGTTTTGGTCACCTTAAAAGAGGTGGGAAATGTATCAGATGGGGTTAGAGGTTTATGGAATGTACTGTCTTTTGCGCAAGGTTGGACAGATTGAGCTTGTTTGCACTGGAATGTAGAAGAGTGAGGGGTGACTTGATTTTAAGTACATAAAGGTCCTAAAGCCTCTTAAACAAGTTGGGTGTGGGCATTATGTTATATCTTGTGAGTGAATACAAATCTAGTGGGCACTGTTTGAAATTAGGTTATCGTCTTTTAGGGTATAGAGGAGAGGTCTCTTCTCTCAGGGCAGTGGGAGAGTTTGGAACACACCACCTCAGAAGGTGTTAGACATGGGGTAATTTAATATTTTTAAAGTGGAGGCTTTAAAAATATTAAATTACATTATTGTTAGGTAATGAAATCAAAGGTTATCAGGAGTGGAATTCAAAATACCAGCAAATCAGCAACGATCCTACTAAATGGTGGAGTAGACTTGAGCAGCTGAATAGCCTACTTCTGCTCTCAATTTGTATGTTTGTATGTAAAGAGGGGGAGAAAGGGCAGAGACAGATAGAGATAGCCTGTCTGTATTGTTTGCGAACAGATGGCTGATTGAAGCTCATACTCATGCTCAGATTAAAGAAACCAAATTGTTGAAGGTTTAAACGAGTTGGAAGATTTGCTTAGGGAGTGGAACTGTAAGGTAACCAACCCAGTGAGAGGAAGTTCAGGGGCTTGAACGTTCTGGCTGGAAAGCTGAAAAGGAAGTATGCCATCAGGAGATGAGAACAGCTAGTCGTCAATTCAGAGAGGAATCAGTATAAATGTATAAAGAAACTGTCCATCATTTTAAAGGTTAAGTGGGCAAGCTCACCTTGAATTTATAGAGTACAAGTTGCCAAATGAATAATATTCAGATAATTTTGCTTGAAAAGTTTGTTCAATACAGTCAAAGAATTAAAACTTGGCATCTTATAATGTGATCCATTCAGTCAGTCACAGGAAATTCAAGTGTCATTTTTCAAGTTATCATTCTCTACACTCTCTATCTTAACAATATTTATCAAAGGGCCTTGCTATCTTTTAGCAAGTGTCCTGCACTCTATCTAAAAAGAACCACTTAAAGTGCATTATGTCAAGAGAGAGAGGCTCAACTATGAAGTGCATTTTAACTGCACTAAAATTCCTATCAGCATCCATGTTTACAATGTTCAAGTGATGCAATCAGTGTTCAATACCCGATGTTTTTCTGAATGAAAATTTACAAATCTAAATATATGAAATGGTAAGCTTGGACCAGCCTCATTACCAATCAGTAAAATTATTTTTGGCCACATGATACAAGAAAAATAATTCCACAAAATTCTAACTGATACCTCCAGAACTAAGCAGAAGTTCCAGATCAATACCAAGATAGCACACTGATCCAAAATGAATCTCTATAAGAACCTCTATTTTCATAGGCCAAAATAATTTCTGGACAAACATCATAGAACTGTAAAAAAAATTTATATCAAAAATCTCACAAGGTTCAGATTCAGTTATCTATAGCGATCTTGATTCTTCAATTGTGTTTCCTTCCATTCAATCGTAACGATACAGCAAACTAGAATTAGTGATCTTTATTATGATGCAATCTTTATTTTTATATCTACCCATTACAAATTAATCGTAAAGGGTCAATACCATTGTCAATTGACGTATTCAATGTTCAGGTTTTGTTGGGTAGAAGTATTTTTCAAGTTAAATTTAATGCACATTCCAGCATGGAATCTGTTTGGCAATGATGTGTATTAGCTTTTGAACACATATTTAATCCTTCTTAATTCAGTAGCTCATGACTTTTAGAAATGCAGCTATCTCTACAAATTAGATAATTTCACAGGAATTGTAAATGTAACTACCTTTAGTATCTGCCACATAAACAACATTGTAGAAAATCTGCTATATCCATGCAAAGCAAATATCTGGGCACAAGTCTTTGAAGTAAATTATCCATGACTTGATCAGGTTAGGGTAAAAGGTCATGTAGCAACCTTTTCAATGAAGTAGTATGGTGATAAACTAGCATTCAACTTTAGGGCCAATTTTCCTTCTTTGACCTTCACTTCAATCGTCCAAACCTGTTTCTTCACATTTCCGCAGTGAAAATTGGCCATGACTTCAGTTCCTGATTTCAAAAGTAGTGTCACTTGTAGAATAAGTTGCTAATGAATATCAAGGTAACAAGTAACAACATATATGCCTAATAGCCAATGATCTGAAAAATGTGTTGCTGGAAAAGCGCAGTAGGTCAGGCAGCATCCAAGGAGCAAGAGAATCGACGCTTTGGGCATAAGCCCTTCTTCAGGAAAGGCTTATGCCTGAAACATCGATTCTCCTGCTCTTTGGTTGCTGCCTGATCTGCTGCGCTTTTCCAGCAACACATTTTTCAGCTCTGATCGCCAGCATCTGCAGTCCTCATTTTTTCCTAATGGCAACTGATACATATCTTCAGTAGAATGTGTCAATATTAGCATCTTGCTGCCACGGCCTTAAGTTTTTTTTTACATTTCCAGAAGTACTGTTTTGAATTATTTCTCACCTGCTCTGCTGCAATATCAGTTTCTAATTGATATTTCTTTCAAAGGCAATGTGGACAGAGAGAGAGAGAGAGAGAGAGAAGCAGTGACACAAGAACAACAAACAGTAGAAAATGCACAAAGAAACACTGCACAAAGAGAAGAACATTTGAGTATTACAGCATCCAGTGCAATATGATCTGAGAAGAGAAAATCCAAGCTCTCACCCCTCAGAACAAAACTGTAGCTTTGGTTCATGTGTACTGTTACGCCCATATGCCCTCCTCATCATCCTATTGGTCGATGTGTTTGAGGACATGCATGGCAGCATTGGAATGAAACAAAGAAAGGGTTAGTCAGTTTGGTGCATTAGAACATTTTTATCTCTGTTGGTAGAAATGTGAGTTTGTTTAAAATAAACAGCCAGCAGCTTCAGCACAAAGACAAACAAACATAGAGATTGTCCCCAACGGAACCTACAAAACAGAAGCCAAAGCCAAAACAAGCAAAGAGTAACCGGAATCCATGTTATAGAGGTGCTTACCCAGTGCAAGCATTTAGAATTTTAAGGCTACTTCTTAGCTGTTTTATAATCTCCATACATTCTATAATAAACAAATACTGCATAACATTATAAATTAGACAGTGCATTTTCATGATGGTTTCCAATACTTCCCACAAGATGTTCAATTTAAAAAATTGTGCAATTTAATTTTCAAAATTTTTATGCAATTTCTTTAAAACATAAAAACAAACTGCAAGTCCAAATTGATTTCAAGGTCTATCACAGCAGAGATGTGATGAAGCATTCTTGGTGATTAACGTGCAAGAGATTTCAAGTTTGATTTAGCAAAACACCAATTAAACCTGGTCAATCCAGGTTTAAGTTCAGCTACGACCACATCTCCAACCCAGAGATTAAAATGAGCAGTGTGGATGTACATTTTGGCCAGGCTGGATTTTTACTGCACTCCTTTATAAGTCACTTGCTTCTAATGAAACAAGTACGGCCCATTTCACACGCTAACGCTTATCTTGTTACTGTCTCAGATCAGTTTGCTTTAATCCCTAATCACAAATTGCAAGATATCTTCTTTCTCTTGGCATTGATGATTCAGAGACTTTATTTTTTAGAAATGAAACAGGGTTTTAATTTTGAAATTACAAGAATGCAAAAATATTCACACAGCTTGTTCTTCTTATTAGAATTAAATGAACTAATGCTGCAAGTATGAAGGATGCCCAAAAATTCTATACACCCCTCAAAAAATTGCCCTGCCATCATTGTGAACACTGGACAACGCAATATGACTCAGGAAATGTCCTATTATCTTTTAAACAGAGATTTGTGATACTTCCCAGATTCTTTAGCCTTCTCATTTTGAACTGCTTTGTAAATGCAATATTTCAAATCACTTCCTTCTGTAAATATTCTACAAGTGATGCACCAAGCTTTGACTGAGGCAGCTTACGGATGTAGAGAAAAAGAAATTTTAACACAAATTTCATCCCTATTAAAAACTAGAAGAAGCTGACACCAGCTACAAGAAAAATCTGACTATACAAAATCATGCTTCCCAAACTATCTGATAATATAAAGGCATTTAATAAAGTCCCACATATGTATCTTATTTGGGATTAAGGAGATGACCATAATGGGCACTTAATTGGATAAGGGATAGGACATGGAAAGTATAGATAAACAGTTATATTCCTGATTGGAAAGGCATTTGTTCTGGGGTCTGACAGAGATTACTTTTCTTGATATATATCACTTGGTGCAGAGACTACACTTTTAAGTTTGAGAATGAAACAAAGCTTGACAACATGATAAACAATGAAGGGGATTGCAGATTTCAGGAGGACTTAAGCTGGTGATACAGACAGACTAATGGCAGTACAATTTAAATGCTGATAAATGTGACATGATGCACTTTGGATAACAAGACAGAAAAACAATATAATTTGCATTGTATTATTATGAGCAGGATACAAGACCATAAGGAAGGCACAGTGGTACTGTCCCTACCTTTGGACTAGTAGGCCCATGTTCAAGTATTGACTGTTCAAGAGGTACTTCTTAAGGCAGCTGAACAGGCTGATTAAAAATATCTACAACACAGAGATTTTGGAATTGCCTAGTAACGCTTATTTGAAGATGACAGAGCAAATTACTGTGATGGTTCAAAAATCATAGAAACATGGAAGCAGGAATAAGCCAATCAATTCTTTGAAAATATAATATTGATACTTAAGGCTTAAAAAAGAATGCAAATTCAAAAACAAAGCTAAGCAAATCATGGGTTATACCTCACCTGGAGTTATGTATATTTCTGGACCCACATTTTAGAAAGCATATCAGGATCTTGAAATGGGTACTAACAATGCTTAGCTGGATGATAACAGGAATAAGAAACTTCAGTTCCATAGAGAATGAGATGCGCAGATTGTTCTCTTTAGAACAGAAGAGATTACAACACAATCAAATTGTGAAATTTAAAATTATAATAGGTTGAGACAGCAAGTAGGGAGGGATTGTTTCCTCTGCCTTGTGGGTCAATAGCAAGAGGTCACAGATTTAAAATAGTTGCCAAAAGAACACAAGAGAAAATCAAGATTTTTTTAAATGGAGGGTAGTTAAGATTTGACAGGGTGATAGAACCAGATCCTACAGGAAATTTCAAAAAGCAATTGGACATAAACTTAAAGAGGATCAATTTAATGAGGACTGGGCAACAGTTGGGATGTGAAATTAAACTGGACAGCTCTTTCAAATAGCCAAATAGTCTCCTTCTGTGCTGTAACATTCTATAATGGATTTCTGGTCGATTAAAGTCAAAGACAAATGGCTCTGGTTGCTTCCAGTTACAAATACTAACAGAATTGATTAATTCTGACAGTCTTTAATTCTAGTAAATGGTCATTCTTTGCTATGTTACTGAATTAGATTTAATTTTCTAATCAACCTAATCAGAGATTTTGTTATACACCTCAGGAGCAGATGGGACTTGAACCTGAGTCTCTTGGTTCAGAAGTAGATACATAAGCACACTATCACATGAACCCTATGTTACTTTTTAAATAGAATAATATTTAGATTCCATGGATGATTAAATGGGCTATATTACAAAGATCTCTAGTTTGCTTATGTTCACCTATAGTTTAAGAACAAAAGAACAGGAGTGGACCAATCATTCTTGACCTTTAAACATTTGCATCTCTCAGTTTCATTAATATGCTTTTGCTCTATATTCTTTGATACCCTTAATTGATGAAAAATATTCATCTCAGTTCTCAAAAAATGCATGTGCATCAATGCATAAATCCCTCTGGCTACAAGATAGTCCCTATGTCTCAATGCTGAAGTATTTTGAGTTGTCTTTCTCAAATCCACAGTGAATTTTCCCTGCTGCCACCAACATTCAGTATTGTTCATTCTAATCTGACTCTATTTGCAAAAGTGGATGTACAACACATTACTCCTTCTCCAAATTATTATATATGGTGAAAAGCTAAAGGTCTCAGTTCAATCCTGAGGGAAGGTCATCAGTAACCCTGTCAAATTCATTCTCTTCAACTCATTCTCACCAACACAATATGACATCAAACGTATTCTAGAAGTCTGCGTAGACATCAACCATGATACTTTGTGACTTTCCAAAGGAAAATAACCTGCAGAAATTTATTTTCATAACTTGAATTGAACATCAGGTCGTGGAGGTTTGTCTATATCAACAACAGCATTTTTAAAAAAATTACATTAAATTCCTCTGTTTGATGCTGCTATGGGTGTCCTTGCATTTTGTCTTTTTCCTCCACTGTGGAAATGGAGATAAAGTACATATTTAATAAATCTACTACTACTTCATTATCCACTATTCTCCAGTTGTAGCTGTCCTTAAAAGGCCCATATTCATGGCAGAAGATGAGGTGCTGGAGATCTAAAAATATGAAGGTACTAAGTCCCCAGGACCTGATTAAATATATCATAGGGCTTTGTGGGAAGCTAAGGAATAAATTACAGGGCCGGAAATTTTAGCAGAGATACTTGCATCATCTACAGCCACAGGTGAGATGCCAGAAGACTGGAGATTGGCTAATGCTGTGCCTTTATTTAAGAAAGATTGCAAAGAAAAGTCTGGTAGCTACAGATCAGTCTGTCCTACATCAGTGGCGGGTAAGTTTTTGGAGGGGATTCTGAGAGGTAGGATTTACCTGAATTTGGAGAGACAAGGACTGATTAGGGACAGTCAGCATGGCTTTGTGGGGAGGGGGGAGGAAATTGTGTGTCTCAAACTTAATTGTGGATGTAATCAAGAAGATAGATAAATGCAGAGTGGTAGATGTTATCTACGCGGACTTTAGCAAGGCCTTTGGTAAGGTTCTGCATGGTAGACTGGTTAGTAAAGTTAAATAACATGGGATCCAGGGAGAGGTAATCAACTGGATACAAAATTAGCAGTAGGAAACAGAGGGTAGTGACAGAGGGTTGTTTCTCGGACTAGAGGCCCGTCCAGATGTCTTTTAAATGTTGTAACTGTACCTGCATCAACCATTACCTTTGGCAATTCATTCCATATACTCATCCCTGTGTGAAAATTGTGCCCCTCAGGTCTTTTGTAAATCTTTTCCTTCTCACCTTAAAACTATATCCTCCAGTTTTGAATTCCCCTACCTTGGAGAAAACAGCTTTGGTATTCACTTTATCTATGCTTCTCATGATTTTCTGAATCTCTATGAGATCACCCCTCAACCTCCTATGCTTCAGAGGAAAAAGGCCCCAGTCTATCCAATCTCTCTTTTCAACTCAAACACTGTGACCAGCAATGTTCTGCAGGGATCAGTACTGGGTCAGGTGTTGTTTGTCATTCATATAAACGATTTGGATGAGAATATAGGAGGCATGATTAGTAAGTTTGCAGATGACATCAAAACTGATGATGTAGTGGATAGTGAAGAAGATTATCGAAGAGTACAACGGGGATCTTGATCAGCTCAGCCAATGGACCGAGGAGTGGCAAATGAAAGTTTAATTTAGATAAATGCAAGGTATTGTATTTTGGTAAGACAAACCAGGACTTTCACAATCAATGGTAGGGCCCTGGGGAGTGTTGTCGAATAGTGAGACCTATAGATTCATGTACATAGTTTCCTGAAAGTGGCGTCACAGGTATACAGGGCAGTGAAGGCAGCATTTGGCACACGAGCCTTCATTGGTCACAGCACTGAGTATAGGAGTTGGGATGTCATGTTACGGCTGTGCAGGACACTAGCGAAGCCACTTTTGGAGCACTCCGTACATTTCTGGTTGTCCTGCTATAGCAGGGATATTATTAAATTGGAAAGGGTGCAGAAAAGATTTACAACAATGTTACCATGACTAGAGTTAAAAATCACACAACACCAGGTGATAGCCCAACAGGTTTATTTGGAAGCACTAGCTTTCGAAGCACGGCTCCTTCATCAGGCATCTAACGTTAGACAACCACCTGATGAAGGAGCAGCACTCCGAAAGCTAGAGCTTCCAAAGAAACTTGTCAGACTATAACCTGGTGTTCTGTAATTTTTAAACTTTGTACACCCCAGTCCAACACTGGCAGCTTCAAACTATGACTACCGTGACTAGAGTGTTTGAGTTGAAAAGAGAGATTGGATAGACTGGGGCCTTTTTCCTCTGAAGCATAGGAGGTTGAGGGGAGATCTCATAGATTCAGAAAATCATGAGAAGCATAGATAAGGTGAATACCAAAGCTGTTTTCTCCAAGGTAGGGGAATTCAAAACTTGAGGATATAGTTTTAAGGTGAGAAGGAGAAGATTTACAAATGACCCGAGGGGCACAATTTTCACACAGGGATGCGTATATGGAATGAACTACCAAAGGTAATGGTTGATGCAGGTACAGTTACAACATTTAAAAGACATCTGGACAGGTATATGAATAGGCAGAGTTTGGAGGGATATGGGTCGGGTGCTGGCAGGTGGGACTAGTTTGGGTTGGGATATCAGGTTGGCACGGATAAGTGGAATGGAAGAGTCTATTTCTGGGATGTACATCTCTATGACTATGAGAGTACATGGAAAAAGAAGGCAGGTTTACGGAAAGGAAATCATGCTTGATAAAATTACTGGAATGTTTTGAGAACATTACTAGTAGCGTTGATAAGAAGGAGTCAGAGCATGTGGTTTACTTGGGCTTTCAGATTCTCTTGATGAGGTCCCACATCGGAGAGGAGAGGAGAAACTAAAGTAGGACATAAATTCTAGACTAGGTGTCATCAATGCCCACCATCCCTCTTGGTGTACCCTGACCCCTGCCCCAGTCAGCCAGAGTAGAAAATAGAGTTCATTTGATTAGATTAGATTACTTACAGTGTGGAAACAGGCCCTTCGGCCCAACAAGTCCACACCGATCCACCGAAGCGCAACCCACCCATACCCCTACATTTACCCCTTACCCAAAACTACGGGCAATTTAGCATGGCCAATTCACCTGACCCGCACATCTTTGGACTGTGGGAGGAAACCGGAGCACCCGGAGGAAACCCATGCAGACACAAGGAGAACGTGCAAACTCCACACAGTCAGTCGCCTGAGTCGGGAATTGAACCCGGGTCTCAGGCGCTGTGAGGCAGCAGTGCTAACCACTGTGCCACCGTGCCGCCCACTGATAACGGATTCTACATTATATTGACATTCTCAGGTCATGAGACCATTTAGATTTAAAGGGACTGCTTCTTAAGAGTTGGACTTGAGACCTTGTCAGCATCATATGGCTCGCTCGCATAAGCAGTGATATAGCACCAAAAATACTGTTCCTGTCAACCAGCATACATCCCACTAATTACGCAGAAAAGTGCACAAATACTCCTTACTGAAACTCATGTAAAGGGGTATAACTCCAGCTTCTGAGTAACACTTGACCTACTGAAGTTACAAAATAGTCTTGGATAAAAACAATAATTTTTTTCTTCACCATCAAATGGCAATGAAAATAATCCATCATAATACCTTTAGCTACAATGACCATATCTAGAAAAGAGATAAACTCAGATGACAAGGCATTTCCACAAAGTAATGGAAACATGTTAAATTCTTCAAGAATAGATCACTGCAATTAATAAACTTTTTAGGTCTGTATTAACCTGGAACATGTTGTGCAACTATTTGCTTGAAAAAGTAATCTTTGAAGCATTGTGATAAAACAGTGGATGCCTATAATCCCGTCAATTGGCATACACTAATTACTTTCTGGTTTATTAAGATAAGGGAACAGACCTTTAATACATCATTCCATAGTAAACTGAGAATGCCTAACTTCATTCAAATTGGTTTTAAATACATCCAAAACTGTAAAGATCTCTTTGCATCTTGTTGTGAATAATAGAAAAGTTTCAAAAGGTTAAAACAGGAACATAATGAATGTTACAGTGCAGGCACATGTATTAAGTACCATTATTCACAAAATGAGCTTTCCTTTCTCAAACTTAATTAACATCACAATTCAGATGATGAATGAGTACAGACATCAAGCACTTCCAGTTTTTGTAACAAATTTGCCTTGTTGACTGAGCTAAGAAGCAATTATGGCGAAATTTGAGATTGTGTCATCAATGACTGGCAATATCTTTTCTAATTTGTTATGAATGCAAAATAGAAATAGCCACATGGTCAGTACCAAGTGACCCCAACAGAAAATCATGACTGTTTATAGGCAAGACCTGTAAAGGCTCACCTGATCAGGAGAGGGTCGATGGTTACTATGTTGTGATCTTGCCGGTGAACGATGGTGATGGTGGTGATGGTGATGGTGGTGATGGTGATCTTCATCATAATTATCTGCCATAAGTTTCATCCGATTTTGTGTCTAAGGAAATAAGAGTAACACATTAAATGATCTAATCTTTCAAATCACTTATTAGATAAAAGCCAAAAGGTTTTTGATAATGAAAATAATCCAAAGCAGAGTCAATTACAAAAACCAAAAGAGGAATGAAAGGAACTGCATGCTGGACTTCAGCTTTCAATCTTGTCTTTTATTCTGTAAGAGTACCATTGAAATGAAAAGAAAATGTTTTATTAACAGCCAATGAATCTTCGCTTAGTTATACAATATACTTGACTATCATCTAGTCTTGCAAGAACGAACAAGGTTAGAAAAAGAGTGAATACTTGAAAAAAGGCAACATCGGATTCCAAATAGCAAAAGTTTTAATTTAATTGTCTTCAAAAGAAGATCCAAAAGGAATAAAATCATCCTACTTTGACAGCTAGAGGATAACCTGGTTAATTAAAATTAATCCTAGAAAATAGCACAAAAATAAAACGGCATACAATAATATGTTCCATCATAAGTCTTGGGTGTGTACCCAGGACATCAATCATTTGCCTTCCTTCATCTGGAAGCAGGATACAGCATTAGCATTGGATTCAATGTTGTCTATCATTAGAAACAATGTGCAGTATCTCACACTGCGTATTTTTAAATTCATTCCTCTTCTCAGTTTTTGTTCCATTCAGAATAGTTAGGTCATCAACAATAAAATATCTGAATCTTTCAATAACATGCTTCCCTATTATCAACAGCATATTTTTATTCAGGAAGCTTGCTTTTCCATTTCAAGGCCTGAAATCGAGGTTTACTTGAAAGCATCTTCAAAGACCAAAGACTGCATGGTCTCATGTTAAAATACTGAAAGTCTCAGCCACTTTAAAATAACTAATTAAAAATAGAAAACATTGGAAAATCTCAGCATCACAGGTAGCAATGGATGTTTCTGATTGATGAGCTTTTATCAGAGGGTTCAAATAAATAGTCATACATTAAAACTTAAGTTTCTCTACAGATGTTTCCTGACCTGCTAAGAGTTCTGAATATTTTTACATCTCCACACATATTTGTGCCCATTATGACGGGAGTCAAATTCAACAATGAAGGAAGAGATCAGTTCTGTTTCAAATATGTTTTTCACATGTCTTATAGCCATAAATGCACTCAGATGAGGCAAAGATGTTAAAAATATAGCTTCATAATACAATTGAGCAAATTGGTAGTGATGTCGTAATGGGTATCACATGGAAACAAATTCTGAGGGGTGAGGGAAGTGTGCAGTAGTTTGAGATAGCCCCATCTGCAATTCAGATGATGAATGTGAAGGGAATGAGAGACCTGGTGAGACTGAGAAGGTGGTTAGACAAAGTTCCTCTCGACCTCATTCAAAATAGGTACATGGTGTCCTTCAAAAACCTGTTGGCTAAAATACAATGATATAGAAATTCAAAAGTAAAACTGACAGTATTTGGGATGAACCACAAACAAGGCCCTATCACAATGAGATTTTTGAATTTCCTGACCAATGAGCAAGATGTCTTTAGATGCACTCAATCCTTTACGTGTTGGTCTGAATTCCCTTCCTTTACTCCTTTGGCTCTACAGCTGGTTGAAGTTTCTAGTCATTGGTAACACCCCTCATAGTGCACCGAAGAAATTCAAATATAAAAAGTTTCACTTGTGCTCCCTTTGTCAGATTTCATCTTTCAAGCAAATGAACTACCTAACACTAGCAGGATTTCTCTCCAATCTTTAACAGCAGATGGGAACACAGAGCCGTCTTACAAAAATATTCCAATCACATATTTCCACATATCATCTCAGTGGTTTCTTATCATGACCCGCAATAGACTCCCTGTCATGCTTCATGGATCATAATTCATCTTCACTGTCTTACTTTTCTCTTACTTTGCTATTAGTGTCATGCTTAGATAACTAAACCTAGTTCTAGGAGTGTGTTTAAATGCTAATTAGTATGGTGAGCAATCCATTGTAGACTGTAGGGTTATTCTGCAAGAGAACAGAAAATTGTCCAGCCATTTAGGGTCATAGAGATGTACAGCATGGAAACAGACCCTTCGGTCCAACCCGTCCATGCCGACCAGGTATCCCAACCCAGTCTAGTCCCACCTGCCAGCACAAGGCCCATATCCCTTCAGACCGCTTCTTCTCATATACTCATCCAAATGCCTCTTAAATGTTGCAATCGTACCAGCTTCCACCACTTCCTCTGGCAGCTCATTCCACACACGTACTACCCTCTGTGTGAAAACGTTGCCCTTTAGGTCTCTTTTATATCGTTCCCCTCTCACCCTAAACCTATGCCCTCTAGTTCTGGACTCCCTGATCCCAGGGAAAAGATTTTGCCTATTTACCCTATCCATGCTCCTCATAATTTTGTAAACCTCTATAAAGTCACCCCTCAGCCTCTGACGCTCCAGGGAAAACAGCCTCAGCCTGTTCAGCCTTTCTCTATAGCTCAAATCCTCCAACCCTGGCAACATGCTTGTAAATCTTTCCTGAACTCTTTCAAGTTTCACAACATCTTTCCAATAGGAAGGAGACCAGAATTGCATGCAATATTCCAACAGTGGCCTAACCAAGGTCCTGTACAGCTGCAACTCCTGTACTCAATACTCTGACCAATAACCAAAAGCATACCAAACGTTTTCTTCATTATCTATCTACCTGCGACTCCATTTTCAAGGAGCTATGAACCTGCACTCCAAGGTCTCTTTGTTCAGCAATGCTCCCTCGGACCTTACCATTAAGTATGTAAGTCCTGCTAAGATTTGCTTTCCCAAAATGCAGCACCTCATGTTTATCTGAATTAAATTCCATCTGCCATTTCTCTGTCCATTGGCCCATCTGGTCAAGATCCTGCTATAATCTGAGGTAACCCTCTTCACTGTCCATGACATCTCCAATTTTGGTATCATCTGCAAACTTACTACTGTACCTTTTATGCTTGCAACCAAATCATTTATGTAAATGACATAAAATAGAGGACCCAGCACTGATGAAAAATAGGGAAATTGCTACTTAACCTATCACCCAGCAAAGACCTCTCCACAATTTGTACACTTCTTTCTGTAGCACCATTCGATTGTGGGTAGTAGAATCAAGGAATCTACAACCCTTGATGGAATACAACACGGAAACAGGGCCTTCGGTCCAACTCATCCATGATGCTCTGGTTTGCTAAACTGAACTAGTCCCATTTGCGTGTGTTTGGCCCATTTGCTCCTAGCCTTTCCTATCCATGACATGTCCAAATGTCTTTTGAACACTGTACTGTACCCACCTCTACTATTTCCTCTGGCAGCACATTCCTATTGCATATTACTATCCATGTGAAAAAGGTGTCCCTCACGTCCCTTTTAAATATTTCCCCTCTCACCTTAAAACTATACCCTTTAGCTTTGGACTGCCTTATTCTAGGGAAAAGACCTTGGCTATTCATCTTATCTATACCCATTCGTGATTTTATAAACCTCTAAAAGGGCATCCTTCAGCCTTCTATGGTCTAGGGGAAAAAACTCTCCTTATAACTTTAAGGATGTAATATTAAAATGTGTTCCTCCATTATTACCAAAATATTTCAAACTCTTCTGATGAAAATTGTGGACCAATATATGACAAAACTTTGCCTCTGGCAATCCATAAACCCTTAAATAGTTTTGACTTTTGTGGTACTAGGCATAGACTCAACACTTATCCATGTTCTAAAGCTATCAACCAAAACAAGGCAATTTTTCTCTTCCATTTCAAATAAATCAATGTTTACTTCTTCTCAGTTTTCTTGCATTTGACTATGGAATGAGGGGGACTTTGTTGAAAACACTTCTCATTCCAAGAGACATTTCAGAACTTTTTAATGATTTTATGAGTCTTTTGATTCCAAAAAATAACCTCTTGCTGTTTTTGTATGGATCTTGTTGGTTTGTTCTGGATGAAGTTCCTCAAATAATCTCTCCCTAAACCTTGGAAGATTAGTAAATCTTAAACCCAACAGATGGCAGCCTTCATCTATATTTTGTTAACGTGCAAGTGTGAAATACTTCTGCAATTGCCCATCATCACACTCTTCAGGCCAGCCATTAATGACATAACTGAACATTTCATTGCAAGTTCCTCTTGCAGATGTTAGAATGCCACTTGTAATAATGCAATTCACAGGTCATTCAGTAGCTGAAATGAATTAATCTTCATAACAACTCATGAAAGAATTTCCCCATTTGCATGACCTATTGATTTAAGATAATCAATGTTGTACTGTTGGGCCATCAGGGTCATACAAACATTCGTGTACACTTATAAAAGTAGAAGAACCAAGCCTTCCAGAACTTCGAGGCTGAGCTGTCATTCAATAAGATCATGGCTGATCTGTTCGAGTTCTGAGTCGCACATTCCCGTATTCCCTCAAAAATCTTTGATTCCCTGCCTACCAAGAATCTATCCACCTCAGTCTTAAAAATACTCAACTGTTCTACTTCCTACTACCTTCTGAGGCACAGTGTTCAAAAGTTGCGAAATCCTTGGAGAACAATAAAAACCTTCCCATCTCTAATCCAAAAGGAAGACCCCTGATTTTAAAGCTGTGCCCCAGATTCTGGACTCTTCCATAAGGTGAATTATCCTTTCCATGCCCAACTTGTCTAGACCAATCAGGATCTTTCAATGTTTAGTCAAATCACCCCCCACTCTTGTAAACTTCAGTGGAATTAAGGACAGCCTGTTTTATCATACTTCATAAAGTAATCGTCTCATTCCAGGTATAAATCTAGTAAATTCCTCTGAACCTCCACCAACACATTTACATTACATAAAGAGGTGAAAGCTGCACAGATTTGAAGATGGTCACACTTATGTCTTGTCACACCTCATTTTTCTGTGCAATTCCATTATGTTTTTAAACTAATGGCTATTCTTGAATATAAACAATTTGTGAAAAATGTACTCGAACACCTAGATCTCTCTGCACCCTGAAATTCTGCAATAGCTCTTTGCTTAAATAATACTTCTGTTTTATTCTGCCTCCCAAAATAAACAACTCCTATTTCTCGCATTATATTCTATCTGACAACATTTTTGTATATTAATTTAACATATATATTTGTCTGCATCCTTGTTATGTCACCTTCACAGTATACATTTTTTTACCTATCTTTGGGTCATCTGTAAATTTAGATACCATTCCTCTACTCTTATCATCTAAGTCATGAATATAAATTGTAAAAAGTTGAGTTCACAGCACAGACCCCTGAGGGAACCTAGACTCACATCCTCGCAATCTCAAAATGATCTTTTGAAGACAGTGTGTATACTTTGTTTTTCACCAGTCAGCCAATGTTCATTTTATTTTTCAGTGACCTTTTATAAGTCACCACTAGAAATCAAAGGACAGCACAAAAATGGGCCTCCCTTTATCCACAGTATGTGTTACTCCAAAGAATTCCAATAAGTTGGTTAAATAGTATTTCCCTTTCACAAAATCATGCTAACTCTTTATGTGCCCAATTATAACCTACTTAATCATTGATTCTAATACTGCTGCCCCATGACAGATGCCAAGTTATCTGACTTACAGCATCTTTGTTTTCTGCCCCTTCCCCTTCTTGAATAAAAGAGTTATATATCTGCTATTTTCCAGTCTGATGTGACCTTTTGAGGATCTTACGAATTTTGGAAAATTAATACACCTACTACATAATTAGCTAACTCTTCTAAGACACTAGGATGACGTTGATCAGAACCTAAAGACTTATCAACAGACAGCTCCATCAGTTTGCTCAGTGCACTTCTCTCATGATTATAATTTCACCAAGTTCCTTTCTTCCTTCAACCTCCTGATTTAAAGCATTAGCATCCTCGACAGTGAAGTTGAATCAAAATATCTATTTGTTATATCTGTCAGTTCTTCATTATTTACATATGGCTCTCCATTCTTACCTTCTGGACGACCAATACTCACTCGTTTCCCTTTTGAAACTTGCTTTCTGTTTTTGCATTTCTAGCTAACTTCACTCATCCTCTAATTTATTTATCCTATTGAATGTTTTCGTCATTCTCTGCCATTCTTTGCAATCTGACCTGTGAAATGACCTAGCCTATCACGCATCTTTGTGCAATGATATTTTTTTTTCCTTAAATTTGGTTTGACTTATTCTGAATGTTTTGAAATATCCCTTCAAAAATCTACCACAGATTCTGCATTGATTCAACTCCACTTCAGTTGGCTCAGCTTTCATGCCCAACTATTTGCCCTTATTTAAGTTTTAAGTAATCGTCTTCGATCAATTCTTCTCTCTTACAAATTCCAAGAAAAATTCAATGATGTTATGAATGCTGCTACCTAAAAGTGCCTTTATGCTGAGGTCATTAATTAATTCTATCACATTACACAACACCAGAGAGTAAGTAAAATTGAACTTCCTACTTCACAAATATTTGTCAAACTCATTAACATTATACATGATTACTAATGCCGGACATTGATTAAAAATAAAAGTGAAGCATTAGCTACAGAATTTGCCACAGCTTTTCCTTATGAGAGACCACACCTGTAGTTTATTTCTTGGATGGATTTATTTCTTGAGATTGTAGTTGGGCTAAGCAGCACGATTAGTCAGGACATTCTTCACTTTCTCAAATGCTTTCTGACACTCTGCAGAACATGTCCGATGAAAAGTTGATAAAGTGGATTGAATACATTTACTATGTCAGGGTGAACTTAGAATCATACATCATATTCCCCACCAATGTTCTCGGCTCGTCTTTATTTTCAAAATCCTCTCAACTTTCCCCTGATGGATGGAAACCTTCATTATTAATTTGATGACCCACGTACATTGTACCTGATACCTTGGGCAGTGCAGGGGCAGCACTCATCATCAGAGGAACTTCTGCAAGAAGTTGGTTGGGGTTTCTCACACAATTACTTTTAATCATGGCTTATTACATATGGATGCAAGGGAAAACCACCAAATTTGATTGGCAGCAAGTTCTAAAGCTCTCTGGATGCTAACATCCATGTTCCATATTTAAAAGGCACCCAGACTACACTTCACTTTCTGCAACCTAAGAACATCACTCAACCTCTGGTCATCTCTGCTCCTACCCTGAAGTTGTCACACCCTGGCAATAAATGACACTATTCTTCAGCGATGCCTCTCTAAATGTCCTCCTGAACGGATGTCGTGAAACAAGAGAAATTCTGTTGTCTACATATGATAACTAAAAGGCAACCTGAAGAGACATGGCTGCATTGCCAGTGCCTATCGTGTATCACAAGTGAACCTGCCTCTAATGCCGCAAGAGGATATATGATTTACTACACTCTGGCACGTACACATGCCTTTTTACTCAATGCTTCATGCCCTTACAAGTGAGCTAGCATTGTAAGGTTGCCACCACAGGGATTGTCACTCAGGAGACTGAACATCAGGCATCTCCATCAGTTGCTTCATGTGCAGTCAATATCTGTCACTTTATTGCAACTATCAATGTAGCACTCCTGCACCATAGTGGTATTACATCTCATACATTTGTGAGGTTTCTTAAAGAAATACTCTGAAGATTACTGACCTTTCATCACAATGAAGTGAACCTGCACATCTAATAGTTTTGTACTAAAGGCTTGCACTCCTTTTGCGTTCAGACTCGATTACCTGCCCTGGTATGGTGGCATTAGCCCTTATGGCTGCCTTGCTTGGGTGGTTAGCTGGTGATTGAACCCTTGACAGACTTCATCCCGAAGGCTGCAAGCATTCAACAAAAACTTGGCAGATTGTGTATGACTGAGATACCTCATGAACTGATCAAGATGAATGGGTTTCACCCCCAAAACTGTAAAGAAAGAAATGCCTTAGTGAATAAGGAGCAAAGTAACTGAAGAGATTTGTACTCACAGGAGCTTGGAGGACAAAGTCTACCCTGCCAGGTACACCTTTCATCATATAAATAGTTATGTTTGTGAACACAGGTTTCCTGGCAAGTAAGTTTGGACCTACAAATGTTATTCCAGTGGACTGGATTGACACGTTAATCAATGTGGAAGAATATCCCAGGACAGGAATGCCAACTTATTTGAAAAGGTTTTCAAAACTTAATACCAAACATTTAAGTCATGATCAAAAACTGAATTTGTCTCTTCCCTAGCATTCCAAAAGTTCTGGGGAAGTCTGGATAATCTGCCCCCATGATACAAGACTTTTTAGCTTTAAAGTCATATTTTTGAAGTCAATCTAAGACTTCATTCAGCCATATAACGTGTTCTTTCTTAGTCCTGCTGCTAATTAGGATATCATCTAAGTTTCTACATACTCCTTTCATCCCACTTTGCATGTGATCCACAATACTCTTAAAAAATGTGGGAAGAGTAGACATTCAAACAGTAATCTTTCAGATAACCATTTTGTGCATGAATGGTAAACTGCTCCTTTCTCTTGTAAATTAATCTAGCATGCTGAACACCTTTTCACTAGCTAAATTAGAAAACAAAGCTTCACTGGCAGGCAATAGTTAAATATCAACCTTGATCACCTTATTTACCATTTGCTTATATTACCCACAAATCCAAACAGATGTTAGAATGGGTAGGGCCCATCTTTTTAATTGTTCCTGTGGTTTCCAAGTTATTCACTCTCTACTTTGTCTAACTGTGGGATTAGGCACAGGACTAACCTTGCAAAATGTCAAGTGCATGTTGTCCTTTTTCTTCACTTTAGTTTTGTGATTAACTTTTTTTTTATTGAAGTTCAGTTCTTATTCTTCAGAATTCACTTCGTGTGCTCTTTCTTTTCAAAGTCAGGCATATTTTTGCTGATGCCAATTGCAAATAACTTGGCCTAGATGAACTACATATTCTTAAACTGAAACATGTGTTGCTGGAAAAGCGCAGCAGGCCAGGCAGCATCAAAGGAGCAGGAGAATCGACGCTTATGTCCAAAACGTCGATTCTCCTGCTCCTTTCATGCTGCCTGACCTGCTGCATTTTTGCAGCAGCACATTTTTCAGCTCTGATCTCCAGCATCTGCAGTCCTCATTTTCTCTGACATATTCTTAAAGCCAATTCCTTTCCACCTGGGAGATTTTGTCCCTCCTATGACTACTGTGGCAAGGAAGAGAATGCATTATTGTAATTCCCCCTAGTGCAACCTAACATTAAAATACTGTTAATGGAATAATTAGTAAGTTTCAAATCAACTTTGAATAAGGTAATGCGAGGTTGAACCTGTGACTTTAATTTCAAGTATGCGCATTGCCTTACACTTCAGTTATAGAGTCAGAGAGATGTACAGCATGGAAACAGACCCTTCGGTCCAACCCGTCCATGCGACCAGATATCTCAATCCAGTCCAGTCCCACCTGCCAGCACCCGGCCCATATTCCTCCAAACCCTTCCAATTCATACACCCAAGAGAAAGTGAAGACTACAGATGCTGGAGATCAGAGCTGAAAATGTGTTGCTGGAAAAGCTTTTAATACACCCATCCAAATGCCTCTTAAAACTTGCAATTGTACCAGCGTCCACCACTTCCTCTGGCAGCTCATTCCATACACACACCACCCATTGTGTGAAAAAGTTGCCCCTTACGTCTCTTTTATCTCTTTCCCCTCTCACCCTAAACCTATGCCCTCTAGTTCTGGACTCCCCGAACCCAGGGAAGAGACTTTGTCTATTTATCCTATCCATGCCCCTCATAATTTTGGAAACCTCTATAAGGTCACCCCTCAGCTTCTGACGCTCCAGGGAAAACAGCCTCAGCCTGTTCAGCCTCTCCCTATAGCTCAAATCCTCCAACCCTGGCAACATTCTAGAAAATATTTTCTGAACCCTTTCAAGTTTCACAACACCTTTCCAATAGGAAGGAGACCAGGATTGCACGCAATATTGCAACAGTGGCCTAACCAATGTCCTGTACAGCTGCAACATGACCTCCCAACTCCTGTACTCAATACTCTGACCAATAAAGGAAAGCATACCAAATGCCTTCTTCACTATCCTATCTACCTGCGATTCCACTTACAAGGAACTGTGAACCTGCACTCCAAGGTCACTCTGTTCAGAAACACTCTCTGGGACCTTACCATTAAGTGTATAAGCCCTGCTAAGATTTGCTTTCCCAAAATGCAGCACCTCGCATTTACCTGAATTAAACTGCATCTGCCACTTCTCAGCCCATTGGCCCATCTGGTCCAGATCTTGTCGTAATCTGATGTAACCCTCTTCGCTGTCCACTACACCCCCAATTTTGGTGTCATCTGCAAACTTACTAACTGTACCTCTTATGCTCGCATCCAAATAACAAAAAGTAGAGGACCCACCACCAATCCGTGTGGCACTCCACTGGTCACAGACCTCCAGTCTGAAAAACTACCATCCTCTGTCTTCAACCTTTGAGCCAGTTCTGGATCCAAATGGCTAGTTCTCCCTGTATTCCATGAGATCTAAACTTGCTAATCAGTCTCCCATGGGGAACCTTGTCAAACGCCTTACTGAAGTCCATATAGATCACATCTATTGCTCTGCGCTCATCAATCCTCTTTGTTACTTCTTCAAAAAACTCAATCAAGTTTGTGCGACATGATTTCCCATGCCATGTTGACTATCCCTAATCACTCCTTGCCTTTCCAAATGCACATATATCCTGTCCCTCAGGATTCCCTCCAACAACTTGCCCACCACTGACGTCAGGCTCACCGGTCTATAGTTCCCTGGCTTGTCTTTACTGCCCTTCTTAAACAATGGTACCATGTTTGCCAACCTCCAGTCTTCCGGCACCTCACCTGTGACTATTGATGATACAAATATCTCAGCAAGAGGCCCAGCAATCATTTCTCTAGTTTCCCAGAGAGCTCTCGGGTAAACCTGATCAGGTCCTGGGGATTTATCCACCTTTAACCGTTTCAAGACATCCAGCACTTCCTCCTCTGTAAACTGGACATTTTGCAAGATGTCACCATGTATTTCCCTACAGTCTATCTCTTCCATATCCTTTTTCACAGTAAATACTGATGCAAAATATTCATTTAGTATCTCTCCCATTTTCTGCAGTTCCACATAAAGGTCATTTTGCCCTCCTGATTTCCCTCTTAAGTATACTCCTACCTCCTTTATACACTTCTAAGGATTTACTCGATCTGTCCTGTCTATACCTGACATATGCTTCCTTCTTTTTCTTAACCAAACCCTCAATTTTTTTCGTCATCCAGCATTCCCTATACCTACCAGCCTTTCCTTTCACCCTGACAGGAATATACTTTCTCTGGATTCTCGTTATCTCATTTCTGAAGGATTCCCTTTTTCCAGCCGTCCCTTTACCTGCAAACATCTGCCTCCAATCAGCTTTCAAAAGTTCTTGCCTAATACCGTCAAAATTGCCCTTTCTCCAATTTAGAACTTGATCTGGTCTTTCCTTTTCCAGCATTATTTTAAAACTAATAGAATTATGGTCATTGGTCCCAAAGTGCTCCCCCACTGACACCTCAGTCACCTGCCCTGCCTTACTTCCCAAGAGTAGGTCAAGTTTTGCATCTTCTCTAGTAGGAACATCCACATACTGAATCAGAATATTGTCTTGTACACACTTAAGAAATTCCTCTGAATCTAAACCTTTAACACTATGGCAGTCCCAGTCGATGTTTGGAAAGTTAAAATCCCCTACCATAACTACTCTATTATTCTTACAGATAGCTGAGATCTCCTTGCAAGTTTGTTTCTCAATTTCCCTCTGACTATTATACAATTCCAATGAAGTGATCATCCCTTTCTTATTTCTCAGTTCCACCCAAATACCTTCCCTGGATGTATTTCCGGGAATATCCTCCCTCAGCACAGCTGTAATGCTATCCCTAATCAAAAATGCCACTCCCCCTCCTCTTTTGCCTCCCTTTCTATCCTTCCTGTAGTATTTGTATCCTGGAACATTACGCTGCCAGTCCTGCCCACCCCTGAGCCATGTTTCTGTAATTGCTATGACATCCCAATCCCATGTTCCTAACCATGCCCTGAGTTCATCTGCCTTCCCTGTCAGGCCCCTTGCATTGAAATAAATGCAGTTTAATTTATTATTCCTACCTTGTCCCTGCCAGCCCTGACTGTTTGACTCACTTCTGTTCTCAACTGTACCAGTCTCAGATTGATCTCTTTCCTCACTATCTCCCTGGGTCCCACACCCCCACCTAACTAGTTTAAATCCTCCCAAGCAGTTCGAGCAAATGTCCCTACCAGTATATTAGTCCCCTTCCAATTTAGGTGCAATCCGTCCTTCTTGTACAGGTCACTTCTCCCCCAAAAGAGATTCCAATGAGCCAAAAATGTGAATCCTCCTGCCCTACACCAGCTCCTCAGCCATGCATTCATCTGCTCTATCCTACAATTTCTGCTCTCTCTAGCTTGTAGCACTGGGAGTAATCCAGATATTACTACCCTTGAGGACCTCCTTTTTAAATTTCTGCCTAACTCTCTGTAATCTCCCTTCAGAATCTCGACAATGGCCTTTTGCTGGCCCCTCTCTCCCATGAGAACATTCTGCACCCTCTCGGAGACATCCTTGATCCTGGCACCAGGGAAACAACACACCATTCTGCTTTTTCTCTGCTGGCCACAGAAACACCTGTCTGTACCTTGGACTACAGAATCCCCTAACACAATTGGTCTCTTGGAAGCTGATGTACGCCTCGTTGCGTTAGAGCCAGTCTCAATACTAGAAACTTGGCTGTTTGTGCTATGTTTCCCCTAAGAATCCACCACCCCCTGCATTTTCCAAAACAGCATACCTGCTTGAAATGAGTATATTCACAAAAGACTCCTGCACTAGGTGCCTACCTCTCTTACCCTTCCTGGTGTTAATCCATCTATGGGACTGTATCTGAGACTTTCCCCCCCTTCCTATAACTGCCATCCATCACATACTGTTGCTGTTGCAAATTCCTCATCGCTTCTAACTGTTTCTCCAACCGATCCACTCAATCTGATTAGATTCGCATCCAACAGAATTTATGGTAGATATAATCCGCAGTAACCCTTAAACTCTCTTTAAACTCCCACATCTGATAAGAGGTACATATCACTGCAAAGGCCATTTTTGCTCCTTCACAATCTATAGACCCAGAAAATAACACTGTCTTATTCCTCTACAAAACACTGCCCCAGGTTAAATAATAGCTATGGCTTATATTTTAAGTTTAATCAAGAGACTTATCTCCAAAAACATATAATTAAGAAAGAACCCACTGTACTCACTACTGCAGCCTTTCTATTGGACAGACTTAAAACACCAATTAACTTATCCGATTCTGTGCTGTGAACTTCGCCCAAACAGGTTCCTCCAAGATTAGTTGTGAAATTCACTGTTTGTTAATTTTCCCAGAAGCACTCCGATGTCCAGCAATACATGAATTCAAAACAGCAAAAGTAGTAAGTGTACAGGTTTTCTTTCTCTCCTGCACTGTCCTCACCATGTACTTCCTTTGCCTGTTCTTCTCCCTTTAAAACTGCTGTTGTTTTGACTTTTTTTCCCCCAAAATTCCAAAACAAAGCAATAGCATATAAAACAGTAATTGCTGCTTCTGGGATTCGAGGAAATCACCTCCAGCACCTAAAATATCTCAAATGCTTCTTCAAAACGTTCTTCTGCTATCATCTCCCACGTGTTTTGTTTTCATACAACTCTTGATATTCCTGCTTGACAATATTCACTTCTGTTTCCATACCTATCTTATGCACATTCAAGAATCCCCTGACTTCCAAACTAGATTTTGATCGACCATGATAATTAAAACTGAAAGAAGTATGGATGCTGTAAATCAGAAGTTGCTGGAAAAGCTCATCAGATCTGGCAGCATCTGTGGAGAGAAATCAAAGTGAATGTTTTGGGTTTGGTGATCCTTCCTCAGAATACTGAGGAACACTGACCCAAAATGTTAACTTTGGTTTCTCTGCACAGATGCTGCCAGACATGCTGAGCTTTTCCAGCAACGTGTGTTTTTGGGCTGTGATCGTAATCTGGTATGCAGCTGGGATCTGCCGCTTTACCACATCCTGGAGTATCACCATTCAGTTGTGACCAGTTTTTGCACAGGCATAGCACTTTGACTGGAAATGGGACCCATTTAAATCATATGTAGTTGCCATGACAAATTCCACATCTAAACCTCTGACTCGGAGACTGAGAACTTGGCTGCTGTGGCGTTGTTCCTACTAAACTCCAGCTGACCTTCCCTGCCAACACAGGAAAAGTGGTCCCTTACAATTTGTAACTCCCTCTTCGTCATTTCCAATGTGGCTGTGGCCTCATTGCAGGCCTCCTTTTATTATGTAAGAGAAAATGGAACAGAAAGCTCAGTAAAAATATTAGTCAACTTGAAATGGTCATAACATAACAGTAACAATCCGTCCGCAAAAAAGACAATTAAGCCTTCGGTTGCCTGCCACTTCAACATACCACCGTGCTCCCTGGCTGTTGTAGCTCAGCGTAAGTTGGGAAAACAGCACATCATTTTCTGCTTGGGACCCCTACAGCCTTCTGGACTCAATATCAAGATGAACCATTTAGGGCTTGAGGTATCTTCTCCCATATCCTTACACAACTCCCACACCAGGCCTTGTTATCACATGGTCTGCTATCATACACGAACCATTGTTAGCCACTAATACTCTCCATTAGCAGCCATTCATTCTCTTAGGCTGACCATTATCCACTCCTTTGTCTGTCCAACTATTCTTTTCTCTCTTTTTGGGCTCCATCTCTACCTTTGTTATTCCTTAACCCCTCTCCCAATTGCAGCTTCTGCATTAAAAAATAAACTGTGTCCTAGCTACACTCAGTTCTGAAGAAAAGTAATTGGACTGAAACGTTAACTCCGATTTCTCTCAATAGATGTTGCCAGAGTTGCTGAGCTTTTACAGCAAATTCTGCTTTTCTTCCTAATTTTCAGATACAGTGATGAAAGTATCTGATATTTTCCACAGTAAAATTAACAAAGGAAATCTAGCAGAGAGGTTTCTGGGGGAAAAAAACTAAACCATAAACTAAACTTGAATGCATTGAATCCCTACAGTGTGGAAACAGGCCATTTGGCCCATCGAATCCACAATGACTCCCACGCAGACTCACCTCTCTCATCCTGTCCCTGTGATCTCCTGTGGTTAATCCACGGAATCTACACATCCCTGGACACTGGGCAATATAGCATGGCCAATCCATTTAACCTGCATATCTTTGGACTGCGGGAGGAAACCAGAGCACCTGGAGGAAACTCATCCAGACATGGGAAGAACTGTCAACCTTCACACAGACACAGTCTCCTGAGGCTGGAATTGAACCCAGGTCCCAGCACTGTGAGGCAGCAGTGAGCTATATTCCTGATGAAGGGCTTATGCCCGAAATGTCGAATTTCCTGTTCCTTGGATGCTGCCTGACCTGCTGCGCTTTAACCAGCAACACACTTTCAAACTCATGCTAATGCCGCACATTTTAAATTAGTGAAAAAAACACCAGAAACCAGAAGAAAAAGGTATTCCACATCAAATTGGCAAAGGTGGATTCATTGTCAATGCTATTCTCACTGGAATGCCCACGAGTTGTTACATTCTTCACCTACAGCAGAGCTGTGCTCAACACGGTGCAAAAAATCTTGCTTGTTCGTGAAACACAGAAAAGCATTGCTAATCTTATCTTTGTACCTGGTATTCGCCTGTTCATTATAAGCTATGTCAATCATACTTGTGCAAATAGGAGATTAATTCAGGTGGTGATTTGATCAGGAGAGTGACAAGTGACAAGTCATTACAAGTGACAAACATTAATAATGAATTTTATGTAATGGCTCACCTCTGGACAGTGTGCCAAGAGGCAGCATCATGACTTAGACATCAAAACCAGAGGTGAACAGAAAAGACAGAGCTGACAGTTGATGCTGCTGGAACCTCTTTGGATACTAACAATATTCTCATCAATTCAAGGACTCCTAGTGAAACTGTGGAAACCACTGTCAGGTGGAGAATCTTGATAAATATTTGGTCTTTTGGAATATAGTAAAGAAAACAAGCTTGAAATTGAAGCTGGCTGCACTTGGGAATACAGGCTGCAAATAAACATTATTGCAGCCATCTTGTTATTTTAGGGAATGCCTGAAGCATGAACCCACATTTCTCCTTCAAACACTGGCGGACCTTTGCAACTGCAAACGTTGCTGGTTTTATTCCCATCAATAGCCAAACTCTCCCTCCCACTCCACCGAGGACATGCAGGTCCTTGGACTCCTCCACCGGCAGAACATAACAACACGATGGCTGGAGGAGGAGCGCCTCATCTTCCGCCTGGGAACCCTCCAACCACAAGGAATGAACTCAGATTTCTCCAGTTTCCTCATTTCCCCTCCCCACACCTTGTCTCAGTCGGTTCCCTCAACTCAGCACCGCCCTCCTAACCTGCAATCTTCTTCCTGACCTCTCCGCCCCCACCCCACTCCGGCCTATCACCATCACCTTGACCTCCTTCCACCTATCACATCTCCATCGCCCCTCCCCCAAGTCCCTCCTCCCTACCTTTTATCTTAGCCTGCTTGGCACACTCTCCTCATTCCTGATGAAGGGCTTATGCCCGAAACGTCGAATTTCCTATTCCTTGGATGCTGCCTGACCTGCTGTGCTTTAACCAGCAACACATTTTCAGCTGTGATCTCCAGCATCTGCAGACCTCATTTTTTACCCTATTTCCCCACTATTACACTATATGTCAGGGTGGAGTTTTACACTTTATTTTCAGCAAAATTCAAATTCAGAATTACATTTCACAAATTCCACTAAGGCCCAGATAGATTTCAAAATGTGAATAAATAAATGTTCTCCAAGTTTTCAAAATTAAAGCTGTAATTTTTAAACAATCTTGGAAATTAGACAAAACGGAATGCTCCTGCAAAAATGGAGCACTGCCACAACTGCCTGCATCCAGATTAAAAGCAAAAATAGTGCAGAGTTTGCAAATCTGAAATGAAAAAGGAAAATGCCAGATACCCAAAACATTAAGCACTATCTATAGGGAGAGAAACAAAGCTAACATTCCAGGTTGGTCAGATGCTTTCTCTCCAGCCCTACCTGCTGAGTATTTCAGATATGTTTGCTCAAAGAATAGGACAATTAAAATTTTGATCCATATCAAAATTTTACACTCTAGTCAATTTTACATGTACTAAAAAACTCTTCTAAATGAAAAAAAGTCAAGCATTCATGGATTATTAATTTGTCTCACTTAGATCCGATAGATTATTTTAAAAGTTGTGACAAAACTTAATGATCTGAACAGCCTTCATTTACTCTAATTTTTATTCAAGCAAAATAATTCAAAAAGTCACCTATCAAAATAATTAGTAAGGTTTCTTTTACAGGCCAGTTTTATCTTTCCATTGCCACATAGTTCTTCCTCATTTCAACACACGAATACATCTTCAATACGTATTAACGTTTGAGGAACACACATTTAAAATCAGGCAGGACATGTTGTGAATTCTACAATAAAATTCATGATTTGTAGAATTTACTGAATGACAAATGTTCATGAAAGTGTAGTATTCTAGAGGGTAATTTTGTTTTTCTTGTAGAATAGCTTAGCGTAACACCAAACACAATGGAACTTGCCTGTTGTTTCAACTGTTGTACTAGTCGGTCCTTTTCACGTTTAAGAGCTATTACTTCATCTTGTGTCTTTTTCTTTTTAGAGGCAGACAATTCTAATAAGGCAATGTTTGCATCCTTCTCACTGATGGCTGCCAGCAGTGCTTCTTGTCTGCAACAAAAATTAGTCGAGTTAAGGAATCAATAGGAATAAATGACAATGGCAATGAGAAGCCTACATTTCTTTTTATAAATTCAACATGCTTGGACAGGCATTCGTATTACAATTCAGCCTTCCGTAAACATGTTCAGTTTTGGATCTGGAAGAATGTCATAATTATCAGCTCCAAATGTACAGCATTGCTTTATCAACTGCAGTCAACAGATATGCCACCATAAAGTCAGAGATCACCTTCTATTGCATGTTTAATCCATAGCATTCACACCAACTCAATGAAAGAAAACTTAAATGTAGGTCCATGTCCACACAATCTTGTACACTTAGACAATGGCATTAAGCTGCAATAAATTTGGCAGTGACAAGTCAAAGGATGTGGTTATACGCAACTTGAAGAATGTCACTTAATATAGCAAGTGGTTGTCCTTTAGGTTTGAGGCAAATTTTGTGAAGGCAAAGTAGGGAAGCATTGCACTGCATTTAGCTGTGTTGTACAAGCTGGAAGAATGTGGGGTTTACACCAGCTGTCACAAATCAATTTCCCAGTCACTTTATCTGTAACTTTGAATAATATAATCTGCTGTTAAAAGATGAAAAATAAATTCTGGTCATTTCATTCAAATTTTCTCTGAGGTATCAGAGTGCTTAGTGTGCGATTTTTTCAAGAGTGAATCTTAACACCACTTTCTCGACAATTTGTAATGGGTAACAGCAGAGACATAATCATATTAGCCATATATCAACAAAGAAAAAAAGTTTTCCAAAAATATAGTATTTTTCTAGTTGTGGTACAATTTTCCTCCCTGTGTAAAGGAGTAGCTAGCTGTTTCAACTTGAAAATCATGCAGAGTAATCTATGCTAAATTAGAATGATTATATTTTATTGAATCATGTACCCTATATTACTCTAAAGAATAGACTTTTGGCTTAAAAATGCATGCACTCAAAATTGTTGAGGGCATCCTTCCAGCAGTCAACAGACAATGACATGGAACTTGTGGCCAGGAATGAGGCACGTACTGCTGATATTGAAGTACGCTTTGCCATGAAGTGCAGCAAGTCTCTGGTGAGAATTACACCTTCAGTGGCACTACAACTGATTTCAGCGTCTTCACTGGGGAACGAGAGGACAGAATTCTGGAACATTTGCTAAAATATTCTGAAGTCTTGCAAAAATTCAGTTTTCAACATTTCTGCTAATTAATTTAAGAGCACTCCAGGAATATAAAGTTAATTTTCAAGCCCGTGAAATTACTCATCAAATTTTATTAACTGCATTGCTGTCAAAAGCACCTGACTGAACATGAAACCCTCAGGGTTTTGAATATTGATGAGATTGAAGTTTTCACAAATTTCAGTGACTGCTGGTTCTGTGTTGAGTGGGGAGGTAGGCTGCATGCCACAGAGCAGCTGGTGCCAAAACTCTGAGCAACAGTCTGCAACTTCAGGATGACTGCGCAAACTTGCATACGTTCAATGACTACAAACTGCAGTTAGTTTCAATGGGCTAATGACAGCGAATGCTGACAATTTTTTATTGGTCCCTTTGATCCATGCAAATCTGGACTAATATGATTTTGGGGAGCCTTCATCATTTCGACCCTCATCCTGGCAAAATCATCTTTGGCCACTAATAGGCTTGAAATAAAATGCAATACCTCAGGAAAGAGCAGGCTCCACTCAGAGAGCTGCCAACCGATCAGAAACCAGCAGCTCTCTATTAATTCAGGAGAGACACCATGGCATCAAATCAGTTTGGAATATGGCTTTTGAGAGTTCTTGGGTGCCAAGCTGGTGAACTCTAGTGAAGAGGTTGGGGTTGGAACAGAACTCCTTTAAAAACCATTCTGTCATGTACTGTCATAACAACTGTTTATATGTTGGTGGTTCAATGGCTTCCCTTGAGACTGTATTCCATTGGATTCTGGAGGCTGTATTTCAGTATCTACTCATACCCAGAATTCTTGCTCTTTTATTGACAGCTAGAATCAGTAAGCTGATTTTCACCAAGCTGCAATGTTTTGTAGCTGCATAAGCGAGATCCTTCTCATCGAATTCCTTCACCACAACTCAGTTGAATTGAACTGCCAAGACCTCCCAGGGCTTTTACTAATTCCTCACTGGCCCAGACAACTACCTGAACACCTTTTGAGATCCATTCTCAACTCTTAGCTGCACCTCCAGGCTTCCAGACCTTCTCAGAGTCCTAATTACTTGATGCCAACTACAACTGACCTTTTTTTCTCCATTTCTCCTGCTGCAAATCACTTGATCTCATTTCCTTTTGGACCATTGCCACTTTGCACTCATATTCATCTGCAACTTCCTAAAGATGAAACTGGAACACTGGGCCAAGCATCTGCAGCCTGCCCCACTCTGTGCTTGCATTCGGCATACCAAGAATTTAGTCCTCAGTGTTCACCCAGGATAAAAAAGATAAGTTCAGGTTTCTTAGCACAACGAATATTTATTAACTGTTAAAATCAAATCTAACTGACGCCATTTTAAATTGTTCCTAGTCTAAACAAAGCACATGGTTTATTTAAAACTCTTCCTACATATTTTTCTACTATTACTGGGAGCTTAAATGAAAGCATGACGTTAAGACCATATGCTTGTTTTGCTTGCCACATAGAGTTTCCAACAGTAAGTTTAAAGTGAATATACATGATTTCAAAGATCTTTTGGGCCTTTGGTTCATTCAGTTTACTGAACATTGAATCAAAGGATAGGCACAAGTTCTGTTTATTACAATATAAATGGCTTTGGACTATTTGTCTGTATTTTACAAGCATACGTAAAAAAATACAGAAAGCATCTATTTGCTGATGACCTCAGCTGATAGAACATGGAAAACAACAGCTACTCAACACATTTGGTATATGTCAACTTCATCTGAAGTGCCTCATCACTGAAACATACTAGCCATCCAAAGTTTATTCCTTGAAAACAAAGGCAGTTTTCACATTTTAATCCACACTGTAACTTTGAAAATAAACAACATTACTCTTCTGGAATTCAGCACTCGTGTTTTTAGGTGCAATTATCTGAAGAAAACATCTGGACTTGGCTAGTATATTAAATTAACTATGTCTAGCACAGAATCCTGGCTCTGATTCTGTGCCTAATCGCAACATTAATCATTTGATTCAACTGCCTCAACTTAATATTGCTCTGTCTCCCAATGCTTTCATTCTTAGTTTACTCAGAAACAAAAAAGCAGAATAAACAAGCCAACTTGAGAGTATGAAATATAAATCCACAAAATAAAGTCTAGAGTTACAGAATATCTGCTTAAGCTTAAAAAGGCTACAAAACAGAAAAGGTAAAATCCTGCAAAACACAATTCTTGGGGCAGCTGGCAAATGGTATGAATGGGATTTTATATTTAATAGGGAAACCCAATACCACACAAAAGAAAGATAAGGAGACATACAGCCAAAGGGCAAAAATCCATAAAATTGGGCTGCAGAATACTGATAAAAAGGGGTACAGTATGTTATTGCATCAAACTCTAGCCTAAACAGCTGTCAAAGCAGTAGTTCTTAAACAAATATGGCAAAAATATAAGATGGTGTGCATTGCACCATCAACCTACAACAAATGTCAGAATTGTTACATTAATAGTTGTCAAAAACACTGGAAGGGAACCAAACTATCAATGGTCATTGGCAAAGGATTGCAAAATATTATGTACAGACAGATAATTGTCAAACCTGACAAATAGGAATAAAGTTACTGAAAAAAGTCATTTTCTTTAAAATTATCACCAATTCTTCTCTTATAGAAATTATAAGACGACATTGCTTTCAGAAAATCACAGTCACTCACTGATGCTTAAACTACATAGCAATAGTTTGTGTGTGACCTTTCACAGCAAAGGAACAGTAAGCTATTCAGCTGATTGTGGAAGATTGAGTGGGTGGGGGTGGTGGAATTGGTGTTAGAAGGTGAACATTGTGACTGCAATTCACACCCACTCTTCCCATAGTGTCCTTCAAGCAGAGGTTACTGGTAACATTTAGAGAGACTTATGGTCAAGTTCCTTCTTCCTTACTCTGAAGGCACTGAAGCCATTGTTGCATCCCTAATTAAGTCATGACACAGAGTTGCTGATTTAACAAGGATAAAAGACTGATCCTGGGGCCTTCTTGGGTTCTAAGCCTAGCTATTCACTACAAAGTTTACTAAGCCACCATGATGGCCATCAATAATATTTTGACGAGAACCTCGAGCTCATATTTGGTGCAGCTCTTTGACTTGGAAGAAATGCTGCAGTAAAATTATTTTAAATTAACTTATTGGGATAAGCAACAAAATAATACAAATATTCCACTAGGAGACCCGATCTAGTTCACAGAGTGGTCAAGTTATATCCTACATTCAGGCTTTGATGTACTCTAAAGGAACAGCCACGTTGAAATACTCCGAGTATGCACCACATTCTTAGTAATAGAGTGGGTTGAAAAGAATGACAACTCCTAATAAGAACAATCTGCGTTTAGGAGAAAAACAGTCAAGACACACTACACAGGACACTGTTGTATCCTGGAAAAAAAATCTTTTTCGACCACAGCACTGAAATTGGCTTATGTTAAAAAAAAGTGGTTTACTGTTTATCAAAATCACATGCAAGACATGTAACAGATGGTTTAATCAGTACATATTTGTAATGGAAAAAATAAAAATACTAAAGAAATAGCATAAAAGTATATATTTTGATCCACTGAATTCAATATATTGTGATTTTTTAAAAGCAATCTCAAGTGTTCATTTATCTTAATGTGTTGAGTCTATTACATGCAAAAAATTGAACTCTTGCTAAATATTACAGTATTGCAGTAATTAATAGGTGTAACACTATAATCTTTAACAATAATTTGGAGGTAAATTCTTCAAATCTAACCAATGTTACCATGCAATTGAACTCTGTATATGAGCACATTCAGTTTACTTCCAAATAGCAGCTTCTGCTTCCAGAAGATCGGGGGAAACGAATTAAGCCACTGTTTGGAATTAACATTAAAAATAAAACATGGATAACAAAGTGCCGAACGAGCTGGAAAAACATAGATGGCACAGCATATGAAAGACTTAAAGAACATAGCCTAATGATATCCAGTCATAACCAGGGTGTTTTGTATATTGTCAACATAGATACAAAGTAAAAGAAGGTCTTGCTTTAACTGTTGGGAAATACTTTACATTGAAATTAAACAGCACTTATTGCTGCCTTACCACTGATGATCTTGCCACACTAGTGATTTATTTGAACAAAAACACTTTTAGTCGCTGCAGGTTAAACTATGTTTAGCTCTTACTGTACACTAATTTATGAAACATGCGCACGTACCTACTAATTACAGCATGATTTTAAGAATTTGCGAACATGTTTGCACAAATGACAATCATGGGAACACAGACAATGTTCAAGCTGTTCTTACATCAAGTCTTATGGCATCAGGTTAAACACAGGCATGGAAGCTTTCTGCTGATGACCATCTACCATTGCTGCCAGCCAGTGAATCAATATTTCCACATATTGAACACCAATGAAAAAGGTATGGAAGGAAGCAAGGCTCAAAAACCTCTTGGTGGCAGATTTCAAACCCACCACCAAGGGTATTCACCGAGTGCAGCAAGTCCTAAATGACACAGCTGCTGGATTGGATTTTAGATGTTAAGGCAACCAAATGAAGGGGGAAAAAAATCATCTATCTGTTGCAGATGTTTCTGGCCATGATAGTATTACAGGAGAAAGTGAGGACTGCAGATGCTGGAGATCAGAGTCAAGATTAGAGTGGTGCTGGAAAAGCACAGCAGGTCAGGCAGCATCCGAGCAACATGAAAATCAACGTATCGGGCAAAAGCTCTTCATCAGGAGAGGCTATTACACAGTCTCTTTGGAAATGAAGTCCCGTTTCATACTGTTAGCAATACCGCCATGCTGAGTGGGATAGATTTCGAATACATTTTGCAACTCAAATTGAGCATCCATCAAGTGGTGCAAACCATCAGCATCATCACTGCATCCAACCATAGTCTGTAACCACATAGCCCAGCGTACCTACCATTGCCATCATACCAAGACATCAACCCTGATTTAATGAACAATGAAGGGAGATATGAAAAGAACAGCACCAAGCACACCTAAAAATAAGGTGTCAATTTGGTGAAGCTACAACACAGGGCTATTGTCAATCAAACAGCAGAATATCAGAATTAGAGGGAGGAGGCAATTCAGCCCTTTGAGCCTGCTCCGCTATTTAACGTGATCATCGTTGATCTTATTCTGGTCTCAATTCCACTTTCCTGCCTGCTCCCTTAGCCTTTTATTCCGTTTTTCATCAGAAACATAACTATTTCTTTCTTGAATCTGTTGATTAATCCTATCTCCACAGCACTCTGCAGCTGTGAGTTCCTGATTCACGCCCCTCTGAAAGAAGTAGTTTCTCTTCAACTCAGTTTTAAATCTACTCCTCTCATTCTATATCTATAACCTCTTGTTCAAAATTGCCCCACAAATAGAACATCTGTTAAGTACCCACCTCACCGTCTTTAGCATGTTATATACCTCCATTAGAACACCACTCATTCTTCTGAACTCTAGCCAGTACAAGCTGCTCAATCGTTCCTCAGATGGCAGCCTTTCCGTCCCTGGAATCAGCCTGGTGAATCTCCTCAGAATGCCCTCCAGTGCCATTACTTCCTTAAGTAAGATGACCAAAATGAGACACAATATTCCAGGTGCAGTCTCACTAACACCTTATGTTATTGCAACAACATTACTTTTACAATCTAGTCCTGATGCAATACACACCAAGATTCCATTTGGCCTTATTATATGCTACACATGCAAACCCACTTGCTGCAATTCATGTCCAGAGAAGCATCAGGTTATAGAGTTTAACAATCCCACAGCCAATGGATCACTCTAGGCTCTGTAACCCAGCCACTTCCAAACATGAGCAGCAATGGTTAACTAAACAACTCACTGAAGGAGTCCCAAAGTATCACCATCCTCAGTATCTCAGCACATGAAGCATTTGCAAACATTTTTAGCTCAGCGGATGATCCATCTTCATCTCCTCTTGGAGTTCCCCACCATCACAGATGATATCTTCAGCCAATTTGATTCACTTCACATGGCATCAAGAAATTGCTGAAGGCACTGAATAGACTATGGGCCCTGACAACTTTCCAGCAATAGACCAAAGTTCTGGGTTCTAGACCTAGCTGTGTTCCTAGCCAAGCTGTTCTGGTACAGCTACAACACTGGTACCTATTTGGCAATGAGGAAAAGTCCCCCGATAATCCCGGTGTTCAAAAAGCAGGGTAACTTCAAATCCACCAATTAGCACCCAGCAGTGTGACAATCGGTAAAATACTAGAACATTCCATCAGCAGTGCAGCACTTACTCAGCAGTAATCTGCTTCCTGATGCACAGTGTGGATAATGTCTGACCTCATTACAGCCATGTTCCAGACATGAATGAAGGAGCCAAGTTCAAGAGGAGTATGATGAGAATAACTGTTCTTGAAATCAAAGCTGCATTTGACAAAGTATGGCATCAAATAGCCCTCGCAAACTAAAGTCAAAACTGAGAATCGGGCTAAAAACCACTGGTTGGAGTCATACCTGGTCGAAAGAATAATGATTATGGTTGCTGCAGGCCAATCACCTCAGTCCTGGACAGCACTGCGCGAGTTCATCAGAGTCAAACATCACCATTGTGAAGTCAGAGGTCAGGATGTTTGTTGATGATTGCACAATATTCAACACTATTTGTGAATCCTCAGCACTGAAGCAACCTGAATCCAGATGTAAAACGACCTGAACATTGAGGCTTGCACTGATAAGTGGCAAATAAAATTTGAACCACACAACTGTCAGGTAATGACCATCTCCTGCTTGACAGATCAAACAACTTAATTTTTTGAAGAATGTGCCAAGTCAATATTTTAACCATAGCTGGAAATGCTTCGAGCCCTTTATTTTGCATTACTGACAGTCAGTGTCAGGAACCTTCGGGTGAATACATACGCTGTATTAAGCTACCCATGAGAGGCAGATAACACAATATAAATTAGCAACAGGAAATGCTGCTCAGGGCAGATAACTAATAATAATATCATTGATTTGCCATTCAAAGCTGTAGTTAAAATGCTACTGTCTTTAGAAGTACTCTGAAGGACACCACACTTCTGCATTACTTCAGCACAAAAATGCAGCAGGACATACTTAGACAAACAAAAATAACTGACCTTGAGAGTCAATATCCAAAATGATGCTGAAAACAAAGTAAGTGACATAAGCAAGCCTGCTGAATGTTAAATTAGATGTTAAACAAAAACAGAAATTGCTCAAAAAGCTCAGGAGATCTGGCAGCCTCTGTGGAGAGAAATCAAGAGTTAACATTTCGGGTCGATTGATCCCTGCTCAGAACTGGGGAAATTTTCCCAGATGCTACCAGACTGGCTGAGCTTTTCCAGCAATTTTTGTTTTGGTTTCTGATTTACAGCATCTGCAGTTCTTTTGGTTAAAATAGATGTTACTGCACCATACTGGATATTTCACACATGGTTTTGCAACAATTATACTGTGAATCAATGACTGTATATCCATTCACCTTTGTTTTGTGTTTAAGTTTCTATACACAAGTGCAGTTTCTGTTTAGTCTTTCATGAATTTATTTCACTTCAGTTCTTCTCACTGGTATTCAAGTTCTTTCACTTCTTGCTCATCAAGTTAGTGCAACAGAAACAAAAGTAAAATGAAAAAAGAAACCACAATGCTGAGGGAAAATACAAATTGGAGCAGTGAGCCATCAGTGAAGAACAAGAAAATATAAAGCTGTGGTAAAGAATCTTGATGAAGGCAGCTTAAAAGAGTTCAGAAGAAAGTACAGGGTCAGGGCAGAATCAAAGGCGTGCAGAACAACCCAAAGAAAGAACAAAAAGAATGATGCAGACCGTCAAGATAGAGCACATCAAACAACATGTATGGTAATGAAAGGAGGAATTCAACACAATGTTAAGTAGCTATTGCTGAAATTCTCAGTATATGAGCTTTCATACTCAACACAAGACTCTATTTGTACCATATGAACAAATACTGGTCATAAATCTGGCAAATGCACTGGTTGACTTAATATTCATAATTCACCTTAAGCATCTGAAGTGCAGATTGACTGAACAAAGCTTCAAAGATTAAAACTATGGAACAATGGAATGTTGTGCACTGTGGACTCATGCCAGTTATGGACCCAGTAGAGAAAACCCATTCAGGGGTGATTTTAAACCTACCTGCCAAGAGGAAAAACCAAAACTGGTGGACAGATAAATTTGACCAAACAACTTAACCATTGGTTCCCCTGAATGTGCTGTTTCCTTCCTGCATTACTTAGCAGGCAGGAAAGTCAATCAAACCCTTCAAATGTTGACATCATCAGACCGCAGCTAAAACGTTATCTCTTACCAGAGAGGGCAAACTGCTTCAGCGGTCCTGTCAGGTGAAGGCAGCGAGAAGATGACTGGGACTGGGAATGCACATGCTTTTAATGTGCCTTTGAAGACCTTAAACAGAGGTGTACTGTCAGTTCCCATAAGAAAATAACAGATCTTCTTGTTACTTATGATGAGGTACCCCTATTACCCCTCCAAAGATTACTTCTACGCCTTCTCTTTCACCCTGTCAGGCAGTGTCTGGCCACCCAAGTATCTGCTATCCAGCTGCCACTTTCCCAAGTTTTGAGTAGGAATCTGGTCAGTAGCACGAAACAATTGCCTTAGAATTAAAATTCACCTGGGCCTCACAAAGTCAACATTGGGCGTGTTGGCCACTCATGCCCCATCAATTAAAATACACCTTTCAGAATGAGAAGTAGCATCAGACAGAAAAAGGAATAAAGTCCTAAGTTGCAAACTAAAGATTTATTTAAAATCAAAGACTACTTGAACAATAACTGAAAATAATTAGTTGCACATTCATTAAGAACCCTCACAAAATAGTTAAAAAGAAATTCAGATTCTAAGAAGTTTTAGTACTCATGCTCTGGCATTCAACATCTCAAAATGGATTTTCAGATATTAGTGGCTGTGTTCGATTTTGGAAACAAGATCTGATTAACATACTCATTCTAGAATTCCAGTATGTTTTAAGAGGAGTTAAAAGACAACAGGAGAAAGTGAGGTCTGCAGATGCTGGAGATCAGGGCTGAAAATGTGTTGCTGGAAAAGCGCAGCAGGTCAGGCAGCATCCAAGGAACAGGAGATTCGACGTTTTGGGCATAAGCCCTTCTTCAGGGCCCTTCCTGAAGAAGGGTTTATGCCCGAAACGTTGAATCTCCTGCTCCTTGGATGCTGCCTGACCTGCTGCGTTAAAAGACAACAGCCTTGCATAAATTCTTGTTGCCATTATATTAAAAGAGGATCGAGATCAGAAAATGAATACACATTATGAAGGAAACTGCTAGCTGGGGTGTGCAAAAAATTGTTGGAAATATCTAAGTTGCAATTTGACCTGCAATTTACTCTTCACCAAATGAAGAGAGCTCCCATGTATAGTTATTTATACCAATAAATTAGGACACCAATCGGCTATCTGAATGCTTTTGAAACTGGATGGTGCAATAACAACACTGAACCTGGACTCAATAGTTTGATATATTCTTATGCAGGTCGGTTCATGCAGCTTTGCATGAGAGCACAACTGACATAACTTCTGAATTACATTGCTATTTGTGTCAAAGTGGCTCTAAAACATATTGACACAATTATATCCTTGTTCAAATATGACTGAAATATTGTATTAAAAATTCTTCTTCCAAAAAGATGACAGTGGTCCTAAGGGAAGAGTACTAAACTGGGCCAAGACCAATTATATCAAAATCCAGCAGGAGCTGGGAAATGTGGATTGGGGACAGCTGTTTGAAGGGAAGTCCACATTTGATATGTGAGAGGCTTTCAAAGGTAGGTTGAAGATAGTGCAGGATAGACACGTCCCTTTGAAACCAAGGGATAGGAAAGACAAGATTCATAAACCATGGGATGACAGGAGAAATTGTGCAAATGGCCAAGGGGAAAAGGGAAGTGTACATAAGGTTCAGGCAGCTAAGAACAGAACAGGCTTTGGAGCATTATCGGGAGAGTAAGACAAGTCTTAAACGAGGAATCAAATGGACTAAAATGGGTCATGAAATAACTTTAGCGAGCAGAATTAAGGAGAATCCCAAGGCCTTCTAATCAGTTATAAGAAGCAAGAAAGTAACGAGAGAAAGGGTTGGTCCACTAAAGGATAAGGCAAGAATGTTGTGTGTGGAACCTGAGAAAATGGGTGAGATTCTCAATGATTACTTTGCATCAGTATTCACTGAGGACAGGGACATGATGAATGTTGAAATTGGAGACAGAAGTTTGTTTACTTTGGATCACGTTGACATAAGGAGGGAGGATGTGTTGGGTAAGATAAAGGATATTAAGGTGGACAAATCCCCAGGACCGGATGGGATCTATTCTAGGTTACTGAGGTGAGAGAGGAAATAGCTGGGGCTCTGACAGACATCTTTGTAGCATCCTTAAACACAGGTGAAGTGCCGGAGGACTGGAGAGTTGTTAATGTTGTCCCCCTGTTCAAGAAGGGTAGTAAAGATATTCCAGGTAACTACAGATCAGTGAGCCTGACGTCAGTGGTGGGAAAATTGCTGGAGAAGGAACTGAGGGATAGGATCTATTAATATTTGGAAGAGAATGGGCTTATCACTGATAGGCAACATGTTTTTTTGTGGGGGAGATCATGCCTTACAATTTACCAGAGGTCTATGAAGAAGTGACCAAGTTGATAAATGAAGGAAGGGTTAATGATGTCATATAAATGGACTTCAGTAAGGTGCTTGATAAGGTTCCCCATGGTAAACTAATGGAGAAAGTGAAGTCACATGGTGTGCAGGGTGTTGGAGCTAGGTGGATAAAGAACTGGCTAAGCGACAGGAAACAGACAGCAGTCGGTAAAGGGAGTTTCTCGAAATGGAGAAAGGTGACCAGTGATGTTCCACAGGGATCATGCCATTGTTGTTTGTGATATACATAAATGATCGAAAAGAAAGAATTGGTGGTCTGATCAGTAAGTTTGCAGTGACACGAAGATTGTTGGAGTAGCAGAAAGCACAGGGGACTGTCAAAGAATACAGGAGATTATAGATAGACTGGAGAGTTGGGTGGAGAAGTGGCAGAGGGAGTTCAATCTAAGCAAATGTGAGGTGATGCATTTTGGGAAGTCTAATTCTAGAGTGAACTAAACTGTAAATGGAAGAGCCTTGGGAAAAGTTGAGGAGCAGAGAGATCTGGGAGTTCAGGTCTATTGCACCCTGAAGGTGGCTGCACAGGTGGAGAGAGTGGTCAAGAGGGCATATGGTATGTTTGCCTTCATCAGATGGGATATTGAGTATAAAAGCTGGCAGGTCATGTTAAAATTGTACAAGACTTTGATTCAGCAGCATTTAGAATACGGTGTACAGTTTTGCTTGCCACATTACTAAAACGATGTGGACACTTTGGAGATGGTGCAGAGAAGGTTTATGAGGATGTTGCCTGGTATGGAAAGTGCTAGCTATGAAGAGAGGTTGAGTAGGTTAGGATTGTTTTAATTAGAAAAAAGGAGATTGAGGAGGAACCCTCAATCACATCCCTTGAGGAGAAGTAGTTTCTCCTCAACTCTGTTTGAAATTTGATACCTCTTATCCTAAGACTCTGACCTCTCGTCTTAGAATGCCCCACAAGAAGAAGCATCCATTCCACATCTATTTTACCAACACCTTTTATCATCTTCAATACCTTAAATTGATCGCCTTCATTCTTCTAAATTCCAGACAGTACAGGCCTAAACTGTTCAGTCTCTCTTTTTTTGACAAACTCATCTCTGGGGTCAATCTATTGAACCTCCTCAGAACTGCTTTCAATGCCATTACATCATTCCTCAAATAAGAGACCAAAACTGCACAAAACTCCAGGTGTTGTCTCACCTTGTATAGTTGCAACAATACTTCCTTCCCTTTATATCCTATTCCTTTCCCTATAAAAGACAACATTTTACTTGCTTTCTTTGTTATCTGCAGTACCTGCATGCTAGTTTTCTGTGATTCGTGAACATGTACACCTTGATCCCCCTGCACCAGAGCACTCCAAAGACTTTCCCCATTTAGATAATTGGTCACCTTCCCATTTTTTTCAACCTAAATGCATGACTTCACACTTATTCACATTAAACTCCATCTGCCACATTTTGGCCCATTCTCCTAGCCTCTCTATATCCTTTTGTAAGGTTCTTAATTCCTCATTGCAATTTACCATCCCAACCATTTTTGGTGTCATCCACAAATTTGGCTATAGAGCCGTCTATCCATGTATCAAAGTTGCTAATGGAGATTGTAAATAGCAGGGGTCCAAGGACCAAACCCTGTGGCACCTCACTAGTTACATCTTGTCATCCAAAAAAAATCTCAACTCTCTGTCTTCTGTCCATCAGCCAGTCATCTATCCAAGCTGATAAACTATCCTTAATTCCATGTGATCCAACCTTGTGAATTAACCTTTTCTGTGTCACCTTATCAAATGCCTTCTGGAATTCCAGATATATTACATCTACAGGACCCTCATTACCCACTTGGCTTGTTGTATCTTAGAAGAACTGTAGCAAATTAGTTAAATGTGATTTGCCCTTCATAAAACCATGCTGACTCTGATGATAGCATTTTAACCTTTCAAATGTCCTGACATTACTTCCTTGATAACTGATGTTAAACTAACTGGTCCGTAATTTCCCATATTTTGTCCCCTCCATTTTTGAATAACGGAGTCATATTAGCCATTTTCCAACCCACTAAAACCTTTCCATTGTCCAGGGAATTTTGGAATATTGTACCCAATGGATCTAATATCTCTGCTGCCACTTCCTTTAATACCCTAGGATGTAGGCCATCAGGCCCAGGGACGTGACTGTCCTCAATCCTAATGGCTTGCTTATACTTTTTCCCTATTGATGTTGATTTTCTAAGTTCTATCTTTTGTATTGCCTCTGACTTGCCCATTCCAACAGGAATGGTACTCCCGTCCCCTACAGTGAAAACTGAGGCAAAGTACTGATTCAGCATCTCTGTCATCTCAGTGTTTCTCACTATTAACTCTCCAGTTTCATCTTCCAAGGGATCAACATTGACATTAACAACTTTCTTCCCTTTTATATACCTACAAAGGCTTTTGCTATCCTTTTTGATATTTTGAACTAGTTTTCTTTCATCATTTACCTTATCACGTTTTATTAATATTTTGAGTATCCCTTTATGTTTGAAAGTTTCCCAATCTTCCAGCCTGCTACTGGTCTTTGCAATCTGGTATACCTGAGTTTTTTGACTTTATATTGTCCTTGATTTCCTTGCTTACCCGTGATTTTCTTTTAACCTCCCCACTCCCCAGAGTAGCCTGCTTCCTGGTTGATTGCACAACATACTGTTCCAAGAAACAACCTCTAATACGTTCAATGAATTCTGCCTCCACGCTACCCTTGCCAATTTAACTCTTCCAATCTGTTAAAATCACCTGTGATTATTTACATATCTTTCTGACAAGCCTCTAATAATTCCTGGTTTCACTGTGCCCCACTGCAGAACCACTGTTTGGAGACTTACAGATTACTCCCAAGTACTTATTCTTTTACTGTTTCTTATTTCTACCCAGCCTGATTCCACATCTTGATCTCCCGTGCTTATGTCGTTTCGCATTACAGCACTGATCCCTTCCTTCACCAGCAAGATTACACCATCTCCTTTTCCTTTCAGTCTATTTTTCCAAAATGCTGAGTACCCCTGGATATTCAATTCCCAGACCTGGTCTCCTTATATCCATGTCTTACTACCAAATCGTACCCTTCTGTTTCTATTTGCATTACTAATGCACTAATTTTGTTTCAAATGCTTCATGCATTCATATACAAAGCCTTTAAATTTATCCCACTGTTAAATTTCCCCACTTTTTAAAATAATTCCTTGGTTCATAAAGATATTCACCTGTTCTATACTTCACCTTTATTGTCTGGTAACTATCTACTACATCGCTAACCTGCACTCTTACCTCCTCCTTGTTTAAGTTGGGTTTTCTAATTTTCCTTATCCTGAATTGCCTGCCCCCCCTTCCCCACCCACATTAGTTTAAAGCCGTATCTACAGACCTAGTTGCGCGATTGAAATGTTCCAGATTTTGCTGTAATTCATTCCAATTTTTGTTACTTTTCATATTTTATTTGTAGGCAAAATAGCAGTTGTTGAAAATTCTTTTCAACCAACAGCATAAGAAAAATCTTCACAAACATATAAACTTTGAAAAATGTATTGTTGCACTTTTATGATTCATGTTTGAAAGCTTTTCACGATGAAACCATGATTGTGCCAATTTGTGCTCAATTTTTTGGCTGCTAAACTGGAAATGACAGTAAGAGGAACTCATAGCAGACAGAATCCTGCTAAATATTTGGCATACTCATAGAATATTTGTTGCTTGCCTCAGGATCTCTGTAAACCACAGATGAAACAGATAACATTTAGACTGTTGTAACAGAGTTCAGGAGTAACCTGTCAAGTTCAACACAAAACCAAAAAAATATTTCCATACAAAAATTATTCAGGACTTTGCAAATATGCTAATTCCCTCAAGTCAAATTTGACAATGAATCAATTGTAGCTAGGTTACAGATCCTCACAAAATGGATACAATCATAATTAGTGCACAAAGTTTTAATAAGTTACAATCTTGTACCTTAAACTTCAATGTTGGCATCATGCATGCATTTGTGCAAATTGTACAGAATTTTTTGCCCGACTCAAAGGTGGGTTCAGGAGAGAGGGTAGGTGCTTTCAAGTGGTTAGGAGGGCATAAGTTGGAGATCCACGTGCCTTCCCGATTGCCATCGGTCAAGCTCCAGGGTAGAAAGAGAGAGAGCAAGAACGAGAGTGAGAGAGAGTGAGAGAAACCCAAATAAAACAGGACCTAGAAGTGTGAGGACAGTTAATAAATATGCATGACATGCTTAATGCTCATAACCAGAAATACTTGAAATGTGTTTTTGCCAATGATATTGTCACAAATCCAGAGATAAATAAAAATACAACCTTCTTCACATAATGTACAAAGTCATGAGCAGACCAGCTTTATGGAGGGGACAAGCAGGATGAAAATTTCCTTGAAAGAAACTTGCTAATACAACACTGCTCTGGAAACCAACAGTTAGTGTGAAATACCATTTAGTTGAGCTGCACTTGTTGAGATCATTTGAAATGCAATGTCAGTTTCTATGTGCTTTTATAGATCTTTGACTCTTTACAAATTTCCTACCTCTCTGCTCTCTGTGGTCAGACTGCTTATTTGGAATCCGATTCTGAATGAATAACAACATAGAGTCATAAAGATGTACAGCATGGAAACAGACCCTTCAGTCAAACCCGTCCATGCCGAACAGACATCCCAACCCAATCTAGTCCCACTTACCAGCACCCTGCCCATATCCCTCCAAACCCTTCATATTCATATACCCATCCAAATGCCTCTTAAATGTTGCAATTGTACCAGCCTCCGCCACTTCCTCTGGCAGCTCATTCCATACACGTACCACCCTCTGCATGAAAAGGTTGCCCCTTAGGTCTCTTTTATATCTTTTCCCTCTCACCCTAAACCTACACCCTCTAGTTCTGGACTCCCCCAACCCAGGGAAAAGACTTTGTCTATTTATCCTATCCATCCCCCTCATAATTTTGTAAACCTCTATAAGGTCACCACTCGGCCTCCGACACTCCAGAGAAAACAGCCCCAGCCTGTTCAGCCTCTCCCTGTAGTTCAGATCCTCCAACCCTGGCAACATCCTTGTAAATCTTTTCTGAACCCTTTCAAGTTTCACAACATCTTTCCAATAGGAAGGAGCCCAGAATTGCATGCAATATTCCAACAGTGGCCTAACCAATATCCTGTACAGCTGCAACATGACCTCCCAACTCCTGTACTCAATACTCTGAACAATAAAGGAGAGCATACCAAATGCTTTCTTCACTATCCTATCTATCTGCGACTTCACTTTCAAGGAGCTATGAACCTGCACTCCAAGGTCTCTTTGTTCAGCAACACTCCCTAGGACCTTACCATTAAGTGTATAAGTCCTGCTAAGATTTGCTTTCCCAAAATGCAGCACCTTGCATTAATCGGAATTAAACTGCATCTGCCACTTCTCAACCCATTGGCCCATCTGGTCCAGATCCTGTTGTAATCTGAGTTAACCCTCTTCGCTGTCCACTAGACCTCCAATTTTGGTGTCATCTGCAAACTTACTAACTGTACTTCTTATGCTCACATCCAAATCATTTATGTAAATGACAAAAAGTAGAGGACCCAGCACCGATCCTTGTGTCACTCCACTGGTCAACATACTCCAAAGAAATACTATAAAGACTGAGGTCTTTGTCTTCCACCCTCAGGCAGATTCTATTCTCTAGCCACAAACTCCATCTTGCTCTGGAGTGAACAAGATTCCTCGCAACCTTGGTATCACATCTGATCTCAAGATGTGATTTGTCCAAATATCTGTGCTGTACCTATTTCCATTATCATACCAATGCTTGGCCCTCTGCCTACCTCAGCTCATCCATTGCTGAAACACCTATCAATGCTTGTTACCTTTAGTTTGATTACTTAACAAACCTTCTCTGTTCTATGTTTTGTAAATCTGAGGACATGCAAAGCTCTGTTGCCTTCTTCTTAACTAATACCTAAACACAATTTACTCATCATCCCCGTGCTCACTGTTTAAATATTTGCTCCCGGGTTAGTAAGGCCTCCATTGTAAAATTTTCATTCTCGTATTTGCATCCTTCCAATGATCTGGGTACTCTCTTTCTCTAATTTCCTTCAAGAAATTTACACTCTTCTAGTTTCATACCCTATTACTCTAGAATCCAACCTATTAAGTTCCATCTGAATTTGATCTGTTCAAATAAGATGACCACTCAAGATTTTCAACTTCAACAGGTATAAACCCAACCTGTTTAAGGTTTCCTTCTCAAATAATCTCTCAATTCTAACAATTGATCATCTGAATCTTTTCTGAACTGCCTCTCCTGAAATTCTATCCTTCTTAGGTAATAAGACCAACAATGTACACAACATTCTGGATGCAGTTATGGAATCGGAATCTTGGCACCTCCTGCCGTATTGCACTATGGGTGTGCCTACTCCTGAAGGACTGCAACAGTTTAAAAAGGCAGCTCACCACCAACTCCTCAGAGACAATTAGAGACAGACACTATATGCTGGCCTAGCCAGTGATGCCACATGCCAAAAGTGAATTCAAGAACAAGAACTAACCTCTGACTGAATGGGTGCAGGGATCATTCTCCTGCATCTCCCAGGACTTGGCGGCAGTGCACCAAGAAGTCTAATAACTTCACATGGGTGGCTAAGGTTAATGGTTGTATCTCTATGTAACATCTCTTATCCACGTAATATCAATCTGTCACTCTCAACCTGCTCAAATGCACCACAGCTCCACACTACTCACCCAGCAACAGTCTCTAGCACTCTAAGCTAATATCTCACTGTGCATGGCTGCTCATTTCATCATCTGGTACCACTTTTTTTTCTGCAGTCACAAAAGTGACAACTGCATGGTGCCTTCTGGGTTTTATGTGGCCGTGCACAACTTTTAGACGATATTGTTCAGGGTTATACTTGCATTCAGAGGGAGTAAATTTCATACTTATAAAAATACATTTTTAGTATCAGAATAATTAAGACTTATCATTACTTTAAAACAAAAGTAGGCACACTTGAAGACAGCAGCCTTAATTATTTTCTGAGGTGTTTAGTGGATAAGTGACTTCACATCTATCATGTATTTTTTAATGCCAAATCCATTGGCTAGTTTCTGATGCAGCAAAGCCTATGAAGGAGTACAGCAGATTTGACAGCAACTTCCTGATTTTTTTGAGCTTCAATATATGTGGTGGAACCAGATGTAGCTGTCCGATTTACTGAGCTCAAGCACTGATCACCTCGTCACTTTTCTGATCACAAAATCTAGGCCAAGCAGAGAAGTTGAAAAGGAATGGACAATAACAAGTTTCAAATTAGACTCCCTGGGCTCTGGGGCAGGGGATCATTGAAAGGATGCCAGGGTACCCAGAGGGCAGATTTCTACCAAACTTACCAGTTCTCCATATTTTTCTGCATTTGTTGATGGATTTTATTTTCATGCTGTACAGTGTTCAGACTTCTTGTTTTGCAATGTCAGGAAAATCTAGAATGTGTCAATATTTCTCGGTACTTTCACAAGAAAAAAATGTCTTGCGTTATTGAATTCATCATACTGACTTACGGAGGAATTTTGAGTTACCAGATGTGAGCTGTATTTTCTTTCTAAAACATTTTTTTCAGATATTCAGGTAAATGGTACAATAAATGGCCTACTGTTTAATAATGTTTAACAGTAACGAAAGAAACGCCACTTCCACTGGTTTTATTAAAACTTATTTTTGATGCAATCTTATCCAATTACTACTCAACCATAACCCAACAAACATCTGGAGAAAAATAGTGAAACAGGAAAACCTGGAAATGAAAACTATTTTAGTTTCTTCAATCCCTGTGTGGTATAAATGGAATATACACAGGAGATCCCCAAATATAAAATTTGTTCAACTAGTGATTATGACCCCAGCACACTTGACAGTATACAGGATTAATTCTGATTCCCAAAGGATTCAAGAATACATTCCATTCACATGGAATACATTTAATAAAATTTGATGAATTAAAATAGACATTCAGAACTAGTTTCTTTTGAATAGGCAAGGTCAATATATGAAAGTAATTAAATACAAAATCAAGGTGCCTAGCCTTAATCCTCTTTACTTCTTTGGGGTAAAGCAATGTTGACTTAAGTTTGCCAGACTAATGCTGTTTAAGGTATACTAACAATAGCTAATATCCGTCATTTTTTTTTGAAAAGTCAAAAGATCACTTTTGCCTCATGGTTCTGATAATTAACTCCAGTTTTTAACTTCAGCCATTTAAAGCTAAAAGAACACAAAACACATGCAAGAACCAGGCCACTCCAGTTACTTGAATGTAATAAAACCTTCGTGAAGCAACAGCAGAAATATCTCATTAGCACTGTTATGCACTACACCAAATCGCAGAGTTAATTGGTGCTATTTTCAAACATTATAAAGTTAAAGAAATCCCATAATGCCCAGCGACTATTAGACTCTCCTGGTTCCATTCTCATCGATCTAATCATAGCTAGATTAACAACTGCAATAACTACTCTTCCCATTCCTGAATAATTACCTCCAGTGTTCCCCAAGATATATCCTTGACTTTTTATATCTAATCTAGATGCTATCCTTCGATGGTATTTGTGATATTCTTGTAGGACAAGCTAAAATAATGTATAATAAATGAAAAGTCAACACAACAAAAGAAGTTTATTCTGGTATATACACATATACAAATGGCCACAAGGGGATGTTATTACACATATGTTCACAATGCTTATATAAATCTCTTGCTTTCCAACTATAAGTTTTCTGTTCCTAAAAGGATTCTTGACTCAGACTTCCAGAATTTCAGGATGGACCTTTACCCATCTTGAACTGAAGAAGCTTCCCCTACAGCGACAACTGATTTTGCCCTTAATCTTCACTTGAATGTTCTAATTCATCAGACCTGTCTGTCTAACTCTGATTCAGATCTGAACAGGTTTCAATTATAATTTTTTGTTGGATTAACTATTGGCACTCTACCTGTATCTCAACTATCCAATTCATTAAACACCTTTGATACTCTCAAAGTGCTTCTTCTTCATGAACATCTACTAAGCCAATCCTTCCACTACCAAACGTCTTGACTGAACATGCAAGAGGTTGACATTTTAATGTCTATTTTTTTTGTTGCTGCATTCAAAGCAGAGTGATATAGTGTGGCCCTCGTGTGTTTTACTCTCTTCATTCTTATTAAATTTTAGAAGTCTTCTGAACAAAACTTAGGTTTGTTGTCTGACACAATCAATTCTGGAAACCCCTGAACAACTATCAACCTGAATCCAACTCTAAAGTTATATTTGTGTTGTTAGATTCATACTTCAGTATCTATCATAACCAACATTCAAATTCTGAAAAGTTGATTTGCAGCCTCTGGCACACTGCAGATGGTGTTTTCCATGCTTGCAAAGATACTACTAATGACAGAAGACTCAGTGAAACACTGTAATCTATCTTATCTGACCACCAAAGACAGCTTCTCACCACATTCTTTGTCAAACTCATCCCTAAATGTTGATCATGAAGATCATTCTGATATGTATCTTCTCAGAATTACGACTCTAGCTCCCCACAAAAACTAAAAACTTATTATTGCAGAAAAAAAGGGTCTAATCTCCAAATCCAGTGTTTGCATTTTCTACCTGCTGCATTATAGTCATACAACCTTACAATCCGTAGTTTCTCATGAGTTGTTCTACCAATGTCATCTGCTGTGACTGGCAATACATCTACATTTTAAACGAAAAATCTATCTTCATTGCTGGGTTCTACTTTGGATGGGGATGGTAATCTACACATTACATGGACAGTACAATGACCTACCATTACTTGTACTTAATGCGATACATATAACCGGATAAAACCAAAGCTCAGCTCTGAATTTAGGCTTTAGCTAAAGTGGGCAATGGGGCTTTTGGATTGAAAATAGCTGTCATGTGACTTATGATCAAGTTTAATTATGAAACTATGACCATACAGGTATTTGGAAACATCAAAGATAATACTTTGTATCTTAAGTGCAGTTTTGCTCACTGGCACTGAGTGCATCAGGCAAATATAATCAGCCTCTCCTCATCATTATCCAACACATGATGATTACAGCACTCACTCTGCATGGAGGGGCATCACATGCTAACAATCTATTTTGGTCCATGATAGTGTACAAGCATCGTGTCATCTTCCAATTTACTTTTGCACAACTTGAATGCTTTGATACACTCCACCATCCACAACCACAGAACACTCTTATTCAAGAGTTTGTTGAATGGATGAAATAACATTGCTCAATTTGTAATGAATTATACTGAAACAATTCATTAAACCCAAAAATGATCTGAGCTCAGAAATATTCTGAGGGTGTGACTGATTTCTTATTACTTGAACTTTACCCTTGGTAGGATGTAACCCATCTTTGTTTACTCTGTGACTTGAATACTCAACAAAAGTATTAAACATGGCACGTTTCATAATCGTTGCAGTAACTTCCTTAGCCTGTCAAAATGTGTCTGCCTATTTTGACCTGAAATGAGTTTGTCATACATACACACATTATTCCCTCAATTCCTTGGAAAATTTGAATCATTATTCCTGGAAATATAGAGTTGAAGCAATTCAAATAATACCTCAACTAAAAAAAAAGCATTGGTTTTCACACATACGCTGTCACCACCCAGTTTTACTCACCATCTCTCTTAATTCCTCCAGTTCTGCTGACCTAATCAGGCTGTCTGCCAGACATCCATTACTGGATCAGCAGAAATTTCCTCTGACAAAGATTGTAAAGACAGAAACCCTTGTCTTAGTTTTATGCTAAAAACTCTCTTCCCTCGGTACCAATTCCATACTTCACCATGGTACCCATCTAAGGCTGAACCAGACTGAGAGCTTCAAAGTTGATCCAAAGATGAGCTTTCAATCATGTATCTGCAAAAACTCTAAGTATGCCTGTTTCTACATCCATAACATCAGCTGACTCTACCCTGGCTGCACTTATCTGCTGTTGAAACTCTTGTTCATGTGTTACAATCCCAGTATAGACCCAGGCAGGCTCTGTCATTGAACGATAGTGTGGGAATGGCATTGAGGTAAAAGATCAGCCATGATCTAGTTGAATGGTGAAGGAGACAATGTCTTATGGCCTACTCTTGCTCTTATTTCCTATGATACCCTAAGACTGATAATGTTTACCAAGAGATATTAATTTGATAATGACTTGCTCAAAAATATCACAAGACAAGATTACCTTTTTCTCACCAAAAGTCAAATTTGGCATGTCAGTAAGGACCCTCACCAACTTTTACAGATGCATCATATAAAGCATTCTTTCTGGAGACATCATGGCTTGGAATAGCAACTGCTCTGCCCAAAACTGTAAGAAACTACAGAAAGCTGTGAACACAGCCCAGTCCATCACGGAAGCCAACCTTCCATCTGTCTAAACTTCTTGATGTCAGGAAAGGCAGTCAACATCATCAATGACCCCTCTAATCTCAGTGATATTGTCTTCTAACCTCTTCCGCCAGGCAGAAGATTCAAGAACAGCTTTCTTCCCTGCTGTTATTAGACTTCTGAATGGATCTCTCAAATTTCTAAGCTAATGTTGATCTTGCTTTTTGTACACTTTCTGTGCAGCTGTAACTTTGTACTCTTCACTCTGTTCAATCACCCTATGACCTTTCGATGTTATGATCTGCCTGTACTGCATGCAAAACGAAATTTTTCACTGTACTTACGTACATGTGACAATAATAAATCAAATTAAATCACCATCAACTAAACATTGCAGAAACACTTTTAGCACATAATGTGGGCGATCATGGCCCACCATGTTTGTGCTGACCCACCTCAGGAACAGTTCACATACTGCCAGTTCCCTTCCCCACATCACTGCACACTCCTTATCTTCAGATACTTAGAACATTTGAAAGATGTAGAAATATATATAGCACTGATAAACAAATCACATAGGCTAATCCCATTTTTCAGCATTTGGTTCATATCCCTGAAGTACTTTAGATGCATATCCAAACATTTTTTCTGCCTCTACTACCTGTTAAGACACTTTCAGATCCCCAACCATCCTCCAGTCATTTACCCCTCTACTAAGGGAGATAGGCCTTTCACACCCACTCTAACCAGATTCCTCATAATCTTAAGCACCTCAATCAAATCTCCATAAGCTTCGTTTGTTTCAGTTGAAAACAACAACAGCTGAACCAGTCTTTTCTCATTGCTATAATTCTCCAGTCCTGGCAGCATTATCTCTTTAGATACATCATAATGTGCAAGCATTGTACGGTCTTTTACCTCTGCCCTAGCAGTGCAATTTCAACAAATTGAAAATCAGATTGTTTCTTTCATTCCTGCGTGTTTGTGTCTATACATTGCCGACTGCCCCATTCTCCTTATTTAGGAGGCAACCAATGCCCTAGAGAAAAGGCATTCCTTTCATAACTTCTTCAAATAGTGGAAAACCCCATGTTGCGTTTACAGATTAAACCTAACACTACATGTTCACATGGAGTTTAAAGTTCAAAGCCTCCTGGTATTAACTGGATCCTTCTTCCTGCTTTGACAAGATGAATCTTTCAAGTACACAACCCTTTGAGCATAAACAAATGAATGACCCATTGTGACATCCTCTCTTGTCATTCTGTGGTCTCTAAATTGTGATTCTTGTCTCTTTGAATGTAGGATTCATCCACACCAGTGGATATGATGGCTAACCAAAAAGAAAGTCCTTTTCTTCTTCATTGCACAACATCTGTTCTGAGTTTACTCCCCAACATCCTTCAGTCTGAGCTGCCTACTTCTGTTAAAGGTGTTAAAGCTCATCCCTGTCTGAACAGGTTTTGACATGGGCCCCTGTACCCATAGCAACCAGGTCACATGATTTTATTACCAGGCAGAGTTCATACCATCCCACCATTCCAAGCTGTTCTATTTTATCTTAAATTGAAAGGGACTGTTTAAACATAGGATATGTGCACTTATCTAATTCTGGCCTCCTGAGGACCCTGATTTTAATTGCTCCATCATTGGTGGTCATGCTTTCAGCTGCCTAGGTTGAAAGCTATGGAATTCTCTTCATAAACTTTATAATTTTTCCATTCTCAACATATAAAGAGAAGTTGTTGTCAGTTGTTGATATTTATAATATGCCAAACACAAAAGCAGAATGATTTAGGTTATTCTGATGAATTGCATTCACATTCTGCAAAACAGTCAATAAATTACCAAATATATTTGTTGGAGCAAGAAGTTTGCTTTCTTAGTAAGCCAAATTATAATATTATGTTACTGGTTATGTATCAGTGTCATAGATACAGCACAGAAACAGAGCCTCAGTCCAACTTGTCCATGACAATGAGATTTCCTAAATTCATCTAGCCCCATCTGGCCCATTCGCCACTAAACCCTTCCTATTCATGGACCTGTCCAGATACTTTTAAACATTATAATTGTTCTGAACCGATCACTTCCTTTGACAGCTCATTCCATACTCTGTGTGAAAAAATTGCGCCTCAGGTCTTTTTTAAATTCTACCCCCTTCAGCATAAAGCTATGGTCTCTCATTTTGGAGTCCCTATGCTGGAGAAAAAACCTTGGCTATTCACCCTATCCATGCCCCTCATGATTTTATAAATCTCTATAATGTCACCCCTCAGCCTCCAATGCTCCAAGGAAAATCGCCCCAACCAATTCAGCCATTCCCTACAGCTCAAACAATCCAATTCCAGCAACATCCTCATTATTTTTTTCTGAACTCTTTGAAGTATTACAACATCTTTTCTACAGGAAGCAGACCAGAATTGAACACAATATTCCAGAAGTGACCGAACCAGTTTCCTGTACAGCCACAACATGACCTCCCAATTCCTGTACACAGTGCACAGACCAGTAAAATCAAGCGTACCAAACACATTGTTCACTACCCTATCTACTAATGAGTACACCTTCAAAGAACTATAAACCTGCACCCCAAGGACTCTTTGTTCAGCAAAACTCCACAGGACCCTACATTAAGTGCATAAGACATGCCCTGATTTGCTTTTCCAAAATGCAAAACCTCAAATTTATCTGAATTAAACTCCATCTGCCACACCTCGGCCCTCTGATCACGGTGCTGTTGTACTTTGGGATAATCTTCTTAACTGTCCATTCACCAATTTCAGTGTTATCTGCAAACTTATTAACTATACCTTCTATATTCACATCCAAATCCTTTAATTAAATGACAAAAGAGCAGTGGACCCAGAACCCATCCTTGTGGCACACTATTGATCACAGGCCTCTTGTCCGAAAAGCAACTCTCCACCAGCACCCTTTACCTCCTAGCTATCCAAATGGCTAGTTCTCCCTGGATTCCATGTGATCTAACCTTGTTAACCTGTCTTGCCTGCAGAATCTTATCAAAGCCCATATAGACAATGTCCACTGTTCTGGCTTCATTAATCCTCTTTGTCATTTCTTCTAAAAACTCAATCAAATTAGTGAGACATGATTTCCCATGTACAAAGCCATGTTGACCATCCCTAATCAGTATATCCCATGCCAAATCCTGTCCCTCAGAATTCCATTCAACAACTTACACGCCACTGACATCAGGCTCACTTGTCTATAGTTCCCTAGCTTTTCCTTACCACCTTTCTGAAATAATGACACCATATTAGCCACCCTTCCAATCTTCTGTCACCTTATCTGTAGCTATCGATGATACAAATATCTCAGTAAGGGTTCCAGCAATCACTTCCCTAGTTTCCCACAAAGTTCAAAGATACCCTTGATCACCTCCTGAGGATCTATCCATCTTAATGCATTTTAAGATATTCAGCACTGCCTCCTCTGTAATATAGAGGCTTTTCAAGATATGACCTTTTATTTCTCCAAGGTTTCTAGCTTTTATATCCTTCTCCACATTAAATACTGGTGCAAATTAATTGTTTAGTATCTCACTCATCTCCTGCGGTTCCATATATAGACAGTCTTGTTAATCTTTAAGGGGCCCTATGCTCTCCATTGTTACTCTTTTGCCCTTTATGTATTTATAGAATCTCTATGGATTCTCCTTAGCCTTATTTGCCAAAGCCATTTTGTCCCCTTTTTGCCATTCTGACATCCCTCTTGAGTAGACTCCGACTGTCCGTATATGCCTAGCAGGATTGGCTTGATCTCAGCCGTTCTATACCTCCTGAATGCCTCCTTCTACTTAACCAGAGTCTCAATTTCTCTAGTCACCCAGCATTCCCTACACTTACAACCCTTGCCCTTCACACTAACAAGAACATAATGCCTCTGGATTCTCATTACCTCATTTTTGAAGGCCTTCCACTTTCCAACTGTCCCTTTACCTGCGAACAGCCTCTCCAAATCAACTTTTGAAAGTTCTTGTCCAATACTATCAAAATTGGTCTTACTCCAACTCAGAGTTTTAACATCAAGTTTATCATTTTCCATAAGTATTTTAAAACTAATAGATTATGACCTCTGGTCCCAAAGTCGTTCCCCACTGACACCTCAATCACTTGCCCTGCCTGCTTCCCAAGAGGTGGTCAAGGTTTGCTCCTTCTCTAGTAGGTACATCCACATACTGAAGAACATTTTCTTGTACACACTTAACAAATTCCTCTCAGTGAATTATTCCAAAAAAACATAATGTTATCAAGTATAAACTATTTACTTACCAAATTTGAAAGAAGTATCACTTGAAGCTTATTTTTAAAAATGGAACAGGACAAGTTCTAAATTATTGATAAAACAGTTTACATTTCTTAGCTCAATGTAGCCGAGTATATTTATGTATTCTTTCCTCCTTCTAAGAGTAAGATGCAATTGATGCTACACTGACTTTTACCTGAAGATTTAAGGGCTTTAATCAGGCAAAATGACCCCTAAAGGATGGCATACACATTCAAGTGTTTAATTGGTATTATGTCCACTTTCAAACTTTACATAATTTTATTATACTGATCTACTTTTTCATTATAAGTGTTTCTAAGGTGCTAACTAAAGTCATCTACACTCAGGTGTAACTACTCAAATGATCCTCATATTCTAACTTGTGAAGAAATGCCACAAGATGAAATTGTAAGTGGCCCAGCCTTTTTGAGTCAGCTATCACCATTATGTTTTAGGATATATCCCCAACAGACTGAAAAATACTTAAATGGTTCTTCTTTTTGTCAGGAAGACCATGCACAAATTGCAGCCTAATTTATTAACTGCTGTATATCCATGACACGTAGCTTAGAAAGAGAGAGAAATGCAATCTGTAGTGGACATAACATGATTTATTCGCTGGAAGTCCTCCAAACATATTTTTTAATCATTAGTTTCTTCTTATTCAAAGGCTTGGCTTACTGTAGAGAATTTGTTGTCAGGTACAGAAAACATCATTGATCCTGTGCATGGTTTATGTTTATTTTCCAGTATGACACATATCTCAGGAAATGAGAAAAATTGAGAATGTTTAACAACAGTCTCCAAGTCAGCTTTCAAAAGCAACTGCATATCGACAAAACAGAAACCTAAACAATGAAATAAATTAATGCCATTCAACATAAATTCAACAAGCTAAAGAAAAAGATTGAGAAAAACTTGGAGCACCTTGCAAATTAAGCTGGGGGGGGCGAGATATTAATTCACATTAACAATACGCAGGAGTTAAAAAGTCCAACTCCAGGATTTGAGTATAAAAATCTATGCTGACTCTGAATATAATACTTGAGGTGGTATCTTTATCATGAGATATTAAACTAAGCCTCTACCTGCCTTGCATGTGGACGTAAAAGATTCTATGGTACTATTTTGAAGAAAAACAGTATGTTATCCTTGGTGTCATGGTCAATATTTATCCCTCATATCAACATTACAAAATCAGATTATCCAATCATTATCACATCACTGCCTATGGGAGCTTGCTAGATGCAAACTGGCTGCCACATTACAACAGCGAACACATTTTAAAATTACATTATCGTAATAAAGGCTGTAAGCATTTTGGAGCATTCAGTGGTTATGGAAGGTGCTATATAAATGCAAGTTTTTTTTATATAAGATAAGATCAAAAAAGGTCCTGGATTTTAATGCAAAAGATGCTCATTAACCGAGGCGATCATGAAGCTGTTTCTACATTGACTCGAAAGGCTCGGCATAGCTTCTTCTCAAACAGTTTTAAGTGAGTGATAGGACTACTGAAAGTCCAAAAGTTGATATTGTTTAACTTTACTTTATTTGTGTACAAGCTTCATCCGGAACAGTTTAGTTCTATTTTAAAGAGGCAACACAATTGCTGCTGTAACAAAAGGTAGACAAAGATAGAGACAACAAATGGTACAAAGGAAAGGAGAGAACGTCTTGGTCATGTATTCACGATTACAGCGCCTACGTTAAGTGCTGTTTGTAAAATATAATTTTTCTATAACACAGGGTTGCACAACAACTCAACCATCCCGTTATAGAAAAACTGACCGTAATTAACTTATTGGAATGTCCTTTGAGGTAACATGAGGAAGCATATTGTATAAATGAAAGTTCTCTCTTATGGTGCCCAATTGGAAACTATTTGTATGTGATCTTCCATAGTTTAAGGGATGCAAACTTGAAACGTTATGATGGACAACTGGTTTAGGCATCCGCTGCCAAATCTATTTAGAAAGTTATTATTTCCTTCCCTTCTGTCAAAACTGCACAGATCCATCCTGAATGCAAAGTTAACATCAGATTTATTTGACATAAAAAACAAAGAACTGCAGATGCTGGAAATTGGAAATCAGAAACAGAGGCAGAAATTGCTGGAAAACATAGGTTTGGCAGCATCTGTGGATAGAAAACAGAGCTAACATTTCAGGTCCAGCAACGACTCTTCAGAAGAAACTGGTAACTTCTGAACAAGAGTCACTGGATGCGAAACTTAAACCAAACTTTTGTTTTGCTAAATGGCTATTTTTGACACTAAAATTTGACAATCTGACAGCTGCCACTGTCTTTCCACTTGTCTACCTGACGAAGAGTCATCTAGTGCTCCTCTCACCTGAACCCTGAACTCACACCTTTCTATAACCTCCCTCCTATTTCCTTTATGCCTTTCCAGAGCTCCTTTGGCCAACAGTTCCAGTTCCCTTCACCCTAATCTCAGTAAATTACTGACCATGCAGCTTCCTCTCCTGATCCCTATTCTCACGATATAGCTAACTGATTTCTCTCATTAAATGTTGTCACTCTGTTTAAATTTGCCATCACCATAGCATCCTCAAAAAAATTAACCCCTGACTGCATTATTCTTCTGAACCACGGCTCCATCTCCATCATGGGCAGTATGGTGGCTCAGAGGTTAGCCTCACAGTGCCAGAGACCTGGGTTCAATTCCACTCTCAGACACCAGCGTGGAGTTTGCACATTCTCCCCATGTCTGCATGGGTTTCCTCCAGGTGTTCTAGTTTCCTCCCACAGTCCAAAGGTGTGCAGTTACAGTGGATTGGCCATGCTAAATTGTCCATAGCGTAAGGATGTGCAGGCTGGGTGGATTAGCCATCAGAAGTACAGGGATAAAAAAATGTGGAGGGGGGTGGGGGTGGTCTAGGTGGGATGCTCTTTGGAGGGTCAGTGTGGACTTGATGGACCAAATGGTCTGCTTCCATGCTTTAGGGATTCTCTGATTCCTTTCCTCTTCAAAATATGTTGCCTCCCAAGTCCATTTTCAACTCTTCTAATATGCCATGCTTGAATCACTCAAATCAGGTTTTTTGTCCTTAGTGTACTGTTGAAAATGGCACTTATTCAATGCAACTGAGTTAAAAGGTGAATGTTTTGCCTTCATCCTTGTCTACCTGTCTGCAGCTTTCAATGTGATTGAGTACCTCCTCTTCCTCCAATACCTCTGAATTGTCATCTGGCTTGGTGTAAAATCTCTCACCTGGTCCCATTCTCATCCATCTAAGTGGAGCCAGAGAATCACTTGCAGTGTTGTTGCTTCCTCATCACACCTTAGATGTTCCCCAAAAATCTATTATTTTATTTCCCAGCTACGCAACTCCTTATAATGACATTACTTCAAAAAAAAGCATTAGTTTTCACACAAAACCCAGCTGTCTCTCATCACAACTTCTCTTGAATCAACAATTGTCTGACTATCAGATCAGCTGAAAATGTGTTGCTGGTTAAAGCACAGCAGGTTAGGCAGCATCTCAGGAATAGGGAATTCGACGTTTCGAGCATAAGCCCTTCATCAGGAAGGGCTTATGATCTGACTATCAGATCAGATCTAGCATAAGAAACTTCCTCAAATTACTAGGAAGCTTGAAGCCATTGATTTTGGTCCTCAGCCCAAATTGTCTTTCCTTTTTATTGCCTCCATTCTTCTTCCAAGCAGAAGTCTAAGATTAAGCTAGTAGTCATGCTGTCACATCTTACCCAAAATAAGCTTCTGACCTCACCCTCACATTATCACGGAGATCACCAATTTCTACCTCCATAACACTGCTAGGAGACAAACAGGAGGCTGGAAAAACATAGCAAGCCAGGCAGCATCAGTTTGCTGTTTGTCTACTTTGGATTCCAGCATCTGCAGTTTTTTTTGTCCAGTTGTCACCTCCATATTTGATATTCAAATTCATTTTGGTTTCATAACTTTTTACTCTTGTGTAAACTTAAGATCATGCAAAACACAGCTGCAACTGGTATTAACTTGCACCAAATACATCTTTCATTTCTGTGCTGGCTGAACAGTATGGGTTTCCAGGCAAAGAATTTTAAACTTTTTACCCTTATTTTCAAATCACACCATGATCTTACACCTCTCTAATTCATAAATCCCTAACAATCCTTTGAGATGTATTTACTCCTCTATTCTGTGATCTTCAGCATCCCAATTTTGACTGCTTGATCATCAAAGGCTGTCCAAGCTGGACGATCTGGAAAATACTCCCTCTATACTGCTATCTCGCTTTCCTTCTGTAAGACATCCCTTGAAGCTTACTTTTTTGACTAAGCTTAGGGTAATTTGACTTAATCTCTTTGTCACTGGTTGTCATGCTTTGTTTTATAACCACTCCTATAAAGCACCTTGTGATGTTTTTGTACATGAAAGGCTCTAAATAAACATTAGCTGTAACTAAAGAGCAGGCAACCTGTTACTGTTTCAGTGTGAATCATAAAGTTTTGGAAGAGACCACGGTACTTGCTACAAAGTGTGAAGCACTGACTTTTAGTAACAGGAGCACTTTGTAAACAGAGTGAAATCAGGAATGTAGTGTTAGTAGGAGTTAGCTGCAGAAAGTTGGGTGGGTGGGGGGAGTGGAACTTCTTCCCTTCTTTTTGTTTTACCTCCATTTGCTGCCGAGTGCTTCTCCTTGTCGCCAATCTGTAAAACTATAAATTCCTATTACCTTACCAAATTAGTTACTAATAAACTAAATAAGCAAAGAAGGTTAGACAGACAGACATGGTAGGGCAGGTGCTGTGTCAGAACTGTGGGCATGTCTGCAGCTTGAGTAATAGGTTGCTTAACTGAAGTCTGAGCTGCAAACATTAAGAGGGAACAGGAAGGGGGAGAGCTGCCAGAACACTTTGTTCCAGGAGGCAGTCACACCCCTTACTTTAAGTAAAACATCAAGTTGGGCAATGGTCAGGCAGCAGGGTGTTACTGTGAGTCAGGATAGCAATATACTTCTGAATGCAGTGATGGGTCGCTTCAGCCCTTGGTCTTGACAATTTAGTACTTCTGAGAATGGGCAAACTGTCCATGACATAAGTCCAGGAGGTGAATTTGCATTTGCAGATACATTCCATTTTGTTCAAAAGTCTGTAGGTTGTCAGTCGATTGACACTTTATAAATTCCTACTTTGAAAATAGAACCAGTCTGACTCAGGATTGAAATACAGACAGATTCTACCCTCACAACTTTAATGCACTGTCTGAGCTGAAATTTGACTTTTTTATTCAAAACCTTAAGTTATCTCGGGAATGTGACTTGAAAAAAGTTCTGGGATTTACATATTAATAAATTGAAACCTGTATCCCCATTCTAAGTGATTTAACAACAATTTAGGTTTGTTCAATACATTGCATCAGTTGTATGACACTTTGATCTTTTACTATAAATTCTGTGCTACGATCCTGCCCCACTAGTTACCTGACGAAGGAGCAGTGCTCCAAAAGCTTGTACTTCCAAATAAACCTGTTGAATTTTAACCTGGTGCTGTGCAAGTTTTATTTTAATTGACAAAGCAATGGCTTTCTTTCAAGGAAGAATTCCAGAGCCCCTACACAATTTGCTGTGTCCAACAATTCACTCAAAACCTCACTTGAAAGGCAAGTATAGAGATGGCTTTCACTTCGGACTCCCTATTTTTGTGGGGTGCGCTTGTTTCCTGTTCACCCTGTTATGGATTAAGCCAGACCACTCAAAACATTCTTAGGCAGGCAGCCCAGACCATAACTTCGCAATTTGTTTCAGTAAATGTACAGTGAAAATTACCCGGAGTAAGTTTGGGCGTTCAGAATATATACAACAGTCCCAATATGCAAACCTCCTTTAAAATACAGTACAATAAAAAGGGAAGAGATGCTTTGAGGTTGAAGTTAGAAGGGCAGGAGGACAGAGGGAGAGAGAGATGGGGGGTGAAGAGAGGGAGAGAGAGATGGGGGGGGGAAGAGAGAGAGAGAGAGTGATGACCACTCTACTTTCATTATACAGGTCACTTCTAAAACATGAACACTTTTGCCTGAAGTCTCATCTGTTTACATATAAACAAAAGGCCTCTCAAAATCCTTTTCATATCTGTACCAAACTAGTTTAAGTGGAGCTCAGCCCATTTACGACCCCTCTGAAAAATCAAGGACATAGTATCCTTGAGAAAAGGAATAGCTTTTAGAAAAAAAGGGACCAGCTTTGTGACAAACTGCCTGCATTGATAAAGTTGAGATTACGAATGAAATAAAAAATAGGCCTATCCCCTATCACTTCTTATAACTTTTGAAACAATACAAGTCCAGGTTGCTCTGTTTTTATTTCAAGTTTTTATGGCAGGTTTCATAAGCTAAAAATGTCATGTTGTAATTACTTTTTGATTTCTTAATTGCATATCGTTTTTAAAAAAAAAGTGTGCTACAAATGGATTGCCCTTTAAGAACTATAAGTGGATCACAAACTATTTGCTCCTTCAAAAAAAAATTAACACATTTTACACAAAAGATGTGTTCACCCTGCCGCAAAATAATTGATGGTTACTAGCTAAACACATACCTTCAACCAACAAAAGATCCAGGACTCATTTCCAGCCCTAGAAACCACAATTCAGGAACTTACTGCAAAAGTTAAAGAGCCAGATAGATGTGAGCATTAGGTCTGTTTACATTTATAAGGTACCATTGAAAAAATAAATAACATCAAAGGAGTACATTATTGGTACTTTTTGCTGATACTGGTCTGAAATGTGAGTGTTTGTGCTTCAAGTGTAAAAGTAAAGCAGATGAAGCCACACTTACACACTTCAAAATTATTAGTTTAAATAAAACATGAACACAAAAAAAATCACCATTGCATCTGTTGCTTAAGAGGATGTGAAAAGAAGAGTCTGGATTTTAAACTGCCTGGAGGCTACAAGTGTGTGTGTCTTTGTTGTTGGTGCCAATTACTGCATGCCTGGTTTATTTGATACCACAGTTGCATGGATGGAAGAGTTTGCGGCTGTGAAAAACAAAGTAGCAGGAAGAGTTTATTTTTTAATAAAAAGCCATAGCAATTTTGGTTCTTTTATCCTCAGACACGCAAGAAGTAAAAATAACTCCCCCATCCTGTTTTAAACCTTGTGGCAGATTTAGTAACACGTTGCCAAGTATCATTTCAGTGTCAGAACCAAAGAAATCAAATAGTCACAAGGAAATTAAATTTATACCACATCCTGCAAATTCAACACTGACAGAACTTAAGCTTAACTGTTACTGTGAAATTTTATCTAAAACACAGACTGAAAACTTTTTTTTAATATTAAGAATGAAACATTTAAAAAGAAGCAGTCTTGAATATTGTGTATGCAGTTTAAACTTGCTTACAATAAAAAGTCTTGAATCAACTTGTACAATAATGAACAAATAATGGAAACAAATCATAACATTGAACATCATGGAGCAATAGGGATGAGGTTGTTCCCCACAAGTACCCCCAACTCAGCCACAACATTCTGTGAAATCCTTTGTAAGTTCTGCTCAATTTCCCTGTCTCTGCTGGAGAGGTCACACACTTTTTAAAATTATGCCTGACACAGATACCCTGCTGTTTTAGATGACAGTCGTATGGTCCAATGTAAACTACAGAAAGGGAAGAGAAAAGAAAGTTCTCTCCAAAATCATGCATTTGTGTAACAGGGTATATGTTCCTCTGTGTTACTCAGAAAGCAGCAGTAAGTGATAATCTGGGCAACTGATTACATAAGATGTACGAGCAGATGAGGTGCATTTAGATGTTGATATGGTTCCAATTAAGTGGGTAGTAAACAATAGTACAGCATACACAGAGTTACGGGGAATGTACCAGCATGAATTGAGAATTGACTAGTGGAAGAAATACAGAAGGAAGAATAAACCATCCTCGGGTTTACAGGCTGTGACTAGTAGGGTATTGTAAGGATCAGTGCTGGTGTTCCAGCTACATGCAATCGACATCGATGATTTAGATGCAAGGAACAAATATAAATTTCCAAGTCTGTTAAGCATGAAAAGTTAATTGTGAGGAGGATTCAAATAGGCTTCAAGTGGTTTTAGAAAGACTGTGTGACTGGGCATAAACTTTGCTGATGGACTATAAAGTGAAAAATATGAATTAATCACTTTGGTTGGAAAAACAGAAATGCAGCGTATTTCTAAATTGGAGAGAGATTGGGAAGCGTTGATGTGCAAAAGAAGCCAGATGTTCTTGTTCATGTGTCACTGAAAGCTAACATGCAGGTGTAAAAAGCAGTCGAGAAGGTAAACCTTTGTTGCAAAATGATTTGAGTACAGGAGTAAAGATGGTTTGGTGCAGTTATGCAGAGTCTTGATGAGACTGTACCTGGAGTATTATGATCAGTATCCTTACTTAATGAAGGATGTATTTCATACAGAAGTATAGAGGGAAGGTACCAAGTTTAACAAAGTTAAGCAAATTAACTTTGGCGGAGGGGGTGCCCAAAAGGAGAGAGCGAGGAAACTAAGCCTGTATTTTCCTAGGCTCCAGAGAATAAGAAATTACCTAATGACTTATTTAGTATTATTATACTACTGCAAAATTGATACAGGTCTCAACAGATTGGATGAAAGTTGAATGTTTCCTGCTATTGAGGGCTTCAGACTCAGGGAATGTAAGTCCTAGAGTAAAGTGATATTCTTTCCAGGGCTGAGAATGAGCAATAATTTCTTCACTCAGGCTGATGAATATTTGGAATTCTCTATCCCAGAGGGGTGTGGAAGCTCAGTCTTTCTGTTCAATACAGGGGCTCATCAATTTCTAGATATTAAAGACATCAAGGAACATGGATATGATGGGGAAGTGGCATGGAAGTAAAAGGTTCAGTCAGGATTGGCTTGAATGATGGAACAGGTTTAAAGGACCAAATATCTTACTCCAGTTGTTTTTTCTAGGTGGGATAGAGTATAGCTCACACGAATCCCAGACATCATCAAAGTGGGAGCATGAGTGAGAATAGATTTGACAGAGATTTCTCATTCTCTTCCTTCATATGCCAATTCTACAGCGTTAAAGTAAACTACCGACAATACCAGATTGAAACATATATATGCGCATCACTTCAGCACTCTTTTTTTTCAGAAACCGTGGTTTTGTTTATCCTCTACTAAAAAGGCGACCTGGATTAGATACTCAGTTCCATATGAACTGAGAGTATGCAGCAATAAATGAATTTTAGGAAAGCAGCATTCTGGAAGAGATGCTTGGGAGGGAGCTGGTGAGCTGAGGTCATTTGGCTTTGTTTTTCCTCTTGATTTTCAATACTGGTAACCATTTCTCCAGATTCCTTGGGGGAGATTATCTAACAGTGAAATGACACGAGCCAAGTTATATCTTACACTTCTCAACTGACAGCCTATTACTACAGGAGCATTAGGTGGTATTAAAAAAACAGCACTTGCCTTTGCAAACAATGGTGAATTCACTATCCAGCAGGTCAAGCCAAGTCATGACAGTTACCATGGATACTGACACCTCCATGTGGAGAGGGAGCGACTGTATTGTATAAAATAGCAAGCGACGATAGATTGTTACACAAAATCCTAATGCTTAGACTGCCCTCCAGCTTTGTTCTTTCAGTCTTCATATCATCTGACCCCTTGAATTGTGTAGCTACTCTACAATTCACTTGTACAAGGATAATAGACATGAACCTTTTCAAAACAGAGGATTCTTGTAACTGCCATGCTCTAGATGTCAGGCAATAAAATGACAAGAAGGTAACAGAGGAACGGTATTCAATCAAAATACAAAAACTCACCTCAGAAAAATATCCAAGACAACCTATTTAAATATAAATCCGGTAAAAAGTGTCCAAATTTTAAACTAATGTTGCAGATAGTTTTATCTCAGTTGATAGACCAAAAAAGTTTAACATTGCTTGGATTTGAAACATTTTAAAAATTGAGAGTTACAAGAAAGAGAGAAATGGTGCACAAAAAAAAGGTAAAATTCAACTTTGGTGGTAGCCTATTATGGTCTTTAGTAAATTAGCAACCTCTTAATATCCTGCCTGATATTCTTATCCATTAATGACAAGTGGCTCACTCCAATAAAGGTAGACAATTTGTTATTACTCACTCTGGTAATATAACTTGAACTTTATCCTCAGGCACGTATAATAAATAATTACGGTGAGGCATAGTATTAGAACAATCTTGCAGAAAAAAACCTTTGTACGTGATACGTAGGAGCACATGGCCACATAAGGACATTCCACTGTTATTTCATAACTTGATAATTTGCCATATTGAGCATGCCTTCAGGGAATCCATGAAGGAGTGGATTGCACTTCAAACCGAAGGTATGACTGCATCCCAAGTTTATTCGCACACACTTCCTAGTACGCAGCACAATAGTGGCATGACAGACATCATCAAAATATTGTCTTACCGGTCAAGTTCAGAAAACATGGAGTGGCTTGAAGACATATGATTAAACGAAACAAATAAGCAACACAGCATAAACTTTCAAATCTTTGGCATAATTTTAATCCTGTTTCTTCAAGGTGTGACTTTTATTAACGTCAGTATTAACGAGTAAGAAGTCACATATGAAATGGCTTTACCGATTCAGAAGAATGTCTCAGAGCACTGTACTTTGTAAAAGTACAACAGTAAAAAGGAAAGGTAGGAATTTGAAGAGAGCAAGCGATGAACCCATTACATGTTGAAATGAATGGGACTTTAAGGAGACTTTGAAAACAGAAAGTGTAAGGTATTAGACGCCTTACACCTTACACACAATTAAGTGTAAGGTATAAGGTATAGGTATAAGGTGCTTTGGAACAGTCTCGAGATTTTGAGCACAGCAGATGGAAAATAGATTCGCACTGATCTCAAACAGGGAATATGAAGGCAATATTCCCAAGTCAAACAGGCAAACAAAAGTAAAGCACAACTAAAAAAAAAACTTTCATTAATCTCAGATGTGAAGCATTATTGATGAGACTACACAAACGTCATGACAAACATTATTTTAAATATCAAAGAAATTTCTTTGTGAGTAAACTATTTAAAATTTATTTCCAAAAGGTTTCTCAAGCTGTATAAAGCAAGGATTGAGGTCAATTAATAGGAAGTGTTAAGTAAATTTAGTCCATATGATATTTCTTAAGAAAACAGATGAGCTACAGTTGTGTTTTCTTTGCATTATGTTACCCAGACACATTAGCAGGACAAAACATTAAGTATATTTGAATAATATGACAGTTTTAGGTACTTGTACTTTCTTTTGAAGATTTATTTTTGACCCCTATAAAGTGGAGGCAGAATACATTACATAGTTCAGGTTGAAATTATTTTTCAGTACATATAAACAGAGAAGCTTTCTATTTCTATTTATTTATTTGGGTCAATTTAACAGCTATTCTAACTCCTTCTGTTTTTCTGCCTTTAATTGACACTTTGTTTAAAAGATTTTAGGAATGAAAATTATTTGAAAATCCACATTTTTGATGTTAGATGAACAAAAAGCAATTGCAATACAATTAAAGCTTAAGGTAAGCAACATTATAGCAATATTGTAAAATTTAAAGAAGTAGTTCTAAAAATATTCAGATGTGGTACAATTCCTGACATCTTGAGACCAAATTCCATTTAAAAGTAAAGCAAGTTTCCAGTAGAGTTGACCACCTTCTTAATTTAAACCACATACCCATATAATGAGAAGCAGTGTATAATCCATGGTTGTTTCTATACATTCCAGTTGCCTATCAATTTACATATTTTAAATTAAGCACACAAATCAATGCATTATGGCAGATTCGTGCTGTACACAATTAAAATAATAATTGAAGACATTTGTCAGGAATGATGTTCAATTGGAAGCAAGAGGGTATTTAAAATTCACATCTTAAAAAAATCTGATACTAACCTACAAGCAGAATGACTAATCTCACATTGCACGTAAAGAAAAGGAAGCCATCAATCAGTTATAATTACTGTTCTCTGCAGCAAAGCATGGTAAAATTTGCAGTAACTGGCTGTCACATTTTTGCAATGGCACGGAAATCTTAACACTCCAAAAATGTAAAGTCATACCTCTTCCTAAATCCATTACCAGACTGCATTAAACATTTGTGTGTGTAAAGCCCTGAACATCAGCATTTAATCTACAGTAACTGATGAGGCTCATTCATCAATCAGTGCAACTCTGTTTGATCACTCTGAAGTATTGGTTGGTGTTAGTATTTAGGGAACCCTTTACAGTTGAATCGCTTGGAATGGATTCTAGCCAAGTTTACTTTTTCCTACTGCTAATGCTTCCACAAGTATGTTGAAATTAATTAGACATACTTACAACAGTTTTAGAAGTATTATTAAAGGTTTTCTGTGCATTAGGTAATGGGCAACAGGAGACAGACAGATAAAGATGAGCAAAGGACTTGAATTTGACGGGCCTGTTTAATGGGCACTTAATGCTGGTATTTTAGCATGTTCTGTCAATCCCATGTATCTAAAAGTGCCTTTTTTTTTGCTTTGTGTTCTCTTGTTCCATTATACAATCTTCAAGAACAAAGTAGAATTCTTGCCTGGTTGAGAAAGATAAGAGATGGAAAATAGTTCATTATTATTTCAGCTAGTAAGTTACAGTGGATTTAGTTTATTTTATGGCATTTTGGTGGTAGGCAGATTTTTTTTAAATCAAAGCATTTACAGACAATAATTTTATGTCAGCTTATATGAACAGCGGACCTAGGTTACTGGGACATGAAACTAATTTAAGTGTATTCATTTATTCAGTGAAGCTCTGATGAGAGCTCAAATGATCTGAAACATCAAAGAAACATTAAATTTGCTTCTATCTCCACAGGTGCTGCCTGATTAGCTGAGTATTTTCAGCAACTTCTACTTTTAATAAAAGATACACACCTCTATTAAAAATCTTCAGGGAAGTTTGCAAGAGATCACTACAAGGAACTGACAGAGTTACTACCAGTGCTGACAAGAACTTGCACTAAATATTAATCTGCTTTGGCTTTACGATGTTGACGGACAGAATGTGCACTTTTGGGGTTTTTAGTTTTAATTTCAGAACTCCAGTGATTATTGTTCTCATTTGTTTTTTTAAAAAAGTCAAGCGATTGGTTCCTGAAATATTCCACACTTGGTGCAGTTAGACAAAATATACTAATGCCCTTCACATCATTATAAGTATTTACAAATATCTTCCAGGAGCATTTTTTTTTTATCTTGGGAATTGTTACCATGGCTAGAATTTATTGTCTTTTCTTAGTTGTCCTTGAGAAGGTGGCAGTGAAGTACCTTTTTGAAACATTGTAGTCCATGAGGAATTGATAGATCCATAGGGCAGTTATTACAGTAGGATTTTGGCCCCTACCAGTGAAGATATGGTGGTAAAGGTTCAAGTGAAAATAAGGACTTGAGGGAGTACTTGCAGGTGGTGGTGTTTCCTTGTCTTTGCTACCCTTGTTCTCCTAGGTGACAAGGTTTGTGCATTTGTAAAGTGCTGTTGAATGACAGGTTGCTGCAGTGCACCTTGTACATGACCTGCTTTGAAGTCTGATGCTTCAAGAATGTCACAAAATGCTTTCTTCAAAAATGCAATATTCCCAGTGACTTACATTAATACCTTGTCCAAGACCAAACTAGAGAGATAGCATCTGCGAAGGTTCTAACGTTCTTGAGCATTTAGTACAGGTCCAAGAGGAGGATGAGCACAAACAGCAGAAGGAACATGCGTGAATATAAGTATTTCACTCAACAGCCTCTTCAAACACCATTGTACCAACTGTGGCAGGGTTTGCAGATTCACTTGACGACCTATAATTTCAAAGTTTAAGAAAATCCTCTCAAGGGAGAACGTAACAGCATGATAATGGTTGGTCCAGTTCAATTTCTAGTCAATGGTAACCCCACCCCCACCCCCAGATGTCAACAGTGAAGATTAACAATGGTAATGATGTGAATGCAAGAGGAGACAGTTGGATTCTCTCTTATTCGAGATGGTCAGTGCCTGGAAGATATACCTAGTGACTTACCATCCCAGACGTGAATAGAGGCCAGCTCTTACTGTATGCAGGTACAAATTGCTTCAGCATCTGAGTGGTGCAAATATTACTGCAAAACTACATAATCCAAAGTGAATGACCCCGCTTCTGAACTGAAGTTGGACTGAAGTCTTTGATGAACCACCTAAAAAGGACTGAGTCTACAACAGTGTTCTGAGGAACCCCAGAAATGATACGCTGAGGCTGAAATGATCGATTTCCAACAACAACAACAACAGCAACCAGCTTTCTATGTATAACTACAACCAATGGAGAGTTTTTGGTAAAGATTCTGACTGCAATTTTACTAGGTGTTGTTCTTTTTAACTTTAAAATCTAGGGTATAGATTATGATAACAAAATTTAGGATGTTTATAAAATTGATTTTTCTGAGGCAAACAATGGTCAGTAGGGTTTGCACAATCAATAACTGTGGTTTTTCTAGACTATAAAGAAGCCTAGAGATTGCCCACATGATGCAATATTCAGAAATTCAAAATTTTCAGGCAGCTGCCAAATATTTCCAGGCTTTTGCTATTATGGAATCACAGGATAACAGTCCGGCCTGTACTGTCTCTTTCTTGAAACTGCCTCCAAGATGGATACTCTAAGTCAATGTCACACAGTACAGGCCACATGACTATGTCAAGGAGATTCACATTAATATAGTATTGCATTTTATGCCAATAATCCCGTTTTTTATACAAAAAGCAAAATTAAATTATATGAATTATAATTTCTACTTTGATTTACCCAAGTCATTCATAGAAATGTTCTCATGCATTACAATTCAGAGTCAGTCTCTGCACATGTATTGCACACACTACATTTAATTGTGCCAATTTCTTAATGAGAAAAGGTTTGCACTGTTTCAGTTATTCATGTAGGTGATGCTCCTTCCTGAGGCAGAAATACTATATTCAGCATTATTGCTGCTATCACTAGTTGCTTGATTTTAGGTGAATGCTCTTTCTTGGTTAGTGCTCCAATTTAACTGCATATCCTTGACAATAAAGTAGTATAATGGTTTATGCAAAAATGACAATATAAGCAAGAATTTTACAGAAGAGCTAATGAATCCAACAAATCATTGCACTGCATTTATATCTGTAGGTCACTCGGGCTACAGATTTTCACTTTCCGTTTTTGTAATTTCCTCCACAGTATTTTTCATCCTGCCCTTTGTGACTGGCTTGCTCTTGTAGCCTAAAATGTCTATCAGCATAATGCAAAGCTTGGTCTGTTCTTCTATGCGTACGTTCTTTTTGCTGATTTACAATTTCAGTGCTTCTGAACTTGTTGGTCACTTCCCCAAGAGTAAATCTCTCCCATTGGTTGTGCTCTCACTGCAGTTCTCTTATACCTAATAATCCTATCTGAATTCACATTGTTGTTTTGATGCACAAACTTACAGATTCTGTGAGCTGTGTTAGTACAGTCACATATTCATCAATATACATGTCTTCACTTTGGGCCTTAATACTGAACATGTGCCATTCATAAAATTCATTCATTTGGGTTTCAAAGTGTGGCTGCAGGGCTTTCAAAATTTCTACATCCTGGTTTTTCTGTTCTTCAGAGAGATATAGGTAGTAATACAGTCTGAATCAGTCTCTCCCTACATGGTAAGTGCGTAGCTGCTTATTGTTGCTCTTTTTAAAAAAGGAGATTTGCTGCAATTTCATAATTTTACCATTGCGCATGGAAAAATACCAGTTGTTTCATAAGATCTTTTATTTCAACCAGTGTTGAAAAGAAAGATTTCAGCCATAGTGAATTACCCAACGTTGTAGCTGTCGTTCATCTTTGTTCCCTTTCAATGTTTTTAGAGCTCTGAACATTCATGGGTGTCTCTATCAGTAGCTGTGCTTCTATACAATTCTTCAATACTCCATCTCAGCTTCACACTGACACAATGATACAATTTCACAGAACAACAGTTCGGCTGGCACTGAGTCCTTATTGACACTGGCCCCAAGATGTCAGTGCTCCTGGTAGAATCAGGAATCACACTGGCACATTTCTATCCCAAACACTGACCTTTAAGATCAGACTCCATTCAACCCACAGCTGTGTTTCTTCTCCATTCTAAAGACAACTTAATTCAAGCTTCACATCACCCATTTTCGTTTTTGCTTTTCTTCTGCTGAACCTCTTGACATATTTTTGGCATTTCCAGACATCACACTGCCAAATCTCTCCGAGCCAAGCTCCCTCTATCCATATTCTGTGAACTTTAACTCATCAAAAAGACTGCTGGAAGTTTCCCAACCCAAACTGTCCCATTGACTAACCATTCCTTTGCTTGATGACCTTTTACTTTTAATAACACGTTTTGTCAATTACTTATGCATTGGTTGGTTTCTAAATGTCCTTAATAATTATGCTATTAACAGTTTTAAAGCAATTTTTCTTATATTTAATGCATATGCTTCCCGTTTCTTCAACAGAAATATGTTGCTACTTTTAACACAAACGTGTGAATTAGTTACCAAAAAAATCCCTTTCATATATATTTGTGTTAAGATGCATTCTAAATATCAAATATTTATTCATAAACTTTCCTTACCATTGTTAAGAGCATTCTTATAATGTTAGTTATGAAGCGTATGTTATTTGTATTATTTGTTTGCAACACTACATTTAACATTGTCTCTCCCTTTCAGGTGAGAATGTTTGGTGGCTTTAAATATCTTGAAATTTGTCAGTAGTTAATTTATTGTATTCCTATTATGTAATATTTTGACCAAATTTAGGGCAAATTAAAAATGTGGAGCTTATTGCATCCGACAATGCTTTTGCTGTAGTACATGTTCAGAAGCTGGGAAACATTAAAAAATGGATTTGTTCAGGACCGCACTGGTGGAAAAATATATTGCAGCATCACAAGTTTACTTTCGTCTATTTGTTCATGGGCATTACTGCGAAATTTCTATTGCCCATCCCAAACTGCTTTGGAGAAGGTGGTGGTGCACTGCCTTTCTGAACTGTTGCAGACCTTGTGGGTAGGTACACTTATAGTACCATGAGAGATGGAGTTCCATAATTTTAACCTGGTAATGAAAAAAATAATACAAGTTTCCATTATAAAACCAGTGGGAGAATATAAAACAAGAATGTGGTACACCAAAAAAATGCAAACAAAGCATACACAAAAATTCAATGATGCCTGAAATGCTGACATTGATGGTACAAAACAAATTAAGAAAATTAAGGAGGAAGAGATTGAGAGATGAGCTTGTCAATACAGAAAAGCAGCACTGGGGGTTCATAACCAGTCATAGCAAAAATTGACTTCACACCAATTTACTTGCGTTAGTGTGTGCACTCTTACATAATATACTGTATTCAGCTTATGGATGCTGCTTTTTTTTGCTAAGTTTCAAACTGGAGAACAGCACATTTCCTATTTCAGACACAAACTTCCATTTCAACTACAGCACAAATAGCTATAGAATAAAGCTTTAAACTGGCCAAGTGTGTTCCTCAACTATAACATCAGATGAAGCACATCGAATGAAGATCATAAATTTAGGTCGAAGAGTCAGTCAGATGCTTGAACCTGTGTTGCTATTTGATAAACTTGTGGCTAATCCAATTAAAGTTTCAACTTGCCTTTCCCTACCAATCCGTTCTCTCCTTTGACTCCCTTGTCAATCAAGTATTTATGTCAATCTTAAAAATACTCATTGACCCTGCCCACCACTCTCTGGGGAAGACAGTTCCACAGAACAATGTATGTCAAAAAGTTATTTCTTCTCATTTCCATTTTATACCGGAGTCCCTTATTTTTAAACAGAGACACCAGTTCTACTGTCTCACACAAGGAAAAACAAAAGTCCTCTCAGCATCCACCCTGTTAAGTTCCCTCAGAGTCTTATATGATTCTGTAAGGTCAAGCTTTAAAAACATGTACTGAGGAAACCTCAACCACTTCATGTGCAGGGAACTCCATAGATTCACAAGGTAAAGAAGTTCCTTCTCAATTTGTGAAAACATCCTCTCTACTGCTATCTTACCCATTCCCTTCATAATTTTATGTTTCTATAAGATCCCCTTTCATTCTTCTAAATTCCAATGAATATAGGCCCAGTCTACTCAGTCTCTCCTCATAAGCCAACCCCCTCAACTCCAGAATCACCTAGTGAACCTCCTTCTGCACTCTTTCTAGTGCCAGTACACCCTTTCTCAAATAAGGAGACCAAAACTGCACGCAGTAATCCAGTATTTGCCTTCTTAATTATTTGTTGCATCTGCCGATTCATGCACAAGGACACCCAGGTACCTCTGCACAGCAGCATGCTGCAATTTCTTACCATTCAAGTAACAGTCCTTTTTACTGTTATTCCTACCAATATGGATGATTTCGTATTTATTAATGTTGTACTCCATCTGCCAGGCCTTTGCCCACTCATTAAAAATATCTATGTCCCTTTGCAAAGTTTCACAGTCCTTTGCACACTTTGCTCTGCCACTCATCTCAGTGTCATCCGCAAACTTTGACACACTACATGTGGTCCCCAACTCCAAATCATCTACACAAGTTGTGAATAATTGCAATCCAAACACTGACCCCTGAGGCACACCACTCGTCACTGATCGTCAACCAGAATGGCACTCATTTATCCCCACTCCTTGCTTCCTGTTGGTTAACCAATTCTCTATCCAAGTTAATACATCGTCCAGAATGTCTTGCACCTTTATCTTATGCAGCAGCCTTTAGAGCGACACCTTGTTGAATGCCTTTTGGAAATCTAGGCACACCACATTTACTGGGTCCCCATTGTCCACCTTGCTCGTAATGTCTTCATAGAATTCCAAAAGATTAGTAAAGCATGACCTGCCATTCATGAACCCATACTGTGTCTGCCCAACAGGATAATTTCTGACCAGATGCTTTGTTATTTCTTCCTTGATAATAGAGGCAAGCATGTTCTCCACTACAGAAGTGAAGCTAACTGGTCTATAATTCCCCATTTTTTGTCTACCTCCCTTTCAAAACAGTGGCGTCACATTTGCTGTTTTCCAATCGGCTGGAACTGCCCCAGAGTCCAGCGAATTTTGGAAAACTATCACAAGTGTATTTTCTCCTGTCATCTCTTTTACTACCCTGGGATGTATTCCTTCAGGGCCAGGAAACTTGTCTATCCTTAGTTCCGTTACCTTGCCCAACACTGCGTACCTTCGTCTCTTTGTCAATTACTGGCATGTTACTTGTGTCCTCTACTGTGAAGATCGATGCAAAATATCTCCCTTTTAAACAGTGGTGCCTCATTTACTGTTTTCCAATCTGCAGGATCTGCTCAACGCCTCGGCCATATCCTCATATCGCATAATTAAATCCCCCTTCTCATCCTCTAAAGGACAAAAGTTTACTTCAGCCACTCTTTTTCTGTTTTATACATTTATGGAAACCTTTGCTGTCTGCCTTTATATCCTGGGCTAGTCTTTATCTCATAAACTATCTTATTTTTCTTTACAGTTCTTCTTGTGGCTTTCCATTGACCTTTAAAGCTTTCATAATCTTCTAATTTCCTGTTGATCTTGACCACTTTGTATAGCTGCTCTTTCAGTTTGTTAGCCTCCCTTATTTCTTTTGATACCCAGGACAGATTACCCATTTTCCTACAGTCCTTCCTTTTCACTGGTATATACTTTTGCAGAGCACTTTGAAAAATTGCTTTGAAAGTCCTCCACCATTAATCAACTGTTCCACGGTAAAATCTTCGCTTCCAATCCACTTTAGCCGACTCTTCCCTCATCCTGTGTAGTCTCCCTTGGTCAAGCATAGGTTTTGGTACTGGATTTTATCTTCATACTTTCCATCTGTATTCTAATTTCAACCATACTGTGATCACTCCTTCCAAGAAGATCCCTAACTATGACATCATTAATCATTCCTGGTTCATTACACAGGACCAGATCTCGGATAGCTTGCTCCCTCGACAGTTCCATTACATACTGTTCAACAAAACTATTGCAGCTACGCTCAACAAACTCCTCCTCAGGGTAACCCTGACTAAGCTGGTTTGACGAATCAATATGTACTTAAAATCCTCCAGTGATAAATGCTGCATTATTTTTCCAGGCATTAGTTTTTTTTTGTTTATTGCCCATCCCAATGTGACGTTATTATTTGGTGCTGCAAATGTGTTGCTGGTCAAAGCACAGCAGGCCAGGCAGCATCTCAGGAATAGAGAATTCGACGTTTCGAGCATAAGCCCTTCATCAGGAATAAGAGAGAGAGAGAGCCAAGCAGGCTAAGATAAAGGGTAGGGAGGAGGGACTAGGGGGAGGGGCGATGGAGGTGGGATAGGTGGAAGGAGGTCAAGGTGAGGGTGATAGGCCGGAGTGGGGTGGGGGCGGAGAGGTCAGGAAGAGGATTGCAGGTTAGGAGGGCGGTGCTGAGTTGAGGGAACCGACTGAGACAAGGTGGGGGGAGGGGAAATGAGGAAACTGGAGAAATCTGAATTCATACCTTGTGGTTGAAGGGTTCCCAGGCGGAAGATGAGGCGCTCCTCCTCCAGCCGTCGTGTTGTTGTGTTCTGCCGGTGGAGGAGTCCAAGGACCTGCATGTCCTCGGTGGAGTGGGAGGGAGAGTTAAAGTGTTGAGCCACGGGGTGATTGGGTTGGTTGGTTCGGGCGGCCCGGAGGTGTTCTCTGAAGCGTTCCGCAAGTAAGCGGCCTGTCTCCCCAATATAGAGGAGGCCACATCGGGTGCAGCGGATGCAATAGATGATGTGTGTGGAGGTACAGGTGAACTTGTGGCGGATATGGAAGGATCCCTTGGGGCCTTGGAGGGAAGTGAGTGTGGAGGTGTGGGCGCAAGTTTTACATTTCCTGCGGTTGCAGGGGAAGGTGCCGGGGGTGGAGGTTGGGTTGGTGGGGGGGTGTGGATCTGACGAGGGAGTCACGAAGGGAGTGGTCCTTGCGGAACGCTGATAGGGGAGGGGAGGGAAATATATCCTTGGTGGTGGGGTCCGTTTGGAGGTGGCGGAAATGGCGGCGGATGATACGTTGTATGCGGAGGTTGGTGGGGTGGTAGGTGAGAACCAGTGGGGTTCTGTCTTGGTGGCGGTTGGAGGAGCGGGGCTCAAGGGCGGAGGAGCGGGAAGTGGAGGAGATGCGGTGGAGGGCATCGTCGATCACGTCTGGGGGGAATCTGCGGTCCTTGAAGAAGGAGGCCACCGCACAGCCCAGATGGCCTCCTTCTTCAAGGACCGCAGATTCCCCCCAGACGTGATCGACGATGCCCTCCACCGCATCTCCTCCACTTCCCGCTCCTCCGCCCTTGAGCCCCGCTCCTCCAACCGCCACCAAGACAGAACCCCACTGGTTCTCACCTACCACCCCACCAACCTCCGCATACAACGTATCATCCGCCGCCATTTCCGCCACCTCCAAACGGACCCCACCACCAAGGATATATTTCCCTCCCCTCCCCTATCAGCGTTCCGCAAGGACCACTCCCTTCGTGACTCCCTCGTCAGATCCACACCCCCCACCAACCCAACCTCCACCCCTGGCACCTTCCCCTGCAACCGCAGGAAATGTAAAACTTGCGCCCACACCTCCACACTCACTTCCCTCCAAGGCCCCAAGGGATCCTTCCATATCCGCCACAAGTTCACCTGTACCTCCACACACATCATCTATTGCATCCGCTGCACCCGATGTGGCCTCCTCTATATTGGGGAGACAGGCCGCTTACTTGCGGAACGCTTCAGAGAACACCTCCGGGCCGCCCGAACCAACCAACCCAATCACCCCGTGGCTCAACACTTTAACTCTCCCTCCCACTCCACCGAGGACATGCAGGTCCTTGGACTCCTCCACCGGCAGAACACAACAACACGACGGCTGGAGGAGGAGCGCCTCATCTTCTGCCTGGGAACCCTTCAACCACAAGGTATGAATTCAGATTTCTCCAGTTTCCTCATTTCCCCTCCCCCCACCTTGTCTCAGTCGGTTCCCTCAACTCAGCACCGCCCTCCTAACCTGCAATCCTCTTCCTGACCTCTCCGCCCCCACCCCACTCCGGCCTATCACCCTCACCTTGACCTCCTTCCATCTATCCCACCTCCATCGCCCCTCCCCCTAGTCCCTCCTCCCTACCCTTTATCTTAGCCTGCTTGGCTCTCTCTCTCTCTTATTCCTGATGAAGGGCTTATGCTCGAAACGTCGAATTCTCTATTCCTGAGATGCTGCCTGGCCTGCTGTGCTTTGACCAGCAACACATTTGCAGCTGTGATCTCCAGCATCTGCAGACCTCATTTTTTACTCGTTATTATTTGGTGGCCTATAGACTACACATATCAGTGACATTTTCTTCTTAAAATTTCTAATTTCCATCAAAATGGATTCATAGAATCTATATCATTTCTCACAGCCCTGATGTCATTCCTGAATGTCAGTTACACCATGTCTCCTACCTCCCTGTCTGCCCTTCAGTATAATCTGGATACTTAACTCCCAGTCATGACTGTCCTGCAACCATTTCTCCCTAATGGCTACTAAATTATATTAATTTGCAATGATTTGTGCTGTTAACTCATCTATCTTATTATGAATGCTACGAGCATTCAGGTAAAGTGTCTTTATGCTAGTTTTTTTGTACCTTCTTTCTGAATTCACACATCTCCAATAATAATATCTCCTGAGTTTTACTTCTTTCATAGTCTGTTATGTAGTTAAAGCCTCCTACACACATGCTAACCTGCTGGTACCTTTTTATTTACCATCATACTTCCTGTCGTTTCCCCCTTCCCTTCCCCCCACCGACTCACTAGTTTAAAGTCTTAGTGACTACCCTATTTTTCCTTTTTGCAAGAACACTGGTTCCAGATCGGCTCAGGTCGAGACTGTCCCATCAATACAAATCCCTCCTCTTGCAAAACTGATGCCAATGCCCCATCAAATGGAATCCCTCTTTTCCACATCACTCCATTAGCTACATGATTACTTCCCTAATTTTCTTACCCCTAAATCAACGTTCACGTGGCTTGGGTAGTAATCTGAAGATTATAATTCTTGAAGACCTGTTCCTTAATTTCGTTCCTAGTGCTTGATAATCCCCAAACAGATCCCCTTTCCTAGCCTTGCCTATGTGATTTGTCCCAACGTGGACCACAACAACTGGATTCTCGCCTGTTCCAGCTCCAATACACTTTCAAAATGGTCAGAGATGTCCTGCACCCTGGCAGCAAGCACCAGGCAGGACTCCTGATCCATCTCACAAAGGATATGATCTATCCCCCTAACCATCCCCCCCCCTACAACTACCACCTGTCTTTTTGTCTCCCCCTCTTGAATGGCCTTCTGCACCATGGTGCCATGGTCAGCTGGCTCATCCACCCTACAGTCCTTTTCCTCCTCCACACAGGGATGAAGTATCTCATACCTGTTGGACAAGGTCAAGAGCTGAGGCACTTCTCCCTACCTGCCTCACTTGCAGTCACACCCTGCTGTTCCTGATCACTGATTGAATTTGAAGTACTTAATCTACCACCTCCTGATACAAAGCATCCAGCTAACTCTCCCCCTCCTGGATGTGCCACAGTGTTTGAAGCTCAGATTCCAGATCCTCCATTTTGAGCTCGAGTTCCACCAGTAACCGACACTTGCTGCAGATGTGGTCACTGCCGTTCACAATGGGATCAACCAGCTCCCACATCATACAGCTACAACACATCACCTGCCCAGCCATCTCTACTTACTTACTTAATTAATTTATATAAACTTGGTTAATTAATTTCTTAAAACTTCCATGTCCTTTTCCAAACTTAGGGCAGATTTCTACCATCCAATGAGGTCACAGCTTCCCTGAGCGCACTCACTCCTCTGAGCTCAGTCAGTTTTGCACTCACTCCCCGAGCGCAGTCAGTTTTACACTCACTCGCTGAGGTCAGTCAGTCTTACACTCACTCCTCTGAGCTCGGTTAGTTTTATACTCACTCCCCGAGTGCTGTGAGTTTTACACTCACTCCCTGAGGTCAGTCAGTTTTGCACTCACTCCCCGAGCGCAGTCAGTTTTATACTCACTCTGTGCTGCTGCAGTACCACCCTCTGACCGCTCCCCAAGTTCAGTGAGTTTTATATAAATTCCCCGAGCTCAGTGAGTTTTACACTCACTCCATGCTGCTGCAGTACTACCCGACCCTCTGACCGCTCCCCGCAGACTCGGGCACGCTCTGCGAGCTCAGTAGAGTTTTATACTCACTGTGTGCTACTGCTGTTCTGCCTCATCAGTCAAACAAAGCTTATCCTTTCTTAAATAAGGAGACTAAAACTATACACACTACTCCAGATATGATCTCATTAACATGTACAACTGTAGCAAAACTTTCCAACTTTTATATTCCATTCCCCTTGCAATTAACAAACACATTCAATTTGCCTCCCAACTACCCGCACACTAACTTCTCGTGATTCATGTGCTAGGGTACTCAGAACCCTCTGTAGCAACATTTTTGCAAACTGTCACTATTTAAATTATACACTGCCGTTTCTATTCAAATGTTTTTTTTCATTTTTGCATTTTTATTTATTACCCCACTTTTTATACCTTAAAAGAGTTGTGATTTTTGAATGAAGTTTATTAAAATCAGAAACTGCATGTTGAAACTAATTGGAACAGTGCATATAGTAGATTAGTCTAGAATCCAGAGGGAGTGCAGCAGAAATTCATTAGGATGATACTGGGAACGGTAGGGTGGTCCTTAAGGAGAGACTGGTTCACTTGGGCCTGCATTCACTAATTTTTAAAAGAATCAGAGGGAATTTGATCAAAATTCATATAATTTTAACAGGGTTGGTAAAACTAGATACAAGAAGGATGCTTTCCCAAATTGCAGAGTCTAGAATCAGGGAATGCAATTTCTGAATATAGTGTAGTCCATTTAGGACCAGGATGGTGAAAGGTTTCTTCACCCAAAGGGTAGTAAACCTTTGAAAATATCCACAATAGAAGTCTGTAGCAGCCAAGTCATAGAATATATTCAAGAAAGAGATACATATATTCTTAGATATTAAAGGCATCAAGGATTATAAGAAGAAAGCATCCAGATACAGGATTAGCCATGATCATATTGAATGGCATTCAGTCCATCAAATCATTTCAACTATTTCTTCTATTATAGTAGATTTTTTACAATCACCATTATCTCCCTTTTCTCTACTCTGCAGTACTTTTTTCTTCCAAATTCTAGCTCCCTTCTGACTACTTGAATTTGTTTGGGATCGATAATCTACTGGTAGTGGATTTTTAACATGACTAAGTGACCTATTTTATAGGATTGCAGATATTGAGACTAAGAGGGGCTGTAAGTGAGATTACTAGAATTCTAATGGGATAAGAGGCTTTAAGTATGTTTAGAAACTGAAGTTTCCGTAGAGCTGGAGAGGTTAAAAGGAGAGTGTGAAAATGTTGTTCAAAGTCATCAATGATTTTAATAAGAGTAAACCATCACAAACTGTTTTTGAATGCAGAAAGGTCAGCAATCAGGCAACAAGGATCCATGGTGATTGACACAAGAACCAGAGGTGACATAAGGAAGCATAAATTGTTGCAATTTTGACGACAGGAATGCATTGCTTCACTGATAAAACCAATAGCTGAAGGAGAAAAAAATTACAGGGCTATGGGGATAGAACACTGACCAGAAATAGTTAGATATCTTGAATGAAGAACTGGCGCAGGGAAAATAGGCCAAATGACCTCCTTCTGTAGGTTATCACTGCATGAACAAGGTTTTCCTAGATTTTAACCAACGTGTTTTGAACTTAAAGGTTAAAAGCCCCTACTCTATTACCTACTAAATGTGAATATTTTTTCCAATTATCCTTTGAAAAAACCTGTATTATTTGCAGCATGCCAATGAAACCATTCCTAAACCTCATCATCTCCAGGGAAAGGGCTGGTTCACCCTGCCAACCCAATGTGGTAGCCTGCTGAACATAACCGTGCATTGTAGATTATAAGATATGACTGATGACACATGGAGGACGCTAGAACGAGCTAGTGGCAAATAAGGTAAAAACTCCAAAAAACATCACAGTCACTGGCAAAGCATGATGCCTCACCCAGCTAGGAGAAAGCCCTGGAGCAGTTCTCTGATACGCTGCTCTTCAGAACTGCATGCATTTTGCACACACATACTGTACTAGTAGGATCCCTTACAAAAAAAACTGATAGGTGTTCAGGCTATTTCTGAGCCGGTTAATGTTACTTTTAAAAAAATATTCCAGTGCTCCTATAATAATACAATTAAATTAAGTAATAAGACTTATGAACAGCAAGTCATTTTTTGAAAACAAAAGGAGATAAAATTGATCTGAAAGCTAGGAATTCAATGGTTGTAGGTAAATGTCTAATGCTTTTATAGCTCAGAGTTGCCCAACCTAAAAGGCTTTCCTGTTGTAGGTTGGACAATGGCAATGCTTTTGTGATTTGTAGTTAAAACGGCAGAGGGTGTGAGATAGTTTGAAAGACAGCTGTAGTTTTCAAAATCATCTGTTTACCCATGCCCACTAGAAGGCCAGTGTGAAGATTTGGGCTTAATCAGGTATCTCTCTGCAATGAAATCCTGAACATCAATTTAATGCATCTCATGAACACTCCATGCCCATTCCCCGTTTTATTGATCAACTCTGAAAATTTAACCATGCAATAGTAGAAATGCTCAAATAAAGCCAGTTGAATCTAAAAACAAAGTTTCAAGCCCAGCCGTCCTGCAACTATTTATTGTTCTCTCTCTACAGATGCTGTCAGACCTGCTGAGTTTCTCCAATAATTTCTGTTTTAGCTTGTTTCAGATCTCCAGCATCCATACTTCTTTGTTTCATCATTATGATGTATTTCTACCACATACGATCTTACCTCAAAATCTAGACACAAACAAGCTTGCTTACAAGTCAACAGATTGGATAGAGAAAGGCCCCAGAATCTTTCTTTGATAAAACATTGTTCTTCACCAGCCTGTGTTATAGCTAATTGCTTTGGCAACAAACTCAAGATAAATACTACTACTGGTGGAACTCTCAGAAACCATTAGCGCATTTTAAAGCTTTTCAAGCTGAAGCTTCTGTGCCATTAACTCTAGAAGAAAATAAAATCTTGTGTATTAATTCTGACAATCTAATGAACAAAAGTATATTTTCCCATAAGTCGAGATATTGATGGTTGATTTCAGGTATGTTAGTTGTGGAAATAAAAGTAGATATATGAGCTTCATTTCTTCCTCATAATTTGTCCCCAAATATTACATTAATTGCAATTTGAAATCATTTGCAAAATATTACCCAGGATGACTGGAATCAACCATGCATTCTATATTCAGAAGGCAAAATGTAGTCATTATCACATCGGTCCCTGTCCTGGATCACATGACAACCAGATGAGTTTTTTCTATTCACTAGTGGAATGTGGGCATTGCTGGCTGGCGAGCATTCATTGCTCATCCCTAGTTGCCCTTGAGAAGGTGGTGGTGAGCTAAATTCTTGAACTGCTGCATTCCAAATGCTATACGTAAACCCACAGTGCCCTTAGGGAGGGAACTATAAGATTTTGATGAATGAAGGAACGGCGATATATTTCTAAATCAGGATAGTGACTAGCTTGGAGGAGAACTTGCAGGTGGTGGTGTTTACATTGACCTGCTGTCCTTGTCCTTTTAGACAGAAGTGGCCATGGGTGTGCAAAGTGCTTTCTAAGGATAAGGATCTTAGCAAATTTCTGCAGTGCACCTTGCACACACTGTTGCAAATGAGCATCGGTGGTGGGGGAGTGGATACTTGTGGATGTGGGTCAACCAAGCAGGCTGCTTTGTCCTGGATGGTGTCAAGCTTCTTGAGTGTTATTGGAGCTGTACTTATGCATTAAATGAGGAGTATTCATTACACTCCTGACTTGTATCCTGCAGCTTTGAGAATCCGGAAGTGAGTTAGTTGCTTCAGTATTCCTACCCTCTGACCTGCTCTTGTAGCCACTGTATTTGTATGATTAGTCTAGTTGATTTCCTGGTTAATGGTAACCCCAGGATGTTGATAGCGAGGGATTTCAGTGATGGTAACATCATGGAATAAGAGTATTGGGAAGATTCTCTCTTGTTGGATATGGTCATTGCTTGGCGTTTATGTGGCATGAATGATACATGGTACTTGACAGGCCAAGCCTGGATATTGTCCAGATCGTGTTGCCTTTGAACATGAATTGTGCTCCTTTATCTGAGGAGATAAATGGTGCTGAACATTGTTCCAGAGACGAGCTGACTAACCTCCAAAAACTTCAACCATCCTGCTATCTGCCAGGTATGACTCCAACCAGCACAAAATGTATCCCCTGATTCCAGATTCATTAGGGCTCCTCGATGCTATACTTGAGCAAATGTGGCCTTGATGTCAAGGGCCATCACTCTCACCTCACCTCTGGAGTTCAGTTCTTTTGTCCATGTTTGAACCAAGGCTATAATGAAGTCAGGAGCTGAGTGGCTCTGGTGGAAGCTAAACTGGGCATCACTGAGCAGGTGCTGTTTGGTAGCACAGTTGATGACAGCTTCCCTCACTTTATCAATGGTGTAGAATAGATTGATTGACATGGTGGTTAACAAACTGGATTGGATTTGTCCTGCTTTGCTACTGAGTTAATTTTTCACATTGACAGTTGATGCCAGTGTTGTACTTACAGTGGAAAAACTGGCTTGGGGTGCTACAAGTTCTGGAGCGCAAGTCTTAAACACTCTGCTGGAACATTGTCAGGGCCCACAGCCTCTGCAGCATCCAGTGCCTCCGCTTCTTCATGGTATTCCATGAATGAATCAAATTGATAATCACTGGTTTGCCGATTTGATTACTTGAAACAAATCACAAGAGGGCATAATTTTAAGGGCACTTGGAGGAAGACTTAGGGGAGATGTGAGAGGTCAGTTCTTTAAACAGAGAGAGTAGTGGGGAATGCACTGCCAGCCATGGTAGTAGAGTCAGATACATCAGGGATTGTGAAGCTACTCTTGGATAGGCACATGGAAGATAGTAAAATGAAGGATATGTAGGTTAGTTTGATCTTAGCATACCATAAAAGGTTGGCATAATATTGAGGGCCAAAAGCCCTGTACTGTGCTGTTCTGTTCTATGTTCTATGACTGCTTTCAGATGGTATGGTTAGTGAATATGAAGATAAGAACATACAAGTTAACTTCTAATCCAAGAAAATTTAAGCTCTCCAAATGAGTGTGTTCATGTAAGATGACTTATAGTTCACAGGAAAGAAATGGAGAGAATAATTGATATTGTGGGGAATTTCTCAGGATTTGATTTTCCATAAATTAATGATATTGGGAAATGGGGTAAAACCTTTGTTTTGTTGTGTGTCTTAAGTTAGTTCTAAAATGTCTTTTGCATTTAGACAGCCTATTTGCTTTTTTCTTTTGTTAAATAAACTTGTTTTGTTGTGAGAGAAACTCAGTAGCCTTGAGGGGCTATTTTTTAGTGCATGACCAGTATGTCAATACATTTTTTAAAAAAATAATCAAACAAGATCCCAGACTTCAGGCTAGGATCTGACATGTCTAATAGCACCATCAGCTGAATTATAATGTGATCAAAAATTGATAATTCAGCTTTGAGCAATTTAAAGACATAGCTTCTACTCTTGAGGAGATAATTTCACACTCTGATAACCCTCAGAGTAAAAAAACTTCCACGTTAAAGGGAAACTTCCTGTTAGAGTCATGGAGATGTACAGCATGGAAACAGACCCTTCGGTCCAACCTGTCCATGCTGATCAGATATCCCAACCCAATCTAGTCCCACTGCCAGCACCGGGCCCATATCCCTCCAAACCCTTCCTATTCATATACCTATCCAAATGCCTCTTAAATGTTGCAATTGTACCAGCCTACACCACATCCTCTGGCAGCTCATTCCATACACGTACCAACCTCTGCGTGAGAAAGTTGCCCCTTAGGTCTCTTTTATGTCTTTCCCCTCTCACCCTAAACCTATGCCCTCTAGTTCTGGACTCCCCCACCCCAGGACTTTGTCTATTTATCCTATCCATGCCCCTCAATTTTGTAAACCTCTATAAGGTCACCCCTCAGCCTCCGACGCTCCAGGAAAAACAGCCCCAGCCTGTTCAGCCTCTCCCTATAGCTGAAATCCTCCAACCCTGGCAACATCCTTGTAAATCTTTTCTGAACCCTTTCAAGTTTCACAACATATTTCCGATAGGAAGGAGACCAGAATTGCATGCAATATTCCAACAGTGGCCTAACTATGTTCTCTAGCTTTCCCTCCACACAAAAGAAAACATTCTCCTGGCATCCATTAGTTAAACACGATTTCCCTTTTACGAAGTCACACTAGTCCATCTGATCATATTGTGATTTTCTAAGCATCCTGTGTAGCCTTCTTAAAAACGTGAGGCTAACTGTCCTAATGTACTTAGTCTAGTCTTGACTCTTTCAGACCCATATAAAACATCTTCCCCCTCTGCCACCACATAAGTTTTTTAAAAAATATTTATTACTACACATTTCTCCCAAACAAAACAAAAGTTCACAATTCTCCTCAAATGTTTTCTCTTTGAATAGGAAAGAATGGCCATTTCTTTGGCAGCTGACTTGGACTGTCTGAGGTATGCAGTGCTCATTTGTCGTTTTCAACATTTTGTACTTCTTTCACAGATAATGCACATCTACTCTGAATGGCTTTCAATGTTTCCTCTGTTCTTAATGGAGTCTTCAATGCAGTCGGATACACCAATTTTCCATTTGGGTCAATGAAACTTGGCTCCTAATTTATCTATAGATTTTGATGATTATAGGTAAATTTATTTCTTCAACTGCATGAATATTTATGTTCTTTTCCTCTTTTAAAGACTAAATTATTAGTGAAAACCAGCTTGTTCACATCTTCAGTTGCAATCCAGAGTTAAAAAGCATGGTTATGACAAAACATAGCTGGTCAGGCAGCATCTGCAGAGCAGAGGAGTCAACATTTCAGGCATAACTCCTTCATCAGGAATGTATGGGAGAGGTGCCATGGGGACTGAGAGATTAACAGGAGTGGGGGTGGGGAAGGTAGCTGGGAAGGCGATAGGTAGATGAAGGTGGAGGGTGATGGCAATAGGTCAGAGCAGAGGATGGAGTGGATCAGTGAGAAGGAAGATGGACAGGTAGGAGAGTTCAAGAGGGCGGTGCTGACTGGAGGGTTGGAGCTGGGATAAGGTGGGGGTAGGGGAAGTGGGGAAACTGGCTAAATCGATATTGATTCTGTGTAGTATGAAGGTTCCAAGGCAGAAGATCAGAGTGCCTCCTCCAGGCGTTGGGTGCCTTGGATTTGGCAGTGGAGGAGGCCCAGGGCTTGCATGTCCTTGGTGGAGTGGGAGGGGGAGTTGAATTGGTCAGCCACAGGGCGGTGGAGTTGTTGAGTACATGTCTCCTGGAGATGTTCTCACCACCCTGTGGCCGACCACTTTAACTCCACCTTCCATTCTGCCAAGGATACGCAATCCCAGGGCCGCCTCCACTGCCAAATCCAAGGGACCCGACGCCTGGAGGAAGAACACCTCAGCTTCTGGCTTGGGACCCTCACACAGCATCCATGTTGATTTCACCAGTTTCCTCATCTCCCCTCCACCTAACATTATCCCAGGTCCAACCCTCTAACTCAGCACCGTGCTCTTGAACTGTCAAACCTGTCCATTTTCCTTCCCACTTATCCATTCCACCTTCCGTTCTGACCGATCACCATAAACCTCCACCTTCATCTACCTATCGCCTTCCTAGCTACCTTCCACCCAGCCCCACCCACCTCCCATTTATCGCTCAATCCCTTGAGCCCCTCCCACATTCCTGATGAAGGGCTTATGCCTGAAAAATTGACTCTCCCACTTCTCGGATGCTGCCTGACCTGCTGTGCTTTTCCAAAGCCACACTTTTTGACTGCGATCTCCAGCATCTGCAGTCCTCACTACCTCCTCAATTGTAATACCTAGAGATGTATTCTTGCTTGATATGTTAACTGTTATTGTTTTTAGAGATTCTTCTTTTGAATGTGGGATGGTGGAACATGTTGCCTGACCTTGTCCTTTCCAATTCATCTCAGTCCTAACTGCACACTTGAATTTGGAGTAGATAGTTGCTAACTGTGTGGCAATCTGACACAATTTACTTGCAAATGCTTGCATTGTCTGTCTAGCACAATGCGTTCTACACCAACAAAATGGTGTATAAAATTCAGTTTCTGCCTCTTTGCTTGTAATTCCTTTTGAAATTTGATGCACTTGGAATCTGAACTCTCTTCAGCTGTGTTACCAGTGGAATACATTTCAGCTAAGTCATTATAGTTTCAGTTACATCTCTTTAGACAGATCTTTATTCCAATGTAACTAATCTCACATGATTCCTCTTATTGTTTAGATTTTATTATGATCTTACAGTGCCCAACAAAAATTTCTACTGGCTTTTCCCTGACCTTTGTTGCTTAATCGCTTCAACCATTAGGAAGAGATTGAGGTGTCAACATGATTTCTACTCAGGAATTAGAATCGATATTTGTGAAGTTCATAACAGTTTTCTAGTATCTGATGTCTTGTTTTTTGGAGCATTTTCGATAGCACGTTTCAAATTAAGTGCAATGCTTCCTGGACCATGTAGATGAAACACTATAATCAGTGATTTATTAAGAAAATACTCTCTATCAAATAATACTGTGACTCTTCCTCCGATGTTTAACTTGTAATTTGTGAGATAATCATTAATATGGTTGCACTCCAAAATGCTTCCAGCTAGGAATGCTTTGAGTTCACCTTATACTGGACTAACAAGCTGGCAAGCAAAGCAGTTCTCTATATTTCTATATGTCCTGGGAAAATTCAATCATGTAATGATTAATCAGAGAAAACCTGCCCAGTAAAAAGAATGGGAAAAATAATGGCAAGAAGTTGCTCCTTCAGAGGGTGGTTCTCTCCATTCTTTTAGTTGGTTGAATCACCAATCAATTCACTAGAAAATGAACTGTGAAATCAACCCCAAAAATCAACAAAAAAGAATGTCCTGTATTACAGCCCGTTCTATCCCACTAATCAGTTTGTGTGGCTGATTTTTTGGTGTTTTGCATTTCTAAGATTATTTCCAGCTTCAGCAGGTTTTCTGAAAGCAACCAATTTGCTTCCAAAGATTGAGCACTTTTCATGATGGTCAGTTTTCTTTACTCCATGCATCCTGCTGTCTGTCTAGCATGCTCCTTTGGTTTATATAGGATGTCTTTTGTGATTTTGTACCTTATAAAATGAGTATATTCTGTAGATCTCCTGTGCCAAGTTCTTAGCTCTCCTTTTAGGATCATTCAGTTTTGTTTCTGAATCTGTACTTCACTCACCATTGAACATCTTTCACCATACACCAATTTATTGTAGTCCAAGAAAGAACTGACATAGATGCTTCAGGAATGCCTCTTATAGTCTAAATAAAATTTACGTCACCATGGTTACATTTCTCCATGAGCCTACAGAGATCTTTAATGAATGTGGCACTCTTCTGTTAGATTTTGCCCTTTTCAGAACTTTATTCATTCTGAGCTTGAAGTAATGTCAAATGCTATCAATACCTCATCAAATTTGTTTATGTTTCATTTTATCTCTTGTCAAGCACTAATATCATCTGCTATACTCTTACATGGTGTATAGAAGTGTATTTACTTGCTCAGTTTCTGTCATATTATTCAATTTAGAAGCCTCATTACTCAAGAACTATCTTGACCAATTTTGTGCTCTATTTGGTCCATTCCTGAAATCAGATCTTCCGGACATTACTAATTCTGAAACCATAACTTTCTAATGTGGTTAAGTATTTTATTGACTTTAAAAATGCTTATTCTCCCTTTTCAAGCTGCTGTATTAGAATGCTTTTCATCTAAAATGGTGGTTGTCCTGCATTTTTCAGTTGTGTTGATTGTTTTATTTCATAGAGTTTTCCTCATGGTTCACAGCATTAATTCTGCAACTATAATGAAGGTATTCCCATGCTGTGAGATTGAAATGGAGGTTTTTATTGTGCTTTGAAGGCATGCTGTGCTCCTCTTGTAACCTGAAATATTCCTATATTAGGCCAAAACCATATACTTCTTTAAAGTGCACACATTCGTTTCTGCTTTAAGTGCTTTCGTAACTGATTTCCTGGTTCTCAGCTCCCAGGCTGTAGGAATTTTATCTCGTGACCCTCTTAGCTTTCTTTTGCAGCACTGCTTTATAGCATCAGTATGGTATAAAACACTATTGCCTGATTGAAGCAACTATTGAAAAAAAAACTGCCTTTTAAGATGGGCTCATTGTACCTTTTAAGTTTTCCCCTTTTGTACAATGGACTATTAGTTTTGATTCACACGAGCCTCATTTTCTGGTCAACTGACCAGCTCAAGGTGAAGTCATGACTACTTCCATAGTGCACTGCCTCTCAATATTACCTCACTCTTTCCCACAGAGCTGCAGAATCTTTTTCCTATTCTTATGCATTTCTGTCAGATCTGAAATGTTTCTTGTGCCATTATCTGAAGTATTCGCCAGCACTGAATGCTACCTTTAGCTTTGTTGTTGGTAGCAATTCACAGTAGCTTTTCATTGTAAGTCTTCTGGGTGACCAGGATTTATTTCCCTCACTTTCCTTGAAACCCTCATTCTTTTTTCTTTAGGTGCCTCTATTGAGAAATAGTGGCAGGGGTCCACCATTGTCACCAGGGTGTGTGTGTGCAGGTCCCTTCATGCTGGAGGTAGATTAGGATATGTGTCGCTCTGATTTAGCTACAAGAATCTTGCTGAGTAAACAATAAGAAGTTTATTACATTGCTGCAACTATTTACACATTACATGAATATGACTTACATTACTACTGAGGCTGCTGGCAGCACCACTGCTCTAAGCCTGTTTCTAAGTTGCTTCTTTATTCATTGACCAAGTACATAAAACACAGGAGCAGAAATTAGGCCATTCAGCCCATCGGATCTGCTCTGCCATTCAATCATGTCTGATAAGTTTCTCAACACCATTCTTCCGCTTTCTCCCCGTAACCCTTAATCCCCTTGATACTCAGGAACCTAGATTAGATTAGATTACTTACAGTGTGGAAACAGGCCCTTCGGCCCAACAAGTCCACACCGACCCGCCGTAGCGTATACCACCCAGACCCATACTCCTACATTTACCCCTTCACCTAACACTACGGGCAATTTAGCATGGCCAATTCACCTAACCTGCACATTTTTGGATTGTGGGAGGAAATCGGAGCACCCGGAGGAAACCCATGCAGACATGGGGAGAATGTGCAAACTCCACACAGCGAGTCGCCTGAGGCGGGAATTGAACCCAGGTCTCTGGCGCTGTGAGGCAGCAGTGCTAACCACTGTGCCACCCACTATCTAGTTCAGTCTTAAATATACTCCATAACCTGTCCTCCACTGCCTTCTGTGGCAACAAATTTCGTAGATTACCCACTCTCTGTCTGAACAAGTTACTCCTGGATCCTAGTCTCTACTACCAATGGAAGCATCTTGCCAACATCTCCTCTGACCAGGTGATTCAGTACTCTATATGTTTCAATTAAATTCCCTCTACCCCCAATTCCTTTTAAACTCCATCGAGTATAAACCCAGAATCCTCAAACTTTCCTCATATATTAAGCTGTTCATTCCTGAGATCATTCTCGTGAACCTCATCTGATCACGGTCCGGGACCAGTACATCCTTCCTGAGATATGGGACACAAAACTGCACACAAAAAGTCCTCGTGACATTCTCACTGTGCATGGTGCTTACTACACTCAATTAAGAATGACCCTTGCAGACCGATATACAGCACTGGACTTTGTGTGGATGCAATAATTTATAGGAGGAAATACAGTGCAGAATGAATATAGTCATTCAGAATTCTGTGGAATAGCACAACTGAGGAATAACAGGGAAGGAATTCAGAGACTGTATTATAATCAAATTAGATATAGGAAATGACAGGAAAGAAAAGAAACACTGAATTATGGAATAATGAGGGTAAGGAAACGTACACAAAAATTGAAAAGATCTCTGAAAACAATTTCCAATCTCTAGGAATGATACACCACGGTTCAAACATTCCTTTTTGGGACTGAGAGGTTGAATGGCATTGCAGGATCATGAATCTTTCAGTTAATAGGTTCCTTAAGCTATTAACGAACAACTTCAACTTTTGATAATGAACTTTGTCCTTATTCACTATACAAATACAATAATTGCTTGATATACTCATGAAGAGGTTGACAGTTATCTGCCATTTCTCTAATCTAAAAGTGGAATGGCACAGATTGTTCAATAATTTATGATAACACACAACTCTCAGAATATCACTTCTCTCTACAAATTGCTATATGATTTAGACTCTAATATGAAGTGTATTAATCTTGCAGCTATCCCTTGAGCAAATAGTCATTCAAACAATACACAGCGTTAAACCAATAAATGTAACTACTCCCCCAAGAACTTAAAAGACCAGGAAAACATAGGTTAACTATGCAGTATGAGCTCATAGCTTTGCTGCATTCAAGTTGATTAATCAAGTTTGCATTTGTACTAAAACGTTGTACAAAATGCTGTACCACTTTTGTTTGGCCTTTACTGATTTTTTAAAAATCTTAGATTACCTAGTGAAAGAGAGAGAGAACCTCAACACTGCACTAAAGTGTCAATATATATTTTATATACCACACCATTCTCCCAAGCAGTGTTTTCAAGTCAGGTTGTCAATTAGTGTCAACAGGTATAAATCATGGTTAACTTGCTCAGTGATCAACAGTGTTCACCAGCTCTGAGAACTAATAGGACGTAACTCAACCTTGTGTTGGATAGCACGTTATGCCAGATCAACAAACATATCTCAAAGAAAAACAGCTGTAGTTCAAACCAAGACTCCAGAAGGAAAATGCATTGTTAGGGTAAGCTTTTGTCTTTATGACTTGGATATCTAGAATTGCCTTGAAGAAGCACAGAAGGAAAATTTGGTTAAGGTATGCCAGCCACTTATCAAAGCCAATCAGATTTTCCTCAAATTTCTTGGGAAGGAAAATCAGGAAAATTCTGTCACTATAGTGTACACTCTTACCTCCACATTTCCCTGTTCTCCTCCCAGTGATATTTAGTGCCTGGGCAACTTCTAAACAGAGAAATCTCTCATGCCTTTATGTGAAACTTATTTTATGGTTCAACAAAGTGCTGATTACCATGTCAAAAATAGAATGTCTATCCAAAATTATATGCAAGTGTAAATTATGATAACTATTTATAACACCATTTTAAACTTATGACTTAAAGTCATAATAAATATATTATTAATAATTTTATCTCTCATTCTTTCTATAGTTGGTTAGTGCTGCTCCTGGCATGAAACTCTACACTCCTTGTTGAACCAGACTTGACATCTAGCTTGATATATTGGCAGAGCTGGGGGTATGCCAGGCTATGAGTTTTCATACTGCAGTTGAACATTATTCCTCTGCTGGTGATAATATATTACAGCCCATGCATGCCCAATTCGAAGCTCAGAAGTCACACAGCAAGTTATAGTCCAACAGGTTTATTTGAAATCACAAGCTTTTGGAGCACTGCTTCTTTGTTAGGTGGAGTGGTCACTGAAAGCTGCGGTTTCGAATGAACCTGTTGAACTTTAACCTGGTGTTGTGTGATGTCTGACCTTGCTACACTGGCAGCACCACATCAATTCTAAGATGCTAGTTCTGTATTAAGTCTGTCCTATTTAGCATGATGGCAGTGCTACACAACATAATGAAAAATGTCCTCTATGAGCAGATGAGACTTTGTCTCCACAAAGTCTGCGTGGTGACCACATTCAATAATATTGTCATGGACAGATGCATCTGTGAAAGATAGATTAGTTAGGGTGAGGTCAAGCAGCTTTCTCCCCATTGTTGGTTCTCTCGCAACCTATCCCTGGCCCAATCCAGCAGATATGTGCTTCAGAACTCAGCCAGCTTGGTCAGGATGGCACTATATTGAGTCACTCTTGGTGATGGCCATTGAAAGCCCTCATTCAAAGTATATTGTCCTTTTTGCTCTCATTGCTTCTTCTAGATGGTGTTCAACATGAAAGAGCACAGATTCATCACTTGACAAAAGAAAGCAAGTGGCAAGCAGCAGGGGGTTTCCTTGACAATGTTTAATTTGATGCCACATGATTTAATGGAACTTAGAATCGATGTTGAGGTCTTTCAGTGCTACTTCTTCGTGACTCTATGCTAGTCTGTTGGGTTTGTTCTTCCAATGGGATCAGGCATACTTAAAGATGATGACACAGGAATACGGAAAATGAGATGGAAGTCATCGGTCATTGCCTGACTCATCTTCAAGACAGTTCTCCCAATTATGGCATCAGTCCCAGAAGGAAGACAGGATTGACTGAGTGTGTCTAGGTTTTTTTTCTCCGGAGCCAAGTCAATCTTGGGCAGTGTGTCTGGTTTTATTTTTATTCAACTTTTCCCTCATGGTTTGACACAAGACAGTAGCTTGCCATGGTATTTCAAAAGGCAGTTTAGGCTCAACTATATTGTTATGGGTCTGGAGTCACATAGAGGACCAACCAAGTACAGCAGATTTACTTCCTTGAAATATGTAAGTGACCTAGATGGGTTTTCCCAACAATCCAGCAGTTTCATGATAATTATTAATTCTTATTATTCCATACTGAATAATTGGATTTTATTCCCTGGCTGCCATACTGGAATCTGAACTCATGATTCTAAAACATTGCCATTCTATCATCCATGCATGTGTAGGCAGTGACTAAAGATGTAATTCTATATTCTGAAACCCCTAAGCCAGCAATGTTTAAGGTAAGAAAGAGTGTGAAGAACTAAAAACATACAAAATAACCTGATGCATAAATCACCCAAGTTTCAGAACAAAGAATTATAACGCAGTCATTACCTGTAGATGAAGTGATGCAACTTTCAAATTCGTGTAATTAGTTCATTTATAAGAAAACCATTTGCATTATGTAAAATGTTTCACAATCTTTAACTGTTCCAAAAGTGCTCGTCTTTTTTCATGGGAATATGAGCATCGCTGGCAAAGGAAGCATTTATTACTCAACCCTAATTGCCCAAGAAGAAGGTGGTAAGCTGCCGTATTGAACTACTACAAACCATTTAGTCAAGGTACAGTCATAGTGCTGTTAGGAAGGCAAGTGCTTTTGAAGTTAAGTCACTGTTGTAATCTCAATTTACAGAGCAAACACTCACTTTAAATGTCATGACTTTTTTCTTAAATCCATCATAGAAGACAGTAATGACACAATTAGAAAAATAACTGATGCTACTTGCACAGATCACTGCTTCCAAGTTATCTGTATCATTTCCTCTTATTATTGCCAGACTTATAGCTGCATTATTCAGCACAATATTTATTACATTATTGCAATTAATAAAATGCAGCTCCTCAAAATACTGGAATTTGTTATATTATTCAAATTAATATTTGTATACTCATGGGAAAATAATGATTTCCTTTCGTAAATATGATAACAATAATAGTTATTTGGTATAACATTAAAGCTAGTCCTAGGACTATACAGTTCTTATTTGCACCAGCTTAATTAAAACTACTCAAAGACACTCAACAGAATTGTTAATATTCAAATTGATTTTAGCAAATCTGAGCTGTTTGTATTATTTAATCACCATGAATTAACTCAAGTTTTATATTCACAAATATATTTTATTCTATAGTCAATCTGCACTTTTTAAAGGTTACTATGGAATTGCTGTTTACTTGTTTATCTTAATGTTGTACTGATGCTATGTGCTTACACAGTCATTACAACATAGTCCCATTTGAAAGGATCATTTGCATATTTAATTTTATTCAATAGTGGGCCAGAGTTTCAAATAAGCAGAATCATAAAAACATGACTTAAGGCCAGATTTGCCTTAGGCTTCAAATGTGCTGGGAAAGAGTTTGTCAGACTATTGTTCTGTATTAAAAACTCATGTGTTTGTTCAGCACAACATGGGTCGTTGCAATGAGTGAATGATGTCTTTGACATGGCAAACCTCTAATTGTAACAAGTCCATACTGACTAAGTTTTACCAGATGCTGAAATGGGTTTGATTAACAACCACACTGGATTCCATGTACAATCTGATAATGATGGTTTTACTACTCAATATTAAAAACCTCAGCTTTTATAAAGGAAACATTATGTCAGCAAAATCAGGATTACGATTTTCAGACTAAAGTTCACCTCTACCCTACTTACCATGGAATTCTTTTAAAGAGACAGTATCCTCTTTTACATGCCTATCCAAAATATTTTATCCTAACCTAACCATTTTTAAAACTTATCACACCTTACTGGTATAAGAAATTTTGGACGCTGAATTCTGATTTCACAAACCCATAACATCAGCCTCAAATATTGATAACACTCTAAAAGATTCCCTAAAAGCTCCAACAGCTCTTGAAACTCTACATTTACGTATCTATGTATAAATATAAATGTTGTTTAATGCAAATATGTAAGGTTGAATAAAATGCATGTGTTTCATATAATTGACAAGATAAGCTTGGTCCAATATCCCTTTAAAAACAAGTTTAAGTTCTGTAATGCTGTGACTTTGCATAACTTATTTTACACATCTTGACTTTGATACCAAGCTGGGAGAAAATTACATACATCAGAATCTTATCTGTATAAACCAACAATGCTTCTGAAATATAATCCTTAAAATAATCCAGCTATTCTCTTTAATCTCACTTCTAGATTTCATAAAGATATTTCTGCTTCATCATTCGAATTGTCAACCTTTTGAAAAATTTTTAAAATCCCATTCATGACTCAATGCCAAGACTTGAAAGACTTGAATTCCATACAATGCAATCATTCAATTTTCAATAGGAATGCTACCAATAAACAGTCTCACAATTTCAAGAATAATACCTGCTAGACAGAACAGGTGTTCTACTTTTTTGCCAGTCAATGACATTTGTCCCCCAAGAGCTCATGCACATCAAGTAGAAGGGAGCAATAGAACTATTTTCTTGTTGATCCACAGATCAGCATGAAAAAATTATTGATCTACATCAAGTATTTTCAAAGATCCATTCGACGATCATATTTGTACATATTTGCATCCTTTATACCATATTATTCCTTTACTTTGATGTAAGGAACACAGTACATGTGCAACATAGTACAAAAGACCACAGACACAAACTTTTATCATTTTTTTCATGTCATAAAGGCCTTGAATGTAATCTTAACAAATTCAAGAGCAAATTCATTGAGACCAGTTAATTTTCGACAAGATGAATAGTAATTATAATGATCAACAATGAAATATGAATACGGATATGCTGCAAAGCATAGTTGGAGGTAAGGTGTATAATTGAGTATGTACAATAAGACAAGGGAACAATACTGCATCAAAATGGAATTAATACCCTATCAATGTTAATCAAGATCAAAAAGGTTCTGAGTAAGGAGCTTTCATTTTCTAAACTAATGATAAAAATAGAAAACTGCTTTAATATGCCATCAATGGGACATCATATAAACAGTCTGAAAATAATTACTTCAGGAATTGGAAAGATCGCAATGGGGCAACAGCAGTTATCATCCTGAAACTGAGATTTTGGTGGATGATTTATATATGGAAATATTTTACACATGCAATATCTGAGCTGAAAGAGAATGTTTGCACCCAGAGAGAACATCTGATAGAAAAAACAAACTTGAATGCATATTTGAGGGTGACACTTCATGCTCAAAGTTGAAGATTAAGAGCAGACATGTAAATCGTGTAATAAAAGATACATGCCCACACCTAAGACATGCATGCTTTACTCAAGGCAGTCTGGTCAAGGAGAAGACAGTTAAGAATTATCTTCCTGAAAACTCTTTACTGCATATAATACTGAATAGTCAGGTAAAAAATGAGGTCTGCAGATGCTGGAGATCACAGCTGCAAATGTGTTGCTGGTTAAAGCACAGCAGGTTAGGCAGCATCCAAGGAATAGGAAATTCGACGTTTCGGGCATAAGCCCTTCATCAGGAATGAGGAGAGTGTGCCAAGTAGGCTAAGATAAAAGGTAGGGAGGAGGGACTTGGGGGAGGGGCGATGGAGATGTGATAGGTGGAAGGAGGTCAAGGTGAGGGTGATAGGCCGGAGTGGGGTGGGGGCGGAGAGGTCAGGAAGAAGATTGCAGGTTAGGAAGGCGGTGCTGAGTTGAGGGAACCGACTGAGACAAGGTGGGGGGAGGGGAAATGAGGAAACTGGAGAAATCTGAGTTCATTCCTTGTGGTTGGAGGGTTCCCAGGCGGAAGATGAGGCGCTCCTCCTCCAGCCGTCGTGTTGTTATGTTTTGCCGGTGGAGGAGTCCAAGGACCTGCATGTCCTCGGTGGAGTGGGAGGGAGAGTTAAAGTGTTGAGCCACGGGGTGGTTGGGTTGGTTGATCCGGGCGTCCCTGAGGTGTTCTCTGAAGCGTTCCGCAAGTAAGCGGCCCGTCTCCCCAATATAGAGGAGGCCACATCGGGTGCAGCGGATGCAATAGATGATGCGTGTGGAGGTACAGGTGAACTTGTGGCGGATATGGAAGGATCCCTTGGGGCCTTGGAGGGAAGTGAGGGAGGAGGTGTGGGCGCAAGTTTTACATTTCCTGCGGTTGCAGGGGAAGGTGCTGGGAGTGGAGGTTGGGTTGGTGGGGGGTGTGGACCTGACGAGGAAGTCATGAAGGGAGTGGTCTTTGCGGAACGCTGATAGGGGAGGGGAGGGAAATATATCCCTGGTGGCAGGGTCCGTTTGGAGGTGGCGGAAATGACGGCGGATGATACATTGTATACGGAGGTTGGTGGGATGGTAGGTGAGAACCAGTGGGGTTCTGTCTTGGTGGCGGTTGGAGGAGCGGGGCTCAAGGGCGGAGGAGTGGGAAGTGGAGGAGATGCGGTGGAGGGCATCGTCGATCACGTCTGGGGGGAATCTGCGGTCCTTGAAGAAGGAGGCCATCTGGGCTGTGCGATGTTGGAACTGGTCCTCCTGGGAGCAGATGCGGCGGAGACGAAGGAATTGGGAATATGGGATGGAGTTTTTACAGGGGGCAGGGTGGGAGGAGGTGTAGTCCAGGTAGTTGTGGGAGTCAGTCGGTTTATAGTAGATGTCTGTGTTGAGTCGGTCACCCGAGATAGAAATGGAAAGGTCTAGGAAGGGGAGGGAGGAGTCTGAGACAGTCCAGGTGAATTTGAGGTCGGGATGGAAGGTGTTAGTAAAGTTGATGAACTGTTCAACCTCCTCGTGGGAGCACGAGGCAGCGTCGATACAGTCATCGATGTAGCGGAGGAAAAGGTGGGGGGTGGTGCCAGTGTAGTTGCGGAAGATGGACTGTTCCACATATTACAGGTTGTCCTGGTTGGGTCCAAATTTTGTTGGTTGGAATTTACAGGTTGTCCTACAACTGTATTTGGTAATGTAAGACATACCAGGCTCTAATTTTATTATTACATTGTTAACAGACTATTTCTTGAATTCTATCGATCTTCCACCTATCTAACTCTGTTCACATGGTGTTATTTATGTAAAGTAGGGAGCAGTTGTGACATTCCTGCTCTCCTATCCATTCCCTAGTCTTTCACCTGATTCATCTGTGAAAAGAAACAGGTCAGAAAAAAATCTGGTATATAATTTATAGAAGAGGTATAGGAGTACAGGAAGTAAAATTGGTGAGCTTTCTTTTTCTCTTTGATTTCTGTTCACCTCACCTTGACGAAGGAGCAATGCTTCCAAAGCTTGTGATTTTAAATAAATCTGTTGGACTATAACCAGGTGTCATGTAACTTCTGATTTCTGTTAGTATAGAGATATAATCAATCAATCTGGTAGCTACATAGGCCCTGAATAGGTAGTACTCACTGAGGCATCTTCCTTTGATATAATTGCAGCTATAAAACTATAGGAAAGCTATGGCTACATCTTCTTCCGCATTAATAGCATTTGGATCGGGTATTGATGTTAACTCTGAGAAAAGAGCACTGTTACTCTTACATAGGTAATTGCTCATCATATTAAAAACAAATCCATTATAGTCTTAACCTTGTCCTTCAGCATTCTGTTCCTGGGTATGAAAGTTCACTGTAGCTTGAAATCAACTTGATTTGATGCTTGGTGAATCCTTTTAACTGGGGTACATCTTTGAGAAGTGATCTTTTTTTCTGCGACAAATATATTGTTGGAGTAAGACAAATTTTTTTCTTGACTGTTGGTGGGGCTTTGGAACAACAGCTGTGACAAGATACTGCAGCGTTACATTGTTTAGGGGCTCTTGTTGAAGTTGCCTAATATGGTATAATTTTCAGATGGGCGATTAAATGACCTATTTTGTTTAAAGTAATTGATACTTTGTGGGATGGTCTGCAATAAATGTTCTATAATGCTCATGAACAATTTTCTAGACAGAATTGACTGCTGTTTGTTCTGGACCTAAATTATGTTTTGACTGAAGTTCAATGGTTTTTTATTGAAGAGCCCAATGAGATTGTATTTCAAATGAGTTATTGTATATTTCCAAACTTGCATGGTTCAGATAGCTTCATTAATTGCCTGTAAGTGCTATCTACAGACTCTCCCGGCAGCTCGTCTGCCATTGCAGTGTGGTCTTGCAAATATCTTGCTTTTTCTTGAAATGAAATACTACTTGAAAGCTGTTACAAGGCTGTCAAACATAACTTGTTTCTCATCGATGTGTTATCTGTGGAACACATAATCTGGTGAACTTCCCAGGTAATACATAAGTGTGATGGTTGCTAATGAACTTTGAATGCTTTTCTTTTCCCTTAAAAATTTGGTTCTCCTATCACCGGTTATGAAATTATTTGTACTGACAATTTTTTAAGTTCAGAGATTGTTCCCTCATATTAGAATCACATAATCCCTACAGTGTGGAAACAGGTCCACAGGTCCACACTAACCCTCCGAAGAGTATCTCACCTAGACCCATTCCCCTACCTCTATTATTCTACATTTCCCTTGACTAATGCACCAAGCCTCAACATCCCTGGACATTACAGGCAATTAACATGGCCAATTCACCGAACCTGCACACCTTTTGGACTGTGGGAGGAAACCAGAGCACCCGGAGGAAACCCACGCAGACACGGGGAGAATGTGCAGACTCCACACAGACAGTCTCTCGAGGCTGGAATCAAACCTGGGTCTCTGGTACTGCCGGCAGCAGTGCTAACCACTGAGCCACCATGCTGACATTCATGCTTGGGGCTAGTCCGGCTGCTAGCTGATCTGAAAGCTGGGCTGGTAGCTTTGTTTTGGAAAAGTGATTCGTTTTGAGTTCTTCCCTTCTTCAGGTATTTTTAGGTCAGTTTCTTGATTTTCACTACTGCCAGAATTTTCAAGGCAGTGGATCCCATCACTGCGGAGAAAGTGAGGACTGCAGATGCTGGAGATCAGAGCTGAAAATATGTTGCTGAAAAAGCGCAGCAGGTCAGGCAGCATCCAAGGAGAATCAACGTTCTAGGCATGAGCCCTTCTTCAGGAATGAGGAAAGTGTGCCAAGCAGGCATACTGCATCACTGCAACTATCTTGCAATGTATAGTTTCTCTGTCCAAATCTCAGAGTTTAGGCTCAAGACAGACTGGTTGAGGAGAAAACAACGTCAAGCTTGGGCTTCTTTACAAATTGGTTCATTTTATATTAATACTAAATACAATCATATTTGCTAATCTGAGATGCATCAGACTCTAATCTCACTGTACATTGTTAGGACACTACTCACTGAATTCTAGATATCTTCTATTTACCTAATTCACACTGCAGACATTGTGCTATTAATGCTCAGTGAAGAGCAGTTCTATGAGATCTCCAAGGTCCTAAAGCTCTTATGCAGCATGTATCAACATAAATATCAAAAATAGTCTTTGGGGAAAATTGTAGTTGGCCTTATAGACAATCACATTTTATGGTGCAGAAATTGCATCTTCCCATACCCTTTTACAAAGGTTAATGGATACATGGAGACTTTACTTGAATGATGTCCAATGCTTCAAGAAGAAATATCTGAACGAAAATTGCGTCAGACCATTTTGCAGCCAATGGCCCAAAAAAACCTTACAAAAAAAAAGGGCCGACCATCCGTTTTAGGACTAATCCAAAGACCTTCGATATTAGATGCCTTGTTTAGATGAACAATAGAGATTGACTAGATTGAGTTTTTTTTGAAGAAGTAACAAAGAGGATTGATGAGGGCAGAGCATATGGACTTCAGTAAGGCGTTCGACAAGATTCCCCATGGGAGACTGATTAACAAGGTTAGATCTCAGGGAATAAAGGGAGAACTAGCCATTTGGATACAGAACTGGCTCAAAGATAGAAGACAGAGGGTGGTGGTGGAGGGTTGTTTTTCAGACTGGAGGCCAGTGACCAATAGAGTGCCACAAGGATTGGTGCTGGGTCCTCCAATTTTTGTCATTTACATAAATGATTTGGATGTGAGCATAAGAGGAACAGTTAGTAAATTTGCAGATGACACCAAAATTGGAGGTGTAGTGGACAGTGAAGAGGGTTAACTCAGATTACAACAGGATCTGGACCAGATGGGCCAATGGACTGAAGTGGCAGATGGAGATTAACTTAGATAAATGCAAGGTGCTGCATTTTGGGAAAGCAACTCTTAGCAGGACTTATACACTTAATGGTAAGGTCCCAGGGAGTGTTGCTGAACAAAGAGACCTTGGAGTGCAGGTTCATTGTTCCTTGAAAGTGGAGTCGCAGGTAGATAGGATAGTGAAGAAGGCGTTTGGTATGCTTTCCTTTATTGGTCAGAGTGTTGAGTACAGGAATTGGGAGGTCATGTTGCCACTGTACAGGACATTGGTAAGGCCACTGTTGGAATATTGCATGCAGTTCTGGTCTCCTTTCTATCAGAAAGATGCTGTGAAACTTAAAAGGTTATAGAAAAGATTTACAAGGATGTTGCCAGGGTTGGAGGATTTGAGCTAAAGGGAGAGGCTGAACAGGCTGGGGCTGTTTTCCCTGGAGCGTCGGAGGCTGAGGGGTGACCTTATAGAGGTTTACAAAATTATGAGGGGCATGGATAGGGTAAATAGGCAAAGTCTTTTCCCTGCGGTGGGGGAGTCGAGAATAAGAGGGCATAGGTTTAGGGAGGGAGGGGAAAGAGATAAAAGAGACGTAAGGGGCAGCTTTTTCATGCAGAGGGTGGTACGTGTATGGAATGAGCTACCAGAGGAAGCGCTGGAGGCTGATACAATACAACACTTAAGAAGCATTTGGATGGGTATATGAATAGGAAGTGTTTGGAGGGATATGGGCTGGGTGCTGGCAGGTGGGACTAAATTGGGTTGGGATATCTGGTCAGCATGGACGAGTTGGACTGAAGGGTCTGTTTCCATGTTGTACATCTCTATGACTCTAGCTGCAGCACTGTAGGAAGATTTTCCAATGCCAACATATATCCCACAACAACTCTAATAAAAACTAACTTAAAAATCTTGACAGAATAAATTGTCATTTATCTTATTGTTGGGATCTTGCTGTGTACAAAGTGGCTAAAAAATTACCCCATTTGGAAATTGCTATTTAAAACGTTCCATAGCAGTGAAACACATTGAAATAATGTGAAGGCAAGGTCCTGTAAAATATAAAATCTTTTTGAGTTTCTCTCTTCTAGAAGTACCTATGTTCTGCATCTGTGAAAATTCAGATTTGTGTGGGTCTTCTGTTTTCCCATTCTTGTACTAAGAGATAATTCTGGGTGCAATATGAGAAAGAAAGGCCTAAGTATAATATAATTTTAAGAAAATAAATTTATGGAAATGTTAAATATTGAACTATTGGAGTGAGGGAAAGAGAAGAAAGGATTATTCATGCATTATGAATGTACAAAACAAGTATCAAATAGTTGGGAGGGTGGTGTAGTAACGTCAGTAATGCTGTAACGCAGGAGTTAGAACTGTTCAACTTCACCATCCAACATTGCTTAGGTAACTATTGAAGCCTAAGATCTTTCATTCTATCTAACTCAGAGCTCGAGGGTTCTGGATCCAGGATAATTTGCTCAACATAAGCTTAAACTTCCCATGCAATTCCCACATAGTCACTGCAATGGGATTTGAGTGGTCCTGATGTGCATCTTGTAGAATATGTCCAGTCATCGGCGATTCAGATATTAAAAGAACTGGGCCAATTCACCTGTGTTATAAACAGAAAATGCTGTAACCAGAAATGGATAATCTTAATTCTGTTCCTCTCCACAAAGAATTTGTATTTAATTCACTGATGCTTCCTTTCCAAGAAGGATCAACTTGAACAAAGGTTTCCTTTCTCTCGAAAGAGATTTTCGTTTGACTCTTTATTTTGGTCTTCTCCTCACCCACCACCAGCAAAACCCACCATCCACCCAAAATCTTTTTTCTGCTCCTGGGTTTATGTAATGCCTGTTACATTTGTAAGATATTCCAGTCCTGATGAAAGGTCACTGGTATGAACTGGGAACTGTTTTCCTCTCTACACATCCTGTCTCAGCTGTTGCATATTTCCAGCGTTCACTATATTCTGCACCTTGCATCAGTGCAACATGTTGACTAACATGTCTGTTTATTTACCTCAATATGTACTCCCTCTGATACATATTACTGTTATATATCCTTACAATGTGACATTTATATTTTATATCCTTCATTGCTTCCTAGTAACATTTCTCAGCCAAGCACAGATAAATTTATTTGTAGCAATTATTAATATCCTCAAAATTACTAATATGCAAATGTTTATCTGAAGTTGGTTCATTTCACCACATCATTGATTCCCAGCCCTGAAACACCCAAGTCCCAGCTTAAAGCTTTGACAAAATTTAGTAGTTTTGGAAAAGTAAGTTATTTCAACTTTGAACAAAATGTGATTCTTAAGTTCATTGTGACATTTCTTTATTTGTTAACAGTACACCCTTACCTCCTTTTTTATTTATTTACTTGCTTTTTTCCATATTTACTTATGACCTCGCCTGCTCATTTATTTCCTCCATTACTGTCATCTTGAATAAGCTTTCATTCCCTTGTCTCATGTGAATCAGAGAACAGATATATAGCTGGGTAAATTATCAACCAGGCTAAGTATGGGAGTGAATACTGAAGTCATTGCCTCCTCAGGTCACACAGATAATATCACTAACACCTGTTTCTGTAACCCAAATAGCAGACACATAACTCTTGAGCCCACGAGAGTGCAAGCTGCAATTAAACCTTCCTGGCTTGTCAGAGGCACAATTCATTCATGTTTTTTTTTCACAGCTCTCACTGGAGGATCCTCCAACTTAGCTTCACTAAAGCAATTAACATGCAAGTGTCAGAGGTATGTTTATCTCTTATTTTATGTTGCCACAGCCCCAGTGCACATTAATTACACTCAGCCATCCTGAAATCATCTGTTGCACATTTGTTTTATGTGTCGTATTTCTAGGACTTCTTTTATTGTGTATTATAAGTAAAAGTTTGTGGCAACTTCAGCAAAATTGCACGTCTGGATCTGTAAAGCATGTAATTTCACTATCCTCAAACAATGTGAACAGCGCATAAATGTGGACTATATGCTGACAGCAGTCATAACTGACAATGCCAGAACTTTAATTTGTTTTCCATTATTCATTTTACATTACTGTTTAACACATCAAGTTTACAATATTCATTCTATGAAAATTAATTTTAGGACTTGCTTTTGAGTCACAATTCTATGGTCTGTGGTTCAATGTCTCTAAGATGATTTCAAAACCTTTCAGACAATTACCTTCTCTGTGAACTTCATCTACCAGTATAATGGGAACCTGCAACCAATTTGTTAATGACATCTGCTCAATAATATCCACCATTTGAAATGGGGCAAGGGCAAGCTTTTGGAGGGATTTTACTCCATAAAGAGACATAGGAAACCAATTTAACTTGTCAAAGTGGCAGCCATTAGTGTGGAAAGGTTGTGCAAATACAGCAAAGGGATGAGAAACTCCAGGCCCCTCTCACCGTGTCAAACAAAAATAAACTTAAAAAAAACCAATAGCTAACGTGTTTGTTGTGCATTGCAGGCAGGTGAAGAAACACCTTCATGCCAGATTAGCCCGGAGACTCCCAGAGGCACAATATCACCAGAATAAAATACAAGGACCTTTGACTGACGTGTAAATCTCAGTGATTTTGTTTATCAAGCGGATTTTTAAAAATATATCTCAGCTGATATGTCCAGGATCATTACATAAGCCCACAGGGAATTTTATAGGATTGAAATCACCAAATGCAACAATGCAAAGAGAATTTAAACTTACCAAATAGATCCTCATATGCTTAAGCTAGATTTAAAATCTTGCCTCTTTAATATTTGATATACTGCAACAATCTATGTAATGTTACTCACTGACTTATGCATGACATCCACCATCTGGATCCTAAAATTAATCAATGCTCACCAAATACCGCCATACCCAGGTTTTAGCATTGGTCAAAAGAAATCAGCCGACCATATTTCCCACTAATACTTTCCCTTGCGCGTTTCATCCAGTCTCTGCTCTATCTTTTTCAAACCCTATTGTCTTTTTGCCTTGGCCCATTGTTGTGTTATGCTTCACAGTCATCAGCATGCATTTAAGAGCTACGCTTATGATATTATCATTGTCAAAGCATACGATTGGAGGATATAAATGCATTTCTTTTCCGAATTCATTCATGGGTCGAGGTCCTCGCTGACTAGGCCAATATTTATTGCCCATCCCAGAGGAAAGTTAAGAGTCAACTACATTGCTGTGGTCTGGAGCCATATGTAGTCCAGGATGGCAGTTTCCTTCCCTGAAAGACATGAGTGAACCAGAGTTCTTCTGACAACCAACAATTATTTCATCATTAGTCTCTTAATTCCAGACTTTTTTAAAATTGAATTCAAGTAACACCAACTGCCATGGTGGGATTTGAACTTGGGTTCCCAGAAAATTATCTGGATCTCTGGTTTAACCATCCAGCAATAGTACGACGAGGCAATCACTTCCTTATACACTACATTACTCTGGGACTACATGAAAGCATGCTCCTTTAATACAAACTATTAACATAACACTTACATTCTCAGAGAGATGTAACATTTGTACATAATACGGAAATTTGCGAGTACTGCTTGGGAGGATTTAAACTAGTAAGGTGGTGGTGGTGGTGGGGGGGTGGAGACCCAGGGAGATAGTGAGGAAAGAGATCAATCTGAGACTGGTACAGTTGAGAACAGAAGTGAGTCAAACAGTCAGGGCATGTAGGGACGAGGAAGGACTAATAAATTAAACTACATTTATTTCAATGAAAGGGGCCAACAGGGAAGGCAGATGAACTCAGGACATGGTTAGGAACGTGGTACTGGGATATCATAGCAATCTCAGAAACATGGCTCAGGGATGGGCAGGACTGGCAGCTTAATGTTCCAGGATATAAATGCTACAGGAAGGATAGAAAGGGAGGCAAGGGAGGAGGGGGAGTGGCATTTTTGATAAGGGATAGCATTACAGCTGTGCTGAGGGAGGATATTCCTAGAAATACATCCAGTGAAATTATTTGGGTGGAACTGAGAAATAAGAAAGGGATGATCACCTTATTGGGATTGTATTATACACCTCCTAATAGTCAGAGGGAAATTGAGAAACAAACTTGTGAGGAGATCTCAGCTATCTGTAAGAATAATAGGGTAGCTATGGTCAGGGATCTTAACTTTCCAAACATCAACTGAGACTGCCATGATGCCAAAGATTTAGATGGAGAGAAATTTCTTAAGTGCGTACAAGACAATTTTCTGATTCAGTATGTGATGTACCTACTAGAGAAGGTCCAAAACTTGACCTACTCTTGGGAAATAAGGCAGGGGCAGGTGACTGAGGTGTCAGTGGGGGAGCACTTTGGGGCCAGTGACCATAATTCTATTCGTTTTAAAATCGTGATGGAAAAGGATAGACCAGATCTAAAAGTTGAAGTTCTAAACTGGAGAAAGGCCAATTTTGACGGTATTAGGCAAGAACTTTCGAAAGCTGATTGGAAGCAGATGTTCGCAGGTAAAGAGATGGCTGGAAAATGGGAAGCCTTCAGAAATGGGATAATGAGAATCCAGAGAAAGTATGTTCCTGTCAGAGTGAAAGGGAAGGCTGGTAGGTGGATGACTAAAGAAATTGAGGGTTTGGTTAAGGAAAAGAAGGAATCATATGTCAGGTATAAACAGGATAGATCGAGTGAACCCTTAGAAGAGTATAACGGAGATAGGAGTATACTTAAGAGGGAAATCAGGAGGGCAAAAAGGGGGCAAGAAATAGCGTTGGCCAATAGAATTAAGGAGAATCCAAAGGGTTTTTACAAATATATTAAGGTCAAAAGGGGAACTAGGGAGAGAATAGGGAAGCTCAAAGATCAGCAAGGCAACCTTTCTGTGGAGCCGCAGAAAATGGGGGGGGGGGGGGGGGGGGGGGGGGGGGGGGAGATACTAAAATGACTATTTTGCATTAGTATTTACTATGGAAAAGGATATGGAAGATATAGACTGGAGGGAAATAAATGGCGACATCTTGCAAAATGTCCATATTACAGAGGAGGAAGTGCTGGGTGTCTTGAAACGCATAAAAGTGGATAAATCCCCAGGACCTGATCAGGTGTACCCCTGCTGGGCCTCTTGCTGAGATATTTGTATCATCGATAGTCACAGGTGAGGTGCCGGAAGACTGGAGGTTGGCTAACATGGTGCCACTGTTTAAGAAAGGTGGAAAAACAAGCCAGGGAACTATAGGCCGGTGAGCCTGACGTCGGTGGTGGGCAAGTTGTTGGAGGGAATCCTGAGGGACAGGATGTATATGTATTTGTAAAGGCAAGGACTGCTTAGGGATAGTCAACATGGCTTTGTGCGTGGGAAATCTTGTCTCACAAACTTGATTGAGTTTTTTGAAGAAGTAGCAAAGAAGACTGATGAGGGCAGAGCAGTAGATGTGACCCATATGGACTTCAGTAAGGAGTTCGACAAGGTTCCCCATGGGAGACTGGTTAGCAAGGTTAGATCTCATGGAATACAAGGGAGAACTAGCCATTTGGATACAAAATTGGCTCAAAGGTCGAAGACAGAGGGTGGTGGTAGAGGGTTGTTTTTTCAGATTGGAGGCCTGTGACCAATGGAGTGCCACAAGGATCGGTGCTGGGCCCTCCACTTTTTGTCATTTACATAAATGATTTGGATGCATAAGAGGTTCAATTAGTAAGTTTGGAGATGACACCAAAATTGGAGGCGTACTGGACAGGGAAGACGGTTACCTCAGATTACAACAGGATCTTGACCAGATGGGCCAAATAGGCTGAGAAGTGGCAGATGCAGTTTAATTCAGATAAATGCGAGGTCCTGCATTTTGGGAAAGCAAATCTTAGCAGGACTTATACACTTAATGGTAAGGTCCCAGGGAGTGTTGCTGAACAAAGAGACCTTGGAGTGCAGGTTCATAGCTCCTTGAAAGTGGAATCGCAAGTAGATGAAAGCGTTTAGTATGCTTTCCTTTATTGGTCTGAGTATTGAGTACAGGAGTTGAGAGGTCATGTTACGGCTATACAGGACATTGGTTAGGCCACTGTTGGAGTATTGCATGCAAATCTGGTCTCCTTCCTATTGGAAAGATGTTGTGAAACTTGAAAGGGTTCAGAAACGATTTCCAAGGATGTTGCCAGGTTGGAGGATTTGAGCTCTCTGGAGAGACTGAACAGCTGGGGCTGTTTTCCCTGGAGCGTCGGAGGCTGAGGGGTGACCTTATAGAGGTTTACAAAATTATGAGGGGCATGAATAAGGTAAATAGACAAAGTCTTTTCCCTGGGATCAGGGAGTCCAGAACTAGAGGGCATAGGTTTAGGGTGAGAGGGGAAAGATATAAAAGAGATCTAAGGGGCAACTTTTTCACGCAGAGGGTGGTACATAATGAAATGAGCTACCAGAGGATGTGGTGGAGGTTTGTACAATTGCAACATTTAAGAGACATTTGGATGGGTATATGAATAGGAAGTGTTTGGAGGGATATGGGCCGGATGCTGGCAGGTGGGACTAGATTGGGTTGGGATATCTGGTCGGCATGGACAGGTTGGACCGAAGGGTCTGTTTCCTTGCTGTACATCTCTACGACTCTATAAATGCCAGTTGCTTTCTTCAATACCATGACATTGATGCCCAGTTTCTTACATTACAAGGGTGAACATCATATAAAATACCCTGTTGAGGAAAACTCACAGCAAGTACTGCATCACTCCTAACTCCCTCTTTCATTTCAAAATCAGCCCTGAATATCTTGGAGAACAACTCGGTACTGCCTAACCAAATCTTGTGCAGGAAACAGTTTGCCATCATTTCTCCCATTGTAGTTGGCAAATTCCACTGACCTGGCTCCTATGACTCTGGGTACAAGGCCGTCCTTATTCTACAAGGAATGCACTCTGATCAGCCAGGTACCATGAACTATTAAAATGGCAAAATTTTTGGTACGGCTATGTTTACATTTAAATAACTAGGTTTATTTTGCTCCTTGTAATTTATCTCGAAGCTCAGAATTTATGTTTACTGAAGGCTGTGATACTTTATAATGGAGGATTCCATTTATCCCAATTATGGAGAGCCATTCTTATCTCTGAAACCTGGATCAACACCTAGCCCTATTCTTGCCTGATGGAAGAGTTCCAACCTGAGTTCTCCACCATCCTCCACCAATTGCATCTCTGACAAACAAGAGGCCAGACTGTCTTCTCATTATTGGATTAATCTGTTATAGAAAGGGATATGGTGAGGCCCCACCCTGTGCATGACACCACATTTGGTTCATCTGCAATAAGATTCTCTTAAGCCTGAGATGAAATGTATTTTCAATTGCCATATACTCTGAAAGTAAATCACAATGCTTAATTGTGGATCACTTGACCTGTTCTCAAAATCTCAGTAATCTATCAAGGTGATTGAGGAAATTGCAACAGATATGAATAATGGTTTCAAAATGTACTTAACAATTTTTTACTGTATTGTTCCTTGAAACTTCAACTATTAAGTGAAATTTTGATTCTGCACAAATGTTCAGTTTCCAGAGTATATGAAGTCTTACTACAAAGTATTTCTACACAATTTCTGTACATTGTCAAGATACAGCTACATATTAAATGTGTTCAATGCTTAGTATAATCTGTACATACCTAATATGTAGATCAATATGCTATTTTAACAATGTTATGTTTTTGATCCTTTGCCCCAGGAAAAATGTGGGACACAGCTAATTGCTGTATTCTGAAGTTTACCGCATTCATGAAAGCCAGGAATAAGGTAATAGTTTGTATATTTCCTCAAAAAATGCAAGTAAGAAAGTTATTTGTAATTTGTTCGACTAATAGATAATTCCTTCTGATCCCTTTAATTAAAGCAGATGGTCAAATCATGTTCCGCATTGCTGTTTGCAGTTCACAAACTGGCTGCTGCCCTTCCCTCTATTAAAGCTGTGACTTCCAAAGTACCTCCTGAACTGGAAAGCACTTTGGGATATTCTTTAAATGATACTGATTGAACTGTGGACAAGCATGAGAAAAGGGCAGTACTTCCTTTAAAATGTTTTTTTTCAAATGGCAGAACATAGTATTCAGCACCATAACAGTTTCATATACAATAAAATGTGAAGCAAAAATGTCACATTATTCTGAGCTTTGTGGATTCCTTTCTCATTACAATCTTTCAATATTTCAGCAAAAGGTTGTTCAGTTCTTCAAATGTGACATTTGAAGGCAATACCAGAGCAATGTATTTTTATGGTTGGCTCTGTTTGCAATAAAAATACAGGTCCTGTTTGAGTACAGTTCAGCATTATTTGACACATACACAGACACACACCTACCAGCCAGTTTGCAGGAGGAAGTAAGAGCACAGAGATATTAGCCAAGTTTGTTAAAATGTTTTCCAAATGCTTAACAGTACTTTTAGTATTACAGATTTTCAAGACTGACAAGAACAATATCCCCTTAAGCTGGGAAACAACTGGGACTGCACTAGGTAGAGAACAAACAAATTCACCTTTAAACTGCATTAATGTCCAGCTACTTGTCAATCTGCTGGCTATCTACAGTCAACAGTAGGTAGAGGAATATTTAAAGGGGAGTGAAAAATATAACCAGTTCTGACAGTTATATCAGAACTGACAGAGTTTGGTCAATGTCAAGAGAAGTGTTTTAAAGCACTTGAAACAATGTGAATTGAAGTAGCATAAATTTATTAATTTAATGCAACAAAATTCACAAGATATTTCAAGGGAGTATTATAAAACATAATATGAAGTTGAGTTACATTCAAGCCAGCAACACATGCAGCTCATGATAAATTAAAAATAGACTGATTTAAGAGCTCAAATAGTTGGAAGCTTACCATACAGAAAAGACAGGTTGCCAAAAACAAGCTTCAACATACAAGACCATCTCTTGATTATATTGGTTTATTTGTTTTGTACTGTACTGTCAGAATTCAGGGCAGTAAAGTCACTTATTCAATATGACACTTGCTAGCTGTGCAATGAGCAAATCAAGTCACAATTAATACCTGAACAGCTTCGTGAACACTACTTTCCTAGTTTTAAACTTAGGCATACCTAACGTTTTCCAGTCTTGACAAATCGGCATCAGCCTCTGGTTCTGTTCGGATGATATGGCTCATGAATAGAAGGAATAAGTGCTTTGTTAATAAGGCCTGCTTCCAAATAAACCTGTTCGACTATAACCTGATTTTAAAATTTGTCCACCTTAGTCCTACTTTGACACTTCCAAATTGTGATAGTAAGCCAACCTTGGTGGTGCAGAGTGATGACTACAACTTGGTACAGAAATTTAATTAACAGAATTAAAACCTTTGTGGTTATTAAGAACTTTTACTTTGCAATTCAAAGTCTACTTAAATTAACTCAGATTCCCCATTACTTTACTCAGTGATGTTTTTAAATGAGTAAATAAACACTGATTGAATAATTGTACACTAGTTACAAACATAATCACATTAATAAGATTATATTTGAATCAGCTGGAGTGGTGGGGGTGGTGGTTCAGCTGATGATACATGTCCCCAGTATACCTCCAATGTCTGAATTCAGTTTACAATTTAAAAATCAATGAATATTCTACTTCAAGTTGCACTCATTCACTATAGCTGTAAGAAATAGCTTTGCTAGAATGCAATGCCTGCTGGCTACAGATTAAAAAAAACATTTTTTTTCTTTCAAATGACTATTTAGCTGTTCGAACGTAGTCTTTCCCATGAGACAAACTTACTTGCCAACTACAAACATGCCTGTAAAATGCAAATTGTCTCGATGCGTTTCCCACACGAGAACCAAATAAAGATTGACAGAAAGAATATTTGACTATTGACTGTTATCTAAATCAAAAAGTGTAATAAAAACGTTTTATAGCATACTATTATGAAAACACTAGACTTAACAAGCAGTTTATTTTTGTCACACACATTGTTAAGTAATTTTTAATTCTAATCCAATTTTTTGCCAAACATCATTTTAATATGGTTGAGACACAGTGCAGATATCCTACACAGAACATGCAAATATAATGAGGGGAAAATATTATCTGGAAGCAATGATACTTAATCCAAAGTTTTATAAGTCAGAATTTATATTGTAAAGACACCAAAAAGCTGGCCTTGTTTACTATTAGACTTGTAAAGTATCTTTGTTAAAGGTGGAAAATCACATTTAAAAAGATATTACTGCTTCCAAATACTTCTACAGAAATCAATACTGCTGACATCATCCAAGGCCTGTTTAAAATGTTGAAATGAATGAACTTCATTTGTTTTTACAAAAAACTTTTTGTAGAGTCAAGGGAATAGTATTTATAAATAGCAAGACAGATCTTAACAAACCATTCATAAACTCAAAAGTTCAGTGTTGTAAAACCAAAAAAAGTACTTTTCAGAAGTAATCATTATTGTAATGTAGGAAAACATAAAACCAATTTACACATAGAAAACTCCCCAGCAATAAGATGACTAATCAAAAATAGTATGTTGACAAGGAATAAGGAATTCAGAAATAATTTTTGCATAAAGTCATCAGAACCTATCTGGAGTACTGTGATCAATTCTGGGCACTGAGCCTCAGAGAAGTTAGTTTTAGAAGGTGTATAGCAAAGATCTCCAAAAGTATACCACCAGGGTTTAAAAAGTTAAATTATGGTGACAGACTGTATGAACTCAGTGTGAACTTGAGTTCAGAAAATTGAGATATGTCCATATCGAAGTATTTAAAATGATTAATGGACTTGATAGTAGAGATATACAAAAACTATTTCCTCTAGAGAGGAAATCCAGAACGAGGCAGCATAAACATGAGACAGTTCTGGGACAAAAATTTGGAAGTGTTTTTCACAAAGGGAAGTGAAATTGCAAAATTCTCACTCCCAGAAGACTGTGGATGCTAGATCAACTGTGATTTCATGGAGATGAAAGCGACTAGTCTTTGACACCAAGGCAGCATTTGTCCAAATATGACATCAAAGAGCTCCAGAGAAATTCAAGTCAATGGGAATTGGGGGAAGAACTAGTACAAAGAAAGATGGATATGGTTGTTTGAGACCAGTCATCTCAATTATAAGACATCACTGAGGAGTTTCTCAAGATAGATATTTTCTAATCAAGCTGTTCAGAGGTGTCATTGCACACCTCTACAGCAGATGAGACTTGAACCCAGGCCTTCTCGCACTATTTTCTTTATACACACTTGAGAGGGCAAAACATTGATGTAACAACAGTACCTCTTATAGTACAGGTACTTAGTTCACTTGTCACAACTGAACATGAGCTTAGGTCACCTCTTCCAACTAATTCCATAAGAAAACCAGTTAAACTAAAAATGGCATTAAACTGGAAATTGAGAAAAGGACAAAGAATGAATATTGGAGCAGGAAAAGCTGATTTGGATGAAACCTGGCAAGCGCTGGACAGAATACTCCATAGGTTCTCTCTGAGGTATGCTGAATACAATTATATAATCAGTTGTGGTGCAATGGAAATACTGCGGTAATGGGTGCAACAGAGGTAACAATGGTTATCTAACTAATCATTTTGAAAGAGTACATTTGTACATGAAAGCCACCCTTCGGGCTCTTTGTGAGATCTTCTCAAGGCCTTTTTGGGTTTCACACGCTCCTTTTCCATTTTTACTGACTCATTTATTCAGTGATGGAATACCCTTTTATTTGTGTTGACCTATCAATTAACTGTACTCACGTAAAAATAGAATTACAAGAATTCATCAGTAGCCTCAATAATTACATTGAAAGCCACAAAACAAGAAAAACATTATTCAGAATCACAATCTTTAAATTTGCTCAGGGTAACAGACACAAGTGTAGCAGAATTTCTTTTTTCCAAAATAATTGACACACAAAAAGGTATAATCTTCAAGACACCTTTCACAGATTGATAAAATCAGTTATTGTATTTCCATCTCGTATGTATAAAGGCAGAAGATTACTATGAGGCTGAAACCAGGTTTTTTTTTAAAAGTGTATCTCAGATTAAAGTTTAATTATTAAGGCCGTGTCCATTACAATAGCATCTACCTACAGTTTCCCTTTACAGTCAGTCCTGAACATGTGCAGCTTTAAGCTGGAGCTTCTAGTTTCATTTGCAAGAAATTCATCACTCATTCAGTACATATTAATTTCAAGTTTTCCAGCTTTGATTTTGCTGACAGGTTTAAAATGGTTCTCTCTCATTTGCAGTTTCCCTGTCTCCATCATCCACAGCCTGTTTCTCTTCCCTCAATACAAATTCCCTCCCTATCCCAACCCCTTGCAGCTTCCCACCGCCCACCTAGCAGCCTCTTTCTCTTCTGCCCTCACCTTGAGGCATCCCCAAAGCCGTAGTCAGTTTTTCTCTCCAACAACCCTTGGAGCCTTTATCTCTAATCAATCAGCCCAATCCTTCCCAATGCTTCATCATTCGACTTGGCACATAGAATCCCAACAGATGGCTTCTCAGCCTTGCCACCCTTCACAAAAGGCCTCCCTGATGGCGCTTGAACTTAATTTTCCTTCTTCTTTATCCTGATTGTTGAACCTCCAGAGGCAGGCAGATCTTCTTCTGCATTTGCACTGGTGAACTTCTCAACAGCACATGTGAGAGAATCAGCTTCTGATGGAGAATCAGCTCCTCACCAATTCTGTCTATTCTATTAGGCAGGTGACATTTTGCTGTTCGGTTACCCCAATGATGTGTCTTTTCTGGACAAAATGCCCTCCTGTGAACTATGAATACTGCTGTCTATTACTATGTTATGTCAGACAGTGATTGTAAAACAGAAATCTTACCTTGTGAGTCAGGTATTGCTTATCAACAGACATTTTGGCGTTTGACATCACTGATTTTCTAACTACATGTCCCTGTTATCTGTTATGCCCTGGTAATTCACTAAGTCATAAATGACCTTAAGTATCAAAGTTGCTGATAAAACAACTTTGCTAAGGTACTATTGTATAATTCAATATTAAAGAGAAAATTCTGGGTGGGTCCACTTTTCTCCAGAGTATGAACTGTTCAGCTAAAGAATTAGCTTGAGTGAGGGGTCTTGCGGTACAGTGGTGTGTCCCTGCCTCTGAACCAGAAGGCCCAGTCTCGAGTCCAACCTGCTCCAGAAATGTGTAATAACATCTCTGAACAGGGTGCTAAGAACAAAAAGTTCAGGTACTCTTTTCTTGCAAAAAACATTTTTAAAAAAACAGAAGGGTTTACTTTAAACCAGGTTTCTGTAGGACTTCATATTATTATATCTTTTGAGTTCTGTTGGAGTGTCTTGGGACTCAAAATATTAACTCTGCTTCTCCCCACAGATGCTGCCAGGCCTGCTGAGTTTACCCAGCAATTTATTTTTGTTTTAGCTCTCCAGCATCTGTAGTTCTTTGTTTCATTATGTCGCTGTACTTTCAGCTCGACAGTTTGAGTGTACGCTCTTTCCCCATCAGAAGTCCCATCAGGGAACTGTATGACATGGTTATTTAGGTCTAATCCTCTCTAGCTGGAAGACTGACTTAATGCAACAAAACAGGATTATTTAATGCCATTCTGAACATAGAGCTCAGCTAAATTACATGAAAGAGGTAAAGACCGTCAAGAATCCTATTGTAAACATTTTGAAATAGTCTCGTCATAACCTCATTCTAAATTCATATAGACAAGCAATTAAGATGTAAGTGGAATCATATGGTGTAGAGTAGGAAGGCTTATACAATATGGAATGTCTTTTTTGGAGTTGGTTTGTTAATATGCCTGTGTAAGCTTAGCAAAACATTCTTATTGCTTTAAAATATGAATATCACCATTACTACTAATTTGTAATATACCACTGCGTGAATACTGTCCTGAGGCAACAAAGTTTTCAAGATTATCAACAACTGCCCACACGTTAAATTTCAGCAGAATAAACAAAGCATATTGCTCGCATGAAACATAAACTGTTAGGTATTTTTCAGTCACCAAGTAAAGCCAAGGTGCAATAAGTGTAAAACCTTTTTCACTATTCCTGAAGTGAAACCACATTTTATTTCAAGTGCTTCCTTTTAAACCTTTCTCTATTGAAGGCAACATTCCAAAAACTTGGAAAGCATTCATTTCACACTTACTTTGTTTGATACTTGCAGTGTTCAGAGGCTGAATTTCTTATTCTTATAATTGGTAGAGTGATTTCTCCTGGACGGTCGGATGTCAGGAAGAGAAATATGGCACGCTATAGGTGGCTCTACTGCTGGCATGCGGTTCTAATCTAAGCTTGCTTTCCTGCTATTGAATGTGAAGCTTATTACAGCTCCAGCATTCAATACTGCATGAAGCCCCATAGACTTATATGTAACTCATTTCCCCTTTATAAAGACCACACAGAATGCTGTACACAGCTGAAAAGGTTACCTATGAACATTAAAACTGCTTAAAACGAGTACTAAGACTAAAGTCTTAGGAATGCATAATAATTTATTTCATACATATCCAGAACGATTCATTTTTAAACTACCCATACGCAAGTATTATTAGTAGCTCTAGCCATAGACATTTAAAACAATCCAAGTTAAAGATGAGGAGCATATTGTGCCTGCTCAAAATGAGATAGAAATTACTTGGCTCCCAACAATTCAGACTAACAAATCCACATGACTAAGAACAGAACTCAAAGGAACATCAAATTCAACCAACCCATTTTGTAATTTGTAACTTGCACTTTTAAAATTTTATGTTATGTAAAATCTGTTTCAGCACTTTAAAGAAATATGTCTTTTTTTGATGCAACAAGAATAAGTAATCAAGTTTTAATTTAAAACCAGCTTTTTTTTCTGTTGCTTAAACGAGTGAATTGAATTGAATTTATTGTCACATGTACCGAGGTACAGTGAAAAGCTTTGTCTTGTGAGTAATACAGGCAGATCACATAGTTAAATAGCATAGATAATAGGTAAACAATGGCAAAAACAAAAATATAGGTACAGGCGAACGGTAAGAATTTGACAGTCCATTCAGTATTCTAACAACAGTAGGGGAGAAACTGTTACAAACCTGGCTTGTGCCTGTGTTTAGGCTTCTGTCTGTACCTTCTCTCCGATGGTAAAGGTTGTAGAAAAACATTGCCAGGGTTGGATGGACCCTGACTAATAATCTATTATGGTTAAAGAGAACTTACTTGAATTCCCTATTTCTTTTGAAGCTCTTGCTGAAATTACATATGCATTTGGTAAAAGTGTGCCATCAATCTGGGAATGTATTGCCTTGCAGGACTTGCCTAGATCTAAATGTTTCTAAGCACCAAATATCTCTTTAGGCCTCCATCGGATTCCCAGTCATCCTCTTCTTCGCAAATGAGTGATGCCCCCAAGTGTATTTTCTTCATGATGCAGTGCCTACTGAACAAGATTCAGAACCTCAGAACTCCTCTGGGCATCCTCAACTAATTTCACATCATTCAGTGTATTTGAGCTGGAGCTTCAGCAAATGCAACTGGTCAGCCATGCCTTTGACTATATTTCATAAAAATTAATTTGCTTCTTCAAACACTGAAACAATTGTTTTGTTGATCTACCACATCAAGAAACCTAAACCTTTATCCATCTACTACATCAAGCACATTAATGTGTAGCATTAAAGGGAGCCAATGGCCTAGTGATATTATCAACTGTACTGTTAATTCAGAAACCCAGGTAGTGTTCTAGAAACCCATCTTTAAATCCCACTACAGTACAAGTTGGGATTTTAATTTAATTTTAAAAATTACAAGTCTGGAATTAATATTCTAATGACGACCATGAGTCCATGGTGAATTGTCAGGAAAAAGACCCATCTGGTTCACTAATGTCCTTCAGGGAAGAAAACTGCCTTCTTTACCTGGTCTGGTTCCATGTGACTCCAGACCGGCAGCAAAGTTGTTGACTCTTAATTGTCCCTTGGCAATTGGGGATTGGTAATAAGTGCTGGTGCAGCCAGCCACACCTTCATCCCATGAATGAATAAAAAGCTAAATATTATAATTCCTCTATCAAATCTCATGACATTGCACTTAATTGTGAAAACCTTTACCTCTATGACCACTAGCACAGGATATGCAAATTTCTTTTAATTTTCACATATTTACCATCACTGATCAATACATCCAATTTAGCATCAATTAACTAAAACATCTTGGACTAAATTTAAAATTTATGATAATTTTAAGCAACTTAGGTCAATAACCAATGAGACTTTGATTGCAATTAGCTCCCAAACTGACACCTCTCCAGATATCATTAATCTTAGCTGCCTAGTTAAGCCAGGCATCAATACATGGCAATTCATTTACATTTGCAATTTGTTATGTAACGTGGTATTAAACACACTCCTGAAATGCAGATAAATACCATCTGCTCCCTGCCATTGTGCATCCATTTATTTAGTATTCCATGACCAGCCCCTTCTCAACCTATGCTGTCCTCTGGCTGGGTGGTCGGCATATTTAAGGCCATTTTCACAGGCCTGGAATTGGAATGTTCAGAAAAGTTTCTTCTTCAAACAATGGGAATCAAAAATGCTATCCTCTGATTGGATACAGTAATTCACAATCAACATGGTTTGAAAGTTGTTCATAAGTGCCTCAAGCCAACAACACCAATGTTCTTGCAGAGAATGTGGCCGAGCCGAGCCATGTTTTATTTCAGTACGTAGAACCCTCATACAATGTTTTTCCTTGTGATACAAAGATTCTCTTTCTCTGTTGTATAAGTATAGACCAGTACAATACAGGAACAGGCCCTTCGGCCTACCATGTCCATACTAACCCTAATCCCATCTGCCTGCAAGATATTTTGATTATGAGACTGCATTGTATATCATTGGTATTGTGTCCTTTCTTGTGTTTCATTTCTTGCTCTTCTTAAAAAAAATCTGTTTTCTTATTAATTATTGTTTTCCATAGACTCTATTCTCATCCAAGTCAGTTTTTCTTTTCTATTTGGTCTGAACTTGTTTCTTGAATAAATCATCTCAACATTGTAAGCAAAATTCCTAAAATCAGCCCCACTTTTCCCCAATTAACCCTCCATTTCATTTTTATGAACGATGATGATTTATTGGTACTTGAACTCCAAAACGAGCAACACAATAAAATTGTGAAAAGCTTCAGCTGTCGCCATATCCAGTGCCATTTTGAATTAAGAATAAAGCAATGTAACTGAAAGAAAGTCTCTTTATTCAGTCTCCTCCACCATGAGTCTTGAGTGTGCTCACCAACGACATCTATACTAGTCCCACCACCAGAATTGCCACTCTTCAGGTACCATCTCTTCATCACTGGGCCAACTCACTGATGGTCCAACAATGTCAGGTCCTTTGCTGACTCACAGGAGCCCTTGGTTCCACTGCCAGCACTGTCTCACTCATAACCAGGGGTCCCCATTCTAGGCCTACCACAAGCAGGAGCTGCTGCCACTGCAATGCCAATAACCAGGAGTCTCCACTCTGGGCCTATCACATCAGGGGTCCCAGGTCCCACTGCTACAGCCACCTCAGCGATGTCTGGAGTCCCTGCTCTGGGTCCACCACAACCAGAATCCCTGGCTCCGTTGCTAGGCCAGGCCACCGTGTCACCAAGACTACTGCTTCAGCCACTCTCCTCCATGATGTCACGTTCTCCGCTGCCACTGATAGAAAGAAGATGAAGAGAAAAAAAAGAAAAGAGGAAAAGGGTAAGGAAAGAAAGGAGGAAAGAGCTGGTTTGGGCCCAGGAGCCTGAACACTTCCCTACCTTGCCGGCGCCATCTTAGCTGGGATTTCAATGCAAAGTTTGCTCATCTGAAATTAAATCCTTCATTGTTTATTTTACCTGTTCTACTTCAATTCGTCCCTCAAAAAAAACCTGACAACTTTGTCATGTTCACAACACATGAAGAGAACTCATGAATTGTTTTAAAAGCTGTGCTTTCTCATTTAAATATTAGCAACATTTTTGTTGGATTAAATCAAAGTTGTCACAAATCAAATTCTGAAAACTGACCACGATTTCTAGAAAAACTCTGACCAACAGCCCACAAACACAAAAAGGCAGGGTGACAAGACGTATCCTCAAGATGTGAGCAAAAGGAAGCTATTGAAACTCATTTTGTAGGAAGGGGAGCTAACAGCACTGATCTCTTACAAAGAGACAATGGTCCTGGTCATAAGGATAAAAAGCAATTGATACATAAAAGCTAGGATGCTTTTTGAAACAGATTCATCCAGGAATGCCATCATAAGATCAAAGCAACTAATCTTTGACAAAAACGTTTAAAAATATATTTTCTGAATCTCTGTCTCTACCTGCTAGGAAGCAGATTGCTGTTAACATTGAGAAGATCTGCTACGCGTTTAACTGGTGACATCACACCAATCTTCAGGCACAGCTAAGATAGCGTCTGTGGGGTATGTACTTTGTTCCTGCACGTCGCCATTTTAAAACTGGCCTTCACAAACAAAGGATTTGGTGTGAATACAGCATGGCCTACTTCAAAAACAAACAGAAATTAAAAATCTCCTCTGCTTATATACACAAGAGGGAAACAATAATTAATTCAATTCATCTCTCTCCTTGGCCATGACAATTTTATGATCACCAAACTCCCAAATGGACGCTTCATTGTCTTCTTGAGTATTGCCTTTCCCCTCGTGTAAGATGAACTTGCAACTAGTTTTCAGAACTAGCTACCAGCAAGAGTTTGTGAAGTACTGAAGGATTGCTAGTTTAGTGAAGCACCAGCAATAGCAAGACTAGGTAATCAGCTTTTGAGGAAACTGCATAATAACTCCAGTCCAAGCCTGTGTCAGGGGAATGAAAGCTCCCCATGATTGGAGCCAAACCTTAGTATTGCTATTTCCATCATGTGCTCAGCAGTTTTATTTTTGTTATTTTTGTTTTAATTACACATTTTGTAAAATTGCAGCAAAATAATGACTTAAAATTCAGCACAGCCATATTTGGTAAAACTTGTCAGCAAGAACTTTTTCTGGCTTATTAGTTACACCTACTTATAGGACACATCTTTTAAGAGATGCATCCTCTAACTGCCATGTGGAAATGATAACATGATCACAAATCGAGGATGAAATTTAGACATTTATTTAAACAAAAAGTTACCTGAAGCTGATATAAAATACGAAAGCGTTAAATAAATAAGTAGGAATTTTAAAATTAACTTAATGAAATGGAAACTCTCAGTTGAATTTAGTGTACCTACATATATTTCGTTGCTACATACTCCAGATACTGTCATTTCTCCCTCAATGTGAGCGGAAAATGAATGAGAAATGGAATAATAGTCCATTTGATAGAATACTGCTTTCCAATGGATCTTCTGCAGGAATTCAGACTGAAATCCTAATACTCATAAGAAATGAAGTGGATTTTAATCCACTATTTCATAAATTTTCAAAATGAGACAGAATACTCATCACCTATAATGGGATTATTCACATTGTTCTGGCATCAAATAATTTATTCCCTCCATATACTTATGTGCGTATGTTTTTGAACTGCAAAACAGAGTAAACCACAAACAGTTAACCTATCTTCAAACAAAGACCAGCCGATGCTGGTCAAGCGCTGAACCTCTCTTAATATTTCCCTGTTCTTCCTCATCTGGCTTAACAAATTGATGAAACTCCAGGAGGAGAAAGGAAGTTTGAGAACCACAGTTTGCACGGCCAACATTCCTCTGGCAGCGAAACAGGAATCCGGGTTCCATGGAGGTTATATAACATAAGTTCCATCTGGGATTTGGCCAATTTACCAAGAAAACAAACTGTCTGAAAGTGGAAATAATTTGCCAACAGCTTTCATTGCTTAGAGTGTGATATCAGCAGCCAAATACGCAAGACTTCCACTTGATTCCTTTTAACACTAGCATCTCATTGAAACATACACTGTAAAGATTCTGGGCATTGATGCTATTGTAAGGAATGTCATCCAATACGGAGGAGAAAGTGAGGACTGTGGTTGCTGCAGATCAGAGCAGATCATCCAGCATGTGTGACATTTGGAAGCAACAAGATGAAGGAGCAGCAATATATTTTTAGGTAAGAAAACTGTGCGACTTAGAGAGAAACTCACAGATGTTGATTTTCCCATGCACCTGTTTCATCTGTTCCTCTAGGCTATAGAGCCCACACATTTAAAAGGTCATACCAAGGACGATGTGCTGAGTTGCTGAAGTACATCCTGGAGATTTTACGTTTAGCATCAAGGGGAGGTGGTTATGGTCTCTCTTGTTGGCAACAGTCATTGCCTGACACTATTGTACCATATTGTACACATCAGCCCAAGCCTCAACAATGTCCACATCTTGGTACATAATGAACTGTCCTCTTTCATTATCTAGTGGTAGTGGTAATGAACCATCAGCAAACATCTTCATTTCAACCTCATATTGGAGAGAATGCCAGTGACAAAGCCGTTAAGGATAGATGGTCTCAGGCATGACTTAAAGAGCTCCTGAAATGATGTGATGGGATTGAGATAATTGACCTCCAACAACAGCAACAATCTTTCTTTATGCAAGAATGACTCCAACCAGTGGAGTTTTCCTACATTCTCAGATTTCAATTTTGCTATGAGTCTTTGGTACTCAATCAAATGCTGACTTAATGTCCAAGCTCTCACCCCACACCGGTTTGTCGATGTTTGGACCAATATGTATTGAGATGAGAAGCTAACTGGTCCAGGCAGAACCTAAAATGTGTTTGAGTGAGCAAGTTATTGAGATTGATAGTTTGAAAGCGGACTGATTTGCTGCAAATTGACTAGGTTGGTTTTTACTTGTGGACTTGAAATAGTTAATAAGGTGATAGTGCCCCTGCCTCTGGAGCAAAAGGACTCACTTCAAGTCCTACCAGCCTTGGAGGCGTGCCATAAATGGCCAACCAGATTGATTAAAATAATTATACTTGGTTAATTTTCCACATTACTTGGTAGACACCAATGGTACAACTGTACTGGAGCAACTTAGCAAAGGGAATGCCCAGTTCTGGAGCACAAGTCTTGAGTACTCTTGTCAAAATGCTGTCAGGGCACATGGCCTTGGCAATATCCTGGATCTTCAGTCATTTCTTGTTTTTGCATAGGGGCTAGAGACTGGCACCTCTGATCCAGGGGACCACAGAAGGAGAACAAGATATATCATCCACTTATCATTTACAGTTGAAGTTGCCTGCAAATAATTCAGCCTTGTCATTTGCCCTCATGTTTTTGATTCCCCAACATTGAGGATATTTGTGGACCCTCCTCCTCCTACACATGGTTTAATTCACAACTACCGTATACAACTGGATATAGTAGGATTACAGACCTTTGAAATGATTTGCTGCGTGGGATTGCTTAGGCCTACCTCATCATAGATCAGTTCTGTTTGGTATGCAAATGTTATAGCCTTACCAGAGTGACACTTCATTTTAGTGTTGCCTGGTGCTGCTCCTGACGTATTCCTGTCCAGCACAATGATCACGCCACATAACACAATTGAAGATTTCATTGATATGAAGACAGGACTTCACCTCCACAATAACTGTGCAATGGACATTCCAAACAACACTGTCCGCAACGGATGGGTTTGGTGAGGATGAGGTCAAATAGATTTTTCCTTTTTGTTAATTCGCTCAACAGCCAGCTTAGTCAATAATTGTGTTCCAGAGACAGTTTTGGTTATGGACAAATAAATCCATCACCCTGAAAATGTTTTATGACCCTTCCAAATTTTAATGCTTCCTTTAATTTATGTTGAACAATGAAGAATACCAAATATCAGCTAGAGTTTGGCATTAAGTGATCATCAGCAGAAGGCTTCCTAGGCTTTATGTAACCACATGGCACAAGGTTTTGTTTGGTTTGGAGTCAATGTTGTGGATTTCCAAGGCAGCCCCAGTCAGCTATACAGCACTGTCCCACATATGCCAAGGATGATGACAAATGGCACCATAACACAAAATGACCTGGTTTCAAATAATCGAAATTCAATTTTAAACTAAATAAAATGACAGACTTCTCTCAATGCTATTTCTAACAGCTCCTCTATCATTTATAAAGACTGAACTGTACTGTATTTAGCTGATTTTGGTGCACTAGGACATTCTGTTAACTTGAGAACTCAAACAAAATCAACCTAGTTTTGCTTCTCATCACTATCCAGTGATCCCTACTAGGAACTCCATGTGCATGGACAGAAGGAAAACGGTCAGTAAAATCTCCTTTATCAAATAGCTTCCAGACACTCACCAAGTTCACACACAAGTGGACACCTGTGGGAAATAATTGCAGACTGTCACTTCTAGAACATCATTACATTTAGGACAAAAAACTTAGAGGTACAAAAGGAAGACTAAACAAAACTACACTGTTGCTTAAAAACAAGGCATTGGTGCATTGAAATTTGAGATCCTGCAACTTATTCATTTTAATTTACTGTATAAACTTTGACATGACCACATTCCAAGCAAAATTATTAGTAATGCCCCAAGCCATGTTTAAACCCTAAGTATTCTCAAGTTCTCACCAAACTTAATTTTGAGAGTCTTAGTAATTTTGATATGCTGTTGTTGTTATCTCACTATGAATAGATTTCAGCCAAGAGCATAACTATAGCTTGGATACATTCTCAATTAAAGTAGTTTGTTAGGTTGAGAGAAAAAATACAAGAAGCATCCCTGGAAAATGATCCCAGAAGTAAATAGTGTAATTGCTTAATCTGATGCATGAATGCCTAAATGGCATATTGGAATCTTGCTGTGAATATAGTACTGCCCAAGTCTATAAATGTTACTGTTTAGTACTTAAATCAATTTTCCCAAATTGTTGCCACTTGGGGAGAAAAACCTAAATATACAGCAATATAATCTTTTGTTTAGTATTTCTCCTCAAAATAAAGTACAATTTCGAGTTTTGAAAAGAGGATAAATGCTTACAACAGTCCTTAAAAGGAACATCTAGGGTATTATTGATGCCTGTTAATTTTCTTCACATATGCATAGACTGGGTTGCCTCTGGCTTTAGAAACACCATAAAATTGGAACAAGCAAACAATTTCAGAGAGGGTTTTCAAAAAGAAAATAATCTTAATGAAGTTCAAAAAACTATGGATCGGGTCACATTTTCCAATTTATGCTCAACCATGAGGCCAATATTGTTTAAGCTAGAGCAACCTTTAAGAATATACATTGTCCCAAAGTAAGAGTATATGGTAGGATGACTACAGTGTCAGCTTACAAATAAGCATTTTGATTTAGGATCTTTGGACATTACAAGATAAAACTGCTGTTTAGTAAAAATGTAGAGGGAGTGTTTGGGGCATTGGAAATGGGAAATATGAAGAGATGGGAGATTTGGGCAGAAGGAATGCACCAGATCCAATGCAGTCAGTGACAGTTCTTGCCTAAGAATGGGAATTGTTATGCATCAGACCAATCGTCTCATTAAAGTTAGCTGAGACTACAACCTTTTCGTATTTTTAAAGGCAAGTGTCAGACATTGTGTTCCTGAAACAATTCGATTGATTAAACTACCAGGCTTGAAGCAAAACACACTTTATTATTACATTATATTTAAAATACAAACAAGATAAAGATTTGAATTAACAACTGCATTTATAAACTTAACAGAATAAAATATTATTTAACTACTAAACAGCAATATAGTAACATCCCATAAACATACCCCTGGCAAAGTAAATTCATTAAAATAGTTAGTCTCACATGCAATTCTAGCAACAGGGAGAGATTCTAAGCTTTTAGGTACAACAGAGAGAGAGAGTAAATAACAGCTTTGAAATCCAACTTCAAGACCTGAGCAACTGCTGAAAGTTAAACTAAGATCCTGGTTCTATGGGAGCTTGATTCCACCCCTTCATGCTGCTTCTATTGTTCCAACTTAAAACAGACTGCCCTTCACCTTTGTCTCAACCTCTCTTCACAAAAAAAGGACAAAACTACACCTCTAAAAGCCATAGTATCATTACAGAATACATGTGCATCGCACAATTCAGTGCCAAAGTGAGGATGGAGATAGTCACTCATTGCACTTAGCTACCCATTCAATGGACTTATGAAAAGCCAAACATAATGTACTATAGAATATAGAAAGAGCATCCATCTATTTCTCCGGGATGATGAAGGATGTATGTTATGCAATTAAGCACAAGGTACAACGCTGCCGATTCAAACCAGATATCTATGCACTTGCATCCCCATACTGAGAGCAATTCAATTAAGTAACGTGGTGTACCTATATCTAGGGCTCATGAAGGGAGGGAGAAATGTCATAAAACATCATTTTGGCCATTTTTTTAAGGATAGGATTTCAAATCAAAAAGTTAATCTTGAATAGATTTTAAAAGCACAATATATTTGAGCAAATTTAAAAATAAGTTCTGAGATATTAAATGATGAGCTTGAATATAGAAGTTCATGTGTTTTAATTATAGAATCATAGAATAGCTCCAGCACGGGGATTAGGCCCATCAAGTTCATACTGGCTCCCTGCAAATACAATTTATTTAGCCCACTAATGCACTCTTTCTTCTTAGATCTGCCATTTTTGTTTTCTCTTTCAGTTGTTGAACTAATTCCCCCTCAAAAGTCACAATTGAATCTGCCATCAATTCCCTGAAGGCAATTCATGCTAGATCACAACTGTTTATAGTGTAGAAAAAATTTGGTGGAAATTTTGCTACTTTGTCAATCATTTTAAATTTATGTACTCTGGTCCTCACCCTTTCTGTCAATGTGATTGCTTCCCTTCTAATTACTCAGTCCTGATGCTTCATCCCTTCACCAAAATCTCTTCTCAGTCTTCTCTAAATGAGAATACCCCCACTTTCTCAAGCCTAAGTAAATTAAGTCCCTCATTCTGGAATAATTCTCTCAAATCTTTTCTGCACCCCTTATGAAGGCTTTGCACTCTTCTTTTTTGAGAAAGTTGATTCATTTAGATATTGCAGAATTGTAAATCCATTATTTTTGTGCCAGGGAAGCATGCAGGCTACACATTAGCATTCAGAGCCTTGTCCTTTACAGGCAGAAAGAACATGTACACACATTGTGCCTACTTCAACTTACAATAGGTGACAGGCATTCTCTGGTTCATTCCTCAGGGCAATGCTTTGACCAGAGTGAACTGGTTTAGTTTAAAATTTGAAGAGATCTTGGCAATTAACTGTCAGTAAGTCACATTTTCACTTCGTACTGTAATAGACAGATTGTTAGAAGGCATTTGATCTTGGTCTGAGAACAGCCAGGACAGAAGCAAAGCAGCTATATTTAAAAGCAAGCTCAATAGCCACAGAGAAGGTTTTAACACAGGAAGCACTAGAACATGCAGGTTCAATACAAAGAGTGATCAGACAGTGTCTTATCTGTGTCTGACATGATTGAAGTCGTGAAGTCGTACAGAATTGAGAGGTGGAAAGGTGGGTGTCAACATGAGTGGAGACATTTATATGGAGAGAGGGTAATGATTCCAGGAGAGGGGGTGATGAAGATAGGAGAAAGAGCAGGATGAAATCAAAAATGAAGCTGAAAACATTGCAGGTGAAAAGTTGCATACTGCAGAGGTTGAGAAAGGACAGCAATGAAGTTATCTCAGTGAGATTGTGCACTTATGGTACTTATGGGTAGTACGAGAGAAAAGATTTAAATAATAAGTAAACTAGTAGAACTAGATTAAGATGGTCAAAAGGAGGACAAAGTGGGAGAGGATTAGGTAAATTGATTAAGGTGTCATTCGTTGATGAGAACTATCGTGATGGTCTGGCTGATCAAATGGTTTCAGGCTGTTGATGCAAAAGCCCACAATAAAAAAATTATGGATAGCAAAAGCCTTGTTCATCAGTAAAGAGACTGTAACTGCCATTATCAACAGGGATTAAGTGACGGATGTCTGAAACATGTAAATCTATATAGTGTGGAAATTGATCTATTGGGGTCAGGATTTGTCCTGTTTAGGCTACAGATAAAACTGGACAAGATTGTCCTCCAAGAGCTATCATGATTGGAGAGTCCAGCTTTCACTCTGTCCATTAATGGATCTGATCTTGTCACAAAGGGGTTGTTTGGTTGGATATTTAATCAATAACAATAATTAGAGTAGCATCTGTGTTCATCCACTGATAGCTACATGTCCTGGGATCAATACATATTGCTCAACCAACATCAACTTATTAAAGTAAATTATTGGTTATCATCAAATCACAAACACAAAAACACATAAATTAATATTTACAAGAGAGATGTGGAGAAACGTTGAGAGTGCCGATTCACTGGCAGCCCACAAGGTTAACATTGGTAGATATCAGACAGGGAGATGGTTAGAAAGATCAATTACAGCAGCTATGCTAAATGGGAAGGTCAGAGTGAAAGTATGATGGGGTAGCTGCATTCTGAGATGCAGAAGTCTCAATTACAAATGCCTCAACGGATACCCAAAAGGTACACAGACAGAAGCTGCAGGTTTATCTCAGTCAAAAGTGGGACATTGATGAGATTGCACTGAGTGAGCTGTTGATATGGGTACACTTAATGCTTTGTATGTTCACCTTCCTGTAGACAAAAATAGCTTAATGTTTCAAATCAAACATTGCCTGAACTCACTAATTTTGTCTTGCTTCAAAAGGACTGGACAAGACCAGTTCAGATTATCGGATATGCTATACTATATCACTGGATCATGCACAGGTACAAAAACATTTCGGCTGACATGAGCCAACCTCCAAAAAAAAAATGAAGTTTTTTTTTAAAGAGAACAAAACTGACATCACTGAACCAAAGGCGGTTTTTAATGGAAGAAATTTACCATCAAAAGGTGGAATAAATTGTCATCACTAAAATAAGAACAGATGTTTTTCAACAGTTTAAACATTTAAATCCAATGGCATCTGTCAGATCATCATGAATGATCATTTTTAAAATAGAAGGGTAAAATTTTATTCCCGTCACAATCTTTATGATTTCAAACAATTTCTTTACAAACAAGAATTGTGTAATATAAAATTGAGGCAAATAAAGTGATTCAGTTAGTATGATCTACAACTTTGCAATGTCTGACAAATAGGCTTCTCCTTTTTCAAAGCTAAAATAAGGCATTATATCATTTCTGGAATGCAAAGCAACATTTTGCTTTTGTACCATTTTAATATGTTGGGGTTTTGTTACTGTGTTGCCAGCATCCAAATACAACAATTCATCACAAAATATACTGGCATATGGCTATACTCCAATGGTGTACTTTGGCAATCTTGTTCCATATGTAATGTTTTCCATTTTTGCTGCTGAAGCAAGAGCCCTCGCCACTGACCTGGAAAAAGTTCACTGAGAGATGTTCCAATGTTGTAGCAAGAACTTGATCTCTTTTGATTAAACATAGCATTCTTAATGCAAGTTCGCTGCGTGGAGCTACAGTGATGTGATCAAGCTGTTCAAGCAACCAATCACATTAAAGGCATTTTACAGACAGCAATCCAATAAATGAAAGACATTACAATAAACCACTTGTTATAAACTTTGGAGAGAGAGTTTGAGACGTATTCAAGGATGATGGCAAAGTTAAAACGTAATGAAGTTTTTTTTAAAATTACATGTCACTGTGAAGACATTTGACAATATTCCAAATATTGTTTAGTGGTTAGGCACCTTAAAATCTAGCTACATCTCCTTAAATAAGGCTTAATCTTTTATGAGATTTCTAACATTGGCACATGAGTGGAAAAGGGAATGTTCTCACCAGGTTTGATTTTACAAGCTTGGTTACTTGGGTGGTTGGGACAAAGCTACACTGCATAGCCTATGGCATTCATTTGCATTTATCCTAAATTCTGAATCATTAAATCCTGAAATTGTGGTCATATTCAGAGTGGTAATGATGATGAACCCTGGCACTCCATTGTAAAACATCCACAAATTGCAGGTCAATAAACAGTGCAACAATGCCATAGCAACCACATTTTTAAAAAAAAATTGATTTGACTTTTTACTGCCAAATAAATGACCACTATCCTTGGATACGGTTTTATTCAGAGGGTTTACTGCCTTCTGCCATTTGCCAGATTCTCTCTTGTACAAATTGCTTCACCTTGCGCCAACATTCATTTGCACCGTGAACAAAGCCTTTGTTTGGGTTTCCTCCAACCTTTACAATCTTTGCAAGCTTGTGTGAAAACAATTGGTCAAGGACCGTCATCTTACAGGTCCGCTTAGATGCAAACACTGTCATAGGAGTCTGTCTACCAAGTAGGTGGTTTTTTTAAAGAAGGTCTGCTACAATTCAAATAACTTCCTGTGGAAGTCAGTTGTATCAACATCCTGCTGTTTTGTGTGTCATGAAGTATTTAACTGTGGATATGACTTTAGGTTCTCAGCATGAGCTCTACAAACTAACTGCTTCAGGGCAAATCTCTGTCTGTAGAGTGTATTCTAGTTCCAGATGAACAATCTAAAAGAAAGTTGTTACAAATTTAATATAATGTATAAATAAACTTTCTTGGTCAATTTATTATGCAAATCTACCTTCAAAATGTTCACCAGAAGACTGTTTGCACAACATGGTCTGGTTACCTGGCAACACATCAGGAATTGCTCATATTTACATAGATTTTTCAGCAACCTCACAATAATTTGCAAAATAAACTATAGAGTTTTTGGACACGACTTCCAATGCCGACTGGACAGCTGTTCAAAATTCTTTGTCGACTGCTGCAATTGTAGTAGGATTCTATAAATCAGTTAAAAAACAAACAAACAATTTAAACATTGCTGTATTACTAGCTGGGCCTAGGCCAGGTTCAGACATCATGGGCTGAATGAACTTTTTTAATTTTTCTTTGCTTCTATAACTTTACGAAGTTGCTGAATTCAGAATTTGTTGTTTTCAAAATTCTTCAACATACATTATTTAGTAAAACTGGCTTCTGCAACATTGATTTTTATGGATTGTCTTAAATTCCTGACCCCTCATGAAGTAGCTGGCTAGAATTCAGACCAGTCTTCTCCCTCTTGCATTCATTCATTTTCAGTATTAGTGACAATGCTGACTCTTATAGCTCGGCTAAATAGACCAAGTTGTCACAACTTAACTGGGAAGAATGCCACCATCCCAAAGGTGTCCCAAAAAAGTGCACATGTACAAAACCAACAAGATCTGCTGCACAGGACGAAAGCAATTCACACCAGGTTTTCTTCAGTAAAAGTTACAGTAAAAACAAACCCTCAACTAACTGTAAAACACTCAATATGGAACAATATCAGTGAAAGGTTTTCTGATTTATGTGACATAACCATATTTTACCAAAACTCCAAATACACAACTCAATCACGATTAAGATAAACAAAGGCAAATGATTTAAACTATATGCTTTGGATGGAAAAATAAAGTAGACAAGGTAAACGAAATTCTGAAGATCAAAAGTCCGGACAAAATACAAACTTACTGTACAAATACAAAATACTATATATAGACATGGAAACAGATCCTTCAGTCTAACTTATCCATGCCGACCAGATATCCTAATCTAATTTTTAAACTTGCTAAACTCTTTCAGTTATAGCAGTCCAACTTAATTTTCAATTTTTGAAACTGTAAACTGAAATGTATGTGGTTTCTTATGAAGGTCAAATCACAGGCTCAAAAGTAGCCATTCTTTTCAAAAGAATATTTTGATAGCTTTGGCTTTATTGTGCAGAAGGGAATCACTTAATAAGTACTGTACATGATCTGGTTAGGATTGCCACTACTACATGCATCAACTTGTCCACAATCTAGTAAAAAGTGCTGGGAACAATGGGTTGTTGAAAACATAACATTTGAACATTTACTGAGCAAGATTTGTTTGTGAACAGGATGAAACAATCTTGGCACAGCTCAGGTTCTCGAACCCTGTTGTTTCATCCAGTTCATAAACAAATTGTTTTTGATAGAGTTTTTCTTCTCACTTATGAGTCTTTGAGCTTTTTTTTGAGCAATACTTTTCAGGAGTTAAACATTGCTGCAATGTGATTACCACAGAACCATCAGTAATTGTTGTTTTAAAAAAAACCATTCATTAATATCTTTTAGGGAAGAAAATCTACCATTTTTCTGTGGTCTGGCTTACTTGTGACTCCAGACCCATTGGAATGTTGTGACTTTTAACGGGTCCCCCCAAAGGTAGCAAGTCACTCAGTTAACGGGCAATTAGGATGTGCAGCAAATGCTCCTGACACTCACATCCAAATGCTTTGCCTATGATAGCTTAAAAATACGGGGTAGACCATTTAGGACAGAGATGAGGAGAAACTTCTTCACCCAGAGAGTGGTGGCTGTGTGGAATGCTCTGCCCAGAGGGCAGTGGAGGCCCAGTCTCCGGATTCATTTAAGAAAGAGTTGGATAGAGCTCTCAAAGATAGTGGAATCAAGGGTTATGGAGATAAGGCAGGAAGAGGATACTAATTAGGAATGATCAGCCATGATCATATTGAATGGCGGTGCAGGGTCAAAGGGCTGAATGGCCTACTGCTACACCTATTGTCTATTGTCTATTGACTCCCACACCCCATGAAAATAGAATTAGAAAAAAAACGCATACTTTATAATCCAGATCAGATCACTTGTAGTTAATATAAGCATTTTAGACTTGAGAGCATTAGGGCTACAAATGGCCTTATAAATGAACTAGCTAAAACCAGACCTCATTTTTTATACCATAAAATAGCTGAACTGCAAGTATTTCGTTTTACAGGCTGTGTGCATAGATTTTGTCATTGTACAGGAAAATACACAGAAATGTTCAGTTTAATCAGGAATGTTTTGGAAAAATTAGGTTGGAAGTTTTCTATTATCTGTTTCCTTAGTTGACAGAGTGTTTTTAAGTGATGATGCTGCTGGATAAACAGTGTGAAAATACAATTATAGCAATTAGAAACACGGCCAGGTGGATCTCATTGACTAGTACAGAGGTACTGTCCCTACTCCTGGAATGGTGGGGGGGCATGTTCGAGTCCTACCTGTCTAGTGACTGGTTTTAAATTTTTTGGGCACTCTTTCAGCCACTGCTGACAATATCCAAATGTGGAGACAAAACGATCCCTTCCTGGCAAACTAAAATAGCTGGTGGTAATGGGGGGAACAGAAGGGCCATCGCAACTAGGATTGAAGCCTTTCTGGACCTGGCGATACCAGATCACTGTAGATAACAGAACTTCACTATGGGCATTAAGAGTGATTGTCCTGAGTAAAGGTCACTGTTGGATACTGGCTGAACTCCACGAGGGTCATCCAGGGGATTTCCAAGTTGAAGATGTTGGCAAGAAGTTATGTCTGGTGGTCAGGATTGGATGTCAACATAATGCATTGGTGATGCAGTGCCTAGAGAAGGTCAGGGAGGACAAAATTTACTACAGGCAGTGCCCCCACATTTGTGAGAATGGCCTGGTAAACCCTGGATTCAGCTATATGTCGACTATGCTGGTCCTTGCATTGGCACAAATGTTCCTGGTCATTGTGGATGTCCACTCAAAGTGCTTGAATGTGCATACAGTTCACTCGGCAAACTTAAGGATGAGTGGAAAGCTGCGAGCATTGTTTAAGATACATGAACTCCCAGAAGTATTGGTCACAGACAATGGGACGTCATTCATCAGCAGGGAGTTTGAATATTTCTTAAAGTCAAATGGCATTTGCCATATAGGAACGACTCCATACCATCCTTCATCCAATGGTCTAGTGGAAGGATAGCCCCAGCTAAGTTGCTGATAGGGAGAAGGCGCCACAGCAGGTTAAGCCTGTGTGTGTGTTGTGTGTGTGTGTCTGTTTGTTGCGGGGAGGGGGGAATGGGGGGATGGGGGAGGGGGGGGAAGGGCGCGGTTTGGTGGGGAAGCAACAGAAAAGCCAATGCCAGCTACATGTCTCTTCCACACAAGTTTATTTCTGGGGATAAAGTTATATGCTGGAATCACAGAAATGGCCCAGTATGGGTATGAGGCAAAGTTGACAGAAGGTCAGGTCCTATAACCTACAATGTTCAGATAGATGGATTAGACAAAAGCAGCTACTGTGAAAGAGAGGACAGGAACAAAACATATCTGGCCCTCAGAACAGTCAAAAAGGCCTGTCAGAAACCATGGCCTTTCTTTCTCCGTCTAGTGTTGAGGAAATCTCAGAGTCCAAGAGGGACACGGTCTCAGCACTGTTACCATCGGCAGAGGAGAAGGAAACTGTCCTGAGATGGGCTACAGCCTGGGACACGCCATCAGTGTCAGAGTCCAAATCAGGAAATGATCCTGGGGCAAAAACATCAAGGAGTAGCTACTAGAGAAAGAACAGGGCTGCATTATGCATTCCTGAACCTGGGAGGGATTGGGGGTAGTGGTTGGAGCCACGGCCAGATGGGTCCCATTGACTTATGAAGTTCTTGATTAGGGTTGTTAACCTGAGCCAATCAGGGAGCTCTGGCTGATGGATATAAGGAGATTAAGCACCTGCACACACACACACACACACACACACACACACCATGGGTAAAAAAAGGAAAAAAAAGGAAAAAAATAAATAAACAGGGAAAAAAAAGAAAAAAAATATACACAGGAGAATGGCCCTTTGATGTGAAGGGCACTGCTTGTCACTGGCCACTCGGGTGTTTTCCTATCTTCCTGGTGGTGGAAATTGAATAAAGATTTGTGCACTTCGTGTCTCTCACTGTGTCTCACAACTACACACACCATGGGTGCTGGGGAAAAATAAGCACTACCGCAGTTAGGCGGTAGTGTGGGGGTTAATAAAAAAAAGAAAAAAAAGAAAAAACATAAGGAGATTAAGGTCTCCTCTGTCTAGGGACCGGCTTTGAGCTGGCCAGTCAAAGCCCATGTACATGTAATTAAAGAGTGACTTAATGATGGTATACCGGCTTCTGTGCCATTACTTCAGCAATGTAACTGTAAACAAGGTAAGTGGCATTCTCTTAAAATGATACACCAGGTTCAATAATAAAGGAGATATCTATAATTGTTTCTTTAGTCCTCTTGAAGAATACAACTTTTAAGAAGCGCAATTTCAGCATCTTCCAGTGCTTCAATGATCATATTATCAGAAAAGAAGAGTGAACTTAAAAGTAAATTAAAGGAACATACAACTTTTAATATTATGTAGTTTTAGCACACTGATTTCTTTGGAACTTTTATTAAAACTATCTTGAGATGCAATAATGTTTCAATCACGCACATAGCTTTCAAATATGGTAAAACCAAATAGGACAGGCTAAAAATTAATGTACAGACTAAGCTACTTTATGAGCATTTTATAAAATTACTGGAAGTTTTTTAATACTGAAGAAAGTCTGGCCATTTTCACATGTTTGCAAAAGACTAAGCATTTACTAATTGCAAAGTGAAACATCATGCAGGATTCTGAGACCAACAACGCAATGTGATTTTGACATTACAGTACCATTTTATGTTTATCAAGACCAATCTTGACAATTGTGCAATGTCTTTCGCAGTCATAAAAGTGTCAGAATGTGAATAGTTGAAAAACAATACATTAAGGTTAATTTCATTTGCACCTATTCTTAAATTCTTAGCTGGCTTTTCTCACCAATCTTACTCACCTATTGAATAAGATGCTATCACTGAAGTATTCTTCTTATAATTAGATGGCCTCACCATTAAAACCAAATTCAATTTACTCCACAAACCTTTTACTCAGCTAACAGACCAACTGAATTTAAAAATTATGACGACAGGCATAAATCAGTGTTTCCCAATTAATGAAAGATTGGTTGGTTGATAACTGAGGATAGTGGCACAGTCAAGCACTATGCAGCAACTGACTATAGTATTTATGCAATCTCATTAAAGAAGGACAGGTTAGTTTGACCAATAAAATTGCAATGACACCTCTTTCAATTTTTTTGGAAACACCTATGAGAAAAAGTTTAGTAGTGATAGCAACCATTGAAGATCATATAGCTTTAGATACATACAACAGCAATTTTTCCATATTTTTGATGTTTAGAAAGATGTGCTGTCATTGCATTTAACAATAACGGTGGTCACTAACCGTACATGACTGCAGCAGTTTTCTTTTAACAAAATCAGAATAATGGTATCAGCAATTAAGTTGCAACTCCAGATCAAACAAGAAAGCTATTTCTTAAGTTGAGCCAAATCTGACAATAACTGACTCACTTTGTGAAATGTAAGATCAAAACTAACAATACCAACAGTGTACTTTGCAGAATAATGAGAGCATTTCAATCAATGCAAAAAACTCAATGAATAGAACAAACATTTTTATAACAATATTGGTGAAGTAAAATATCCCAGCAATATAAGCAAATAAATTTGACACCATGCTACATAAACCAGCATTAGACAGCTGACCAAAAGCTTAGTCAATGGAGTATGTTTTAAGAAACATGGTTTGCAGAAGTGAAGAACACAGAACAATACAGCACAGAACAGGCCCTTCGGCCCTCGATGTTGTGCCGACCTGTGAACTAGTCTCAGCTCGTCCCCCTACACTATCCCATCATCATCCATGAAGAGCAGACATTGGTAGTGAATTTGAAACAGTTAAAGTCAGAGACACCAGTGGTGGATGTACAAGGTTATTATGAATGGTGAAGCTAAAAGATTAAAGTGGGGAGAGGCAAAGCCATGGAAGGATCTGAAAACATTGTTGAGGATTTTAAAATGAAGGCATTCTCACATTGTGAGCCAATGTAGGTAAGTGAACACAGTAATGATGAGTTAATGAGAAGTGGTGAGAGTGGGAGAGCAGAGATTTTGATGAGTTCAAGTTTACAGGTGGAAGATGGGAGGCCAGCAGAGACAGCATTGAAATAGTCAAGTCCAAAAGTAAAAAAAAAATGTGGTTGAGATTTTCAGCCACAGATAAGCAGAATCAGAGGTTAAAGACAATGGCTTCATTCTTCTTCATCGTTAGTTGGAGGATATTTCTGCTCAACCATGACTTGATGGTGGAAAATCAGTGTGACAAATTAGATACACTGGAGATATCACAAGAGGTAGTGTATGGTAGGGATGGATGTTGTTAATGGACATGCAGAATCTTAGTTCATCTTTTTTTGTCACTGAAGGGTACATTTAGATGAGACATAGGAAGGTGTCAACAAAGATCCTTAAGGGCACCAAAAACAAATGGTGTTAAAACAAGAGGAGAAAGCACTGCAGATCCCTTTTTTGTCCATGATTAGACACATTAGAATAGATCCAGGTAAGGGCAGTCCCATTCAGCTGGATCACAGAGGATGATTTTGTGGCCAACCATGACAAAAGAGACAGATACTTTAGCTTTATCACAATTACGTAGGATATGACTGAAAACCTTTCATAAATATCATTTTACTACAGTGGTAAGGACAGAAATTTGATTTGAAAGATTCAAACATGGAGTTCCAGAAACTATGCCAACTAATTTCGATGGTGTCAACAACACATTCCTGGATTGAAAAGAGGGGTTGGAAATGAGTGGTAATTTGTAAAGAGAGACAATTGTGGATTGCTTTTTAAAGAGGGGATGATAACAGCAAACATGAAGGGGACAGGAAACCATTAACAATATCAGCAAACATTGGGCCGGAGAAGGAATATTTGTGGTCAGCCAGTGTGTTAGGATTAGAATTGAGAGGGGACACAGGAGAAGCAGGATTTATGGGTAAAAAGAGCTCAGAGATGATATGCAGAGATACGTTAGAAGAACTAGAGGATGATGCAAGAAAAAGACGAGGATGGACGAAGAACTTTCAGGGGAATTTGACCTGATTGACTAGGGAAAGGAAGTGAAGCAGAAGTGTCACCCAAACAGATTATCTCAAACTCAGGGACAAAGACATGCATGATCGCTCACTTTCGTTCACTATGAATTACTAGTGGAATAAAACTGAAAAATATTTTATCACAATTGAGAAACTACAGTACATTTTAGTTGCAATCAAAATTGATCTATTCTTTTCAAGCACTTTTCATTCCTTTTATGAGAACTCTATAAAAATTTAATCTGATTAAGACAAATTTTCCAATTAGTACTTACTTCATCTCCAGCACTTCTTCCAGCTGCTTTCTCCGTTCTATCCGTAGATTAGCGAGATGTGCTTCTCGCTCAGCAAGAGACTGTTGTGTTGAGGTTAGCCTGACCTTGGTGGAATCCAGTTCTTGTCTCGTCTTCTCCAGAGTGGCCATCAATTCTTCTAACTGTCAAGTTAATGCACAGCAAGACTTCAAATAACTTCTTAAATTTACAAATTAGAAATGGTTCTGTGATCTTCATCAAAAGCAATGATGTCATGACATTTGGTGATTTTAGATTTGAGTGTACCTAACTGTTGAGCCTGGCTTAATTTGTTTGCAGATCAGTGAACTTTGCTTAGCTGACTTCACTTTTACTTAAGCTTAACTACATTTCAATCTTAGTCACTGAGTAATAGCAATTTTATAAAAACATTGAGACAGTTATTTCAAAATGCCAACAGGTCACTGACTGCTGGCAGGTCTCCTTTACAACTAATGTTGTGTCACAGAATATGGTGTTTTATAAATGAAGAAGAATTTATGATTTCTGAGCAACGTGCAGTGTTAATAAAATTATCTCTGTGTAGTTTGCTGCATGTTAAATTAAGGCCACAAAGTGTAAATGCTGTGCATTGTCTAAAACAATGAGTGAGACTGGCTATCTTATACTTTTTAAATTGTGGGGTATGTAAATTTGAGTATTTGATCCTTGAAGTGTGACAGAAATAAACTAATATTGACTGGGTAAATCCTATTTAAAACATTTAAGATTAGAATTCTTGAATTGGACTATAAATAAAGAATCTTTTTGAAAAGTCAACTCATGTATAAAGACCATCAAAGTTGTTTTGCTTATGTGAATCCAAAGCAGACTCTGTACTATTTCAAAGTAGCATAAATTCCAAATCCATGGTGATGGAGGGAAGGAGCAATTAGCCTTTGTGCAATAATACTATCAATTACTTTAATGCAGAATTATAATGGCCTTTTATTCTTCAGAATTAAAAGTAAAGTAGCCTGGACTTTCCAATAAACGTACCATTGACAGTACCCATTTGAAAAGACCTGGTTCTTATGCTACTAAAACACTGGTCGTTCTACTATAACATGCATTTCGTCAACTTAAATTCGCTATAACGTGATTGACGAATTGGGGTAGCTGTTTCTAAAGCGCGAACCTTCAAATCTTGTGTTGGCTGTAACACGATTACATCACTAACACATTAAACACTGTTTCTAAAGCACAATTTTTCTATAACACGGGGTTGCACAAGTACGCAACCATCCTGTTATACAAGAACAGACTGTTGTGGGTGTTGAAAAATGAAAAATGCATGTTCAAACATATGCCTTAACTATACAATAGTGGCATACAACACATGCTTTTGTAAAACGGCACTAAATTCACATCACTACTACACAGGTTTCTTTTTAGCTCTGTTGGTAGTATCTCTATTAAGTTTCACAATCAGTGTGTGCATCCCATTTGCTATACATGGGATTTTTAAACACATAACACAACACAAGAAAGCAGTCAGTATTGGCTAGCTGTAAGTTTTGAAGACAACAAAATTCACATTATTTAGATTAGACTAGATTACTTAGTGTGGAAACAGGCCCTTCAGCCCAACAAGTCCACACCGACCCTCTGAAGAGCAACCTACCCAAGCCCGTTCCCTTACATTTACCCTTTCACTTAATACTACGGGCAATTTAGCATGGCCAATTCACCTAACCTGGACATCTTTGGACTGTGGGAGGAAACCGGAGCACAGGGAGAATGTGCAAACTCCACACAGACAGTTGCCTGAGACGGGAATTGAACCCGGGTCTCTGGCGCTTTGAGGCAGCAGTGCTAACCACTGAGCCACCGTGCCACCCTGAATTAATTAATTTAATTTTTTTCCCTGCAACTTAATAAAAATTGTTGCTAAAGCACTGAGCAAGTAGCTTTTATTTTCTTAAATAGTTGCATAGCATTTAATGTTTGGAGGCAAACCCATCAGTACCAAAAGAAATAGGAGCATGGGTATAATTGGATTTTATCCATCTTTACACCAGTTTGGCCTAACTGTCAAGGGGTTAGGAGAGAAATGGCTTGGTTCTCATGAAAAATTGCTGTTTGATCATAACAGGGTCAACAAGGTCAATCTAGTGCTACCTGCTTTTTAATCAAGTATGAGCAAATCTTAGCTGGGATGGTTAGAGTTAAAAATAAACAAATGTACATTATTCAGGTGCTGGAATCCACATCCTTATTTACGATTGCTGCAGATAGTGGCACATGGTGTTTACCATCCTTCCACTAACTTTTTTTCCCAGTCTGTCGAATAAAGGTGCATTTTTGTGTAATGGCTTGAGGGAGGCAGGAAGCCTAAGAGAGTGAGAGGCTGGCCTGTGTTTAACTCAGCCTCTAGCTCTTAAAGACAGTCTGTTTCCCTAAAGGAGACAGTATGCTTGACAAGTAAAGCCTACAAACAAGGTAAACTGAAATGGAGATGAAAGAAAGGGCTCCAAGATTCAGGGGTGGATTGTGGGAGGTACTAGCCCTAAAGGTGCACTTAAGGTGACTGATGTTACTGTCACGCCTATCAATTGCTGCCAACTCATACTCCCCTGAATTTTCAGCTATGGAAGGCATATGAACTAAACAGATTGTCAAACAATTAATGCCATAGCCCATAATGCAAGAAAAACCTGAAAGTGTCGGTGGAGTGGGATTAGTGACTCCACTACTCAATCCAATGGAGGAGATAATGCTCAAAATCATGGGATAGCTGCAACACATCCCATGGTATCTTGTGTTAATAGGACCATTGACGATAACAGCAAATTACTGCATTACGTTTATCTCAGCTTCCTCCACAACCTGAGATGAGGCATTAAGTAAAAGTGCAGATGGGCATTACATTGAATGGTGCCTGTTTCTCTCCAATTCCTTCTGACAACTAAACACTTCTGCTTTCAAATACTAAAGAAGTGCCTGTCCATCACAGCATACATAGGAGGGGCCCATACTATTAATGTGGAAGAAACTGTATATATAAAATGTTACGGTCTATTATAAAGGATATATAGCACAGAGCACTTAAAATAGTGCAATGAAGTAAAATGACCATGGCTTTGGGAAGGAGAAAACATGTCTGACAAATGTATTTGATTTCATTAAAGAAATATCAGACAGCATAGAAAAAGAGGAACTAGCACATAAAATATATATTTAGATTTCCAAAAAACTGAATTTCAAAAAGGCACCACACGTGGCGACTTAAAAGGTGAGAACTTGTAGTATTGCAGTACATTAGAATAGAGAGAAGATTGGTTAATGAATAGAAGACAGAGTTGGGGTAAAGGAGGCATGTTTAGGATGGCACTCTAAAACCATAGAGTGCCACAGGGGTCAGAACTGGGACCACAATTATTTACAATATGTACTGATGACTTGAATGAAAATGGTGTATATACTTTCACCAAGTTTGTAGATGATGCAATAATAAGGTGGGAAGGTAAGTGAAGAGATCACAATGAATTTGCACAGGGATAAAGACAGGTTAAGTGACTGGCAAAAATGAGATATAATGTGGGAAACTGCAATGTTTTGCAGGAAGAGGGGGTTATCTAAATGGAGTATGACTGTGGGATTTGAGGATTATTGTGCATGTATCACAAAACGCTAGCATCCAATTTCAGAGAATAACATCAAAGGTAAATTGAATGTCACCCTTTATATCAGACAGGATGAAATATAAAAATAGGGAAATCTTGCCAAAAATATACAAGACATCAGTCAGACCACATCTAGAATACAGTGAACCGTTTTGACCCTTTCCTTTCTCCATGGAAATATATACTTGCAGTGAAGGCAATTCAAAGAAGATATGCGAGGTTGATCCTGGGTGTTGAAGGACTGTCTTATGTAGAAAGGTGGGTCTGGTCTCACTGAAGTTCAGAAGAATAAGAGGAGACCTTATTGAAAAATACAAAGATTTTTAGGAGGTATGACAGGGTGAATGTGGAGAGGTTGCGGGAGAGTCCAGGGACAGACAGCATAATTTCAAGGTAAGGGGCCACCTACATAAGACAGAGATGTGGAGAAATTTCATTTCTTAAGGCTAGTAAATTAGTAGATTTATTTACAGATTTTTAATCAGTAAGGGAATCAGAGGGAATAAGGACAGGCAGGAAAGTGGAATTGAGAATTATCCAATCAGCCACAATCTCAGAATGGTGGAGAAGACTTGTTGGTATGATGGCCGACTTCTATTCCTACTTCATGTGGTACTTTGGGAACTCGATGAAGACATTGATGAAACTGTGTAAAGGAGAATACTAATCTGCTGTCATTGTCAGGACACATGGAGGAGACTGGTATCATCATGGCAAGCTCATACTTCTTAAATGCCAAAACTACATCAGCAGAACTATTAAGAATAGAGTGTCTGGCAGTCACTATCTCAGCTTCCACTGAAGCAAGGAACAAAGCCAGCTTGATTCTGTGGAGGTAGTTCAGACTGAGGACATGAGATCCATATAAGCCATTCAGCTCCCAAACTACTGTCATCATGGCCGCAGACTGTGATGCTGAAAACAGACAAGCAGACTCCTGCAGAGGTCCAAAGGACTACACTGCAACAGGTTATTAGAATGCTGAGGTGCCAGTTAGGTGGAATGGCAGTGGCACTATGGTTCATAAAATTGTTGCCCTTCAGACAGTCTGCTGCCATCCTTGCTGTTGTGAGGAAGTCTGAAGCTGTGACTCAAGTTCCAAAGCCATCTCTCATTCAACTGAAAATCAGCAGTCAATCAGTTGTGCTGCAGCCACTGGGCAGTACTATGACTAGCATCTACAAAACAGGAACTGAAGGAAGCCACCAAAGTAGGTTATTCCCAACTGTACAAGTGTGTGTGCTTCAGAATAGAATGTTACTGAAAATTTTAAAATGGAGATTTTGTATTGTTGGATAGCCACAAAGGGACAGAGTGCCCTCAAAGAATGCAATCGTTGGCATTAGTATTAATATTGGCATGTGGAAATTACTTCACTGAAAGTGCAGCCTGATGGACCAATTTCTCTCAGCTCCTCTGGTTACAATGAATCTAGAATGCCTTCTTTCCATTATCTCTTTTGGTTCTTCATCTCCATCGAGAAAGCCTTTGCATTTCTACATCCTTGATGGCAATGTTATGGAGGACATAGCAGATCACCACAAACTTCGAGACCCACTCTGGCATGTACTGTGATGCTTCCAAAACAATAGTTTCAAAATATTGTTTGAGATAGGGGATTACCAGCTTGACAAATTTTCAAATTGGCGCTGTGGTTATCCATGCCACTTGTGTAATGGGATGGCAGAGGTGGATAATCAGCTTTATACAGAGAAAGAACTCCTTCTCATGTAGCTAATCTGTGGTTCTGCTTGTGGGACCAAAGATGGTTGGCAGAGTTGATTGCGCAGCATTTTCTCTTTAGTACATTCACTGATCAGGCTAGAATTTACTGACCAGCCCCAACTGCCCTTGAGTTGCTAAATAGTGGCAAGTTATCTTTTTAAACTGCTGCAGTCAATGCAGTGTGGGGACATCTACAGTGCCATTAGAAAAAGAATTCCAAAAGTTGAGCTCCATTGTACAGAAAGGATGGAGATACAGTTCCAAGTTAGCATGGTGAGGTGTATTGCTTGGACTGAAATTTGCAGGTGGTGTGCCTATGCATCTGTTGCCCTTATCCTTCTAGATGGTTGAGATTGTGGGTTTGAAATATATGTTGAAGGAGCAATTGAAGGAGATTGTTGCAATTCCTCTTGTAGATGGCATACACTGCTGCCTCTGTGTGCCCATGGTAGAGAGAGTAAATGTTGGAAGATGGTGGGTGGCTGCTTTGTTCTGGAGCCACATTCATCCAGGAAAGTAGAGAGTATTTCACTGCACTCTTAGTTTGTTCCTTGTGGATGGTGGGCAGGCTTTTAGGTGTCAGATATTTACTTCAGCCGTTCTAGTCACACACATGTTCTTGTCGCCACTGTGTTTATATGATGGATTCTGGTGAATTGTAACCCCGAGGCCTGCAGGATATTGATAATGGGGCTTTAGTAATGGTACCACCATTAGACGCCAAGAGAAGACAGCTAGTTCTATCACCTTGGAGATGGACACTGGCTGATACTGGTGTACTAACAAACTTTATTTCTCAGTCCAAGCATAATTGTTGTTCAGGTCTTGTTGCACATTAACATCACTGCCTCAATATTTGAGGAGTCACAAATGGTGGTGAACATTGTTTGCTGATAACTACACATCTGTAGTGCTCACCTCATAATGAAAGGAAGGTCACTGATGAAGCAGTTGAAAGTGGTTTGGCATAATTCAACCTTGACTCCTCTGCAGTGATGTTCCGGGACTTGAATGTTTGATCTCCACCAACCACAATTAATGAACAATGAAAATTATTTTTCTCTTTTGTACTTAGTATGAATGACTCTAAACAGTTTTCCTCTGATTACTCTTGGCCGCAGTTTTGCGAGGGTCCTTGATGCCATACCTGGACAAATGTGGCTTTGATGTCAAAGTCTTGCTTTGTAGGACCAGAATGTGTCTGGGTAATTTTTCACATTGCCAGATAGATGCCAGTATTGAAACAGCTTGAGTTATTTGCCTAAGGGTGTAGCAACCTTTGCAGCTCAAGTCTGCAGTATTACTGGTGGAATGTTATCAGGGCATTTGCAATGTCCAGTGCCTTCATCCATTTCTTGATATCACATGGAGCAATCAAATTGACCAAAGACTGGCATTCATGTTGCCAGTATCTCAGGACTGTCCATCTCTGTGGATAACCATTGCATTCTGTCAATGTTGCTCAGCAAGAAAGTATACCTGTGTTGTATCAACCTGATGAAGCTCCATGATTTTAAGTATGCCTAATGCTGCTCCTGAAATTGCAAGGCTGATCCCCTGGCTTGATGATAATGGTAGAGTAGGGGATATGCCAGTCAGTGAGGTTACAGATTATGGATGTTCATTATTCTGCTGCACAGCACTTCATGGATAGCCTGTTCTGAGTTGTAAGATAAACCAAATTTAGTTAAACCCAAAATCTATAGCATTTAATACTGGGGAATGCTATGCAACTTAAAGGAGAGTTGCCCTCAATGTGAAAAGGGAATTAATCTCTACACTGTGCATTTGGTTACTGTTAGCTACATGATCATGGATAGATGCATCTGCAGCAGTAGATTGTTGAGAATAAAGCAAAGTAAGCTTTTCCCCCTTGTTGGTTTCCTCACTGCCTACCATAGGCCCAGTTAAACAATTATGTCTGTTGGGCCTCAGCCACTCTCTCAGTAGTGGTGACACTGAGCTGTCCTTGCAAAAGAACATCTATGAAATCCCATCATTCAGACTACATTCTGTGTCCTTGTCATCCTCAGTGCTTCTTCCAATTGGTGTTCAACATAGAGAGTACTGACTCATCAGCAGAAAGGTTGTGGGTTGGGAGGCCAGTATTGTTCAGCAGATATCCTTGCCTATGTCTGACCTATTGCCATCAGATTTCAGAGGGAACACCCTCTCTCAAAGGTGTGCTGCTACCCAGGATGGGTCTGTCCTGTCAGTGGGACAATTTTAGTGACGGTGATAACTGGGTTGTTGTATTCCTCTTTAATGGAAATTTCTCCGGTTCTCATGCCTCGTGTGTGGGCATGTGGGATCTACAGAGCAACATGCATATAGTCAATAGCATTCTGTATCATCAGAAATCACTGGCAAAGACACATGACTTCACTGTTCCTGTCCCTGTTCAGCGAAAATATGAACTTTCTTTGATTGGTCCATGACCTTCTTAATGCTAGGATAAATAGAATATGGGGAAATGTCAACGTTGTCTCCCTTCCTGCCTAAAGAGATGGAGATTGGTGGTCACAGTGATTTTGATGATCATGAGAAGGGCCATCTTCACCCTGCCGAGTGTCTCCACATTGGGTTGAAGGGGATGTACCACACTAGTCACCATCTTGTGTTGAACCTGAATCACATAAGACATGACTCTTGGGAGATGAAGATATCTTGTGTCCCCAAGAAGCCCCGGAGAGATAGGGCTGTCTGCTTAAAACTCTGCTATTCCTCTCTGCATCTTCAGTTCACTTCTTGTACACATCGATCAAGACAGAATGCCATCGGAACCCTGATACTTAGGTCAGATATTCTTTTATTCCTCCTCACTTATTAACTGCAGCCTTCAAAAAACAACCCCAAAGAACGAACAGACATACCATGACTTCAGCCTAAGCAGAACCCTGTGAAAAGCTCATGTGAAAAATTGTTGATTAGTTCATTAAGTACTGTTGGTTTGGGGCTCATCTTCCAGCTGAAGAGCTGATCTTTTTCGAAACTTAGTGTTGAAATTTGTTGACCGTTGATCAAATCTGGAAAGTGGAAATTGTACTAACAGAGAGCTGTACTGCATCATGATCTCCTCAGTCCCATTGCTTCTGGCACTCACTGTGAATGCCGACCATTTCAGGGCTCCTTTCAGCTGGAACATCACACAAACTACATGAGAACCAGCTGACAACATCGCCACATGCCCGAGGTACATTCGGTTTTCGTACATTGCATTCTGCTCCGAAGTGAAGGCCCCAATGCTCTGAAGAAGTGGTTTGTTTTTAATGTTTCTTTTAGTTGGAAAATAGAATGCTTTTATTTGAATAACACAGCTGAAGTTCATTAACGAATGAAAGCAAAGTAACATAAAATCAATGAATAGAAAACAGTTAATTTAAATCATCTTTGCAGTTCAACAAATTTGATTTTCTACCTTACATTAAAGTTTGTAAAATTCTTTGTTGGATCAAATCAACTCTTGCTTGGTTAATTTAACTCCATGATGTGGAAAGCCAGATCACAATTCTTAAAAATAAATGGTAATTTTGCAGTACCAAACTCTTCTGCAACTGTCAATAATTCCAGGAACTCAAACATGAGCAGTTAAATGTGGACATCCACAAGCTGCAGTCAGTGTGTCTATGCTTTGTCAGAGAGTCAGCTGTTGAGAGCCCAACTCTAACTAATTAGAAATCTTTGAACTGGTGAGAACTTCTTAAGCTCAGTCTCATGGAACAACTCCTTAAAAAAATGAACCTCACTGAATTCAGAATAACTGTGATTTTAATGAGGAACTACAATAATAATTACCACTAAACAGTCTCACTGGCCCTGAAAGAGTATTTTTAGATTTATTGAATACCAAAATTTTGCCAACGTAAGTAATTTTATGTTACTAAAAGTTTGATATTTTAACTTCTACTGTAATTTTAAATTTCATTAATTTTGTTACCTGCGAATATTTACATTAAAAAGATTTAATGTTTAATTCTGTCTTGCTTTTATGTAGGAATATTTGAATGTGATTGGTTACTTATTCTGCTTGATGACATACTGTTGCTAGGTGCCTGGAGATCACCCTAAATCGGCAATGGATTCAAAGTGAGGTCTTGAAAGGAGAAGTATTGGTCACAATATCTTTGTGGACAGTTTTCTTGAAGCTTTGCAACTGACTGCAAAATTGTGAGCATTGGATTAAGCGCATACAGTGGGTGAAAATACGACTCAGTATAGCTTGTAACTATGGATTCCTTCTTTGTATGCATAGACTAATTTAATCTCTGAATGAGCATTAGTTATACTAAAAGTAACTTTACTCCTTGTGATATAGAGGACACTAAAAGGTCAGTCTTTCCATTGCTGATTGCTAGAACTTGAGCGTGCTGGAAGCTATATTGGACTCAGGTACAATTATGCATATGGTCAAATTTGGCATTTTCCCTTACCTAACCTTTCAGATTGTCTATAGATTAAAAAGTCAGATAATGTTCCACTACAGCTTCTGGTCTCAATTCAGCACTATTCACTGCACAGCAGGAGAAGGATTACCAAATATTAGATGGGTGTCAGTTTTTCTACACAGGAGATTTAGTGCTCCAGTGAAAGCCAAAAAATTCAGTGTGCATGAAACTGGCTGTTTCAATGCTGCAGATGCTGTGCTACCCAGCATCTATTGACAAATTAGTTCATTTAAATCACCTACATTTAAAAAACTTATCTAGCTCCCTGATTGAAGGTTTCAAGTATGGCACAATTAAAAGCTAGCCGCCATTTTTGTCAAGAATTTCAACAGTTAATTTTGAAGCAATTAACTTATAGAACAACATAACGTCAACATGACAAAACACTTGTGTTAGTATTACACTTTTATCACAGTAAAATGTTTCACCGTCGGAAGAAACAGGTGTGAGAAGCAATTGAAGAGGAGAGGGGTTTTGAAGAGGCTGAGTAGAGAAGTAACAGATTAAGGAGAGTTTTTCAGACTGGAGGGGGTCAAGAAGCCCAAAAGCTCTACCACCAGGTGGAGCTGGAAAGGGAAGGCACTTGATGTGCCCAACTTCAAAGAAGTGTAAAATCAGCAATAGCTTAACAGCTTATTCTCTCTGGAAAACACATTAAGGGGAGAAATGGGGTACAGAGAGCAAGGGAAGGGAGAGGTAAGTGATCTAACTGAAGAAGAATAAAATCAAGCCTAGGTGCTTTCCACTGAGTTTAGATCAAATATATATCTTATATTTGCACAAAATAGAAGGAGACTCAGACTGAGAAAGAACAATTCAGATCTTGCTTTATGATTTATACACTGAGTAAGATGACAGATGTCTGAGGAATGACAGAACTTTTCCTATTTAAGATTGAACATCAGTGCATATAGTCAGTTAAAGGACAGCAAAAATAGCCAAACATGTTTCAAAGGGAAGATCTCAAAATTGACAACCTAGGACTTACATGTTCATACTTCTGTTCTTCTCTTTATTCTGGAATAAGAGTCTGGAATAGTGAGGAACTTGAACACTGATGTACTGTAATGACTTTTTGAGAGGGAACTACACTCAGTCTGCTAAAACTTACTTCCTGTTATACTGATATAATTCTTTTAAAACAATTCAAACATAATCCTATCAATACCAAACAAGATGTATGTACACTTTTAAGCACAATGCCAATTACATAATTTAAAAACTTAAGTCTTAAGTTTGCAAACGCCAATTTTTTTATTCCAATGTACAGTTATTCCAGGAATTTACGAGCTGTATTGCAACTTAGCTGGCCATTAATGTCCACTTATACCACATTTTTAACCCCAGTAAAAAGAGATTATCTGAAACTGTTCTGTGATGCACATTTGTTTATGTAACATTGTGTGACTGGAATTATCAACCCACCCCCATTCGGAAGAATTTCCTGGAAAAGCTCACACAGCAACAAATTCCTCAGATCCTGCGCTGACATAGCTTTTATATTAAGTGCAAACTGTTCATGCGATACATTAATTATACAAATTGCCACTTATTTATTTTATTATAAGATAACATGGTTCCTTCTTGTCCTTTAGCTTACCTGCCGCGTTGAGCAACTTTTTTTTAATTTAAGTTTTGCCAAAAAGTAACGTTTAAGTGTCAAACTACCGCATTTTGCAAAGATTGCAAAGAAACAGGCAAGGTTACTTTTATGTGTATACAAGGATGAATCAAACCAAATTCACCTCATGAGAGATCATTTACTTTAACAGTCCTCTTATAAAACATAAGAAATTGGTAGTAAGAGTTCCAATGAAGAGCTAGATTTTAGACCAGGCAATTCTGTTGATTGGATCATTCTGCATAATGTCAGCAACACTAAGGTTAGCACTGAACTAAGTGGTGCAATACTGCTGAGCTGTTGAAAATGCTTTGGCTTTCATCTTAGTTATAAGAGGACAATAGAAAATCAGGATGAGTAAAGGAATAGGACAGAAGTTAATTATTGATGTCTTTGCTGAAACAACAACATTGCAAGTTTTAAACTTGATGTTAATATCGATGAATTTTGGCGTCGCTAAAGTTGTTTTACTTTACATGAAAGCCACCTGGACACTTCTGTACAAATAAATTCTGCAATATTAAATATTCTTTGATTATGATTGTGTCATGCTGGCAGAATGCATGTAACAGCTGCAAAATGGAGCTCTTGCCTGAGGTAGAATGATCATCCACACCTGTGTGTAAAATGAATGGATGCTGGTAGCGACTGAATTTACCTCATCCCACCACCCATCCCCCAACATAACTCCTCATGGATGTAAAACTTAGGATAGAGGTATAAACTTTAACTTCAAAATATCTAATAACCTAATGCATTCATTTATCAGCTATCTGATAAATTTGATTTGATTTTGTCGATCTCCTTTGTAAAATTTCCAACATTTAAATTTTGTCAGCAATTAATAAACTGAATTATCGCCAAAACATTTAATCAATCATGGACTAGATTATAAACAGCAGAAAGAAAGTGTTTTAAAAAAAAGCTTGCTTTTCATTGCAAGTTATGAGCTTCTGACAAATTCAGTGACACCTACATTTTGAAACAGATGATTCCTGAAAGTACAATTTCATTACCAGTAAAGGGAAACCACCAATCCTGTAACTCTTTCCAAGCAGCTAACCAGTCGTTAGGCTTATTAATCCAACAGCATAGTGCATAATATTCTGCACAACAAAATTTGGGGAAAACCTAATTTACCTTCAGCCAGTAAAAACACTGGCAATCTCTCACATGAAAAACCGAGGACACCTGATTTAGCAATGCTAACTGCACATAATAACTTCTTTAAAGTACTATCATAATCAGATATTGGTGGCAGAGGATAGTGCTGAAACATATCAATGAGTTAGCAAGTTTGTCAATTTGTAACTGTTCTAGAACTCCATGGCAGCTGCTCAGGAGATGTAGCAGTATGTACAGCACAGGCTCCATGACTTAAAGAAAAGTGCAAAGTTAAGCTTTTTAGAATAGCGAAAGCTTCACATTCTGTTAAAGTAGACAAGCCATTTAAATTGGACATGAAGCAGATGACTCAAAAAAAGAAAATGCATTTATGTAAAACTTTTAAGTTATCAGCTGTCCTAAAGCATTTCACAGCTTGTTCATTATTAAATAAGTCCAACATTAATATTAAAAAGAGAGGCAACAGTCAAAGCTCATGATACTTGACTGACAAATTCATGAAGAAAATGTAGCACATTTATGTGAGAATGAAGTTGGTTAAAGGAATGAAATGAGATAAATGTTAATGGATTTTGTTCCCCCAAACTAAAGGGATGCTAAATTCCATGGATCCAGTATTGGGGCATTGATTATCTCAACACACACAAAAATAAGCAATTTCAACTTTGACATCCAAGCACAATTTGAAATAATATAGATGATACAAAAGGTTGGACTCATATTTAACTGTGAAGATAATTGTAAGCAACTTCATGAAGACAAGCAAGTTAGTAGATTTGACTTATATGATACAAAAATACAGAATAATTCCAGCTGATAGATTTCAAAAATCTAAGTGTACTATACTCAAATTAGAAACATTTTCACATCATAAAGGTGGCCTTGGGTGTTCAGTCAAACATTTAAAAGTCAATATTATACATTATAAAACTGCTAAACTAGATGTGATATGAAATTCTACAAACAGGAGAGTAAAGCATAAACAAAGAATTAATGCCAATATTTTACAAATCAATGGCTTGTCCACAGTGAGTGTGTGACATTAAATTTTGAGTAGCTTACAATTCTGTCAAGGGCATGGAAAAGTCATAGAAGAGATTTACTATGATGGTATCATTGATTGGGAGGATAAGAAACTAGGGCTTTTTATATAAGATGGTTAAAAAGTGATCAGAAGCGATGTTCTAAATTAGGAAGTTCTGACAAGCCAAATCAAAAATACGAATTTCACTGATGATGGAATCAGTAATGTGAAGACAATAACTTAGGATAGTCATTTAAATCACAAAGGGAAATGTTAGAAGTTAATACAGAGGGAGTTGTTAGGACACCAGAAATGTTGTTGGAAACTGAATCAATAACTGTTTTTAAAATGGAAGCACACAATTATTTTAGTAGGTACAAAAGAAAGGAAATGCACAAAAGAAAATGGGACTGAGTACTTAACTTTAAGATGATGCAATATCTCTTGTCTGTATGGATATGAAGTCAACTGACACATTTAAAAATAAACTGATATTTCTTGAAAATGATGATTGAAAACTGGACAGAAATTAACAGCAGCACCTAATACAGTATAAGTAGAGGAAGAATCCAAACTCATGAGATACTCATGGATCTATGCTGAAGAAACTAGTGACAAAAATAAAATAGAAGAGAAGCTGTATATACTCCTCTCAGTGGCTGCCCCTTGCCATCACAGACTGAATAAGATTCAGTAATGTCTCAGAAGGTGTAAAACCTACAGCTTCTCCATTGGTCTATCTTGGCACTGATGTAAAGGCATGACTCCAGGATTAACTTTACTTTTTCACAAATCAATGCAACTTATATTTGTCATAAACATCTGACAGAATTTTACCTCCTTCCCCCAGATGGAAATTAAGCACTGCAAGGGGGTGGGGGGTAGAATGATTAAAAATGGGTAAGATTATAAAGTCTGCCTCCCCTATTAAAATCCAGGCACCCAGGAAAACACCCTGCTCACTGCAGACACATCAACAGTTTCCAATGCCAGTGGAGATATTCATCAACTATAATAATCGGCCCAAATTGTGTCACTGGGTCCAACTCAAATCAGGACAACAGTATGGAGGAATACCCCAGTCACTGCCCTCTAGGCCAAATCTGGCCAAAAAATGCCCTTGAAAAATAAATGTTTAAAAAGTCCTTTGGATTTCCTTGCAGAGTAGAAGCAAAAATGCCTCTCCTGCCACAGCCTCCTCATTCCACCAACTCAAATGGAAATGACAATTGCACATTTGAAAGAAGAGTCAGTTTGGACTCCAAGTATTAACTCTGTTTCACTCTCCACAGATGTTACCAGATCTGAATTTCACCAGCACTTTTTCATTTTATTTCAGATCTCAAGCATCGCGGTGTTTTGCCCCTACTTCACAGACAGTTGCATGCATTCTTAAGTCACCCATTGCACTTGATCAGCACATAAAGCAAATTTTGATATCTCCACCTCATTTCAGTTTGAACCATTTCACAAGTAAATGAGCAGAAAGAAAGTAAAATAATTAAAATGAATATTAAGTAAATGTCATTTTGATGAATGGTGCATCAATGGAGTGAAAGAAGTAGTAAGTCAAGTTTTACAGCAACTGGAAGAAATCAAATTAGTTAGTTAGAAATGCTGTTTAGAATCATACAGGTGCACAAAACACATCTTTTCCATTTGGATGAAGATCAATAAAAATGCATGAAGTGTATAAGTCAAAGAGGTCCGTGGAACACTAAATAAGGTTTGGTTCCCACAGCGGTGATCCTAATACACGCTGCACTTTGATCAAGATATCCATATAAATTACTTCAATAATCACAACATAAATCTGAAATGGTTAGTTTTAGAGAGGATGTGGAATTAAATATAGCTGAAATCAAGAAGAAAAACGTGTGATTACACAATGTAATCATACAATCACACATAATAAATGTAATAGTGGCTTAGATTTGAAAACAGAAATAGAATTACAAGGAAAAAGTATAGACAGAAATAAGAGATATATAAACTGTTCTTTCGTAGGTATCCAGCTGAATCACTTCAATAGCGTATACTGCAGGCCTCTGGTCATGAAATTCATAACGTCATTGCAATTTTAGCATACTGCATCAATCCAATAACTTCCCAAGAAATTGAATGGTTTGACAACATTATCAATTAGATCATGTGGCATAAGATGTTTGAATTTTCCTGATCTAATATTATTAACTTAAGTTTCACCGTTTTCCACATTTGATCAATTAAACCTCTTACAATCAGCACTTTCACTAGTAATCCAAGCTGGTCTTAGTAAAGACCACATCAAGAATCGTACTACATCATTTGGATGCTTAGCACATTTTAAGTAGTATTGGAGTAAGGTAAAAATCACTTTGCTTGGAAAGAAAATCAAAGAAGTGTTCATATAATAAGTACATTTCATCATGTAAAAATCATGAAAGCACACTAAACTGAACAGATGATTAGAGATACACCAACTTCACAACCTAAAGCTGGGTAACAGTAATATTTCCTTCATTGCGTTTATGTACAACTTATCCTTGTACAGCTTATGCTCTTTACTATGGCTCTGCAAAGTAAGAAGTGGAAGAAGAACTAGTGTGCTTCCAATTAAACCTGTTGGACTATAAACTGGTGTTGTATGATTTTTAACTTAGTGAATACTGTGACACTCCCAAGACACAGTAGCATTTAACTTGAAAAAGTTTCATTCTTCATCTACCTGGCTCCATGCTTACAATTCTTGCATGAAACCTAGCTGAAGGCTGCAGAGAATGAAAAATACAGGACATGAAAGAACTTTTATTATTAGGCTGTCAGGGAACAATCACTGGTTTGTGATGGATACAAGTGCGGCAACATTGAAGGAATGAGATCTCATGGAGACACACAAGGGCTATGTTTCAATGAGTCTGAGTTCAGGATACAACAATGGAGCAAATATGCAAACAATAATGAATATTTCAATGATGAGCGTGTGAGAACATGTAAAGATTATTGCAGTTCTAAAACAAAACGGCAATCTTTATGAAGCACTTTGGATATGAAGCATTTTGGCCAGCTGCTCAAATTAAGATATACTATAGGATTCAAACTAAAGATGAACAAAAGATGACATTTCCATGAGCTTGAAGGGATTCTGTATTTGGGTGGCAGAACATTTGTTCTCTCATAACCAAAGAATTGTTTCCCTCACTATGTTATCACCAATGGACTGGAAAACAGATCAGGCACATCCTTAATATGGTATTTATATGAGATGCAAACACCTCTAAGTTGCTATCATGTCCTATCATTTATTGAGCAAATATCAGTCCGTATTATTTGTATAGACATGAGACAGGATTTTAGAACTGAACTAAGCAGGGCAGTTTAGTAAAATGAAATTTAAAATACTTCATAAAAAGAAATCTAGCACTGCACATTCAATATTAGATTTTCAAAATCTTTGCACGATATCAAAAAAGGAACAACTAAGCTCAATTTCCAGAAGATGATTTAAAATATTTTCAAAATTAAGCTTTCATCTAACTAAAGTGTTTAATCAAAGTTATGTATACTCTAATTATGAGCTTTGGAATGGTCATAAATCAAAATACCACAGAACCTGAAACAACTAAACAGAAAATGCTTTAAACACTGAGCAAGGAGAGTCACATTGGTTGAGACAACACAAGCCACATTTGAGACTTCTCAGGAGCAAAAGATGTTGTATGTATTGAAAATTAATGAAGCAATCCTTTTTTATAAAAAAAAAGAAATTACACAATGGGAAGATATGAGAGGAGGGGGCGGATTTTAAGAGCCATTGAATGTCCCCTGACATTAAGCCACGAAGGGCAAAGAATGAAATCAAGTTCTCTCATGCAGACCTGTTTCTCTGCAGAAGATCTAGAAGCTTCTTCCTGGGCGAGAATCACCTCTCTCTCTGCAGTTATCTGCACACTCTCACGCAGGGCTTCTTCCAACTCCTCAATTCTCTCGTCTTTCTGTTGCACTGTTTCCTGGGAAAAAGCAGGAAAACTATGGAATATTACTCCAATGGTTAACTGCAAAAGATTGTTAGTAGGTTCTCCAAACAGTTTTCATTATGCAACTCTACTCAGAATAAAATAACAGGATCAAGTCTGAAATGATTAAAAAATGAAGGTAAATTATCAAAATCCATCAACAATTTTTTTGTACATATTAAAAACAGAACTGGTCAGTGCTCTGCCCAAAATTTTCACATTTCTATTGCTCATCTGTAAATGTAAGATGAGTACAAAGGTAAACCTGCAATTAAAAAGGTTAAGAGAGGGCCACTTCAGTCTAAAGTACAGAACTGTTCGCTTACAGGCTAGACATTGAAAAATAGTGCACTTAAGACGAAAGTTAATCAAATCATGAAACGGGAAGGATCTGTAGACTTCTAATTTTTGAAAATGGCCCTTTTCACAACTATAAGTGAAAACAAAACAAAAACAAATAAAAGATACATAAGCTGTTGTTGGAACTGGCTGGTCACACAGGGACACTGTGTATTGCCGATTCAACATACAAATTGAATTTGACAGCAGGCTAGCAATTTAATTTACTAAAATCAACAGTGAATGTGTTATCCATCTCAGTATGAAGGGCCAATTTTAAACCCATATGTGGAACCTGACATTGGTAGTATTTTCAGAGTGTTGTAGCACATTATAGAGAAACAAATACAGGCTTCACAATGGGCTGTTTTTAACTGAGATTTTCAAGTGTAATAAAAAAGTGAACAACAAAAGCAGATATATTATGTAAACTTGGAAACTACAATGCTAATGAGTACTAAGAAAGCTATGCAATCATGTTTTTCAAATCACAATAAATGATATGATGGGGCAGTGATGGACTTTAAGAATGGTATCCTTTCAGCTTCAGTTCGTTTTATACTTAGCAAAAATATTTGTTGTGAAAACAAAATTCATTATTCAGATTATATGAACATGTCCATCTAAACCTTATTATGTATTATCCTATTCAATTCGACATTCAAAGAATGTATCATGTCGTTTTAAATTACTCTTAACAAAATATACATTTTTACGAAGTAGTCTTCTGCCTGATGCTTAAGTACTTGCAATCACAAAAAGTGCATACTGCCTGAAATTTAACCATTGTGTTCACATCAGCTCTTGGCCGGACCAATCCATGATAATTTCCACTAGGCTACTTTCCTCCCCATAGCCCTCCTTTAGTTTTATCAGTAACTCAAGTCTTCCATCACTTTGCGAGTATTTTAAATTGATGACCCATCTTTACTGACTTCAGAAAAGTCACCTATTTGCCCCACGAAAATCTATCGTCATTTAAAAAGTCTTCATTAAATTTCTTCTCAACTTCTCACTGCAATGTAACGGTGTCAGATTTCATCTTCTGAATCTACATTCTCTTCAAAACATCTGTACATTCTTTTTAATGTGACATAACCATTGTCTTTCAACAAATGTATTATTCCTCATCATCTTTATGTTTTATCCACTAGATTTGAAATTCAAATTATTATTGGGCATTTACATGGCCAATACTTAGACCAGCACAATTAAGGATTTCAATCCCTCAGTCTCCATTTATCCTCTCAAAATCATTATCTGAGCACTAAATTGCATTTACTGTTCTATTTCTATTAATCTCATGATCTCAATGTTTTACGATTATGTTGTTTTTCATAATCAGCAGTTTTAAATAATATGTTGAATTTGTCCAAATCAAAATTGTCAATATCCAGAATTGCGAACCATGGGGATGTCAAACTTCCAATTTATCAATTCAAGTCATGATCTCTGCTTATTTTTTGCCTGAAGCCACCTTTCTATCCATGTTGCTACATTTAATCTTACACCATATAACTAAGGAAATATTTTACTGAAAATCAATTAAAAACAGATCTACATCTACTGCGTTACCTTTATCTGTCAATCCCATCTTCAACATAACTTACTCAAAAGTTAAATTGCCATTCATATTGAAATAAATTATGTAAACCAATTGCATTTTTAAATGATTACAGGATATCCTAAATTGAAGAATTTATTCAGATTTTGTTGTCCTCATGTGCTCAAAACAAACATTTTACTAGTTAACATTCATGTTTTAGCTCAAAACAAGAAAAAAATTACTCATGATGAATCAATTGAAAATAAAGTTGTACCCAAGTTAAAACTTAGTCCAAACCATATTATACTTAATTGATTCAATTAATAGTACCATATCATTGTTGATTGTTTAATCTAGCAAATTTGTTTGTGTGGCTATTTCAGCAATTTTAAAGTGAATCCACAGTAAAACCATGGTAATAGAGTGAATCATGATTTTTACAGCAGCATGTCCTCCTTATATAGTGGATGTGAAAACTTATATATTATTTATCAAAATGTCATCATGTTGAAATACTGCAAAGAATTTCAATGCAATATATGTTATCATGCTTAATAAAAACTGAAAGGATTTCCTAACACATACTTTTACACAAAACAGCACCACTGTAATTTAATAATTGAAGTCTCTGCAGTAATAGAGGGCTATGAGTTATAGCCACACTCTGATTTGCAACATTACTGATGTTGCAATAAAAGGTTCTCCACCCCCTCCACACTAAAGGTGTTAGATCAATATAAACTTGAATATGTTATTATGAATTGCCAGATTAATGTTAAAACAATGTTTGGAAGCATGGTTGAGTCAAAGGAACTTGTTAAACACATCTATGTTCTCAGCGAAGTAAGATGATGGTTGCCAGAAACACGGCATATATTCCCAATACTCGAGGGCTCTTACAATTCAGGGACTATACATTGCTGGGATTTCATTAGCCATAATCTAGGTCAATCTTGTTTACATCATTGGCAAGGAAACCAGAATTCCAAATTCAAAATACTAATTGCATTTGGTATGTATTCCTTTATTGGTCAGAGCATTGAGTATAGGAGTTAGGTGTTTAGGTTTTTGATGTACAGGACATTGGTTAGGCCACTTTTGGAATACAGTGTGCATTTCTGGTCTCCCTGCTATAGGAAAGATGTTGTGAAACTTGAATGGGTTCAAAAAAGATTTACAAGGCTGTTGCCCAGGGTTAAAGATTTGAGCTATAGGGAGAGGCTGAATATACTGTGGCTGTTTTTCCCAGAGTGTTGGAGGCTGAGGGGTAACCTTATATACAGGTTTATAAAATCATGAGGGGCGCAGATAGGGTAAATAGACAAGGTCTTTTCCCAGAACTAGAGGGCATAGGTTTAGGGCGAGAGGGGAAAGATATAAAAGGAACCTAATGGGCAATTGTTTCACACAGAGGGTGGTGCGTGTATAGGATGAACTGCCAGAGGAAGTGGTGGAGGCTGGTATTATTAAACATTTAAAAGGCATCCGGATGATTATATGAATATGAAGCATTTACAGGGATATGGACCATCTGCTAGCAAATGGGACTAGATTAATTTAGTATATCCGGCTGGTGTGGAAGAGTTGAACTAAAGGGTCTGTTTCTGTGCTGTACATCTCTATGACTATAAATTGTGACTATAACATTGTAAACGTAACTATATTCAACGTTTGAAATGAATTCTCAGTTTTTCAAACCTACATACTGACTTCAATTTTACTGTCAACACTGGAATAATTTGAATTGGACTTGGGTTATGACCAATGATGCACTCAGTATAATTTGCAAGAATACCAAGCAGAAACCAACATTTATGCTGTATAACAGGACTGATTTGTTGGCTACTCAAGTCTGATCGGTAGAGGCATTGCCAGGCAAATGCATCAGAGAATGGTGACTGACAGTTAATTGTAAAGCTTTGTTTAAATTGTAAACCTGACAGTTTGACTCTGATTGGTTAATATACTACTCTAAGAATGAATCAAAGAACAGTCATCACCTATTTTGTTGATTTGGATCAGGCTCTGTGCACGTACTTGTTCAAGCATGTGCTGGTTGGCCAGTCAGTACCAGCTTGTAATGATCAAGGTTGTTTTATACAATTAGGAGATAGTGAGGACTGCAGATGCTGGTGATCAGAGCCATGAAGTGTGGCACTGGAAAAGTGCAGCAGGTCAGACAGCATCCGAGGAGCAGGACAGTCTATGTTTCGAGCATAAGCTCTTCATCAGGAATGTGAGGGGGGCCCAAGGAGGCTGAGAGATAAATGCGAGATGGTGGTGCTGGGGGGAGGGAGTGGGGGAAGGTAGCTAGGAATGCGATAGGTGGATGAAGGTGGGGAGGTGATGGTGATAGGTCCACGTGGAGGATGGAGCAGATAATAGAAAGGAAGATGGACAGGTAGGACAGTTCAAGAGGGCAGTGCTGAATTGGAGGATTATCCTGACTTTTACTGCAGAGAAAAGAGACAGCTCAAGCTGGTGAAGGTCTGAAGGCTTCTCTGAATCATGTTTACTGCCCAAGCTGTTCAGATAGCCTTGAACACAAGTGTAAGAAGGGAGAAGGCCTTTATCATCAATAAATGGTATTTAGTCCACAGACCAAATAGCTACGTGAACCAACCAAACTGCTTGGCTCCTGTTTGTCTGCAAGGAGAAAGTGAGGTCTGCAGATGCTGGAGATGAGAGATGAAAATGTGTTGCTGGAAAAGTGCAGCAGGTCAGGCAGCATCCAAGGAACAGGAGATTTGACATTTCAGGCATAAGCCCTTCTTCAGGAATCTGCAGAGATGAGTTCGGTGGGGCAGGAGCAGGCTGAGACAATGGGTCGGCCGGGGCTGTCAGGTTTGTGGATTTCATTCCTGAAGAAGGGGTTATGCCCGAAACGTCGAATGTCCTGTTCCTTGAATGCTGCCTGACCTGCTGTGCTTTTCCAGCAACACATTTTCAGTCCTGTTTGTCTGCAACTACACTTCAACCACTGCTGAAACCAGTGGCTATGTAAACAGTAATACAATAAATATTTAGTTACCGGCTTTCAAATCTGCAGCAATCCTTTGTTTCAAAACAATGTTTTTCTTATTTCAATCCACATTTAAAATATGGAAAGATGTACCGCTTATTGATAAGACCAATCTTATATTGCATGGAGTTGTAGGAATCGCAATATGTATTTAGAGCAGCAAGGATAGATTCATGGTAGAAAGTAGTAGTGAACCTTTCAATCATGACATCCACTTGGCTGATAACCACCCTGTACGGGCAAAACTCTCAGTGACCAACATCAGACGTGTTTCTTCGGATGGAAACATTGCTAAATAATCCCTGTGTAACAAATATTACGCTGAGAAACAATTTGGGATTGTCAGTCAGGCTTGCAGTGTGGCACATCTGCAATATTAGAAGAGACAATATGAATAGACAAGGTGCTGCTGTTCTTAGACAAAAAGAATGCAAATGTGCACAATGACTATTCCAAAAATGGGTGATAGCATTCACTGGTTCATTTCTCAAGGCAACACCTTGACCAGAGTCAACCTGCCTTGTTAAAATTTAAACAAGCTTGACAGTCAGTCATCAATAATTGGTGTATTCTCCATGGCAACACCTCTGCCAGAATCCACTTGCCCATGAATCAGCACTTTCCTCTCATGCTGTATGAATGTTGCTTTGATACATTAGTTTTCTTGCAAATTATCCTAATTATTGCAACATGAAAAGCTTCATCAAAATGGTGCTTTTTTGTAAGCAATAATCAAATTCTGTACTATGATTTAAATATTCAGTAACATAGCTTCTTAATCTTGAGTACAAGTGTGCAGCAGAAATGTGTATGATTATTAACCATGATTATTTTCCCTTGTTGCGTACACAGATGCATCTAATATGTTCTTTTTGGAACAAGCAATGCTTCTGTTCACCTTGCATAGTTCCTCAGGCTCATCATTAGAGACTTTCAGTCATCTAGCAATTGTTTTAATAGTACCTTCTAAAAGGAAACTGGTCTGAACAGGGCAATACATCAGCAAGATATTCCAATCAGTCAGGTTGCTGAATCCTTCCTGCGGAGCAAGTTTAAACCATGAAACAACACACAGGAAATAAGTCACATTTAATCGATGTAGTAGAATTAAAAAATATGAGTCAGTAATTATTACTAATAAAATTGACATCATTCCACATCTGTTAAGTTCATGTTTCAGGGCCAAAACGGTTATTAAATATTAATTACTTTTTGTTGTGCATATTATTAAATTCTCTCATCAATCTTATTATTAAATAATGTTGTTGCACATTGATTAGAGTCAGACAGTCATACAGCATAGAAACAGGCCCAATGTCCTCCAACTGAACTGACCGAGTGCCAATGATAATTATCATCCTTTTTTCTAGGTAAGACAATAAGAGTGGAAAGATCCCCCACACCCAAATTCCCACTGACTCCAGTATTGCTGGGATTCTTTAATACCACATTTGGTCAAATGCAATCTTCTTGTCAAGGGCAGTCACCCATATCTCTCCTTGAGTCCACCTCTTCTGCCCACATTTGGACAAAAGCAGTGATGAGTCCAGGAGGTGCATGGGCATGGTGGGATTTAAGCCAAATTTAAATAAGCAGATTATTGTTTTCTAAGTACTGCTTGATAGCACTGTATGCAACATTATCTAACAGAGTGCTGATGATTGAGGTTAGATTGGGTGTTTATTGCTGGGTTGGATTCATCCAACTTTTTGCCAACAGGACATATTTTGGCAATTTTCCACATTGCCTGGTACGTACCAATATTGCAACTACACTGGAACAGTTTGGTTATGGGCACAGATAATTCCCGATCACAAGAATTAACACAATTGCCAGAATTTTGTCAAGGCCCACAAGCCTTTGTTATATCTGACATTTTCAGACATTTCTTGATATGAGGTGGAGTGAATCAAATTGGTTTAAGACTGGCATCTGTGATCCTTGGAATCTCTGGGTTCAGAAAGGCTTTACAGGACTGTTGCTAGGGTGGGAGGGTTTGAGCTATAGGGAGTGGCCGAATAGGCTGGGGTTATTTTCCCTAGACCTTCAGAAGCTGAGGGGTGACCATACAGAAGATTGTAAAATCATGAAGGGCATGGATAGGGTGAATATTCAAGGTCTTTTCCCCAGGGTAGGGGAATCCAGAATGAGAGAACACAGGTTTAAGGTGAGAGGGGAAACCAAAGGGGCAACTTTTTCACACAGAGGGTGGTGCTTGTATGGAATTAACTGCCAGACAAAGTGGTGGAGGCTGGCACAATCACAACATTCATAAGGCATCTGGATGGGTATATAAATAGGAAGGCTTATGGGAGATCTGAGCCATATGCTGGCAAATGGGACTAGATTAATTTAGGATATCTGCTTGGCATGGACGCATTGGACTGAAGGATCTGTTTCTATGCTGTACAGCTCTATGCCTCAAGGGCAGGCAGTGATGGTTCATGCACTTGGCACTTCTGGTTGAAGGTGCCTGAAAATGCTTCAGCCTTGTTTGTTGTACTGATATGCTGGGCTACCTCATCATTGAGGATGGAGATACATGCATAACTTCTCCTCTGATTAACTGTCTAATTGCCCGCTACCATTTATGATTGGATATGGTAATACCGCAGAGCTTAGTTCTGAAACACTGGTGATGGGTTTGTTTAGCATGCTAGTTAGCATGCAAGTAGTCATGCATTGTAGCATCATCAGAATGATACTTAATTTCTAGCTAAGCCTGGTGTTGGTCCTGACTCTTCACTGAACCAGAATGATCCCCTACCATAATATTAAAGGTAGAGTGGAAAACACCAATCCATGAGATTACAGATTATGACTGAAAACTATTCTGCTGACGGCCCAATGTCTCATGGATACTTAAGAGTTTACTTGCTTGCTGTGTTCAAAATCTACCCCAGTCAGAGTGCACCATGACACAATGGAGGGTATCCTCAATATAAAGGCAGGATTTAGTCTCCACAAGGGCTGGGTATTAATCACACTGACCAAAACGGTTTATTTTAAAGACAGAATTTTTATAGAATTTCCCCAGCATGGAAACAGGCCATTCGCCGAAACAGACCATTCGGCCAAATAGGTCCATGCTAACCCTCTGACGAGCATCCCACCCAGACGATATCCCTGTAACCCAGCATTTTCATGCTAACGTACCTAACCTACGTATCTCTGAACACTATGGGTAATTTTGTATGGCCAATCCACATAACTTGTACATCTTTGGACTGTGGGAGGAAACTGGAGCACCCAGTGGAAACCCACATTGGGCATGAGATCATGCAAACTCCACACAGTCACCTGAAGCTGGAATCGAACCAAAGTCCCTGGTGAGGCAGTAGTGCGAACCATTGATTAGATTAGATTAGATTAGATTAGATTACTTACAGTGTGGAAACAGGCCCTTCGGCCCAACAAGCCCACACCGACCCGCCGAAGCGCAACCCACCCATACCCCTACATTTACCCCTTACCTAACACTTTAACCAATTCACCTGACCCGCACATCTTTGGACTGTGGGAGGAAACCGGAGCACTCGGAGGAAACCCACGCAGACACGGGGAGAACGTGCAAACTCCACACAGTCAGTCGCCTGAGTCGGGAATTGAACCCGGGCCTCGGGCGCTGTGAGACAGCAGTGCTAACCACTGTGCCACCATGCCGCCCCAAACAGATGCATCTGCTACAGGTAGCTTGGTGAAAATATAATCAAATAAGATTTTCTCTTTAGTTGGTTCCCTCACTACCTGCCACAGACTATCCTTGTAGCCATATCATCTAGAACTCTGGCATTTTGGTCAGTAGCCATACTACACAGCCACCTGTGATGATAGACATTATAGTCCTTCACACAGTAATCCTGTGCCCTTTCCACCTTCAGTCCACCCTCCATGTGAGAATACAGATTCATGCGAAAGGGCAATAGATGCTAGGCTGCCACAGCTTTCGTTGCCCATGTTTGATCTAATACCAAGAGATGTAAAAATTGATGACTCCCAGACCAATTCCCTCTCAAATGTACATAACTGTACCCCTGGTGTCCTGACCTGTCGAGAGATACAGAAAACCGAAAAATGCTGATGGCAAAGTCAGGATTCTTAGTCATTTCGGGGAATCAAACCTGACAGATAATGTCAGGCTGCAAAGGCTTGACTAACTTGTAGGGCATCTCTCCCAATCTTGGCACAAAGCACAAATGTTAATAAGGAGCACTTAGTAGGAGCAACAAGGTTATCTGTGCCACTTTTGCTTCTTGTGCCTTGGTCCATTTTGTTTTGCTCCATTTATTAGACAATGTCACTGTCTGATACAGCGGAGTGGCTTGCTAGACATTTTCAGTGGGCAGTTAAGAGTCAACCACATTGCTGTGGATTTGGAGTCACACGTTGGCCACATCAAATGAGGATGGCAGATTTTATTTCCCTAAAACACATTAGGGACCCTGTTAGACCACCAACAATAGTTTCATGGTCGCCATCAAAATAGCTTTCAATTCCAGATTTATAAATTGAATTTAAATTTCACAATCTGCCGTGCTAGCATTGAAACCCATGCCCGAGAGTGTTAATACCAATACCAATAAGCCTCCTCCTGAGGGCATTTGACAAAGGTGCATATTGTCAGCAAAATTACTCAATCTGTGGTACAGAGCAAATGGATGTACTATCAGAAATAGAAGTTTCAGGCATGAATATAAACTTGAAGTATGCTGACAACACAGCACTGCACTACTTATGGAATCAAAACATCAAAAGGGCCAAAAAGAATGGTGGTCAGAAGGAATATGTTAGAAGGATCAGGTATCAAGATTGAAATGGATGGGCCACACTGGAACAAGGGGTAAAAGAAGATAGCAGACACAGTGCAGAATTAAGAAAAATGATAGAGATAGCTGGAGGTAATTTGTGAAGTTGAAGAATGTGCCAACAAGCAAACTCAAGATTGAAACAAGGAAAAAAACACTTAAAGATAGTCAATTTTTCTGCCTGCCTCAAATTCCTGAACAGTAAGTAAAGCTCTATAAAGGAAAACGCTTTGAAAAGTGGATTGTAAGATACATATTAAAAGTTCAATATACAGACCCTAACATAAAAGAAGAGGTACTTGAAATTACAAGAAAACATAGTTTGATGTTTGATCAGAGTTAACCCCTTCTCTGGCAACTTTTTTTGGAGAAAACGGTTCATTTTCAGACAAATTTTTTTATTGCTTTTTTTAACCAGTATTTTTAATGCTGATTATGGAAATAACTTTTGTTTTTATCTATTTCCAATATTTTACTTGAAATTTCATTTTGAAGATACCATTTTCGGCAAAAACGAGATAACTCGTCTTCCCTCATTTTAAACATTTTTTTATTTATTGCTTTTTTTTCCAACTTTATCATCAAAAGTGAAGGGGAATTACACATTTATTTTACTTTTATTTTAGCATGTCTTCTCAAAAATCTTTTTGTAAATTTTTTTTTTCAATTTTCATAACCAAAAGTAAATGTAAATAAAATACTGTACTTACTTTATCTTTTATTTTACTTTATCTTGCCATACATTTTACTTTCTCTGGCATTTTATGAATGACTATTTGGTATGGTATTTTTCAAAGCATGGTACTACACATAAAGGTACATTAGAGTTTACACTTATATCGTGACTCCTTCCTGACTGGTTTCCCTCTATGGTCACGTTTCAGACAACACACAGCACATTTTCTTGTTGGATGTGTCTTCTCTTCTGTTACTGGGACTTTCATTGGAAAATGTCCTGGCGAACATCCTGGTGAAGTTGAAGGTCTTTCTACTACTTTAGTAGATTGTAAATCAGCCCCATATTTTGCAACGATATCTCGTATACTCTGCATACGAAATTTCAGGTGTGTGAGGGCTTTTTTTCCTGCCTCAGTGACTACTACATTGTACAAGATGTAAGAATTCCATACCGCAAGATCCATCAAATGGAAGAAGACTTTCTTGTAATATTTCTTACCCCGTTTCCTTGTGATGGGATAACCTACTAGTTGTTGGTCCACCTTGTCAACTCCACCCATTGTAAAATTGTGATCATATACAACTGTTGGTTTCTTCACAGGCTCTTGTCTTGTCTCAACATCCTTCATAGCGGGGTTGTGAATGGTTGAAAGCATTGCAACGTCCTTCTTGTCCTTCCAACGAAGTGTCATTACCTTACCTCTCTGAAATGCTGCAACTTTCCCTTTTTTTCGATTTTGGCCTTTTCAGCTGTTCAGGCACTTCCTTTCTATTCAAATGGAGAGTTCCATAAATATCAGTGTAGTGACTAACCAGAGTATCAGCTAATTGCGGACTAGTGTAAAGGTTATCCATAGTAACACAATAAGCTTTACCAAGTAAAGGCTTCATCAGAGACAACACAACACGAGAACTCATGGGATATTCACTATATTCTGAATCAAACCATGTTCCTTTGCCAGCATAAATGATTACTCTATACACATATCCAGTCTTTGCTTCACACAAAAAAAAACTTCACTCCAAAACTCCTCCTTTTTAGAGGTATGTACTGAATCCATCCTAACCTTCCCTTGAACAGCATAAGGCTTTCGTCTATAGATAAATCTTGGTTAGGGGTATAAAACTTCATAAAGTTCTCACTAAACATCATAAACACATCATAAACTTTATACAATTTTGGGATGGGATGTGTTTCTGCATCAAAAGTTTCATTATTCACAAAATGAAGATACTGTTTTATCGTACTATGGCATTTCAAACTGATTAGCTTCTGAAAAATTGGTCTTTCAAGTAGTTCATCTTTCAACCAGTTCATTTCTTGATCTGGCATTTTCACAATACCCCCAAGCATTTTCAAGATGGAAAACACACAAATGTCTGCCTTTGTTACAGGGCGCCACATACAATCTCTTTCTCCAGTTTGTTCAGCAAAGCGATTAGTTTCGTCCACAACTCGATCAATAATTCTGTTGTCACATAAAAGACTATAAAAATCCAAAGGAGTCACTATCAGCTGTGTCTTGATCAATTGATATTCCAGGATTTCCAGTGAAAGGGAAGCGTGGTGGTGGAGGAAATATGCATGGTGTCCACATGTCGACACCAAATTCGTCCATCCTCCTTCTCCTCCTCCTCTTCACTTGAGAGAGATTAGCCATTATCAGATGAGCTTGCACTCTCATCTGATGTATCCAAGCTTCTAATAGAAGGTTCATATTCATTTCATCTTCTGAGCTCGACATCTGGGCGTAATTTGTAAACAAAAAACAGAAAAAAACCGAATGACAGTGTGTGCCCAAAAGCGGTGCATCGATGCTTCTTGCAATGCCTGAGGCAGAAGAGACACAGCTACCAGGCGTATGAGTCACTGAGTATACTCGTTTCTAGCTGAGAAGGGCCCAGAAATGCCGAGAATTGACGTATAAACTCGTCTGTGGCTGTTTTTGAAATTATATGTTTTGGACGAGTTTACTCGTCGCACTCTGAAAAAGACAAATTGGGCGAAGACAAGTTAACTCGCCTTTGCCGGGTAAGGGGTTAAAACACTGCTAAGAGCTCATCTGGAGAGCCATGGTGGAGGGCAGCAAAGAGAGAGGTCAAACCAGGCATAGGTGGATGATGGATTCTCAAAGCGATTTTATTCAAACCGTAGTCTATGTGCAAAGGGGGCATAAGATTGACAAGGAGAAAGTAAGGACTGCAGATGCTGGAGATCAGAGCTGAAAATGTGTTACTGGAAAAGCACAGCAGTCCGGCAGCATTCGAGGAACAGGAGATTCGACGTTTCGGGCAAAAGAAGGGCTTATGCCCAAAATGTCGAATCTCCTCTTCCTTGGATGCTGCCTGACCTGCTGCGCTTTTCCAGCAACACATTTTCAGATAAGATTGACAAGCATACCATACTGAAACAGACTTTCTGGCAGGATGAATAATAAATTGCAGTAGTTAGTTCTCCCATTAGATTAAGCAAGTGTTATGAAAACTGAATAACAACCATAAAAACATAAGGCAGGAGTAGGGAGTTTTGTCTGCTCAGTCACATGACACAGATTGTGGCAGACCTGTCCCAGGCCTCAAAATTTCTTTTGCACCAGCTCATCACGGCCTTCAACTCCACGAAAATTCAAAAATCTATCCAAAACCTGAGAAAATACTTTCAGTGATCATGTCTCCTCAAATTTTTGGGTAAGAAAATTCCAAACATTCATTATCCTCTGGGAAAAGAAATTGCTTTGTGTCTCAACTTTAAACAATTATTCTTTGACTCTGAACTCTCAGTAAGATTCTCCACAAGTGAAGGCATCTTCTCATCAACTAACCTATCAAGCCCCCTTAGAATGTTTCAACAGGATTATCATTCATTTGTCTAAACTCTAATGAATAAAAGTCTAATTTGTTTAGCTGTTCTTGATAAGTCAGCCTTTATCTCAGGAATCAACCCAGTGAATGTGCTTTGAACCATCACCAATGCTGGTGTATCCTTTCTTAATACAGGGACCAAAATTGTACATAGTACTCTAGGCATAGACTCAACAACACTGTACAGTTGTAACAAAGACTTCCCTATTTATAAACTCCAACCTCCTAGCAATAAAGGCCAAAATTCCATTTGTCTTCTAACCATTTACTGTACATGCATGATAATGTTTCATGATTCATGCATAAGAATGCCCAGATCCCTATGTAGAGTCTTTCCATTTAAATAATAGCCCGCCTTCTGATTCTTCCCATCAAAGTTGATGACTTCACATTTTTCTACTCTACCTTCCAAGTGTTGCCCATTCACTCAACCAATCTGTATTACCCTGTAGATTTCTCATTGCCTCATCACATCATGTCCTCCCATTTACTTTTATATCAGAAAACTTGAATACATAACATTCTGTCCACTCCTCCAAGTCATTAATACAAATGATAAATATGTGAGGCTCTAGACTGATCCTTGTCACACTTCAATCTCCATGTCTTTCCAACCTGAAAAAAAAAGCCTAACTCTGAATCCTCACTCCATGATACATTACTGCCAATACAATGAGCTCCTATCTTACACAATAATCTTTTACATGTCGCCTAAGCAAATGCCTTCTGGAAATCTGAATACACTACATCTGCTGGCTCCCCTTTGTCAAATCTGCTTAATACAACCTAAGGACTTCTAGCAAATTTGTTAAGCATGATTTTCTTTTCATAATACCACATTGATTTTACTTGATTGCGCTAAGATTTTCTAAATGATGTTGTCTCTTAATAATGGATTCTAGCAGTTTCCCAAAAAGATTTATTTAGTGTTATCTAAAGTTCAAAATAAATAATATTAATGTCAGTCTGATTTTCTCATATCAATAAGGAAGGAATAAGCTTCCCCCATTGTATCACTATGAAAATATGCTTCAATGAGAACTATATATATATATATCCACTGAAGCATATTTTCATAGTGATATATATTTTATATATATATATATATATATATATATCTCTCTCTGGAACTGTGGAGAAATCTCTATGCAGGATTTGCACATTCATCATAGAAAATATAGTGAATCTTACCAAAAACCTTTAAAACTTTGCAATGATCCAGTTGGATCATAAAATTGCACTAATTAGCTTCGCATACATTATTTTCATCATTTAGGACAGTTCACATATTTGTCTCCATTTTCAACTACTATAATAAGGCACATCTGCTCAAGGTTTTGATCACAAAGAAGGTGTCATGCTGTTTTAATAGCTAAACATGGGATATAAAAATTCCAATTGGCACTTAATGTCTCAATCGTCCGCTGTAAATTCTGATTAGATTATCTCTTCCTGCATTTAATATTTGTGGCACAGAAGCATTGGCTTGCATTTTGCGGTCAGTGGAAAATGAGCTGTACCAGCTGTTCAAGACACTAACACTTGTCCACAGGCTTTGCACTGGAATTGGTTGTAACTGGAAAGTCATTTCAGCACAGTGCCCCCTCCAGAGGACATTAGTTCTGTGTGAACAGGACAAACCACTGAGGTGCTCTTTAATCAATCAGATTGAAGAATTATTACTGAGATGGGCAGAGTCTGAACCAGGAAGTATAAAATAAAATATTTAACTTAATTACAAATCAACTACAGAAAGCAAATACACCAAGAGGGACAGAAAGGTGGGATTAGACCAGACAGATAGCAGGCAAGGAAAACGTCTTTCTATTTTAAATTTATGACTTTAATAAAACCTGAAGGAATGAGGCTTTGCAGTGAAAGTTAGTTTTGAGCATCAGAAATGTTGTCTGGAGCTAATTTAAAGTTAACACATAATTATAAGTTCATTTTCACTTGAATCACAAAGCCTAGCCTTCTCTGGCAAGCTTTGTGGTTATCTATTACCTCAGTGAAGCAACTTGGAATGTTCTACATGCTTTAAGGCAGATTCCCTTGACAAGATAGTAGCGTGGCAAAATTTCCAGAGGAATAGGGTAACCTAGACAAAAACTTCCTCATTTTGACATTTAACTGTGCCCATAGGGTTGCTGACAACTTGAGTTTTAACTAACAATGTAGACATAACCTCCTTGTTATTCTTAATGCAAAGTCCAAGCCTTTAACTAAGGGATAATTATGAATTACAATTACGATTTAAATAGGTATGCCATACATTGTTAAGTGAAGCTAAAGATGTTATAATTTTAATCAATATTTGCTCCAAGTGACTTCAGTTAAAACAGTGAAATGCTATTGACAATTTAGTTTTAGTATTATCTGCGAAGGTAAGTATCTAAATCTCTTGTTCATGCGCACCAAGTAGCATATCTAATGTAATGATGTGATATCTAATCTCTTGACTAAATATTAATAGGCTTTATTAAATGCATCTATTGTGAGGCATGGTAAGAGAGTGCATCCTGCTGAAACCTGACAGTCCCCAGTTCCATGTGGTCTGTCGTCATTATGACATGAACACATTTCTTTCCCAATCCTCAGCTGCAATTCTTTAAGTTAAGGTAATATTAATCCTTTTGCTGCAAATTCCCTCCCTAACTAAGCCCTTATCCTAATTCACTGTATACACACATATATTGTTTTCCAAAACACTATGCTTTACAATGAAAGAATATAAGGTAGCTTCATCTATCTTCCTGAACATGTGGAAACTGGAGCATGCTAATCTGTTTCTCTGACAGTCAGCAGCCTTTGTCTCAGTCATCAGTGGCTGGATGGCCTCAGTGTCTTCCGAAGGATCAGAGCATGATGGGCATCCAATTATTAGCTTCTGAACCAAAATCACGGAAGTCCTCTTTGATTGGACAATGCCATTAGTGTGTGCACGTGGTATAATCACCCCAAAACCTTGCCAGCAGTGTGCCTGGTGCAGCTGGCCCTTGAGCAAACGTGCCATGTAAGGTCACGAGTGCTGTCTCTGGTGAAAATGTAAACTTGGTCTGTCAATTCAGATGGATATAAGCAGAATATGAGGAAGCTATCATGTACAAGCCAAAGTCACATTATACTAATCCTATTTCCCAGCTCTTGGCCCATAGCCCTGAAGGCCACGGCAATGCAAATGAATATCATTGTTGAAAACTTCTGACTCTATCACCCTCTCAGGCAATAGGTTTCAGATTCCTACCATCCTTAACTCTACTCTTAGCTTTCTACCTCTTAACCTATAACGATACCCCCGTTTATTGACCCCACAACTCATGGAAAACTGCCTTCCTACTCGCCCCTCATACTCTATTAGGTTCCTTCTCAGGCAGGAAGGAAAACAATCCCAGTCTATTGAATCTTGCCTCATTGCTCAGACATTGAAGGTCAGGCAACATATTGGCAAATCTCCTCTGCTCCCTCTCTAATGCAATCCTATAATTTGGTGACCAGAACTGTACTCAAGTTGTGGTCTAACCAGCATTTTATACAGTTCAAGCATAACTTCCCTGTTCTTTTACTCTGTGTCTTGGTTAATAAATGCAAATATGGCATGTGTCTTCTTTATCTACCTACCATTATCTACCACATCAACCATATTTTCTACCTGCCCTGCTACTTTCAGGGATCATTGGATACATACACCAAATCCTTATGATTCTCAGTACTTTCTAAGATCATACCATTCAGTGCAATTAGTTGCCTTTTTCGCCCTTCAAGTGAATTACCTCACATTTTTCTGGGTTGAATTCCATTTGCCACCGATTTCCCATCTAAGTAGAGCATTAATATCATCACGCAGTTTATGGTTATCCTCACTGTTTACAACCCTAAAAATGTCCAGATCATCTGTGAACTTGTTGATTGTGTCTCCTTCAGTCCAAATTACCAACGTACTTAACAATTATCAAGGGCGACAGCACCAAGCCCAGTAGAACCCCACTGGAAACAGATTTCCAGTCACACAAAGATCCCTCTAACATCATCATTTGCTTCTTGCCTCTCAACCAATTTTGGATCCTAAGGGCTCTTACTTTATTGACCTGTCTGACATGAGGGACATTACAAATGTCTTGCCACAGTCCACATAGATCATATTAATTGTATTAGCCTCAGAAACATGTTAATGTTATATGTCTGATATGATCTTCAATTTTTCCTTCATGCTGGACTCAAAACGTTAACTAGTTTTCCTCCCCCACAGATGCTGTCAGACCTGCTGTGTTCTTTCAGAATTTTCTCTTTCTATTTCAGATTTCCAGCATTTGCTGTATTCTGCTTTGCTTTTATTACCCTCAACACTTTTAGATACCTCCTTAAAAGATGCATTCAAATTTGTCAAATATGACTTTCCTTCAGCAAATCCATGCTGGCTATCCCTGATGAACCCATATTTCTCCAAGTGCAGATTAATTCTGTCCCACAGATTTAAACATAGAACATAAGAAACAGGAGCAGGAGTAGGCAGTTCAGTATCTCAAGCACACTCTGCTATTTGATATGATTATGACCGATCTCACCTTGGCTTCAACTCCACTTTTCTAGCTGTTCTCCATAACCCTTCAACCCATTTACTAATTAACAATCTATCTTCCTTCTCCATACATTTACTTAATGTCCCAGCATCTTGTGGATAACTTCCCCACTACTGGAGTTTGTCTGATTGTCTAATCCTCACTCTCTTTTTGAAATGTTTGCAGTCCTCCAGTTGCCTTTATCTTACCTGTGGCCAGAGAGGATCTGTAAATCAGGGTTTCTGATATCTCCTCTCATGCCTCCCTCAACAGCCTCAGTTATGACTCATCCGGGCCTATGGATTTACCCCATTTAAGGCTGTTAAAGTATCTATTCCCTCCATTTTACGTCAAGTTCTTCCAATATTTCACTCTTATCTACCTGCATTGTCCTTTTCAATTCTGAAGACTGAAGGAAAGTATTATTGTATGGTACAATTCTTTCCATAGTTATTCTCTTGCTTTTTTATACATTTCACAAAAACCTTTTGAGTTTTTCTTATTTTACCAGCCAATGCTCACTTGGATTTCCTAATTTATTTTCTAAGGTCCCCTTCTATTTTTATCTTCCTCTAGGAACTCTGTTGTATTGACCTCTCAGTATCTGCCATAAGTTTCTCTTTTATTTTGAACCCTAACTCTTATGCCACCCATTCTTTGTCCCACTCTTTGTCTTTATTGGAATATATTTGTCCTATACTCTCATTATTCCTATTTGAATGCTTCCTTCTGCTCTGACATAGTTGTTTCTGCAAGTAGCTGTTCCCAGTCCACTTGGGTCAAATCAGATTTTAATTTAATAAAATTAGACTGAATCAGACCATAAGAACTCAAGAAATAAGAACAAGAATAGGCCATTCAGCCCCTTGAGCCTGCTCTGATATTCAACAGGATCATGGTTGAACTGACATCCCTCACATTCATTTTCCTGTCTTTTCCCTGTAACCCTCAATATCCCGACTCAGCCTGAAATATACACAAAGACTCTGCCTCCATAGGTCTGTGACAAAGAATTCCAAAGACTCAGAAAAAGTTATTTTGCATCACATTCTTAAATTGTCAACCCTTTATTCTGAGACTACCTCTCTAATCCAAGCCTTTTCCATGAGGGAGCGCATCCTCTCAGCACTTACCTATCAAGCTCCTTAAGAATTCTAACTGTCTTAATAAGATCACTTTTCATTCTTCTAAGCTCCAATGAATAGAGTTCCAACCTGTTTAGCCTTCCTTCATAAAGGGTGGCACAATGGCTCAGTGGTTAGCACTACTGCCTCACAGTGCCAGAGACCCAGGCTCGACTCCAGCCTTGGGTGACTGTCTGTGTGGAGTCTACATGTTCTTCCTGTGTCCACGTGGGTTTCCACCTTGTGTTACAGTTTCCTTCCACAGTCCAAAGATGTGCAGGTTAGGTAGATTGGCCATGCAAAATGTGCGGTTATGGGACCAGTGGGTTGGATGCTCTTCGGAGGGTCAGTGCAGGACTCAATGGACCAAATGGCCTCTTTCCACTCTACTAAACAGAATATATAATTCTACAATAGAAATCATCCTGTGAATCTGCTCTGAAGTGCCTCCAGTGAAATATTTTTCTTTAAATAAGAAGAGCAAAACTGTTCACAATACTCCAAACATGGTCTCACTAGTACTTTGTGCAGTTGCTGTAGCACTTTCCTACTCTTATACTCCAACCCTCTGAAATAATGGCTAATATTCCAATAGCCTTCTTGAATAAGTGCTGCACCCACAGATCTTTTGCAGGATGGTGCATTACAGAGTTTTTGGGATCATCGAATGCTGGTTGTAAACTCAAAGATTATCAATCACCCAAATGTGATTGCCTTGTTCAAAATAGTGCTGGAAGACAGGGTTACTAGGAACACACTCTGCCCAGTCCATGAGGCAGTAAATGCAAAACTAAAAATGTTCTTCATCACATAACAGCATCTTAAAATTCCTGTCAACACTTTTTTAAAATGAGACTGGCAAACAGTGACTGGGAAAAAGAGTGCAGCAGCAGCAGGTATACCTCAAATTGAGGTGTCAACCTGGTAAAGCTACTAATCATGATTACTTGTGTAAAAAACAGCATAAGTAGCAAGTAATAGACAGAGCTGAGTGATCCCACAGATCTAAGCTTTGCAGTCCTGCCACATCCATTTGGGAATGGTGATTGACCATTAAGATTGCAGCAATTTCAGCCGGAAATGCCAAGTGGATGATCCATTGCGACCTCCTCCAGTGGTCCCTAGCATTACAAATACCAGTACTCAGCCAATTCAATGCACTCCACGTGATAAAAAGAAACGGATGGAGGCACTGGATGCTGCAAACAATCGACCCCTTGACCATGTAACCAGAGTTACCATGACTGAATCATCCACAGTCAACATCCTGGGGGTTACCATTAACCAAAAATTCAACTGGATTCACCACATAAACACAATGGCTACAAAATTGGGTCAGAAGCTTGGAATACTGTGGCTAGTAATTCACCTCCTGACTCCCCAAAGCCTGCCCATTATCTACAAGGCACAAGTCAGGAAAGTGTTGGAATATTCCTCACTTGTGTGCGTGAGTGCAGCTTCAACAAGCTCAAGAAGCTTGACATCATCCAGGACAAAGCAGCTCATTTGATTAGCATCACACCCACAAACATGCACACTCTCCACTACCAACACACAGTAGCATAGTGCATACTCTCTGCAAGGTGCACTGCAGAATTTCTTTCTGCAAAGATCTTTAGAGAACATCTTCCAAACCCATGATCACTTCCATCTAAGAAGATAAGGGCAGCTGACACATGGGAACACCGCCACCTTGAAGTTCCCCTCCAAGCCACTGACCACCAAGACTGGAAATATATCACCTTTACTTCACTCTCACAGATTCAAAATCCTGGAATTCCCTCCCTAAGGACATTACAGGTCAAACTACAGCAGGTGGATTGTAGATGTTTGAGAAGTCAGTCTGCCACTACCTTCTCAAAGGTGACTAGGAATGAGCAATAAATGCTGGCCAGCCAGTGATGCTCACATCCTATGAATCAATTAAACAAAAACTAGGAACTGAAGCTAGTTAAGTAAACCCTTTGTGGGATTAATATTATTAATTAATAGTAGGATTACTGGGAGACAGGGAAAAGAATGGCCTTTTCTGCCTAATTCATTTTAGGACATTTCCTACTGATAAAAACTTAACCTTGGAGCTAATTCATTTGCTTCCAGAAAGGAAAAATTACTTGTTGGTCATTTCTTTTTATAGAAACATTAAGACAAATCATAGATTTCAGTTATGCCATTTCATATGTCTGCATGTGCCTTCAGTTGTAACTTCAATCTCTATAAACTGTAAACTCAATTTTCTGTTAAGAATTACTAAAATAATCAGGTGAAGTAAATTCTATCACTGTTGGTTTATAGTTATGTAATTGGTCTCTCAAAATTACTGAAGATTACCCATGTGCAGAATGTTCTCCAGATTTTTTGCATTTAATACCAGACTGCTTTGTACCTTCAAATATTTTCCATTTGTGACATCTGAATTTGTGAAGTCAGCACAATTTACAAAGGGATAAATATTGCTTTGTAGCTGCCTCTGTGGAAGTCAATATTTGTATGCTAGCTTGCTCTGCACTGACTTTAATGACCTGTGCAAACTTAGCTTTTATAACCTTCCTGAGTTTTCCCTTCAGCTGCAGATTTCTCCAAATTAAATTCTTTCAACAATGGTACAGTTTTTCTCCTGAACAGAGGTTTAAAACTTTGGCTGTGGTTCAAAACACATTTCAGTAGAACATATGGAATTTATCCAGTACTTAATAGAACCCCCACTAGTCAAGTGAAGACAAATGCATACAAACTCATCCAAATTAATAATCCTGAAATATTAATACTTTATTCACTCGACAAAAGCTATGGTTTCAAACACTGATCAATATGAAATGTGGCACAGTGAATTGTTTTTCTTTTGTTTATTAATCATTTATAGATGTTGATCTAATTCTCATTCACTGCTTTAGAATGTCACATTTTGAACCAGGCTTACTCCTACTTGATATCATATGACAAAATAGAAAAAGAACTTTTCACAGAAAAGACAATAAGGTTGACTTCTAAGTCGATACAAGGTAAAATTAGACTGAAGAAGAATATTCTCCGCAAGCGAAGTTTAAAGTTAGGTGCACTATTCCATACCTCCATTCCCACATTCCAGTTAAACTCAGGCAACTAAATGGATTTTCAGCTGTCCCATCCATGGAGATCCTGAGAGCTGATCTAAGGGAGTGATATTCTGCTAGAAATTAGTGGTGCTTAAGTAGGTAAATCAAGGACTGAACAGAGTATTACATTTTCAGATATCCTTTAAATCCATATGCTTATATGATGACTAGAAACGAAACAAACTGAAAATTCAATTACATTTTGAGTTCTCAGTCAAAACCTGTAGGACAACAACGATCAAAATGCCCTCGCATTAATTTTTTATACTCTCATTTTAAAAGGCATTCACTTTGATGACACGCAAAACTGCTTCGGCAGAAAACTACACACAATGTAATCAATAAGCAGTGTGGCACTGAAGAGTGAAGCCAGTGTTGAAAAACCTTGGAGTCTGGTCAACATATTTTAAAACTGTGGATAAAAACACACACCTGTTAACGTTCTATCATGACTGTCCATTCATTGAATAACTGCAAGCTAACACAAGTCGACTGGCTTGCGGTGGAGAAAAATAAGTTAATCACGCTAAACAAATTAAATGGAGCAGATATTAGTGGTGCTTAAGTAGGTAAATCAAGGACTGAACAGAGTATTACATTTTCAGATATCCTTTAAATCCATATGCTTATATTAACCATAGTCAGATACACATTTCAATTTTTTGGCACATAACACACCGAAACTGTGAAAACCTATTAAGCATAGAAACAAAAGTAATTTAACATGTTAGATATTACTTGTCTCTTATAATAATCTGATCTTGAAACGTTGAGAATAACTGTATCTGAAGTGTTTTCAGTTCACTTATTTAGCTTGAATCGTGTTTGATATTCAACATCATAATGATTTGTCAGGTTGTGTCCCGGCACGGCTAAAATGGGGAAATGTCTTCCAAATCACTTTGCTATAATATTACATATAAGAGTGCAAAGAAAACTCACTTGATAGCTGGGCTTTATTATAGATTACAGAAAGTTATTATGATCAAGTAACATTTGTAAATCACAATGGCCTAATTTTGCCACAGGAGTCTTGCACAGATTACGACACAAAACTAGGCTCTACAGCCAGCTGATATAAAGGGCATTCGTATGCTGCTATCACAAATAAAAACCTTGTAAAGAAGCAGAAAGCTAGACACTCGCTCACATTAGCTGCTCTATTACTACAATATGAAGTGATTCAATCAACATTAAAACAAATAGCCAGATTTCTAACTTGCCCGCTCCCACTGGAATGGATATGGCTAACACTGAAAAATAATCTCTAATTTGCTCCTTGAACAGTTATAGTGCAAAATGATACTCAACAGTTTTAAAATTTGATATATGAACACAGAAAATTAAACCTCATAATACTATTAATAAAATTCCTCTGACCTTCGTCCGATCTTTGAAGAGTTTGCACTAGAACTCATTACACGCTTAAAATATCTAATGATATTTTCTGAGCTTAAACACTGGAATGCCAGGGAGCATCACATTAGCAAATAACGACTGGGGACTTTGTTACTGAAATAGCTCAGTTTTATAGTCTGTTTTGTCACATCAATATATTGTTGGTCATTGTAGAAGGCAGATACAAGAATGCCTTGACATCTAACTTTGCAAAACAATTGCTTGATTTTCTTCATAATTCTTTGAAAATCATACGTTTGACTAGCATCCCAAGATTAAATTCCTGCGTGCGCTCTTCAGATTCTTTAATTTAGTGTACACAATAAAAATTTTCTTGGATTGAATCTCTACTTTATATTAATATATAATGTCCATGGATCTGGAGAATATAAATGTACATTGTGAATTCAATGCTGTGTATAAATGGAAAAGCTGAGGAGGACTGTGGCAGGGATAATGGATATCTATCAACCCACCTCCATCTGCTGAGAGTTATCAGTCAAGTTGTCTTCCCGTTTGCGAGCTTCCTCCAACAATTGTGCATTTTTCTTTTTCTCCATCTGCTCTTTGTGCTTCAGGTTGGCCACTTTTTTATTTTGATCCTTTACTTGTCTAAAAATTATAAATAAGAGTTACTCAAGTAATATAGGTTAATAAGAAAATGCTACCATATTATTTTCTCACTGTCCACTCCTCAAACTCAATCCATTCAACATTTCAGAAGCTAGTTTGATTACACTTGTTGCTTCGACTGGTTCAGGAAGGCATTACACCTACTTTTCCAAATTCTTTGATAAACATGACAGCAGGAATACCTGAATAGATCAAATGTTCTGGAAATTTATTACTTGTGTGTCACTGGACTTGAAACATTAACTCTGCTTTCCGTCCACAAATGCAGCAATAGAAGTGCCTTGGAATGTTTTGTGTTATAGTGTCATAGAGATATTCAGCATGGAAACAGACCCTTTGGTCCAACTTGTCCATGCCAGATATCCTAAACTGACCCGGTCCCATTTGCCAGCACTTGGCCCATATCCCTCTAAACTCTTGCTATTTATATACCCATTCAAATACCTTTTGAATGTTGCAATTGTACCATCCTCCATCACTTCCTCTGGAAACTCACTTATTCATGCACCACCTTCTGTGTGAAAATGTTGCCCCTTAGATCCTTTTTATATCTTTCCCCTCTCACCATAAACTATGCCCTCTAGTTCTGGACTCACTCATCCCAGGGAAAATACCTTGTCTATTTACCCTATCCATGCCCCACATGATTTTATAAACCTCTATAAGGTCACCCCTCTGCTCTAGGGAAACAGCCCCAGCCTATTCAGCCCCTCCTGATAGCTCAAATCCTCCAACCCTGGCAACATCCTTATAAATCGTTTCTGAACCCTTTGAGGTTTCACAACATCTTTCCTGGAGAAGGGAGACCAGTGTTCAATATTGTAATATACTTGCAAGAATATGATGTAAATATATCCCTTCAAATTTAATTGTTTAATTGGATCCATTTGTTACTCTTACTATAGACAATAAATAGAGTATTCTGAGCACATAATGGTAGTAGCCTGATATTCTTAATTATGGTTGATAAATTAGAAGTTAGTTGACCGTTGTGAGAATTTCACATTACTTGCACTGCATTTGACAAAGTTCTCTCAGAACAATTCATCATATTTCAAGCAAATTTACACAACTACTTTACATTTTATGAAATGGTGCTATCGATGTTGTGTCCGAATAAAGAAATGCTACAATAAAACAATGAATTGTAGATCTGAAGATCTGTAACAAAGCATAAATTGCTTGTGAAACTCAACTGGTCTAACAGCCTCTGTGGAGAGAAAGCAGAGTTAATGTTTCAAGTCTAAACACCCTTCTTCAGAATAAGAACTTGAAATATTAGCTCTGCTTTCTGTCTACAGGTGCTGCTAAGCCTGCCAAGGTTCTGCAGCAATTTCTGCTTTTGTAAAGAAATCCTGCACACAGTTATTTAAGTTTAACTGCTCATAATCAAACTAAAGAGTCTACAAACATTGGAACAAAGTTCATACTAAAGTTGTCAAATATCGAAGCTATACATTACACTGAAAATTACTTTTTAATGTATCAGTTTGAACATTCTGAATCCACAAAGCATTTGATATATTTACACAGAGTAAACTAAACTGATGAAAGTTATTGTAAATCTGAATTATTAATGTAAACATTATGTGACACAACGGTTGGAATCATAAGATACACGGAGGATTCAGTAAGTATTTAATTATTAGCATAAACAGAAAGTGGAATATTTTAGCAGCTAGATATAGAAATGCCAAGTATTGCTTAATCCACTGTATTATAAAATTTCATATCAGTGATTTGTTGGTGCAAGAAGTACTTTCCAAAGGAAAAGTACTTGTTCAATAAATTTTATATTATTTAAGTGATAACATCTAAATGAGGGACAATTTTTTTCCCAGTTTTAGATATAAAACTTCAAAAACAGTGCTGATTCTTTCTATTAAATTCAGTTTACTATCTTGCCATCATTGGAGTGTGGTTGACCTGAGGACAAAGAGTTTCCTTTCACCATGTACTTCAAGACTGTAAAGAATTTCCTGTACATTCAGCAAAAAACAAAAGAACATTTTTTTTCTCTCCAAAATTAAATGCCCAGGCTTAGCCACAGAATGGCAATCATTTGAGTGACCATTGGTTCTCTAATCCACACTTGAGCTCGAGGTAGTATTCAGTTCAAGTTTCAATGTACACTATTCAGAAGTTTCATTATCGTCACTATCAGTTAAGTTTTGAAACTAAAATACGAAATGCATATTTGTGCAAATATAAGGGTCTGTCAAAAAACATGGCACCAAAACAGTGTAACTTAAGAACACTGAATCATTCAATTGGTGAATTATAAAATATTTAAACTGTCTAAATTTACTTTATAATTTAGCTTTCCAAGGTTACTAAAGGATAAATTGGACAGACTTCAAATACCCTTAAACACATACTTCTCATTGACATGATTATTAACCTACATAGGTCAGCTATCAAAGTTACTAGAATGTTTAGTAAATAGTTAACTAAGATTCTAAAATGAAATTATAGCTTGATTTCCAAAGGATCTCAACAAAACCTTGTCAGGCTAACTGGCATAATTTACAATGGAAGCACTGTCTACTCCAAAAAGGACTGGGAACCCTGAAGCAGAATTGCAAGTGCTGATTTCCAGTTTATTGGCATGCCATCTAGCCTGGTACAGAATACATTTGTCACTTAACTGTTCACCCAGAAATAGTATACATGTTGATCATAAGTCCAGCAAGTGTGAAGTGTTGACAGTAATTCCTACCATAGGTAATACTTCTAAAAGTCCATCAGAAGCACATCTATTAAAATAATCTTTTATAAGTGATAATGTAAGTGCGAGCGATTTGATGACCAGAATGTCAAAACTTAACTTCAGTAATAACCTGACCCTTACACAAAGTTATATAGAAGTATGAAAGCCATAGCCAGGGACATCACTACTGCTTTAATATTCTGTCCTTTCGAAAATTTATCAGACCATTTTGATGCCTTTGAGATAAGGAAGGACGGCCTCTGAACTTTCTTTTGATTTCTATTAGTGGAATATTTTATGAAGCCATGAATGTAAAATCTCCACAATCATCATGGGCAATTACCATTTGGAAGACCACCTTCCCTTTCCATTACATCTGTAAAATAATAAATAAATGAAGTCTTCATGATAGCCTAAAAAAAATCCTTTAGGTTCTGAACAGAATTAATTAAGATAGAAATATTGTAATCAAAAAGTTAGGATTGTTCTTACTCCTTGAAAACAAAAGAAAACGTGGTTTTCTCCAGAGTCATTTTGATTTTCTTCAGTTATGTAAGTAGGCAGCAAGCAAATTATTCATACTTTCCTCCACATCAGGCCTTAGTCCAATGGTCTTCGAAAAGGATTGCCAACTTGCCAAGTAGAGTGGTTCAATGTCACAGATCATTTCAAATACTATGGCACATCATTTAGTGTTTCGCAATCAAGTCTTTCATTAAATTTACCTTGCCGTATCATCCTGTTCTATGGCTGATTACCATTCAGAAGCACAATAATGACGTATCACAAACTGAAAGAACTGTGGATGCTATAAATCAGAAACAAAAACAGAAGCTGATGAAAAAGCTCAGCAGGTCTGGCAGCACCTGTGAAGAGAAATCAAAGTTAATGACTTCGGTCCGGTGAGTACTGAGGAAGCTTCGCCTGACCCAAAACGTTAACTTTGATTTCTCTGCACAGATACTGCCAGACCTGTTGAGCTTTACCAGCAACTTCTGTTTTTGTGTAAATAATACAAAGTTGAATCTTACAAAACACTTTTTATTGAGACTGGAAACTACAATTTTTTAGATCGCGTGATCAGCATTTCCAATATTGTGGGAAACAGTTAACAACCCACAGTAATCGAAAGAAATACGTAACTTTAATAATATAAATATTTAACAGTCCTTTTTCCAATTATATATTGGAAGGAAATCAAAAGGAAGGAGAAACAAAAACTACATATAAATTGTTTGTTACATTTTGCTGTAATAATGATTTACAATCGTTCTATTGTTTCCACTGTGGTTTGGCTTGTGTGCCTTTTATTGATGTGAAATGTGAGTTTTAAAGATGTGTTTACTCATAAAATGGCATATATAACACTAATGGAAGGACAAAATTAGGCTTGTACCATTTTGTTTTAGTTTGTTGAGCATCTCAGAGTTTCAAATCAAAAGTTAGATGCATTAACCATGGGAAATGCAGGGTTACAGAATATATACAGGATTAGGGCAGGGAGATGGGTGCAGGAGGAATGCTCTTTGAAGGGTTAGGTGTGGACTTGTTGGGCCGAATGGTCTGTTTCTACACTATAGTGATTCTATTCTATTCACCACTATTGGTTCGGTTTCCTCTCGCAAAGGAACCAAACTCTGGAATTTCTTCCCTAAACCTCTCATCCTCACTTCCTCCTTTACGATTGACCGAACTTTTGCTTTTGTGTTCCAATGGCTCATTACTTGGCTCCATGTCAAACTTCGATTTTCCAACAGTCCTTCAAACTGCTTTGGTTAATTTTACAATGTTGAAGCCACCATTCAAATTCAATTTTGTTTTTATGAAGTTAAACTGTGACAGCAAAAACTTGTGAGAGAAAAAAATTAAAAGAAGGTGGGTGGAGAAGAAGGGTGCTAGTTGCCAAGAGAAAAAGATGAAGGAGAAAAAAGGAATAAATTTATTCAAAAAGTTATTTGCAAAGAAAAAAGCAGGTGTAGTGCTGAAAGGAAGATGAATAGAGCAATGTAAATTCCTCTCCAAGCTACTTACCGCCATTAAAAAAAAATTAGGTTATAGTCCAACAGGTTTATTTGAAAGCATGAGCTTTCAGATCACCATTCCTTCATCAGGTGGTTGTGAAGGTTAAGATCATGCTCACAGAATTTATAGCAAAAGATTAGCATTATTCACATGACACTGTAATCTTTTGCTATACATTCTGTGTCTTATGATCCTCTTCCAAAGCTACCCATTGAAAGAGCAGCGCTCCGAAAGCTAGTGCTTCCAAATAAACTTGTTGGACTATAATCTAGTGTTGTATGATTTTTAACTTTGTCCACTGCAGTCCAACACTGGCACCTCCACCTCATACTTACCATCATGACATGGGAACAAAACAACATTCCCTCACTGCCGCTGGGTCAAGATGCTCGAACCCTCTCCTTAATAGCATTACAGCAAACTGACTGCCACAGATCAAGGAGGCAGCTCACCATCACCTTCTCAACAGTTATTAGGGATAGGATAAATAACAATGCACAAATTCCCTGAGTGAATGTAAAAAAGTGGAAGTCTGAATAAGTCAAAAATTCAATGGGTGAAATGTAAACGATGAACCAAATGTGATGTTAGAGATTGGATAAGAACTGAAAGGAAAAGTGCCAAGGACTGATTTTTTCCCCACCCTTAATACAGCATGTAGCTGTAGATGGTGCAGCAATTTGGGAAGACAGACAAACAGAACTATAAAAAGGAGACAGAATTAAAACAGTATAATGTTAATAGAAACGGGGAACAGGATAAGTCAGAGAATAGTTTCCTGCTTAAACACGACTGGATATTAATTAGTAATACAAGAAAACCTATTACAAACTTCCTGCAAATAATTTCCACTGTGAATTCTACACCTCCAGGAGGGCATAATAAAAATATATGACAGGTTTGTGTAATTGTTTCCATAATAAACATGAATGTAAGAATTTATGATGGAAACATAAATAAGGACCACAGAATGACTCTAAAATGGGGAGTGAATGGATGTACTCCCTGGAGCAACTGTTGAGAATGTCAGACCTGCCTGCCTCACCTTCAGCTCGATTTGGCACGTGATATGTCACAAATGATTAAACAGTTCCAGAATGATATTTCAAAGTATGGGGCAGAATCTACGAAGTCTCTCAGTGGTATTGGTAATGGGGAGTCAGTCGAGAAAGTATATCGATATGTGTGGAAATTAGATTCTCAATGGCAAGGAAGAAACTCACTATCAACAATAAAGTTTTGAACGCTCTCTGTCACGAGAAGCAAAGGTCCTATTTATATGCACGTGCATACCATTAGTACCTAATCTCACCTCATTGATATCCATCTTCCCATCCCTGTGTGTGCCAGGTAAATGCGAGATGACAACAATCCCCAATATGAAAGTCAGAGTAGGCAGCTGACAGATCCAGCTTCTCACTCACTCCTCTAGGCCTCCATCTCAGACAGAAGTCAGCAATGTACATGTGTACAGACACTCCAACCTTCTGTACACAGTGACGAGCACACTGGAGAGGATGGCAGCATTGACTTCCATTGTTTGAAGCCAAGCTGCATCTCAGTAAATCCTACTTACTATTGTAGCAATCACACACCTTGCATCTACTTGGGACACTCATAGCATCTCTGCCTTTTTGTGCTTTGTGTTCTTATGGACCAGATCAACCCTCTTCGGTTGTATCCAGGAGATAGCCTAGTTTCTAACCTTTTCTTTTTTTAAAGGCAAGCGTAAGGTGCTGTGTTCCAGATGTAATTCAATTCACTACATTACTCAATTTTAAACAAAATACACTTTATTTTTCCTCTACAGTTAAATTAAAACCCAAGAAGAAAGAATTGGTCCAACTTTAACTCTACTGGAAAACCTAACAGAATAATAGATTATTTTAACTTTTAAACAGCAACTACTCCAATACCTCCCTTGGTGAAGGCAAATTCAGTAAAATAGATTGTCTGACATGCAATGTTTCTCCAATTCAGGAGGAAAGAACACCAAGAGAAAATTCTGGGGGGTGGGGGGGAGAGAGCGGACAGAGAGAGAGAGAGCGCGAGAGAGAGAGGGTGAGGGGGGGAGAGAGAGAGAGAGAGAGAGAGAGAAGCAGTTGTCATAACCAGTGTCCGCATCCAACGTCAAAACCCCAACACCTACTGAAAGCTAAATTAAAACGGTGGTTCTGCGGGAGCCTGACTCCATCCATTCATGCTGTTTTAATTGTTTCAACTTATTGAAAAAACCCAAGGCCTGTTTGCTTCATTGCATTGGAACTGATTGCTCAAAACAAATCTTAACCTTTCCACAAAATGCCAGGACAAAATACATCTCTTAAAGCCACAGCATCATCACTATATTTTCAATCAGAACTTAAAGGCTCATAGCTCTTCTCTCTTGCTTTGGCATTTAGGCAGACAGGCAGCTTTTGATGGCTGGCAGCAATAAAGAGGAGCTGGTTATGTTTCAATCAAATGGCCATGCCTCAGTCTAAGGGGAGTAGTCCTCACTCAGGTCAAGGAAGACAGCTTTTAGTCAAGAGTTCTCAGCACAGTAACTCACGGGCAGTATCCAATACCGGTTCAGTGAATTGGACACAGTCAGCCATCCATTTGGGGTGTTCACAGTCAGTATCACAACAGTCAGGGAGTGAGTTGAAGTAATCTGGGGATTTGCAATAGGTCAATTGGGAGAAGTTGCACAAAGATCCATTAGGGGCCCTATCACTCATTAGTCAGCACTGTACACCCATGCCAGAGAAGGGATGGCCACAGTCAGTCCTGGGAGTCAGCTCAGTGCAAGTCAAGTGAGTTATCAGCAACCATCATTGTAGTCAGGAATTGGAGGTAGCATGCTGAGGGAACGCTAATTGTGAAGGTGATAAACTCAACATACAAATGAGTGAGATAACAGTGCATTGGAGGACATTGATCACTAGACATTGGTGGTCACAATCATTTCAATGGGGAACGGCACAGCATCATGGCTGGTATTCCAAAGCTGCTGGGCTGGGCTCAGGAAGGAATGTTGGGAGGTGAAATTAGAAAGTAAATTTGTTGTGGGGGGAAATGGGTGGAAGCTCAGTAGTGATCGGGTAGAAAAAGAATATGAGCAAGAAACGAATGCAGACTTTCAGGGGGCTGAGCTTGTGATTCATTGTGCCACACTAGTTCTGCGTTGAATTCCATCCTCATGCAAATCACAATGCAAATAGAAAATAGCTGTGACCATTCTAAGAGTGGATGGAGTTAGTTTTTCTTTTTATCTGAGGGAGCGAGTCATATTTTAAAGTGATGTGAGGTTCTTCAAAGAGTAATTGCATTAATCAGGCACTCATACAATACAGAGTGAAGACATCTGTAATCATAGTACCTTGCATGCAAAATACTGGTGTCCAAATGTGTAGGTTACAAATCTGGATTACAAGCAATCTTGACAACATCACTACAGCTTGATCATCACCAACTTTATGACACAGAAATAAGAACAAGCAAACTTGAAAGTGCACCAGCAGGCTGAAAAGACATTCAAAGATCTCCTGGGCTGCACAAGGCTAACACTAAGTATTCATCACATGCCCTTCCAAGCAATGCTGCCTTTCTTGGGTGACCTGGAGGGTAGAGGGGCAAGCTACGTTAAAGGTACAGTGACTGAAATCTTCTATTTTATTTACATGACATAGCTTGTGTTGTATTCATCAGAATAAGGTCCCTATGTGAAAGGTTCATGGAGAATCATTCTACAGCTCTCCCTGTTGGAATTCTCCATTTCCCACTATATGGAAAGCTATGCTAAACTATCAGTGGAGTGATGCAAATACTGACCGCTCACATTACAAAGGAGATGCTCTGTTTCTGATATTCCCAGTTCAGGCTCCAATGATCCAGCTACTACAGGTGTTATTGTTGCAGAGAAATGTAGGAAGAACAAATGCACCAGCAAATCCTGGCCAGCAGCAACCTCCAGCAGCTTCTGAACAGCCTGCAGCTGAAGGTCCCCTCCGAAGGTCCAGAATCTATCATTCGCAATGCCATTTGCTCCAGCTCTGTGAGGCCCAATGCTACTGCAGACTATGGATGTCCTGAGACACTGTCACTGAATTGACAACCTCTGGAATGGGGTTTTTCACCTGAAGATGGGCATGGCCATCCTGTCCTGGTGGCCATCAAGGAGAAGGTTATGCTTTATACAGCTGGCTGCCTCCAAAGATTCACCACACAGCTGTGCAGGATCTCACAACCCTCAACACACAAATCTATCAAGGTTGTTACCGATGCAATTTGCACCAGATCACAATTCCCTGTTACAAAGTCAGGATTGCATCCTGGGCAGTAGGGTCTACCAACATAGACCACCACTCCACCCCCACTGCAGGGCACATTCGATGATACACACATCCCACTGAGAACACTATTTCATAATGCAGCAGGCTTCAGCAACAGAAAAGGATTCCAATCCATCAACAGGTACCCTAAGAATGTGATGATTCCTACATCCTTGACAACATGCAAGCTCCTGTTTTGTTTCAAGTGCCTGATACCTTACAACATGGTTAGTGGGCTGTTGTCTACAATTATGTCGAATGACTTAGGTACAGAATCCCCTCACTGAGGGGGAGTGTCAACACAATGCAGGACCAGGGCCAACATGGAGCAATTATTAGGCCAGAAGGTAAGGTTTCAATGCTTGAATTATCTGGGCACCTTGCAGTACAGTCCAGACAAGACAAAGAGCACCACATGGTCCCAGCATGTTTGTGCTGTGCATATCTGCAGCAAACAAAGAGGAATGTGATCAATGGTGAAGAACTGGGACAGCAACAGTGGTCTTCAGAGGACGACGACGAGGACATTGAGGTGCATTGAGTACCTTCAGCATGATAGAGCTGAGCTATGTTGGACTCAACAAGCAGACAGGACCTGATTGACACCTGGTTCAAATAGATGTGAGCTAGAAGCAGTGATTGTACAGTGACTGCAAATTTATGGTTGACTGAAAAACGACTGGTCCCGGTCTATTCCCAGAAGCAAATGCAGTTTTTCTTCTGCTTTTTCTTTGCTTTTGCTGGTGCTTAATAAAAGTCAACTTTTTACCTGTTTCAAGGCTTCCAGCATGTGATGACCTCGTATTGAACTGGGAGAATATGTTATCCTACATTGGGTGTTAGAAGGGAGTACTACCATTACCCTATTAGGTTCGAAGACAGGATGACATGAAGGAAGGGTAACCTGGGTATGTTGGCTCTTTTGCTGCAGTTACAATGATTGCAATCAGGCAGATTATGACATAAAATACCCAAAGATTTATAAATGTGAGCTTGTATTTGTAATGGATGTCACCTGTGCCAGATGTGTGCCCTCAGAAGTGTTTTTTTTTGTGCACAACCCACTACATGCACTGTCAAGGGTAGCTCCTGGCTGGCCTTTAAAAATGGCACCAAAAATCTCAGGTGGTTCTGGCAATGGCTAGTACTTCCAACTTGCTGACCACACATTAACAGAGGGCCACAGAGAGGCATGGTGCATAGCTAGTGAGATAAGGTGCAGAGAATTTCATGAGGTACCTCACTAAAGCTCATGGAGGGCTCAATGTAAACCTCCAAAACTGACGACTAACCAGTTTCTGTTAAAATTAAGCCCAGGATTTCTGATTTACTTTTAAAGTTGACTCATGTCGCTGAGTTGCTGCATTTTGCTGATTAAAATTTTAATTACTTTAATGCAAAGAGACTTACTAAAATTGCCCAAAGCAACTTACACCCCTATCATTCCCCTCTCCTTTCAGTAGGACACATCCTTGACTTGGCACCTGCCCTGTGGAACAGCTAAGATCAGAACTCTGTATAATGTTGTTGATTTGATTCAATGCTCTAATAAACATCCTTGGGAGGTGTTAACAGGACTTCTAGGAAGCAGACAAATTGCTAAAGCAGTCAGAAAACTACAAGGACACGAACAACTTTTCCTCTAAGTCAACAAACACTGCCCAGCAGAGATACATAATCCACATAGACAAATCTTCTCTCACATGAGTTTCATAGCATAAATATATAAACATTATATATGTATGTTCGTTTTATAAATGAAACATTAATGCTGATATGTAAAAAGAAATGCCATAAAAGAAGATTTCAGATAAAAGACAACTTGCTTGATAATTAATTGTGTTAAAAAAAGAAACAATATGAATACACAAAATAATATTGCACTTAGAGCAAAGCTGACTTGACATGTACAGGACCTGTAGTTGATCTCTATAATTTTTGAATTATATCAATGACTTGGACACCAAAACTAATTAAAAGTTTATCCAATTTGGCAACTAAAATGAAACAGGAAGTGTGATAGAGTAGTGAATGAAGTTACAGATTTAGCTCTGCTACATCACAATGTGCACAGAAATGCAGCACTGATAAATATTACACATTGCTGAAAAAAGTACTAAGCAGGTAACAAAGTATTTTTTATTCAAGGTACAAGTATTGACGTCAGTTCTGAAACATACATAAGGTACTTAAAGCCAGCCTCACTAAGTCATTATCTTCCACCTGAACCTGATACAACTGATACAGATTTCAGTCTGTTTCTGATATACAAAAGGAGGAACCTAGTGACTCAATTCAAACACAAACATCTGTTAAACAGTTATTTAAAATCTGCTGGGTCTGACACATTTATTGTAGGTACTTCATAAGCTATGCAATTCAAACTATTTAGCTCAGAAGAAAGATAGTTGAGGCAGAAATCTGCTGTAGCCAAGAAGTAATGAAGAAACTGTTTCACAGGAATATTGTTTATAACATTTCAGCAGGTTCACAGTGACCACAATACACTTCTACCAAGCTAAAAGCTAGTTATGCATGTTAATTACTGTAGAAAACATGTACTACAACTTGAGTGTTCTTTTACTATTAAATAAAATTTGATTGCTTTTAAGATCAAAGTTCATTGCGGAGTAAGTCATCTTCCTTATGGTAGTAAATAAGTTAAAAGTAGCAGAAGACAGTTCACTGCTTAATCCCTAACTCTAACCCTATCTCGCCTGCTTTAATAAAAAATATTCATTGGAGAACAGTGCTGCACCACAGAGATAGCAGTGTGAGAAAAAAGGGTATCCTCTTAATTAGTTGCTTTACTGACTTGTAATGCAGTTTTTAAAAATTCTATTTTGTTTACCTGTCCCACAATATTACTTTTATCACACTCGTTTTTTATTTCCAAACATGTGGGTTGTACGACCATAAGTTTTAAGAGCAGAATTAGGCCATTCGATCTATCACGTTTGCTCCACCATTCATGGCCGATACATTCCTCAACCCCATTCTCCTGCCTTCTCCTGTAACCCTTGATCCCCTAACCAATCAAAAACCTAGCTATTTCTGTCTTAATACACTCAATGACATGGCCTCCACATCCCTCTATGGCAATTAGTTCCACAGATTAACCACTCTCTGGCTGAAAAAATTCCTCCTCATCTCACACTAAAAGGTCATCCTTCCATTCTGAGGCTGTGCCCATGAATCCTAGTCTCTCCTCCAAAAAAAAATTAAATTGGATTCAAAAAATGTAACAATAAAGATATAATAAATGCAGAAAAATGATGATTTATAAAGGGCTCTGGAATTAAGTGTGCAATTATCAATTTTAATACAAAAAAAACTAACTCTGTAATTAGAAATGTAAGCAAAATGCTGAATTGTAAAGCAGAACAGCAGAGTACAGTTGTTTAGTGATTATGTTATGCATTAACAATGCACTTGCCAGACCTCACTTGGAGTATCATATTTAATTCTGGTCACAATGCCTGAAATAAAAGGTAAGGCCAAAAGTGCATGAATTTAAATTGGTGAAAATAAAATTTGAAAACAGATATATAAAGCACTTCCTTACTCAAGAAGTGTTAAATATTTGCAACAATCTGCCAAGTGTTTAGCAGTAAGAAAATGCGATGGAATGTTCAAATGCACCTGCTGCAAGAATGCATTTGCTTTCATGCTGACATTATGTATAAGTATTTCAAAACTTAAACAGCCAGAGTTCTTCTGTTACCATTTGACAATGCAGTTGAGCTGTTACGATCATCACAAGGATATGATGTGTAATGAAATAAAATGATATATGACTGAACTCATGTTCATTATTTCATCCATGCAAACTTATACCCTTTAACAGATTTATTTAAAATTCAACCTATTTCTTAACAGCAAAATTATTGAAGCACATATTTAAAATATATCAAATACAAGTCAAAGAATAGTCAGTTATGTGGCACAGAGTTGAAAGAATTGACCAAGTGATGCAGCTTGCTAAACATAGTGGCAACAAGTAAAGTGAAAGTCTCCACCACTAAGATGCAGGTGTAGCTGAGAGGGCTAAAGGTGGATAAATCATGTGCATCAGATGGACTACACCTCAGAGTTCTGAAGGAGATAGCTGAAGAGATTATAGAGGAACTGGCAGGAGGCAGAAGGCAGGAAGCTATAGGCTGGTTAGCCTGATGTCAGTCACCAATAAGATTTTAGAGTCCATTATTAAGGATAAGATTGCAGAATACTTGGAAGTTCATGGTAATATGTGCTGATTCAGCATGACTCTGTCAAGGTGACCTTGATGTTTAAGGAAAAATAGTAACAAGGTAACAATTTTTACCTCTACAGGTATAGGTCGCTTGGCTACCTTCTTGACAAATGGAGGGGCTGTGTGAATTTGTGTTAATATATAACTCAGATCATACTTAATGAGTATTGTGTACAGGTCTGGTTTCCATATTGAGGAAAAAGGAAATAGAAGCACAAGAGAAAGTGGAAAAACATCAAGAAGAATGGTATCAGAACTGAATTACCATACTCACCGAGAAAGACTGAACAAATTAGAACCTTTTTCTTTAGAAAAGAAGACTTAGATTATACCCAACAAAAAATTGTTCCACAGGTGAATAAACATGGACATTGCTAGCTGGCCAATATTTATTGCTCATTCCTAGTTGCCCTTGAGAAGGTGGTGATGACCAGTCTTTTGGAACTGCTGTAGTCCATGTGTTGCAGGTTCGCCCAAATTGCCCTGAGGAATGGAATCTTTAAAATTACAAAGGCATTGGATGTTACAAGTGTGGAAAGAATATTTTCACTGATGCAATAATCTAAAACAAGATCATAAATAAATTATTTTACTATATCAATTCATTTGGGGAATAACAATACTCTGTGCTGCCAGAGTAATTGTGGAAAACAGTTTAGCTGTTTTAAAAAGGAAACCCAATGAACACAAGTGAAAAGGGAGTAGAAAACCAAATGGTTGAAAGATTGAAAGAAGTAGAGAAAGGGATGAAGACAATGAATAGAGCATAAAAATTTGCATTGGCCAGATGGCTGAATGGTCTGTTTCTGTGATGTACAATAGGTACAATTTAATTCAAATTGAGTGATTAATTCTGAATAATAGGAAGAAATGTACATCTGAAATTTTAAAATGATATCGAAATTTAAACACAGAATCAGTTAAATGGACATTTACTTTATTACTTTCACATACAGTGCTGATGATTGGTCCACTTACCTGCACCAATAAAAGTGAATACCAAACATTTTATTGTTTAGGCATTTTGACTCTTTTTTCTCACTGCAATTATTTATTGCCTCACCAAAGACAAAATATTTCTTTTGAAATCAGGTCCTTGTAAATTCTGCTCTTAAAGAGAGGAAGTATACACTAGCTGTTAATTACTATTCAATAAAGACCATGGGGAAAACGTGGATAATTCTTAAAAGGGGACAAAGGAGAAAACAGATCTGTAGGCGATTCAATACTGGGTTAATGAGAGTTCTTGAAGTGCCCAGTCATCACTCATTCCACAGAGTGATCATTCCACTGCTTTTTTTTTCAAATGGTTAAATTCTTAGGCTCCCCAGACTAGGGATCATTGACAGAAGCATGGAATGGAGAACTCTTAAATGTGGCAGAGTGTTATGTTTAATGTTGACACTGGCAGGGAATTAAGTACAAAAGCATTGGAAATGTACAAATCCAAATGGAAAATTAAGAGTGGGTCAATCTGTTATTAGATATGGCCAAGTTAGAGCACATTGCTTTTACATCAAGAGACTAATTTTCTCAAATCTAAGAAAATACTGAATCTGCTATGGGTACATCAAGAACAATGCGAAGATAATACAAAATGGTACAAATGAATAAAGATTTACTTATTACCAACTGAAACTTTATTCAACAGGAATTTTATCCATGTGAAAAACACCTTTTGCAAAAGAAATCCCTTTGCAGGATTTGAGATTTGATAATGATTGCGTCAATAAAATAAGAATGTACGAATTAAAAATATGAATTCAAAATGAATTTTTTCAGGTTGCTTGGCTACCTTCTTGGCTAGAGAATCAACATTTTGGGCATGAGCCCTTCTCGAAATGTCGATTCTCCTGCTCCTTGGATGCTGTCTGACCTGCTGCGCTTTTCCAGCAACACATTTTCAGCTCTGGTCTCCAGCATCTGCAGTCCTCACTTTCTCCTACCTTCTTGGCTAGTGGATGTGCTGCATGTAAAATGTAAAACTGCTCCCACTATTATGCAAATTGTTCAAGTCTGGATGAAATGCAATGTTACACTAAGTATCAACATGATGAGAGTCTCGAATATAAACATCACAAGACATGAAACAAAAGCATTCAAATAAACTCAACCTTAAAGCTTACATTTTGAAGTATTCATGATTAATTAATCTCTTGTTGAACTCATGTTAAAAATTAAAATACAGAGGAACAGGAGTAGGCTATTCAGCTTCTTGAGCCTGTTCCACCATTCATAGCTGATCTGTGGCCTAACTCCATATACATTGGTAAGGTCCTGTAGAGTGTTGCTGAACAAAGAGACTTTGGAGTGCAGGTTCATAGTTATTTTAAAGTGGAGTCACAGGTAGATAGGATAGTGAAGGTGTTTGGTATGTTTTCCTTTATTGGTCAGATCATCGAGTATAGGAGTTGGGAGGTCATGTTGAGGCTGTACAGGACACTGGTTAGGCCACTTTTGGAACATTGTGTGCAATTGTAGTCTCCGTCCTATTGGAAATATATTGTGAAACTAGAAGGGGTTCAGGAAAAACGTTGGAGGGTTTGAGCTTTCGGTAGAGGCTGAATAGGCTGAGGTTGTTATCCCTGGAGTGTCAGAGGCTGAGGGGTGAACTTATACAGGTTTATAAAATCATGAGGAGCATAGATATGGTAAATAGACAAGTCCCTGGTGGATTTTAACTTTCCAAATATTGACTGGAAACGCGATAGTTCAAGTACTTTAGAAAGGTCAGTTTTTGTCCAATGTGTGCAGGAGGGTTTCCTGACACAGTATGTAAATAGGCCAACAAGAGGCGAGGGCATATTGGATTTGTACTGGATATTGAACTAGGCCAGGTGTTAGATTTGGAGGTAGGTGAGCACTTTGGTGATAGTGACCACAATGCAGTTACATTTACTTTAGCTACGGAAAGGGATAGGTATATACTGCAGGGCAAGAGTTATATCTGGGGGAAAAGACAATTATGATGTGATTAGGTGAGATTTAAGACGCATAGGATGAGAAAGGAAACTACACAGAATGGGCACAACTGAAATGTGGAGCTTGTTTAAGGAACAGCTACTATGTGTCCTTGATAAATATTTACTGGTCAGGCAGGGAAGAAGTGGTTGAGCAAGGGAACAGTGGTTTAACTAAAGATGTTGAACCTCTTGTCAGGAGGAACGAGGAGGCTTATGTAAAGATGAGATGTGAAGGCTCAGTTAGGGCACTTGAGAGTTACAAATTAGCCAAAAAGGACTAAAGAGAGCACTAAGAAGAGCCAGGAGGTACATGAGAAGTCTTTAGCAGTTAGGATCAAGAAAAACATAAAGCTTTCTATAGGTATGTCAGGAATAAAAGAATAACCAGGGTAAGATTAGGTCCAGTCAAGGACAGTAGTGGGAAGATGTGCGTGGAGTCTGAAAAGAGAGGAGAGGCGCTAGATGAATATATTTCATCAGTATTCACGCAGGAAAAAAGACAACATCGTCAAGGAGAATATTGAGCTACAGGTTATTAGACTAGATGGGAATGAGGTTTATATGGAGGAGGTGTTAGCAATTCTGGAAGTGTGAAAATAGATAAGTCCCCTGGGCCAGGTGGAATTTATCCTAGGATTCTCTCGGAAGTTAGGGAGAAGATTGCATAGCCTTTTGCTTTAATCATTATGTTGTCATTGTCTACAGGAATAGTGCCAGAAGACTGGAGGATAGCAAATGTGCCCTTGTTCAAGAAGGGAAGTAGAGACGACCTTGGTAATTATAGAGCAGTGAGCCTTAGTTCAGTTTTGGGCAAAGTTTTGGAAAGCATTATAAAAGACAGGATTTATAATCATCTAGAAAAGAATAATTTGATTAGATATAGTCAGCATGGTTTTGTGAAGGGTAGGTCGTGCCTCACAAACTTTACTGAGTTCTTTGAGAAGGTGACCAAACAAGTGGATGAGGGTAAAGCAGTTGATTTCGTGTATAATGGATTTCAATAAGGCCTTTGATAAGGCTCTCCACTGTAGGCTATTGCAGAAAATACAGGGGCATGGAATTGAGGGTGATTTAGAGGTTTGGATCAGAAATTGGCTAGCTGATAGGATGATGGTTGATAGGAAATGTTCATCCAGGAATTCAGTTACTAGTGGTGTACTGCAAAGATCTGTTCTGGGGCTACTGCTGTTTGTTTTTTTTATATATGACTTGGATGAGGGTGTAGAAGGATGCGTAGTAAATTTGCAGATGATATTAAAGTCAGTGGAGTTGTAGATAGTGCAGAAGGATGTTGCAAATTATAGAGGGACATAGATAAGCTACAGAGCTGGGCTGAGAGGTGGCAAATGGAGTTTAATGCAGAGAAGTATGAGGTAATTCACTCTGGAAGGAGTATTAGAAATACAGACTATTGGGCTAATGGCAAGATTCTTGGTAGTGTAGTTAAGCAGAGACATCTCAGTATCTATGTACATATACCCTTGAAAGTAGGCTGATACCTTGAATAGATAGGGTAGATAGGGTTGTTAAGAAGGCATACAGTATGTTAGCTTTTATTGGTAGAGGGACTGAGTTTCAGAGCCATGAGGTCATGTTGCTGCTGTACAAATCTCTGGTGCAGCCGCACTTGAAGTATTGCATATAGTTCTGGTCGCCACATCGTACAAAGGATGTGGCTGCATTGGAAAGGGTGCAGAGGAGATTTACCAGGAGCTTTAGATAATGTTGTGCAGACCTGTGAAACCTGAGGGCCGAAGTACTGCACTGTAAAGTTCTATGTTCTATGGAGTGGGGGAGTCAGAGGTCATAGAGATATATAGCATGGTAACAGAACCTTTGGTTCAAACTCGTCCATGCCGACCAGATATCCTAAATAAATCTAGTCCCATTTGCCCACATTTGGCCCATACCCCTCTAAACTCTTCCTATTTCAGAACTGGAAGGCATAGGTTTAAGTTGAGATGGGAAAAATCTAAACGGAACCTAAGGGACAACTTTTTCACAGAGTTTGGTGCATGCATGAATGAGCTGCCAGAAGAACTGGTGAAGGCTGGTACAATTACAACATTTAAAAGGCATCTAAATGGGTATATGAATAAGAAGGTTTACAGGGATATGGATCAAGTGCTGGAAAATGTGAGTAGATTAGGTTAGGATATCTGGTCGGCATGGATGAGTTAGACCGAAGGGTCTGTTTCCTTGCTGTATATCTCTGTCACTCTGTGACCTAACTCATACCCCTAATACCTTTCCTTAACAAAAATTTAGTTCCTGACGAAAGAGCAGTGCTGCAGAAGCTTGAGATTTCAAATAAACCTGTTGGACTATAATCTGCTGTCATGTGACTTCTGACTTTGTCCACCCCAGTCCCTCCACATCATTTGCTTTTGTAGAATAGAGTTCCAAATATCTACCACCTATAGTGTGTAGAAGAGCCTCCTAACATCTCTCAACAGTCTGGCCTTAATTCTTAGATTATGCCCCTATTTCTAGAATCCCCAACAAGAAGAAATAGTTTATCTTTATCTGCCTGTCTTTTCCTATTACTATTGATCAAACTTTGATCAGATCACCCCTTAACCTTCCAAATTCTTGAGAAAAAAGGCTTAATTTGTACCATCTCTCCTCACAACCTAATCACTGAAGTCCAACTATCACTCTTGTAAACCTACAGTATACTCCCAAAGCCAATATGTCCTTCCTAAGGTGTGGTGATGCCCTGATTGCAATTCCACTGAACTTACAAAAGATAAATGTATCATTTTATGACAATATTGAAGCCACCGGATGAAAGTAACTGTCATTCAACTGATATCATCCGAGTAGGAGTTCACTTAGAGCAGAGTAATCAATGTAAAATAGAAATTTTCATGACACCATTTTAATATGTAATTAATTAGTCATCAGGAATTTTTAACATTTGGAATAACATGATACCCAATAATCCTCCAGAAGATATGATATAGTTATGATATTATCAGGAATAGAACTTTATTACATACAAATGAGAGTACAAAGACAAACAACACATGCATAATTAACATGCAAATGTCATGCCCTAACCTCTTTCCAATTTCCAAGGTAACTAAATTACAAATGCTGAGATTTTGATTACATCAGGGACATTTCTTAATATGGTGGTGAGATACTGTTTTAAATCACTTCACATATTAAAATGAATGAAGAGATATTTCAGAGGCGCAATCCTCAAGAAGTAACTTCAGGCTGTTTTAAAATCCTTACTTACCGTCAATCACAAGAAATACTGCAATGTGCAAAATCCAACACAATTACTGCTTTTTCACTACACTTCCCAGATATAGTTACAATATGTTACATCAGAATTTTATACATAAATGGTTGAATATTTTCTTGAACTTCTGAATGAAAACCTATCAAAATTATGCATCTTGGAAAAAAATATTCCCTATCCACCACTACAGCATGTGAAGTCACAGAAGTCAAGGTTCCCAATCTTTAGCCGTAAATCCTCCTGGGAAGCCAAAACTAAATGTCAGAAATATGGGGAATGCAGCCAAAAACATACTTGAAAGAAACATGAAACTGGAATTCTCTATGGACAGCAGATGGAGTTCAACAGTGTGCGGTTTTAATTCAACTTGCCACTGAAGGAACTTAAAAGTGTAGATCTTTTCTCAAATCATTGAATTGTTTGTGTTGGTAACTACATCTATTAGCAAGCCTCATAAATAATTGCTCTGCTTGATATTAATTTGCGATATAGGAGTAAGGCACCAATCTAATTGCAAATGCCAAATCAATGAACCTCTCAACAATATTAAAGCCAATTAGAAGAGATGTTAGAAGTGGATAGTTACTGGAATTAACCTTTCCTACTACTTCTGTGAATGCCTTGTGGAACACAACATCAAAAGACCCACAGGAGGAGCAATTTGTAACTGCAATTATCTAACAATGTGGACAGTATTTCTCAAATTTCTTTTAACTATTCAAATTATTCTATACAATACTCAAAATATCTGGATTATCTTATGTTTTGATTTAAGTAGAATGACATATCTGTGTTTTGATATTTCAATATTAAAATGCCCTCTCTTGAACAACCTGAATTCACATGGCACTCACCAGCATCTGGATAGCATGGCTGTCCACCTGGAAATCTCCCTAGTGTTTTTAGTACTTCTCCATGAGATGTCTGGGGTGTGATCATTTGCCCACTCTGCACAGCTCAGGGCAGCATTTCAGGCATCATGTTCACACCAAACACACTTCCCGGAGCCCTTTATTTACATATTGCTTAAGTCACAGTAAGGCCTGACTTTGGAGAAGTAGAACTTTATCATGGCTCAATAACTAAGGCCTGGACTCTGAGGGCCTTTCACTTATGTCCCTTCACGAGGTCACAGACATCCATAAAGTCTCTCCAAGGTCACACTTCAAGAAACACCTATCTTGCAGACACAATCTATATTTACTTTGCAAACAAAGGCCAAAAAAGTTAAACTGATTACTTGATCTGAGAAATATACAAAATTTCTCTTCAAACATGAGATCCAAGCTGCTAGGGAGAATGAGGAGTGGATAGAAATTAGCCTTAATAAGACGACTGTAGTGAAGAAATTAAGGGGACTGAAAGTTGATAAGGCCCCAGGATGAGATGGTCTTCAGCTGAAGGAGGTGGCAATAGAAATAATAAATACTTTGGTGATCATCTTCCAAAATTCTATAGAATTTGGAATTATTCCTGCAATTTAGAAGACAGCTAATGTCACCCCCACTATTTAAGATGGGAGTGAGAGAGAATGCATGGGACTACAGACCAATTAGCCTAACATCAGCAGTTTGACAAATACGAGAACCTATTTCAAATTATGTTGTAAATGGATACTTTGATAATAATTACCTAATTCGGTATAGTCAGTACTGACTCGCTGATGCAAAATCATGTTTGGTGAACTTGGGAGTTTCCTGAAAAAGTTATGAACAAAATTGATACGGGGAATTAATGGACATTATATACTTAAATTTTCAGAAGGATTTTCATAAAGTCCCCCAGAGGAGGATGAAAAGGCACAGGATAGGAAGTAACGTACTGGTAAACTAACGATTGACTAATTGTCAAAAAAATGAGAAGAGGAATAAATGGGTTATTCTTGCATTGGCAGGTAATGACTAATAGGGAACTGCATCAGTACTTGGGCTTCAGCTATTTAATGATTCGGAAATGTAGAATGTATGCTCTGATGAAAATTTAAAGTGGCTTCTAGAGGATAGGTTTGAATAGGTTCAGCAAATGGGCAAGGACATGGCAGGTGCAATATAATGTGGAAAAATGTAATGTTATCCACTATGGTAGGAGAAACAGATGTGCTCTTCAATACTAAGAGTTACAAAATGTAGATGCACAAAAGGGGCCTAGGTGTCCTTAGAGATAGGTTACTGAAGGCTTACATGCAGGTAAAGCAAGTTATTAGGAAGCTTTACGGAATGTTGGCCTTTATTGCAAGAAGATTTGAGTATAGAAAGAGTGAAGTCTTCACCTGTATACAAACTTGGTTAGACTGCACCTGGAGTACTGTGTGCCATTTTGGTCTCCTCATCTCAGTAAAGGAATGCAATGAAGGCCCACTAGATTTGTTCCGGGGATGGCCGAATGTCCTAAGAAGTGAGTTTGGGTAGACAGGACATACATTCTCAAAAGAATCAGAGGTTCTCTCATTGAAACATACAAAATATTAAAAGGATAGACAAGATAGATGCAGCTAAGACATTTCACCTGTTTGGGGAGTGCATAATCTGGTGACACAATTTAAAAATGAGGCTGATGCTTATTATCCTTAGGTATAAGATGTGGATAATTACTTTTTACTCAGAGGCATTCTCCAGCACAGAGGGCCTTGGAAGCTCAGGCTTTGAGTATGTTTAAAGGGAGGGATTGATAGATTTCTGGCTACCAGTGGCACACAGGATGGAGTGGGTAAAAAGCATCGACCTGTTCAATCAGCCACTATTATGATCAAAGGCAGGTTAGATTCAATGGGTATAATGGCCTACAACAGTTCCTATCTTCCAAAATATAACATTGATAAATATAGCGTACGGAATCTGAATCAGATCAGTTCTTTCCTCTTCTTTTATTTATTAAAATTGTCTGTTAGACGTTCGCTGCAAATTCAAGAAATAGTTGACAGTCCCAGTCATCTCTAATTTAAAATCAATTATTGGTTGTCTGACAACTGTTGGTAATGAACTGAAGACGTGGGTGGGGAATGAGAAATGAAGGATCAGAGCTGGCAAATAATCAAGAAGCAAGATGAATTATATCTAATGAACAGGTACAACTTCGATCATCCGCTGACTGAAAGGACAGAAGAGAAACATGTCAAATTTGCTGCCAAAACAAATCTCAATTTTTCAGTACAAGGTATCAAAAATACTTTTGACAATCCTAGCTTTAATATTTGGATGTTGGTTTTAGATTACTAATTTATATGTTGGGATATTAGTTATCTCAAGAGAGAATGAGGTTAAACAATTTACCTCAAGCCTACATTCCATAGTACTGCTTTCAAACTGCATTAGAATAGCATTTATATTATGTATAGAAACAGAAACACAAAATGCTATGATGCAGGCAATAGTTTCCAGATGCTATTGCCGAAACACAATACAAATCATGGTTGAAACACAGTTGTTTTTATTTTCGGGTACTGTGTCCAATATCATCGATTAAATATAGATTTTGAGAAAAAGTTTTAGTTTATTTTTCCACCTTTTCACATTTCTTCAGATTTCATGGAGTTACAACTCTGACGGTCTCCAATATATTGAAGTCGAGGGTTTTAAGATTTAACAATCCCTTAACCTCCACCAAGATGAGTAGGCTTGGTTAAACACTAAAATCGTAGGATCCCTACAGTATGGAAGCAAGCTATTCAGTGCATCGAGTCCACACTGACTGTCCCACCCAGATCTACCCCATTCCTGTAATCCTGCATTTCCTTCGCCTGTACATTCCTGATGAGCAATTTACCATGACAACTGCATCTGAAATGCACATCTTTGGACTGAGAGAGGAAACCAGAGCACTTGAAGGAAACACACAAGCACATGGAGAATGTACAAACTCCACACAGCCAGCCAGCCAAGGCTGGAATTGAACCTGGGTCCCTGGCACTGAGAGGCAGCAGTGCTAACCACGGAGCCACCATGTTTAATTGAACTCCAACCCCACACATTGTCAGGGAGTGAAGTGTTTGAGCATTCCAAATCAGAGACAGGATTCTTCAATGCTATATTTAAATCAAACTTTAATTTATATATTGGGTGTCTAAGTTAAGTTCAACTTGCAAGTTTCCTAAGGTCTGAGAAAGCCAGTCGTTTATTTTTATTTGATCTATTTTTCAAATCAACCTGCTCGGAGATGTTATTACACACCTCTGGAGCAACTGGGACTTGAACCTGAGTGTTCTGGTCCAAGAGTGATGACACTATCAGTGCACCATAACAGGGTCTACACAAAAAAAATCTGCTATCATTGAATTTGAACTTGGGACCCCTGAACATTTGCTAGGTCTGTGGGTAAAAAGTCTAATGATAATAACACTAGGTTATCGCCTCCTCTTTTGGGCAAAACAGACAAAAGGAACTACCCTAGTTTTATGGAGGAGCCTTTGACCTTGTTTGTGCAAATTTCAGGTACTTTAGAACTGTTACTATGACTAACTACCCCATGCCCCCTGTCATATCATCTGCAATCTCAACAGGCTGCAATCAGACTTCATACATCCACAAATCCCCATAAAGTCAACACCACAAGCCACTAAACTGCAAACTATGATCACAGCTGACACATTTCCAAATCTACAGATTGCTCCCTTCAAATCAAAGGGTGGCATGACAAGAACATTTGTAAATTTATTAGTTGAGGAGGAGAGTGAAGACCTCAACAACGAGCAGCAATGTGGAAGAGTATTTCTACATACAATCTACAAAGTAAAATGTTGATCTTCAGTTTAAACTAAGTAGGCATAAGCTAAAAATAGTAAGGATAATGTCTCAAATATATATTTAATATTCTTTGAGCCAGAGGAAGTAAATGTAGAAGTAGTAACTTAAAGGCAAGATGTGATAAGTTTTGAGGATCAATTTTTTTTTATTTTTCTGATTTTCAGTTTGGAAGTGTGATTATGAGCTGAAGTTGCGAATCGCACTTGGAACAGCAGCTTGACTTTGAAAGAAGGAGAGAGCAAACACACTGTTCGCTTATGGGAACTGGCCTGGGAAGACAATTACAGGTTAACTGTAGTTCTAAGAACATTTTGGCACCAAGATCTGTTATGGTCAGGGACTGTAAGCTGGTTGGCTACTGCATTAGTCAATCAAGGGGAGGTTGGTGTTGACCAACCAACCACTGAGAAGGCTGAAGGAGAAATCATTGATTAAACTGGTACCGACTGGATTTTCTTTGGGCAGAATGCTGTAAGCTCCAAAGCTGCTGGACTGAGAAGCTGTGTTCTAGTTTTACTCTCTTTAACTTTATATTCAGTTAAAAAATTATTGAATAGCCCTGAGAAAAGAATTCCAGTCTATAACAAATGAGAAATAAATGAATAGTGCTCAAAGTTTGCTAGAAATTGTTTTGTATTGATTGGTGACTTCAGAATTCATACAACATACAATCCTATGTGCTGGTATAACAATGCCCCATGCAAGGATTCCATAAAAGCAATGATACTCCTTGTTGAAATGGTTCTCACACTGAAAACTTATTTTTTTAAAAAACTTATCCCTTAACTGTGAGTGAGTGCCTGTTTGCCTGTGAGAGAGACACCATGTACCATAAGAAATAGGAGTAGACTGTTCAGCCCCTCAAGCCTGCTCAGACATTCCTCACATCCACTTTTATGTATTTTCCCCATAACCGTTGATTCCTCTACTGATCAAGAATCTATCTCCACCTTAAATTCACTCGAGACTTCTGACCCTATAGGTCTCTATGCAAGGAGTTCCAAACGTTCAAAGCCTTCTGAGAAGCAATTCCTCCTAATTTCAGTCTTAAATTGGAGCCCCTTTATTCTGAAACAATGGTCTCCAGTCTTAGACTCTCCCATGAGGGGACACATCCTCTCAGTTTTACCTTGTCAAATCCCTTAAGAATCCAATATGTTTCAAACAAATCACCTTCATTTTACTACACTCCAGTAAGTAGAGGCCAGGATGTGAATGGAGGTTATGATCAAAGAAGGTTGACCTCAATTAGACCATTTGGTTGCTTAGCTTTGCTCTGCTAAAGTTGCCCAATTAATAAGTCAGTCATTTGTGTTTAAACTATAACTTTACTTCAGGAGGTCCATTACCCATAAAGTCTGGTTAGGAACAATTGGGCAACTTTGAGGGTCATTGAATGTTTTACTTTCATTCTGTTGTGAACCCAGTGTCAGCTAGTCTCATTTTGCCTGCTTTGCTATTCCTGCATTGTGCTCGTTGGACCGAAACGTCGATTTCACTGCTCGTTGGATGCTGCCTGAACTGCTGTGCTCTTCCAGCATCACTGATCCAGAATCTGGTTTCCAGCATCTGCAGTCATTGTTTTTACCTTGTTGAATGTAACACAAGGCAGCCAGGCCAGATGTGGGAAGATGCTATGTGGCAAGTCTTCTCGTTCCAGGTTGATCAGTTGTGCATGAAGAATTGCCATCTGCAGATACTCAAAATCTGCATTTTCAGATTTGAAGCAGTGGCTGGAGTCACTGTACAGATTCTGCAAAGCTGGAATCATTGTGAATACCACAATAAAGGAGTGGCCACACTACAGGTAAACAGTACTCAGAGAGTGAATAGGTGACTACCACAAAGAGAAAACGCATTAGGTAGGTAGTTCAGGAGTCCACCTTGTTCTCCATCAGATTTTCTATTTCAGAAACTGCTGGAGGTAGATGGCTCCTCAGGAGAATGCAGTGAGAACTAAGTCTGTGGCACAACAAGTGGCTTGGCTGAAAAGAGATGGAGGGGGGAAAAAGTGGATGAGCAAAATTAATAGGGGATTCTATTACAACAGAAGCAGATTGTGTTCTCTTTGTGTGGCTGTAAACATGACAGCAGACTGGAGTATTCTTGAGGTTATGCTTTAGATTTCCTTACTTCCTGTATTCTGTTTGTAGAACCTTAATCATCTTTTTACAGATGTTGTTGGTTCTGACATGGACCACAACCTCTGGCTGTTCACCCTTTGATCAGCTGCCTCCCTGGGCACAGTATTAGGTAGCTGCAGGACACTCTTAAGGGGGAAGATGAATAACCAGAAGATGTGGTCCACGTTGGAACCACAACATCTGTAAAAAGATGAATGAAGTCCTACAAACAGAATATAAGGAGCTATGAAGTCAAAAGCGTAACCTCAAGATTATTCCTACTGTTCTGAAGATCAGGAGTAGTAGAATAATCACATAGATATACAGCTGAAGAGATGGTGAAGCATGGTGGGATTTAGGTTCCTGAAGTATTGGGACCAATTCTGGACTAGAGGGAACCTGTGCAATCTGGAATGGTTGCACCTCAGAAGGACCAGAATCAACATCCTCACGAAAGCATTCCCTAATACAGTGGGAAGGGTTTAAACGAGAGTGGCAAAGGGATGGGAACCTGAATAGGTAGACACAAGAAGGAGAAACAAAGTTATAAATGGAAGATAGAAAAGTAGAAAGCAAAAGTGAAAGGCAGAGGAGTCAAGAGTTAGAAACAAGTAAGGCCATATTACAAAAAAATGATGTATGAACATGTTAAAAACACAATTCTAAAGATGCTTCATCTGAATTTACAAAGCAATTGCAAGTTAACAGTACAAATAGTTGTGAACAGGTACGATATGATTGTGAATACAAAGAGGTGGCTGCAGGGTGACCAGGGTTGGGAACTGAATATCAAAAGCTATTCAACATTTAGGTTGGATAGACAAAAAAGAACAAGGAGCTAATGTTGTTAGTAAAGGATTAAATTAGTGCAATAGTTAGAAAAAATATTTATTCTGAAATTCTAGATGCAGAATCAGTCTGAGTGAAGCGAAGAGGCAACGAAGGATAGAAAACATTTGTGGTGGCTAACTATGGGCTTCCAAATCTTTCTAAGGTGATGGACAGGAAATTAGAGATGCATATAACAGGGTGTGACAATAAACATGGGTGACTTTAATCTAAATATGGACAGGGCAAACTACATGTCAATAATACAGTGCAAATAATTCCTGACGTATCCTCACAATGGCTTTTTAGATCAAAACACTGAAGAACTAATTAGGGACAGTTTATTCTAGATTTGGTACTGTGGAATTAAAAGAGTTAACTAAAAACTGTTATGAGAGGAAGGAAGATTGTTCTGTAAGGAACAATGAACATAACATGTTACAATTCTTCAGTGGGATAGAAAGTGAATAAGTCCAATCTGCAGCTAGGGTCCTATTTCTAATCAAACAAAACTACAAAGGTATGAAGCATTATTTGGCTGTGATAGATTGAGTAAGGTGCAGGTTAATATTTAAGAACCAAACATGTCTGGTAACAGGTATATATTTCTTCCTGGTGCACAGGTATAACAGGTAAAGTGTCCTAAACATGGCCAGCAAACCAAATTAAGGAAATGTTTAGATCCAAAGAGGAGTCATATAAAGTTGCTACTAAAAAGTAACAAGCTTGAGGATTGGGAGCAGTTCAGAATTCAGCAAAGTTTGGCCAAATGATTAATTAAGAGGGAAAAACATTGAATATGAAAATAAACTTGCATAGAACTAGGTTGGAATACAGGAGTGTCTAAGCCTCAAAAACACACCAACTCTTTATTACAGCTCTTTGTAAATATACAGCTTCTTCTACCAAATTTAAAATACAGGCAGTGCCATTTTCAAACACCTATGTAGCCTGAAATATTCTGAATGCAGACAACTTCAAATGTGACACAGCAAGTGGTGGAGGCTGGTACAATTCAATATCTAAAAGGCATATGGATGGATTAAGAATAGAAAGGGTTTAGAGGGCTATGGTAAAAGTGAGGACTGCAAATGCTGGAGATTAGACTTGAGAGTGTGGTGCTGGAAAATCACAGCAGGTCAGGCAGCATCTGAGGAGCAGGAGAATCGACGTTTTGGGCAAAAGCCTGATGAAGGGCGTTTTGCCTGAAACATCGATTCTCATGCTCCTTGGATGCTGCCTGACTTGCTGTGCTTTTCCAATACCACACTCTCGACTTTAGAGGGATATGGGCCAAGTGCTAGCAAATGGGGCTAGCTTTATTTAGGATATCTGGTCAGCATGGACGAGTTGGACCAAAGGGTCTGTTTCCGTGCTGTACTTCTCTATGGCTCTATAGCCTGCAATATGCATGTGTCCATGGATACACAAATGCATGTCAGGGTGGGTCAAAGTTTCTCTCCTAGGCTTGATCAAGTGGCAAAAACCATAGGGTTTCATGGAAAGCTGAGAAGATGAAGTTCTACAACCTTTCAAGCCATTTCTGCCTTAGGCTAATTTGAACATAGTTTGGCCAGATCACATTTTCCACAGCAGTCCCCTATGGTTTTGTTCAAGGGAATGTAGTTGGGAGGCATCTGCCAGGACAGCAGCTCCATCATCTCCCCAGAATAATGGCCTTAGAATTCCCTTGTTAGCTGGAGACCAGGGCAGCAGCTGTAGATTGTTAAAATGGGGATAATCCATTGTTATAGGCATGTATTCATGGGTTTGACTCCCAAAGATAATGAAATGTACATTCGTATTTTCCTGCTTCCTTAGAAAGGAGGACAACAGGATACACAGAGATTTCCAGGTTTTGAATGACAAAGAACCCTTACAATTCATTTCCGGGGCACACATCTGGCCTCCAATATACAGCCTCTCTAAGCAAGTAAATGGGGTTGGGAACAAATGTCACTATATTCATTAGAAGACTGCATATGCTCTCAATCACTCAGATGGTCTTGCAGCCTATTTTCTCCTCTTTTTTCACATTATGCCAAATTTTCTGATTGATAAACAACATTTAGTTTTAAACAAGCTAAGAAATCAGCAAAATCTGTACATTACACTACTAGGTTAACTTCTGGATTTTATTTTAGCAACAGCTGAAAAATAAAGCTCCGTCTTGAATATAAAATTCGGCATGATCTTCCATCATCGCATATTTTGTTTGCAGTTATTAAGGAAAGATTGTTACAAAAAAAACTTAAACATTAACCAGATCATGCTGAATATTCAATTGATGTCTGCATTGCTTATAATGGCAAGGAAGCAAAAATGCTGCTTCTACATAGTATAGCTCTTCTATTTTATTTCAGTGTGGCTTACCATTTATAACTGCGCATCAGAGTTCTGGATAGCATTATTTATCAAAAAAGCTGTCTGCAGAATGAACTTTGAACATTAACCAGAATGCATACCGAGTCAGAGTTTTGCACAATGATTGTAACATAATGCTTGAATTCATGAGAAAAGTAAATATTCTTAATTCTCGTCAGTGTCATGGACAATAACACTATGTAATTATGGTCTTAGCTACATAATCCTAGACAGAAGGAACAATGATCCTGCATAAGGAAAAACCAACGCACTGCAACGCAAATTACATCAGGCTCCTAATCTATATCATGTCATTAAGAAAGACAATGAGAAAAGGGAATGTAACGAGCAAAGGAATGAGAGAAAAACCAGTGAAAACGGAGTTACTTTAGGTACCTTTGGTACCTTCTCAGGAGGTCATCTCAACAGCTAAAGAGCTGGCATTCAAGTCCAGCTCACAGTTTATTCAAAGATCTGACTGCAGGGCAGATATTGTCTTAAAATGCTTGGTTTCGGTAAGTACACCACCTGAATAACAGCACAATAACTAAGATGCTGTAATAATTTATACATAAAAAGAGCAAAACTGTTCATTTGTAGGTACATTGAAGATTTGCACTTTATTAGGATACTTTACAAAAAGTTCAAACTATATTGACTAATGAAGTAGAACTTTTCTCATTAAGATCCAAAATAACCAATTAACTATTTAATACAACAACCTGTATCAGGTCTGTCAGAAACATAATTCTATTTGTGCTTCCTCTGTACATTTTGGCTGCAATTCAGACAAATAAATTAACAAAGGAAATTTGGCTTGTACAGACTTGACATGAGACAGTGGTAACTGGAGAATGAGAAAAAGGTTATATAAAACAGTCCAAACTCTGAAAGTCAGGAGACAAGACAATGATGAAATTCAAATAGAGGCAGCATACAACAAATGGATGATCAGAACTAACATTGGAGAGTGGTTAGATTAAAAGAAACATTTTTCAGAGGAGGAGACGAATAGCTGATATATTTGTGGAGGCTGCCCAGTGAATTGAGGAAGGTGGGAAATTGAAGGGTGAGTGAAGGTTGATTGTAGGATCCAATGAAGAGGTGCCATGGTCTCAGCTGCTAAGAGTGCACTCCAGCAGTATGGAGCAGTAGGAGTGTAACCTTAAGACTGACCTAGAACCATGAAGAACTTGGATCCAGGAAAGCATAAAATGCAAACCAAGGGAGAAATCTTAAAATGAAGGTATCAAGTCCATATAAAAGAAAAGCATGCAAAGTCAGACGTACCGTGTGAATTAGCATTACCAAAATTGTTTTGCTGTCTCCTGCCTTTCCATTAGGGTCAGTGGCCATGAGATATTGACCAGAATGAACCAACAACCTCAGGTTGTCAACAGGATAGGAGTAGGCCACTGAGTTCCTCAAGCATGATTTGCTATTAAATAACCTAACAGCTGAACTGATGTACTCAGTTCCATTTACTCACCTTTCACCTATATTGCTTGAGCCAATACAGAGTGCAAAGCTTCAGTAATGGAACACAAACTGAGCCCACAAAAGCAAATGGCAACAGACCGGATAGTGGAAATGAAAGATAGGGATTTCCCATTGAGAAACCTATTATCTTGGCACTGAGTCATAGAGGTGTACAGCTGGAAACAGACCCTTTGGTCCAACCTGTCCTTGCCGACCAGATATCCCAACCCAATCTAGTTCTACCTGCCAGAACCCGGCCCATATCTCTCCAAACCCTTCCTATTCGTATACTCATCCAAATGCCTTTTAAATGTTGCAATTGTACCAGCCTCCACCACTTCCTCTGGCAGCTATTCCATACACATACCAACCTCTGCATGAAAAAAGTTGTCTCTTAGGTCTCTTTTATATCTTTCCCCTCTCACCCTAAATCTATGCCCTCTAGTTCTGGACTCCCCCACCCCAGGGAAAAGAATTTGCCTATTTACTCTATCCATGCCCCTCAATTTTGTAAACCTCTATAAGGTCACCACCACAGCCTCCAACGCTCCAGGGAAAACAGCTCCAGCCTGTTCAGCCTCTCCCCATAGCTCAAATCCTCCAACTCTGGCAACATCCTTGTAAATCTTTTCTGAACCCTTTCAAGTTTCACAACATCTTCCAGAATTGCATGCAATATTCCAACAGTGGCCTCATCAATCCCCTGTACAGCCGCAACATGACCTCCCAACTCGTGTACTCAATACTCTGACCAATAAAGGAAAGCATACTAAATGCCTTCTTCACTATCCTATCTACCTGCAACTCTACTTTCAAGGAGCTATGAACCTGCACTCCAAGGTCTCTTTGTTCAGCAACACTCCCTCAGACCTTACCATTAAGTGTATAAGCCCTGCTAAGATTTGCTTCCCCAAAATGCAGCACCTCGCATTTATCTGAATTAAACTGCATCTGTCACTTTTCGGCCCATTGGCCCATCTGGTCAAGATCCTGTTGTAATCTGAGGTAACCCTCTTCGCTGTCCACTCCACTACACCTCCAATTTTGGTGTCATCTGCAAACTTACTAACTATACCTCTTAAGCCAAAATTAGAAAAAAAGTTTGGCACGAAGACACTTGACCAACAAGTGGAAATAACCAGGAAAAGTGGCAGCTTGAAATGAATCTCAACTGTTTCAACAATTATAATTATCCAGCTCTTGAAATGCACTTTCACAGGTCACATGTTAATAGGCCAGAACACTTTCACAAGCTGGTAGACAATGAGGGCAATATCACTGTAAAGATTGAGAAATGACATGGATTTCTTCATGACAGAATTAGAATCCAATTTTAATCTAACGTTAAAAATCACACACCAGGTTATAGTCCAACAGGAAGCACTAGCTTTCAGAGCGCTGCTCCTATATCAGGTGGTTGAGAAAGGTGGGAAGTTGGAAGATGAGTGAAGGTTGATTGTAGGGTCCAATGGAGAGGTGCCATGGTCTCAGTTGGTTCCCAACGTTCATCAGGCTCCTTCATAACCACCTGATGAAGGAGCAGTGCTCTGAAAGCTTGTGCTTCCATGTTGGACTATAACCTGGTGTTGTGTGATTTTTAATTTTGTACAGCCCAGTCCAACAATGCCATCTCCAAATCATTTAATCTAATGAATTGTAATGTAGGCCACACTTCTATTCCCAGACAGCAAAATAATTGGGTACAATAAATTAACACTCCTGATGAAGGGCTTGTGCTCAAAACATTGACTCTCCTGCTCCTCGGATGCTGCCTGACCAGTAGGGCTTTCCAGCACCACTTTCTGACTGCAATAAATTAATGGAAATTTGGCTCTATGGAGCCCCATCACTGCTTTAATCAATTGTATCACAATTTTTTTTATTAATCAGATGTAACCAATCCAGAAGCCTAATAATCTACCGGTGCCCTACCTCACAGCCAGGAGGCCAAGGTTCAAGTCCCACCCGCAAACGCCTCTAAACAGATTGATTAAAAATGAACCTATTAATCCCCCAGGAATTTCCTGAATAAGGTTGCTTAGTTTTGAGGAAAACTTTCTCTAAATAGTTGCTCATCATATTTTTGATAAAAAGTATATGTGTAAGATACCATATATAATCCATTAGTGTATTAAATTCTAGGGAACAAATCGTGAGGTTATGTGTGGTATAAAGTCATGAAAGTGGCTCAACTTGATAATCAGTGTGACTGACCCCAAAAAGGGTTTAATAACAGCAGCAGACTGGTAATTGTCAACCTTCAAACTGATGATGCTTTTGACTGACTGAGGCTACAACCCTGAATCGATTAAGGACTTTAAGACTTTCAGACATGGACATTTGGCTAAAATACATGCTGTTCACCTCCTAAGTTGCTGACACATGCTACAGCAAAGGGGCAGGGGTAATGGTCCAGTAGTATTATTGCTAGACTGCTCATCTAGAGATCCAAACAATGTTCTGGGGACAAAAACAGAAGTTGCTGGAAAAGCTCAACAGGTCTGGCAGCTTCTGTGAAGAGAAATCCAACTTAACATTTTGGGTCTGGTGACCCTTCCTCAGAACTCTCTTCACAGATGCTGCCAGACCTGCTGAGCTTTTCCTGCGATTTCTGCTTTTGCTTCTGGTTCACAGCACTCATAAGACCATAAGACGTAGGAGTGGAAGTAAGGCCATTTGGCCCATCGAGTCCACTCTGTCATTCAATCATGGCTGATGGGCATTTCAACTCCACTTACCTGCACTCTCCCTGTAACCCTTGCGAGATTAAGAATTTATCAATCTCTGCCTTGAAGACATTTAACATCCCAGTGTCCACTGCACTCTGTGGCAATAAATCCCATAGGCCCATTACTCTGACTGAATAAATGTCTCCTCTCTAAATTGACCCTCTCTAATTCTAAGGCTGTGCCAATTGGTCCTAGTCTTCCCACCCCACGGAAACAACTTCCCAACATCCACCCTTTCTAAGCCTTGCATTATCTTGGAGGTTTCTATTAGATCTACCCCCAACCTTCTAAACTGTAATGAATACAATCCCAGGATCCTCAGCCACTCATCGTATGTTAGGCCTACCATTCCTGGGATCATCTATGTGAATCTCCGCTGGACACGCTCCAGTGGCAGTATGTCCTTCCTGAAGTGTGGAGCCCAAAATTACAAACAGTATTCTAAATGGGACCTCACTGGAGCTTTATAAAGTCTCAGTAGCACGTCGCTGCTTTTATATTCCAACCCTCTTGAGATAAATTATAACATTACATTTGCTTTCTTAACCACGGACTCAACCAGCAAGTCAACCGCTAGAGAATCCTGGACTAGCACTCCCAGATCCCTTTGTACTTTGGCTTTATGAATTTTCTCACTGTTTAGAAAATAGTCTATGCCTGTATTCTTTTTGTCAAAGTGCAAGACCTCGCAATTGCTCACATTGAATTTTATCAGCCATTTCCTGGACCACTCTCCTAAACTGTCTGTATCTTTCTGTAGCCTCCCCAGCTCCTCAGAAATACCTGCCTGAGGTACCTACCTAACTTCATATCATTGGCGAACTTCACCAGAATGCCCCCAGTCCCTTCATCCAGATCATTAATATATAAAGTGAACAGCTGCGGCCCCAACACTGAACCTTGCGGGACATCACTTGTCACTAGCTGCCATTCTGAAAAAGCACCTTTTATCCCAAATCTCTGCAGTTCTTTTGGTTTTTATAATGTACCCTTTTTTTAGATTAGATTCCCTACAATGTGGAAACAGGCCCTTTGGCCCAACAAGTCCACACCGATCCTCTGAAGAGTAACCCACCCAGACCCATTTCCCTCTAACTAATGCACCTAACATTATGGGCAATTTAGTATAACTACTTCCCCGACCTGCACAACTTTGGACTGTGGAAGCAAACCGGTGCACCCGGAGGAAGCCCACGCAGACACGGGGAAAATGTGCAAACTCCACACAGACAGTCACCCGAGGCAGGAATCGAACCCAGGTCCCTGGTGCTGTGAGGCAACAGTGCTAACCAGTGAGCCACCATGCCAACCTCATCTGTCAGCCCCGGGCTCAAGTTCAAAATCTACAATGGCAAATTGTGAGATCTGTAATCAATTAAAATAGATGAAATTAAAAGAGTAATGGTGAAACTGTGAAAAAGTCATCATTTGACAGAAAATCTAGTCTGGTCCAGTTATGTCCTTGAAAAAAGAAGCTGCAATCCTTGGCTGGTATAGGTTACGTGTGATGCCACACCCACAGCAATGTTGACTCTTAATTGCTGTCTGGGCAATTAGAAGTAGGCAACAAATGCTAGCCTCACCAGTGATGCCCACACCCTGTGAAAGAAAAAAAATGCTGTGGGTTTGACCTTGGCTTGAGACTGCACCAATAAGCTATATGTCCATCCCTTGACTATTCACTGCTGCTAAATGTGACGAGCTGCTTTAAAAGGCAAGGCAGAACTACCACAAACCTCTTTTATTCAAAATAAAGCGGCAGTGTGCTAAAAGACATAGAAAAGCAGAAATGCTATGAACATCTAAATAAGCGCAAAGTTAGTGAAGGGTCAGAAATTAAGCTAAGAGCCCTGGGAGTCCAGGAGTCGAAGATGGGCAGAACACATCTGGCCAATGGTCTGGCTACTACCTTCATCTTCAAAGCGATGCCCTCTGAGGCACTGAAAGAGGTGCCTTGTGAATCATGTTTGCTATTCCTGGGTTAATTTTATAACTCACTGACTGAGCAAAGTGTAATCTTCACTCCTGACATTATACGTAAAATCTAATGCAGATATGCGAGAAGGTCAAGGGAAAAGCAAATCAAATTTGCTATTATATTGGAGCAACGGGGACTCTGCCACCAAGATAGTTAAAGTAGTCTCCATATTCACGAGTAGTCATGTGCTGGTTACTAAAACCTGTTAAAAACCAAAGAAGAGCAACCATCAGATCGGTTATCTAAAATATGATAAACAGGTAGACCTTAGCACAGTTGATCTGAAGATGCTGTGGTTCAAGGAGTGGAGGAGATTCCTGGCCAAGTGGTGAGAGTCACGTAATGGCTGTGCTGAGAAATCTGACTTCATTCAGAAAATCATGGTCGTGATGCCGAAGTATGCCCTACTCCCCTTGTTGCTAGGCCATGGAACGAACTCTAGTGGAGTGTGAGAATGCCCTGACTCCATCTCATGATTGGACAGTTCCATTGGTTTTTCACTTGCTTTTTTCTTGTGTTTAATAATAAAAAGGGGACTTCAATGTCTTGATATGTGACATACAATAAACTGATTTGTGAGAAAAAAAAACCCCGAGATGCCTTCTGTCTGGTGAATGACTTGGCTATTGATCTGTGTGCAAAGTAGCCTGGCAAAATAATCAGTGGGCTCCAAAATGTAGGATGGAAGTGCTGAACTGCTTTATAAGTAAGGCTGAGATGTTAACAAAATATTAATGCATACAAATTGACCCCTCGCTGCTTACCAGCAATGCTCTTATCTAGCCATTAAAATCTTAACGGGCGAATCACTGTTTTCTATTTTCTAAAGTTTTCACTCTCGTAGTGTTTCCCAATTTTCTTGCCATTGCTTGGAAAATTCCAACCTGTTCTTGGGATATGGTGAAGAAAATTGCAACAAAAATTCTTGCTCCTAATTGTTATTTGATAAATATTGCTGGAAGTGCATACACACGTACAGACTTAGATATACATAACACCTTCAATGTACTGCTTGCTGATACTAATATTAAAAATGGACACTAGTAAGACAGTTCAGAGCAACTGTCACCTGCTAATCTATATTAAAGGATGGCAGGTCAAGGAAAAGGAAACGAAAAGGATACAGATAACAACACATTTATAAGACAGCAAGTTATTTTTTATATATTTCTAAATAGACTGAAAAATTTATTTACCATTAAGGAAATGCTAGGTCAATAAATACTATTGCCAAGGCCTCTTTGGGCAGATGCTAAAAATAGGTCTACTTGCAATTTAGAGGTCAGGTTACAAGTCAGACTACCACCTTTTTCTCCAAGGAAATCAACTTCAATCAACACATTCAATCTGCTCTTGAAACTACAAAGCTGTCATTTGTCAATGCTACATTCTGTCTAAAGCCGAAGGTTTCTAAACTCTCTTCAAGGGCTGAGTTAAATAGGCAGCTTTGCCGTCTCTTTTCAACTCCCAAAAAAAACATTTCATGAAACTAAATCTAAGGATAGCTGAACACTCATACAGAAATTCTGCTACTGTAGGTGAGGCTTACCTCTTCCAGCATTACACTGCAAGATTTAATTTTATATCCAAAAAAATGTATTTTTAAAAAACAGTGCATTTTTTTCCTTAAATAGTTATTTTGCATGTGCATGAGATTCAACAGAATCTTTGGGCAAGTCATTAATTCAGAGAAAAACAACTTGACAACTACGAGAAAGTATTAAATTGCAAATTCTTGTACCATAACATCTGGTTAGTAAAAAAATTAAATGCAAATTGAAAAGTGTACATGGCTACAGAAATTGGTGACCTATTTGAATGGATTGAAGGAAAACTGGCATAAGTTTTTAGTGGCAAAAATAAAACATGGGTTCCTTAGTTCTTGACTACTTAATTTCTCATAGTTTTCAGAAAACATTGACACATTCAGCAAATCTGGCAGAAATGTATTACATCATCTATTGTGATTCAAATAAACTATATCAATTTTGTTTTGAACATTGAAGTGGCTCAATTTTCTTGACGAGAAAGGAAGCAATAATTGCACTAAAATAAAAACTGCTACATAAGTATCAAGTGAAAACCCAAGATTTTTCAGAGTTTTCTATTGTGAACATAGTTTTAGAAACTTACATTTATTCCTCTTGCATGAAGTCATGTTTTACAAGATTTTTGTCAATCTTATGACACTACACAAATACAATTTTGTAAGACTGTAGACTGTTGGCTCTACAAGCACTTATTTCCTGTCTACTGACACCGAAAACAAATGCACACAAAGAATATTTTACAAAGAAGGCACAGTATGTCTATTTTATAGCATTGAACATAAAATGAATAGCACATAAACCCCACTCTATTAAGTGTGTACAGAAATAGCACAATTTCTGTCTATGAGTTAAGGAGTACATGTTCAAAATTAATTGCAGGAATGTCAAGCCCTCCTACTACCTATTTTTCACAATTGTAATGAAATGGAAAATTTCTGGTCTTATCATAAAACAAATAATGAAACTTCAAGAATGACAGATTTAATATTTTAGCTATCTTTCCTTCCTCCCTTGGTGTGAGAGTATGAGGCATGCAGAGGTACATCTGAAGCTTATAGTTCTCACAACGGTGCAAAGATTTCTGAGTATAAAAAGTTTTGTTCGGCAATTAGTATTTTTAAAAATCGTCACATACGTGGGTTCAATTCATAGTTTCCAAAGTAACATAGGAATTTGGTGTTAAATCCAGAATTAAATATAAACAAGTTTGATCTTTACAAAAGCTCAGGTTGAGCTCTGGCAAAATTATTCATCTCCACATCCCATTATAGCTTTGGTCTAAGCAAAACAAGTAAATTCCAGAAGGAGTAAGTGACAGCCTTGGACATCAATACGATATCTGACAGAGTATAGTATCAAGGAATCCATAAAAAATTTAAGTCAATGGAAAAGCTCTCATCAGGATGAAGTCACATCGAGGACATTGAGATAGCTAGAGAATAATCATTTCAACCACTGGATGTTAAAGTAGGAGTTCTTCAAGGCAGTGTCTTAGCTCTAACCATTTCAGCTGTTTCATTAATGACTTCCCCTCCACCATAAAGAAGGCCCAAGCAGTAAGGCATATGGCTTATCAAGCCTGCTCCACCATTACTACTTCCTTCAAGGTGAGGTCAGTTTGTTTGCTGATGACCGCATGGAGGTTAGCTTCATTGGCAACTTCATCTAGTGAAACAATTTTCATAACAAGACCAAGATGACAATAGTGACAAGCCATATTTACAGTACATATGCCAAGCAATCTTCACTTTCAACAAGAAGAAGAAAGGATATCCCAAATCCCTGAAACCTTGGTCACTAGAGGTTTAACAGGACCAACCACGTAAAAGCTACATCCGTCAAAGGTCAGAGGTTGGATACTGGTCAACAAACAACTCATCTCCTGACTCTCTAAAGTTCATCCACCATCGACAAGGCCCAAGTCAACAGTGTGAAATAATACATTCCACTGGCCAAGAGAAGTTCAGCTTAAAAAGTTCAACACAATGCAGGACAAAGTGACCCATTTCTTTGGCAGTTCAACTACCACTTTTGATTGCAACATCAAGCTTTCTACAATGCAGAAATTTGTTATGGCTTCTCCAATAACATCTAATCTTAAATTGCCCGTAGTGTTAGGTAAGGGGTAAATGTAGGGGTATGGGTGGGTTGCGCTTCGGCGGGTCGGTGTGGACTTGTTGGGCCGAAGGGCCTGTTTCCACACTGTAAGTAATCTAATCCCAATGAAATCCCATTCCAAACAAACAAAAAAAAATTCCAACCCTTCCTCTCTAACATCTAGGACAAGGCAGATGTGAAGGTCAACATTTCAAAGCTCCTCTCTAAGTCACATTTCATCTTGACTTGGAAATATATCTGTGTCCCTGACTCACTGCTCGATCAAAATCCTGAAACTCATTCCCCAGTACCAGCGTGGGAACAGACTTACTACAGACTCAGTCCATTCAAAAAGTCAGCCCACCTCAGCTTTTTCCAAGGGTAACTCAGGGTGGGCAATAAATGCTGATGCTCACATTCTGTGAAAATCTAATGAAGCCTTTGGTACAAAACTAATAGATCATTTCATATACCCCAAGCTAGAAAGAGTTAGGAAAATGAGCAACCTTCACTACTGCAAGTTGTTGTAATTGTATTGTAAAGTGTTCGAAATTATCACTAGATTAATACCACAATGTCCTTAATTAACCAGATTAAATGCTTTAAATCTGTTTAGAACTTGTTTACTGCATAAAGTAATAGGCAAAAAGCAATATTTTTTTAAAAAAACTATAACATACACAAGTAATTTCATACCTAAGTTGTTAGTTAGTCATTCTAGGTTATTTTATTACTGCAGTCTAAAAAAATGTGTTGGAACCAAGTAGTACAGCAGTTATCAAACACTAGCCAGACAGGGAATGGCACAAAAGCAAAGATAGCAGAAGGTACTGACCTGGAAGCCAAGCTGGTTGAAGCAAGGGAGATAGGAGGTTGGAGTATAGACAGGAGATACCAGAGAAAGTTGAGAATAATGTAGAAAAGATTAGTTTAGGGTTGTCCAACATAATAACTCAAACACAAGTAACCAAAAAGCATACAAATATTCTAAAGGACCTGGCAAAGTCAAAATAACCAACAGGTCAGATTAAGTCCATAAATTTGGAGCAACTTTTATAATAGTCACTAAGATTTCGATAAATATATTTGGTCATTGAAAATATCCAGATGCTTAATAACTGACAGGTACAATAATATCTAACATGCTTTCAAATTAAACAACACAAAATTCTACTAACTTAAAACACAGAAATTCTCCACAGCTATCATATATGTACAATTTTTTAAACACACTATTTCATGTGAAGTGAATGTTGTAAAGAGCCATAGGGGGTAATGTGTTTTTTTTTTAAAAGTTACTGACCCCCACACTCTATGCTCATTTCCCTGATTTATGTTAATCTGCAAAAACAAGGGTGGAAGTTCTGACAGATGAGGGTCATCCACTCTCTGCCTCTTCCCACAGTGGTTGAGAGTAACAAATGATAAAGTAGTCAAATGTTGAACACAATTTAACTTGTTCAGTGTGTTTTCTTTCAAAAACTTCAAATTTTTGACCGCCTTCATTTTTTTTCCCCTAAACGACAGTCAGTATCCGCATCATTTTTAAAATATACACTTTTATATCATTGCAGGACAGAAATACTAGTTATGGCTTAAAGGAGAATATGTAAATGAAAACTAAGCTGAGTTAGGTAACTTCATGCTTCCATTTGTTTGCTGTCATGAAATTAAACATATTTCAGTCAAATAGTCACAACGGTGACGATTAAAAAAAGGATTGGCTATTTAATTTTTATCAGTATAGAGTGAACTGCTTATTTGGGATATTAACAGCGAAGTACTGCAGTGACAAGCTCTGTTTTACATCTTTTTTACAGAATCAGGACTGCAAAGATGTATGTTTCGACTCAAGCCACTGATTCCATGTGGTAATAAAACAAACAAATGCAGATACAAAGGAAAACCCATTAAAAATGAAACAAACTCCGGCTCAGTAAGAACTAAATGTCTCATTTTGATCTACCAAGTGAAAATTCAAATCTCCACAGGTTAATTTCCAACTGACTACTGCATTAAGTAAATCTTATGACACAATCAAATGGAATGCACATATTTTCAAGACGTTACTATCAAAAGATCCGAAATTTTAAAGCTTTAATTTCCCTGAATGTCATAGTTCCAGTTATAAAGGGTTAATTGTTTGAGCTGCAGGCCCTCCACAGCTGCTGTAGGTACTGCTCTGTAATCAGTTGACTCAAAGCATTATTTAAAAGGGGGAAGTCAAGATCTGACAATTCACCCTCCCCCTCTCAAGATAAAATTCCGTGCTTCTGTATGGTGCCCCATCCAGCAGTCAAGTCAAGAACATGAACTCCCCTCAGACAACACAAAGATATACTCTTGCTTTTCCTTTCTCCTCCTGAAGACATTGAACCCACACCCTTTCTGCAATAAACATCCACTAAATTCATTCTTTTTCATATGTGCCTGTTAGAAAATTATTCAATAACAGGACAACCAGATCAAAGCCCAATTCTGCCATTACCTAGCATTCACGTATACGGGCACCTGTTTATATCTAGTTGGCTGACTGGGCAGTCAGTTGTTAGAACCAAGTCCAAACCCCATCCAAAATAATCCTTTTTTTTGGTATCTTGCTGTTCGCTGAAACTTAATCTGTTTTCAATAAGACCACTGTTATCCTTTGTTGCCTCTTGCAGCACTCTCTAAAGGAGCCAAACCCAGAACCTCCTACCTCCTTGTAAGAATAGCAACACAGAACTGTTCAATTCTGTTCTCATCATTCTGTCCACTGAGTGCAGCCTCCCTAACCTGTTCAACCTTTCCAATTCTGGTCTCTTTCCATTCTTCAAATATTTACCAGATCATAGAAAATGTGACTGGTGCAACTGCATTAACGTCCTGGCTTTGAAGCATGAAGTCACCTCTGTATCAAAACTGCATCATTATCCAATTTGTCCTGTTCATTAAATCATCCTTTGATCTCTATTTCTATTCTTATAGTTCTTGTAAAATCCCCATAAGCTCTACGGCAGCTTATTGCCAAGATCGTCCCCTGTTTCCATTCTCAACCTCTGCACAATAGCTCTTCACTCTCAAAGATTTCAATCTCCATCTCAACTCACCTTGCTGCCTCTGCAATAACTTCACACTACTCTTGGACCCCTTCAGCCTTTCCAACCACAAGCATTTCTACCCATGTTCACAACTAACCTTGACCTTGCCCTTAAGCAGCCATTAAATCTTACCCCCATTTTCTTATATTATATGAGATCATCACTGATCAATACCTTGATTCCACACTGAACTTGCTTCAACTCCACTTTCTTCTTCATTTGTAATCAGTTACAACATCGCTACCAATGTATTTCCTTCAATTCACCACATGCATTTCCATGATGGAAGAAGCTCATGAGCTTCTTTGTAACCAAGATCATGAATATCCCTCAAATTGTCGTCAGCCATATTGTTCTTCCTCATTGGCCTTTCCAAACTTCCCCTGAGGTTTTCCCTAAAAAAGCCATGAACCAGTACCTTTCACTAGTTTGCCTCTTACGCTTGTACAAATTTCTTCTCTTCTAAGATTTGCACCTTCCCCAATTTGCAAACATCCTGATATTGATTTGCAACTACACTGTCAATCACCCATCTTCTCTTTCTGACCTTCACGCTACCAGTGTCGATACGTTTCCACCTTTACATAAATGTATCCCTACCTTTCAAAGCCACCACTGTCATCAAAATATGTAACAATGGCCTTTCAAATTACTGTCCCAATTCAAAACTGCATTTCCTCTCCAAAATCTATGAGCATGTTTACATTTCCAAACATCTGTGCCACACTTCCTGCAATTTCCTGTATGAATCTCTCCAAGCAGATTCTCACACCCGCACTTCAGCCCAGAACACTAAACCATCCCAAATCTAAGTCACAAATGAAATTCTGTGAGACTGTGGACATTGCCCATATTTTAAATCTGTTTACAGCCCCATCCATCATTACCTCTAACCTTTGTGATGACCACTATAAACTGTATAACATTTATGCCTTAGAAGATTTATTTTAACTGAAGGTGAAAAATACAGGATGCCCTGGGATAAGGAGAAGTTAGGGGAGGTGAGGTAAATTTATACTAATCGCTGCTTGCTGAGAAGCCCATGTGGCCAAGCTACCATGGGGACAAGGAGCCCAAGTAAAACCTATTAAGATACTGCTGTTATGTGAACAAAGCAGAGAAACTATGGTTGAGAGACCAGGAAAGTTCATTCCATTATGCGAAAATTGGGTGCAAAGCTTTATTTTATACCTCAGGTATTCTTTTTTTGATAGCTTACAATTACCAATGTCAATTGAGATTTAGTCTATGCTGATTTTAGTTTTTTTAAACAATAAAAATCCTAAAATCTTGTCGTTTGATACGTTTCATCATTCAGTGCGTATTCATACTCGTAAAACGTTAGTTTCTACAAGGATTGCAACATTTTTCCTTGCTTTACAACTCTCCAAGAACATTTATGTTCTTTCAATTCTGGCCCGCCATCTATGCCCCACTTCATACTTTCATATTTGAAGCTCTGCCTTCAGCCATCTAGACCCTAACCTCTGCAAGTACCTCCATGTCCTTCACTTTTAAATCTTGCACAGACCAGGTTTTTAAGTCATATTTTGTAATAACTCCCTCAGCTCAACATCGCTTACTGAATGGACTTTGGCTTTTACTATGCTAAACGTACTCTACAAATGCAAGTTATCTTGTTGTTTCTTAAGTCTTACCTTCCTCTTCTCACCCAGATGCACTGAAACCAACTAACATTACATACCAGGAATCAGTATCAGCCTTCTCTTACTGCAATACACAGCTACTTACCAGTCTAAAGGAGTTCTTGTATCAGAACAGCTTTCTTGTTTTTTTTAATGTCTCCTTTAATTGCATTTTTCTTACTCACTCTATTTTGATTACAGTATGTAATTTTACAAACATCACTTGTACTTCCTGGTCTAGACTCTGTATTCCCAAAAAAAAAGGATGCTTCGATCTGATTAGTTGGATATGCATGCTATTGCATTCCTTGCTCGTACAAATCCCAAACTCCATACAGAGGGTGATGTGCTTTTTTCATTATAACACCAAATTACAGTGTCAAAACACATGCAAATTCTCCAGACAATTGTAAATGTGATATGTGCCAAAGGTCACTCAAAATTGCAATATGCATTTACACAAACTGCATATTTCCAGAATCCACATGGATATTTTAACTGAATTGTAAGGTCATTTTGAAGCAAATAGAAACTGAAAAATAGCAGAAAAGAATAGCAGCAAGGTCGGAGAAAAACTGTCTATAGAGTTCTTCAGAGAAGCCAACAATATCAAAAAGTAACAAAAGAGAATGAAATTGCAAATAAGCAGGACAGTATGAGAGCTCAGAAGAGCAAGGGGAAGCTAACAGAATGTGTGGATGTGGTGTGCGTGCATTTGGGGGACAGGGCAAGGGAGGAGAAAGAGCACCAAAACTAAGATACTGCAAGAAGACATGAAGGACATGCATCAAAGGGGGAAAAACAAAGAGAGAAATTAAGAAATAGTAATTATAGAGAAATTTGACAAATCACAACTGCACTAAAAAATTGTTAACTTTTCAAAGTTAAGTTCCAGTACATTGACATTTTTCTTGCATTTAGTTGGTGATCTTTGTTGCACAGGTACATGTTATGTACTTGCATACTTCCTGAAAGCTCACTACTGGGCAAATGAGAAAATACACATTTAAGGGAATAAGTCTCTAGGATGTTTGATCAGCAAGGAACAAAAGACTTTTATAACAAGGAGAGAGAAGCTATCTGTTAGCAATATTCTTTACTTAATTGTAATATAAAATAACTGTTTGTAGCTGAAGGATGCAGCATAAAATTTCCTTGAGTTTAATAACATTGAGGCAACCATCCCAAATGCTCCTGAAAGTCAAAACACTATCGATGGCTGCAATGCACTGTATTAAATCATGTACAGTTAAAATTAACATGCATGCTTAATGGCCAAAAATGCATGATGGGCCATTTGCAGTAGTCAGAAAAATGTAACTGAAGCATTGTGGTTATCTTATGTTTCTTCTGATTATCCTTTTCTTGCAAAAGAAAGCAAGATTTCATAGTTGATAGTCACATAAGACTTGGGAAAGTCTAAATGGACAACTTTAAACCTTAAAAGGGATGTTTAAAAACTGAGGTGTTCATATTGTCACTGTATCTTTAATGACAATAGCTATAGTGCGATTTTTCAGTGGTTAAATTCAATTTACAAGCTTAACTTGCAGATAGCTAATCAAAATATTTATTTATGTCTTAAGTAGTTTAACTGTTGGGTAACTGCTTCAAAAGGTTAATTCGGCCCAGGGAAAATCCATAGAATTAATAACAGCAAGAAATTTTGAATCCAATTTAGTGTTATGGTCATTCTCATATTTTTAATTTTTTTAAACCTATAGTATGATACTTGAACTGGAATATTTGCTCTTCTGCATATGATCAACCCCTGACTTTGGACAATTTGTACATTTCAAAAATTGTACAAATTGTCTGTTGTTTAGTTTACATTTAAAATTATATTTGCTCTTTTGGTTACTTTTGATCATCCTTGTTCTTGCAATAACTTATTGAAACATCCAAAATAGAGGTTTTTGAGCAAAGGAAATACAACTGAGTAACACACCAACCAGCTTTCAAAAATGTTGCCATTCATCAGTTTGTAGTGTCCATTGAGAAATCACTGCTGAGCTAATTAAAACGGTAGCTATTTCAATAGAGTAGAATGTTTAAAATGTCTGATGGTAGTTCCTGGGTTGAGTGCTTTAGCACTGATGGAAACCATTCCTTGTCCATCAACAGCAATGTGAAACTAGTTAGTACCATAACTGTAGCAAAATTCATGTGGAACTGACACTCTGTCAAATAGGTTAGCTTCTCCACCACAAAAGTAACTAAACCTTTTCCTTAAGCTGTAATGTGACTGTTAATTTCTCCCAGCTGAAAAGTGTTAGCTTTTCCCAAAGGCTCACATCTTCAATAAGTCTTCAAGTGATTGGTGAATCCACTACTGCTTGTAGTTAACTTTAAGAAATTGTGGCAGTGGTTGGGAGCGGGAGTTGGATAGATGAAGGAGGTTTTTAAAATCTCCATTACTTCTTAACATGAACAATCCTTTTTACCAAGTTGGCTCAATGGCATCAGAGAAATTTGGCATTTCGCAACTCTTGGTAAATTCAATAACAAATATTTAACCAATTTTTCTCTCCTAATTTATAGATGTTGAGATAAAACTCGACAGTGAAAAGAACTTGCATTTATATAGATCTTTGTACATCAAGATGTAGTATAATCAAGGAAGTAGTTTTGAAATACTGACACTTCAGTAACAGCAAGTACAGCCACCAATTTAGATACAGCAAGGTTCCACAAACAGTAATGGTCAGATCTTCTGTTTCCATAATGTTGTTTGAGGGATAAATATAGACCAAGATGCTGAGAGGAAACTCCCCTGTGCAGTTTGATGAGTGCTATAGGATATTTATGTCCATTTGAGAGCCGGCAGGTCTTCTGCTTCATTTGAAAGACAGTTGCTTCAACTGCACAGCATTCCTTCAGTGCTGCACCAATATGGGACAACAATTCACAAAGCTCTGACTTAGTGACAAAGGTACTGTCACTACGTCATGGCTGGAATTCTCAAATACCTGAATTATATAATTGAATTTCATGTGTACACCTGACTCTCAAGTATTAGCAAGCAATTCAAGACCGGATATAAGAGTCAAGCTGAATTTGTTCATCGGCAAACACTAGTGACCTATAGAAAAAGTTCATTCTGCATCAAGAGCTTTTTAAAGATGCGAGACATGGGAGTGCAAATTTCATTAAGGCACTAAATTTATGGTTTCAATGTGATAGACATTATAATACTTTGCTTTTGCTTATGATTATGTTTGTTAATAGCGAACATTGGTATAACAAGGATAAAATCATCTCTAGAAGGGACAGCATTTATCTTTAGAAGTTCTACTGTATTCAACATTGTCTATTATGATTTAAGATCTTTAAACAATGCAAATGGCAACTGGAAGCTCCCATAAACATGATGACCTGCCATTTGGTAAGGCCATAGCTGATCTGATTGTGGCTTCAAAGGCTTTTCCATTAAACCGTGCTCCCCTAAAATGCTTTGGTTCCCGTATTATTGAAGAATCGACGTAACTGGGCCTGCTGCAGCAGCCCCTCACCCCTCTCAATTGTTTTGTTCCTTTGTCTGTTTCCAGTTCTTAGAATATTGAAGGACCCTGTTACTAACACCTCTGGAGAACAGAATTCCACAGAGACATGACTGCCTGAGAGAAAACGTTACTCTTCTCCATCTTAAATAGAAGACACCTTATTTTTAAATGTGTTCCCCAGTTCTAATCCCACCCACAACGGAAATATCCTTTCAGCATCCATGCTGTCAAGATTCCTCAGGATCTTAAATGCTTCAATAAGAGTAATTTATAGACTAATAAATAATTCCTGATGCCCAACAAAAACAGATATTGCATTCTTAAAAAAATACAAATTGAAGTAAACCACAGGGAAGTCAAGAAGGAATGTGCATAAACAGCATAGCATATCATTAATGTGCAGTACATGCTGGGAGCAGAGCACTCACTTTCCCAAGGAATCCCAGACCAGACCACCACCCTCCAATTTGCTGTTAGGCTGAGATTGAGGGGTGAAGCTGAGTGTGTGCTCTGCCCCTGAAGAGGAGATTAAAATAGCAAGACAGATCTCATTAACCTACTTACCAAATTCATACATGAAACATAACAAGTACTTTGAATCATCATGCAGAGTACCCTTATAATAGTAGCAAAGCAATTCACACAAACCTGGCAGCTCAGACAAACTACGTTGGAAAATAAATCCAAATCTGCTAATTCAATCTTTTAGTTTCCAAAATGTTATGTTTGACAGTTACCTTTAAATGTAAATCATATGACAATGGATGATGGTAAATAAATTTTTGGTTAAGACATGAATATTATGCTAATGACAGAAGATGGTATTTGTTCAATACTATATTCAAATATATTTTAAAAAATTGTTTGCCTTAATTCTTTCACGAAGTATTAATAGCCTGATTCCTTCAAATCTGCATTTTTTCCATGAACTAACTAAATATCTGAAATGTATCCATTTCAACACTTACAAAGATACCTAACATTAACAAATAGCTTTGTAATTATCGCATGTTCTATGATTATGTTTTAATTGCGTGGTTTCATCTTCCTAATAATAATTAATTTAACCTATTTTCCTCATCGTCCTGTTTAATTATGTTATTATGCACCTTTGAAGCAGGTGGGACTTGAATTCCCCCATTCAGTCGGTCACAATAATTTTTGTCAGATCAATATAATTTGTATCCTTAGTAAAAAAAAGTTTCAATATTATATGGCTTTTCAACACTAACAAAATGTCTTAAAGATCTGTAAAGTAACAATCTACAAACTTTTAAAAGCAAAGACATGGTCTTGCAAATAAAAACATTTTAAAATAAAAGTTGAAATCCATATGAAGAATAGGTAGTTCCCAACTGGCTTCCTGTAAGCTGTACAAGTCAATTAGCATTTCTGTCATAAAGTAATTCACTTGGCTCCAGACCTCATTACTGCCTTGATCAAAGCATGGACAACAGAGTTAAATTTGAGAAGTGAGAGTGGCTGTCATTGATCTCATAACAGTTGACCAATTGTGGTATCAAACAGCCCTTGTAAAATCAATGGGAATCAGGGAGAAAAGCTTCTCCTGCTGCTGTCATACATGCTCAAAGATGCTTATGATTATTGGGAGTCAGGTCACCTCAGGCACCATCGCCCCAAGACTTCATCAGGCCCAACTATCTTTAGCTGGTTGTTTCATTACTGTCAATCCCTTGATCAGAAGTCAAATAGTGGATATATTCATATAATGGATAATGGATATGTCCATAACAAACCACCAGAAGCCGGCCATTCAGCCCATTGAGTTGCTTTGCTAATGAGATTATGACTGATCTGATAATCCACAACTCCCACTTTGCCTCCTTATAACCAAATCCCTTAATTCCCCTTCCGATTAAAAACCTGTCCAACTCCACCTTTAAAATATTTCAAGAGCCAGCCTCGACAGCCTTCTGTGATAAAGAGTTCAACAGATTCACTGTGTTCAAAAAAGAAATTCTTCCTCATCTTGCTCTTAAATGGGTAACCCCTTATTCTGAGATGACGTCCTCTAGTTCTAACCTCTCACACAAGAGGTTGCCTCATGCAAACTCTCCACGTCGACCTTGTCAAGCTTCTAAGAACCTATTATGTTTCAATAAGGTCTCTTCTCATTATTCTAATTACTCCTGGCCCAAACGCCTCAATTTCTCCTCAGAAAAAATGCCTCCAGGATCAAACTAGAGAATCTCCTCTGGACTGTCTCTAATGTCAGTGTATTTTTCCCTACGTAGGGGAAATAAAACTGTTCACAGTATCCCTCAAGGTGGGTTCTGATTATTGCCTTGAATAGTGTTGGTGAAAACTCCCTAATTTTATAATCCATTTCCTTTGAAATAAAGGCCAACAGCCCATTTGCCTTCTTTAGTTTCATGCACCCAAACCCTGTTCTGCAGATTCCTGCAATCTTTATCCATTTAAAGAATTTTCAGCTCCTCTATTCTTCCTGATAAAATACTCAACCTCACATTTTCCCATATTATATTCTGACATGCTTTCAGCCACTCAAACCTGACTATATCCTTCTGTAGACTCTGCATTATCTCCTCTCTTTGCCTTCCTAGTTTTTTTTTGTATCAACCTTCCCAGCTATTTGTGAGTCTTTCTTATCCAAGACATCGATATGTGTTATAAATAACTATGGCCCCTGCACTGATCCCTGTGGCACTCCACTGGTTACTGATTGCCATCCTGAAAATGCTCCTTTCATCCAAGCTGTGTCTTTCATTAGACAACCGTCTATCCATGGTAACATATTATGCCCAACACCACGGCTCTTATTAAGAAACCTTGAGTGTAATATTTTATCAAAAGCTTTTGGAAATCCAAACATATCACATCTACATCTGATAATTGCACATGGCTCAGTTCCACTCAACACCTCAGATGATGAAACAGTTCTTGGCCACCTGCAGCAATAATCTGGGTTACATTTAGGCTGATAATAAGTAACATTCATGACAATTGTCAGGTCAATGGCCTCCTTTGCCAAGAATGCATCAAGCAATCTGTCATTTTCAAATCCCTTGCAATGTGCATTCCAGGAGGTCATGACTGTCCAATGCCTTATCTGGCCAGCTATATAAATAATAGACCTCGAACAGTCTCTGTGTTGGGTAACCATAGAAGAAGTCTGAGCTTGAAAACCCATGAATTTGGAGCACAGAGGCCACAAGACTCGTTGCTGATCCCTGTTCATGCCTGGTCAGCATGACTTGACTCACTGATCCTACTTAGGAAAAGAAGTTTTGCTTATTTTTGAGAAATAGCTTGTCAGATGTTAGTACAAGAGATAGTCACTTTCACTTTGTCAAATAAAGATTCATTTTGATTGAATGAATTCAGAATTAGGTCCCTCAAATAGATCAACAGCACAGCCTTAGTCAATATGTACCACCAACAATCAAGAAACTTGACAAAGCACCTCACAGAATTTGCACCCTATCCTCTCCTTAAATAGCAATTTGTTCCAGCACCAGCAAACTTCACCCAACATATTATTTGACACAGCTACAAAACGCATCATCTCTAACGAGACTAGCAAGGGCACTGAAGCCATGAGTACAACATCATCTGCAAGTACCACTTGGGTCAGAGTCTTCCAATTCCTTCTCTAATAACACTGTGCAAGTTCATGTACTGCATACTGAATATGGTCAACACCTTTTCAAGAGTACTTAGGGAAAGGCAAGAAATACTGGCTTTACCAGCTTTGCCTGCGTCTTATGAATGAACAGAAACAGTGTAGCTACCACTCAGAAATAATCAGAATCAAGGCAGGTCAATGTGACTGATCAATCATTATCAAGTAGCATCTGAGAACAGTGCTGAGTTGGGAGATAGGTCCATTAACAAATTTACAACTTTGTCATAACCTTTTGTCACAATTGTCACATCTCTAAGAGAAAATTTAGCAAAATTAAAATGGAGTTAAATGTTCAAAGCATTAGAACCATATCCCCGTACTGAATACTTAATTTAGCCATAAATCCAGAAGAATTTCTGCTTCTTTCGTATACATCTCAAAGAACTTCAAAATTGATATCCAGCATATAACTTATAACATCAATTAACTCTGTCTAAACATTTCCAGTGCCACAATGAGTAAACTGATGACTGGAAACAGTAGTTTTACAAAACATTCCAGCAGAAATGTGTTTTACAATATTTATTGATGGCAGTAAGTACCCCATATTCTGTATTCAAGGAAGGCATTCGACACATTATGCCTGTACCAGCTCCCAAAAGAGATGCCTAGCTAGTTCCATTCTCTCGTCCTATCCTCATAGTCCTCTAAATTCATTGTTTTCAAATATATATCCAGTTCTCTTTTGCAATTTCCTCAGGACTCTGTCTCACCACTCTCCCAGATAGCATATTCCAAATCCTGATAACACTTTTGAGTAAAGAAGTTTTTCCTCATCTCATTCCTAGCTCTCTTGCTGACAATCTTGATATTGTGACCCGTAGTTATTGACATACCATCTAGTAGAAACAGAATATCCTTCTTTACTCTATCAAAATTGTACATTATTCTGAACAACTCAGAAATATCACCTCTTAATCTCCTCTGCTCCAAGGAGAACAAACCCGATTTCTCTCATTTTTTCATGTATCTAAAATCCCTCATTCCTGGTATCTCCTTTGAACTCTCTCCAGGACTTTAATATCCTTCCTTAAATAAGGTGCCAGAACTGAACACAATACTCCAAATGTGGTCTGACCAATGATTTGTAGCTGTGTAGTATCACTTTCTTGCTTTTATACTCTACACCTACATTTATAAATCCAAGGATCCGCCTTAACAACTCTTTCAACTTGCCTGGCCACTTTCAGAGAAACATGCACATGAACCCCGAAGTCTGCCTGCTCCTGTACTCCACTCAATGTTGCATTATTGAGCCCGTATTGTCTCTCTATTTCTTGTACCAAACTGCATTACTTCATTTCTGTTTTAAAATTCCTCTGCAAGGTGTTTGCCCATTTGCCCAACTTCTCAATATTCCTCTGAAATTGCTAAGCATCATCCTCACAATTCACTATTGCCCCTAGCTTAGTATCAGCTACAAAGTAAGCAATTTTTCCCTCAACACCCACCTCCAAATCATTTATATTATTCAGAAAAGATAAGGGTTCCAACACTGATCCCTAGGAAACATGGCTTCCACCTTATCTCCAATCTGAAAAATGCCCATCTTATACCTACCTGCTATTTCATATCTTTCAGCCAACTTCTAATCAATGCTGCCAAGGACCTATCAATCCCAAACATTTCTAATTTGCCAACCACCCTGCCATGTGGCACCATGTCAATACTTTCTGAAAGTTCAAATATACAACATCCACAGCCTGCATCACCTCAAAGAACTCAATTAAGTTGGTCAGACATGACGTGCCCTTGACAAACTCATGTTGATTGTGTTGTATTAACTTATTTTATTCTAAGGGTACATCTATGTTATCCTGTATTGTGGCCTCTTATCAGTTTTCCCACTATTGATGTCAAGCTGACAGGCCTGTAGTTTCCTGTGTTATCCTTTGCCCCTTTCTTAAACAGCAGTGTCACCTTTATAATCCTCCAATCCCCTGGAACTAAGCCTGTGTTCAGAGGGGCCTGGAAAATTGCTGTCAATGACTCTGTGATTTACTCCTTTACCTTTTTCAGCAATCTAGGTCACATCCCATCCAGGTATGGTGACTTCTCTACCTGGAGTGCTGCTGGCTTTTTCAGTACCTCTTCTTTATCTATCATATACTATTCAGTAGATCAACACCCATATTTTCAACCATTGCCATCATTTTATAATTTGATAATGACACCTTTTGTTGGTCTCTGAAACTTTCCTAATCTTTTGGCTTACCATTAATCTTTACTATACTGTATGTTTGTTATTTTAAGTTGATATTACTTTAATTTCCTTGGTTAACTTTAGGTGGTATATCCTCGTCTTAGAATCCTTCTTCCTTTCTAGTATATACCTTTTCTGAGAGTCAAACTATTTTCTTAAACATCTCCCATTCTTTATCAAGTATCTTTCTTTTTCATGCTCGTCTCCCTGTTGACTCTAACCAACTCTGCCCTCATTCCTCTGTAATTACGCACAATTGATTCCAACCCTAGTTTTTCACTCTCAAATTAAATGATAAATTTCACCATGTTATGGTCACTGTTTACTTGAGGATCTTTTACTCTATAAGATCATTTATTAAACCTATCTCCTTCCACATCACCAGAAATGACCAGATTCCTGGTTGGATCCACGTCACTCCACATCAGGAAACTGTCCTAAATACACTATGAATTTTTCCTTGTGGTTGCCTCTGCCAATTTTAATTTCCTAATCTACGTGCAACTCTGTAGTGAACTCTGATTAATACTCATGCCCTGGTTATCTCTTGATTTGTTCACTGCCCTACACTATAGCAACTATTTGTAGGCCTTGAGACTACGCTCTCAAGTTTAATTTATCCTTGTAATTTTTGACTTCCACCAAAATAGATTAAATATCTACTGACCCATGATTGCCTCTTACCACTGTATCTATTCAAAGTTGTACAAAGAAAGCTACCTCATTCCACTTTACTTGCTGCTGACCCTTTTGAAAAGGTACACCCTGAATATTCAGTTACCAGCTTTGATCTCCTTGTAATCAATCTCATTAATGACTATAAGATCATTTTCAACCTTTTGTTCTGAATTGTACATATATTTACGTAATGAATCATCACTTTTGTCTTTTTACCATTTGTTCTCCTTTGATCCACATTTGTGAACCCCATCCCTTCTCATAGCTCCCCAATCCTGTTCTTAATCCTATCAATTGTCTCTCCAGTGCAACTCCCAACCCCAAATGGAGAATGAAATGTTCTCTACAGCCCTAGCTATCTGATTCATTAGGATACTGGTCCCAACACAATTCCAATGAAGCCTGGCCCAACAAAGCGGATTTTCTTTAATCCCAGTACATCACGATGCCACCTGAACTGAAACCCATTCATCCCACATCAATTGTTCAACTATGTATTTGACTCCGTTTATTTGCCCTATGCAAGGTTACCAGTGGCTCAGGCAGTAATCCAACAATTATTACCTGATAGGTACTGTTTCTTAATTTAGCTCCAAGTTATTCAAACATTTTCAGTGGAAGCTCCTTTCTAGTCCTATCAATTTAGACAACAGCAATAGAACCCTCCCCTCCTATTCAAAGTTTCTCTCCAGTCCTGAAGAGGCATCCTTAATATTAGCAAGAGGCAAGCAACATAGCCTTCAGGACTTATGCTTATAGCTGTAGATACCAGTATCTATCCATCTAACTATATTGTCCCCGCAACTTCCTACTGTCTCCCACAGTCTTGCAAACAGCACCCTGTCCAACAGTGCTGTGGTCAACCCACTCATCCTTCCAAAGCTTGCAAGTCTCTTGAAAGCTAACATATGGATCCCCACATTTGTTTCACTTTCTGTCATATCCTCCCGTCACTCAGCCACCAAATTTGAATCATCTTAGTGGTCTGACTACCTGCTGAAACAAAATGCTCAGATAATTTTGCCGCCTCTCTGATGTGCCACAATGTCGATGCCTCAGACTCCAGTTCCTCAACTCAGATTGCAGATGTTTTTGCTCTGCATCACTTTGGTATCGAGCAGTTCCCACATGTGGCAGCCGCAATGTACCATCTGTCCTACTAACACTACCATATGTTCTTTAACTTATTAATTAATGTAGCTTTTCTCCTTTTTCTGCTCCAAGAAAAACAAACCCAACTTCTCTAATTTTTTTCATGCATCTCTCATTCCTGGTATAATTCAAGTAAGTGTCGTTTGAACTCTCTCCAGGCTTCAACATTCTTCTTTAAATAAGGCATCCAGAACTGAACGCAATACTCCAAGCGTGGTCTGACCAATGATCTGTAGCGGTGTAGTATCACCTACTTGCTTTTATACTCTCTGCCTGTATTTATAAATCTAAGGATCCACCTTCATAACTCTCTCAACTTGCCTGGCCACCTTCAAAGAATTGTGCACATGAACCCTGAAGTCTGCCTGCTCCTGCACCCCCCTCAAAGTTGCATCATTGAGCTTGTATTGTCTCTGTATTTCTTGTACCAAAATACATTATCTCACATTTCTCCACTTTGAAATTCCTCTGCAAGGTGTTGCCCATTTGCCCAACTTCTCAATATTCCGCTGAAATCACTCGGCATCATCCTCACAACTTTCCCTAGCCTCGTATCATTTACAAAGTAAGTGATCAAAAATCCCCTTCCCTTTAGGCTTTAGTATATGTTTGTATACATCAAATATCAATCTTATACGTAACAAGTTATTTTTAAGAAAGAGAAAAAAAATAGACCTAAACACAAACTGAAGACCTTATTTTACTTTAAGGACTGTGAACACTCAGTTTGCTGCTTTGTTTAAGCAAAACACCAAACATCTCTTTTCCTTCCTCTGCTAACGTCCAAGGTGCTCAATTCCAGCACTCAATTGTAAGTTGCACCTAAAAACTAAGTCACACGAAGTTGACCACTTATATATACGCCCACACAAAAGGTCTGTGTCACTGATGATCTCATTTCAGCTGATTCTTCATTAAGCTGCTCTTTCACTGGACCACTTGAAGAAGCCCTGCTAAGGCGAGCAACAACAGAACTTAAAAGCTGTTAATTTTATTTTAATGCCAATTCAAACTAAATTAGGCTAAATTACATTTGCAAAAGATAAAGATTTGGATATTCTTATCCAAGAAATTCACAAATTCATTCCTACGGTAAACCAAGGCAAAGGAGGAGGTATTAGAATAGCAGCTGAAAGCTTGATAAAGTGTTTTACTTTGAAGAAAGGAGAGAGGTGATCATTTAGAGTAGCTTTGGAATTGGGGGTGAAATTCCAAAGCTTAGGTCCTGGATTGCATTTGTTACTGCTCCCAGCAACAAATGCCACCCCTCAGCTACTGATTCCATTCCCTTCTCTGACAATGTCTCTCTAAGTGAGTGAGACTGCTTGTTACTTCCAGAGTCAACTATTATAATTCCTTCGTGCTCAGTTGCCTAACTTCCACCCCGTAAACCAAAGCTCATACAAAACTCAGTTGCTTGTATTCAACCTCAGACCAGACCATCCACCACACCATCCTCATTTCAAGCTTACTTCCCTACATTGGTTACTGGTACGCACATGCCTCAATTTTAAAATGATCTTCACGTTTAAGTCGCTTCCTGGCTCTGCCCCACTCATAACATTGTAACCATGTGCAACTCTGCAGTTATGAAATCCTACAATCATCCAACTCGGAGCTCTTATTGTTTCCTATCTCTACGCCAGATCCCCTCCCCACACCACTTTTCTTTCTTAACCTTCTGTGCTTGTCACAGAGATTCCTGTTAATTGCCTTCCTTTCCTACGTTAGATTTAGTCCCTGCATGCAAATTATTACCAGCATAAAGATAGAAAGAGTTTTCCTGAAAAACACTCAATATTACTTAAAATAACCTGTTTTAGAAAAAAAAAATTCTTATACGATATATATAATAAAAACATGTTGTGCTGAGTGGCATGACATGATTTATTGAAGTGATATCCTAAAAATTATCAACACTCCCAGACATTCCAGAACAGTGTATGAGTATGTGTAGTGTGTGGTGCGGTGTGGGGTGTGGCGCTGTGTGGGGTGGCACATGTGTGTGCAGGACATGTGGGGAGTGGGCACGTGTGTGTGTTGTATGTTTTGTGTGGTGGCCAGGGTGGAATTGAGGAGTGATGCCTATCCAAAAGGCACTTATACTGGTCTAAGCAGAGAAACTTATGAGGGGCAAAACAGCAGTTTGACAGAGTGACAAACAGGTCTCTATTCCATCAAATGAGTGAAGGGTGGGGGGGGGGGGGGCGTTGGAATGGCATGCAATCGGTATCAATACTTATACAAAACAAACAAACATTTCAGAGCAGGGAGCAAATTAGAAAATTTAACTGACATTTGAAAGGTCCTATGCTTTACTTAACTTCTAGAACAAACTCTTACACAGATTGAGAATGGCATGCCAATAATCATGCTTTAGTTTTAGCTGAAAGCAACAGCTTTTTGTTTAATTTTCCTGATGTTTCTTTTTTGCAATCTTTCCATTTACTATTAAAAAATCCCTAGATCCTGCTCTGGTATTTGATTGCTTAACTTGCATGATGTTAATTAAAATATTGATGCTTACCTCTCAAGCTCTGCTATTTTCTTATCTCTTTCATTTTTTTCAGTCTCTACTTCTTTCAAGATCTCCAAGAGTCTGTCAACTTCAGCTTGGGATTTACCAAACTCATCTTTGAAGTATGCCACATCTTTCTCGAGTTGCCTCATTTTCTCACCAAACTCTGGGTTCATGTGAGCATCCTCTTCAGCATCATGGACCTTTGCATAAGTAAAGGAAGTGAAAGTGACACCATAAAAATTATTTAAATCTCTGAAATGATACTATAACACAGCACTTCATAACATGTCGAAAACACACAAACAACTCCATGAATTTCATAACAAGCTTAAATCACATGCTTTAGAGTAGAGAACAATTTTACTAATAGAATAATTCAAATATACTATCTTGGATGGGACTGGAATACAATGAATAGCAGCGCAGGAAAATTTGCAGTTGTTTGGCATTTTACACTTCAAACAAGCACACACACAACAACAAAAAAAAGCACTACAACCAGGATTTGGCCTACCCTATCTTCCTCATAATTCCTAATTGGTATCTTGAAAATAAAACCAAGCACATAAGACAAAACAAGCCAAACAAGGATGACAAATGACCTAAACAAATTGCAACATACATGATGATAAAAGTACAGCATTATTCTTCTGATGACCCTAATACTCTTTGTGATGTTTTGCATGAATAAATTGTATTAGATGCTAAGATGACCAAAGAGAAGTGTATCATTTAATAAGGTATTGTTAGTTATTTAAGATATTTTTATGTGATGGAAAGAAACTGCTGGGCTTTGTTTAAAATATTTCTAAAGGATAATCTGTTACTAATTATATGTACTTTTTCAGTAAACTTAGTTCTGTTGTAAACTGTACTGCCAAACAAAGCAACATCCTGTTGCATATTATCACTCAGAGTTGTCTAAACATATGCCTCAAAACCAATGTTTTATTACCTCTTATTTACTAGGTATGTAGTAACTGATTGAGAGAGAAAAGATGAGAACAAATTCATCATTCATTACCAATTTGAAAAAGGCAGAAATAAATCTAGAAGCGACAATGCGAAGTCGCTTTTGTGGCATGACAGACATGTCAGCAATAACATATCTTATTGCCTGGGTTCAGCACTGAAGTGTTCTTCATTTATTGTTATTTATTTATATTAGAATGGCAGGATGAAGAAAAGCAGATTGACCAACTTTCTAAAAGGTGATGAATACAATGAAATGTGTTACTGTTAACAGTATTAATTCCACAATCGGAGTCCCAAGAGAGCATAGTTAACATATAATGGTTCATTCAGATACCAGCAGTACATGGATTCAGTTTAAGAATTAATTGACTTAAGCTAATTCTTCAATTATATAAACTAATCTCAAAAGCTGTTGTATTGTTATAAGGAAGCATATGCCCAGATGTACAAGAATCAAAACCTGAATTTACAAGATTTACAAGTGGTATTTGTGTAGCATTCACAAATTTGCACATGAAGTTCACAAAAACAGCAAGAAACATAAATACACATCTTTAAAGCTGATGAAAACTAGCTACTAAAAATATTAGTGTTCTGAATAATCTTCTAAAAGTAAATCACTGGGGTGCATTTAAAGTGATTAAAAAATAAAGTAATTGAAACATGCAAACTTGAACTGACTTAATTATAAAAAGTTAACCCTCTAAGTGCTCCCAATTCTGCAATGAATTCCTGTCTGACAACAGTCTAGGCACAGAACAAAAGGTGTCTGTGTTCCACATTATGTTTTTTCATGACAATCAAGGATTTCATGAACAAGAATTTTGATTATAAACCTTTACTATAAAACTTGCCAATTTCTCAATCATCACATCCTAAAAAGACAAAAATATTAGAGTATGCCAAAATACAACTGAATTTGGTCTGTGCATAAACTGTCAGTCTGCCAAGGCTTTGTAGACTTAAAGGTATCACCACAAGAATCAATATCATGGTCTCATTATGCCAGTTTCTAATTAGTTACCATTTAAGTGTAAGCAACCAAGACCTTGAAGTCTACATAGCTTACTTATTCCAGCATGACTGAAAACTGCGATCGTTTGAAATGTTTGCAGAGCCGCACTGAGATATAAGCACAATATTAGGTCAATGGATCCTCATGCTTTCATATATTACAGAGGGCATTTTAGAACCACTTACTGGTATGTACATCTGATTGAACAACTGCTCAGCTTGCTACATTGCAAAGTTGGGAAGGAATGAAGCACAGACAGGAAGAAGGAAAGATTCAGGAAAACAGCATTAGCTCAAAAAAATCCAATGAATTTACATAGAAAATGTCTCTTAGAAGTAGAAATTTAAGTTTCCAAACATTCCACAGTGAAAGTGAGAGGCACTAAGGAAACACAAATGTTGTTTTTGGCTCATAAAAAGAATGGCTAGAGTAAAAGTTTTTAGGTTAGTGTTACTTTCCTTTTCTTTCTTGTCCGAGGTAAATATTCTGCGAAATAAAGCAAGCTTCCCATCGCTGATGACATAGTTTTGCGTTCAACTCAAATAATGAATCACTGCCAACACTGTTGGTTTATTAAAATTATAATTAATCAGAAGGCTTCAAAGTGGGTTGTGAAGTTAGGCTTGATTAAACCAGATTATTAAATTTAAAATATATTCTTAACTAAAACATAATTTAATGGACTTCAAAGTAAGTGCAAGTTTGGCAGAACAATAAATATTGGCTGTCTTTGACCTGATTAACTTTGGAATTCACCACTGACAAGCAGCATCTTTAAAAATGCTAGTTTACTTTTATTACAAATTTGCACACATTCTACATTTTAAAGTTAGCCCAACGTCAAAAGGGCAGCTCTTGGAATGGTGAAGTCTGTTTCTTTTTTTGAGAGTCAACTCGATAAAATAATATGACTATATCATCAAGGAGTTTCAGAACAAATTGCATGTCACAAAACAATATGGTTTTTGATAAACATCACAATTTCCTGCTGCAGTGGAAGTTAACTTAGAGAAAATTCAGTGGCACCCTCTGCCAGTCCATAAATTACCACAAGACCATAACCGTAAGATGTAGGAGCAAAATTATGCCATGTGGCCCATTGAGCCTGCTTCACCATTCAATCATGGCTGCTTTATTTTTCAACCTCATTCTCCTGCCTTCTCCTCGTAACTTTTGACCCCCTTACAATCCCATAATAATGAACCTATCTACCTGTCTTAAATACACTCGATGACCTGGCCTCCACAGCCTTCTGCAACAAAGAGTTCCAGTTTCGGCACCCTCTAGCTGAAGAAATTCCTCCTCATCTCAGTTCTAAAGAGCCATCCCTTCACTCTGAGAGTAGGATTCAAGGGTACACCCTATGAGTTGAAATGTTTTCTCCATGTCCACTCTATCCAGGCCTATAAGTTTCAATCAAATCTATCTTCATCATTCTAAACTCCATTCAGTACAGATCCAGAGTCCTTAACCGTTCTTCATATGACAAGCTTTTCATCCCCAGGATGTACAGAAACCAACACCAGTACATTTTAGCTTGGGCCTAAAATTGCTCACAATTATCCAAATGCAGTCTGACAAGAGCTGTACATATCTCTGCTCCTGTATTCTAACAAGAAGAAAGTGAGGACTGCAGATGCTGGAGATTAGTCGAGAGTGTGGTCCGAGGAGCAGTCAAATCAACATTTCGGCCATGAACCCTTCATCAGGAAAGGCTTATGCCCAAAACATTGATTCTCCTGCTCCTCGGATGCTGCCTGACCTGCTATGCTTCTCCAGCACCACACTCTCGACTCATGCATTCTTACACACTGTATAAATGAGTACTGCATCACGTTTGACTTCCTGACAGATTTCTGAAAACAAAGTCTATATTTTTCCTACTGAAGTACATAACCTCACACTTCCTAACACTGGACAAAGAAGTGGCAGGTGGAATGCAATGTTCAAGCCTGCCCAAATCCTTCTGCAGCCTCCCTGCTTCCTCAACACTACCTGTTCCTCACCTATGTGTCATCTACAAACATAGCAACAATGCCTTCAGTTCTTTTGTCCAGATCCTTAATGTATAAAGTGAATACTTATGGTCCCAACACTGACCCTTGCATAACTCCAGTCGTCACCAGCTGCCATCCTGAAAAAGATCCCTTTGTTCCCACTCTCTGTCTTTTGCCAGTCAGCCAATCTCTATCCATACCAGTACCTTGCTCCTAGCCTGGGCTCTTAGCTTGTGCCGCATGATGTGTGGAATCTTATCAAAGACGTTCGGAAAATCCAAATAGAATTTGGCCACTGGCTTTCCTTCACCTAACTTGCTCATTACCTCCTCAAAGAATTCTAGCAGATTTGTCAGGCATAATCTCCCTTTGATGAAGCCGTACTGACTCAACACTATTTTATCATGCTCTTCCAAGTACCGTGCAATATCATTCTTAATAATGGACTCTTAAATATTTTCAACGACTGAGGTCAGGCCAACTGGCCTATAATTTCCTGTCTCCTGCCTCGCTTCCTTTGTAAGCAGGGGTGTTACATCAACCATTTGCAGTCTGTTGGGATCCTTCCTGAGAGATTACTGCCAATGTCTCTACAATCTCCTCAGCTATTCCTTCAGAACCCTGGGGTGCAGTTTGTGTCAGAACTGTAACAAGCAGGGCTGCGTATTATACTGCCAAGTATGAAAACGTTAATTATTTGCATGATTTAAAACAATTGAGTGTTATTTTTCTGTTAAATATTTTTGTAGTTGTAACAACACTGAAAGAATACAGGTTGTATCATTTTCAGAAAGTTAGTCTTAATATTAAGTTTTAATTAAACACATTTGATTATTATTTATAGCATGTAGAACTGTATGAAAGAGTTCACTCATTATAACATTATTGTTTTTAGCTACAAATCAGTGTGAATATGGACTAAACGTTTGTAATGCCATTCACAGCACTGTGGGGATTCGGAAGCAGATAGTTGCTTAAAGTAAGCACTGTCAACACACATTCAGGACTATAATTTATGTTGCACTGCTATTCCTTCACTGTCTGATTCAGAGTTGCTTTTCCTAATAATTTTACAAGTGTTCAGCTGGTTCCAATGACATTACACCAGGAAAGAGGTTTAAAGAAAATAAACTGCTGTGAATTCAACTGTAGGATGCATTTTCATAAAGGTCATTGCAGTATTGGTACTACCACGGTACACTTAGAGGACTGGCATAAGGAGGTCTATGACATTACAGCAGCCCCAAAGTGTACTGCAGGAGAAGAGGGCATTTGGGGAATGGGAGGGTTGAAGGGTAGGAGTGTGGGCAAAGATTCAAATACTGAGTAACTTTCCAGCAAATTATTGTAATTATTTTAAGCAATAAACTTTGGTTATGGCATACACATCATTAAAACATGCATTATCAAATGTTTTATAGCTTTAACTATATATAAAGCTATTTATGGTTTTAAATATAACCAAATGTGTACAACATAAACAGCAGTACACATGATTCAGTCTCCAACAACTGGAAAAACTGTACGCTCATGTTAATCATTTATTTGTAATGCTTGCTGTTTTTGAAACAAATGTTATAGTTTTCAGAAACTGTTAAGAATTGCAAGAGTAAAATTTATAAACAAGAACATTCAAGCTTTGTTGCATAAATAAAATCAGTTTTTTTTTTCTGAAAACATGGGTAGCATCATTTGAACTTAATGCAACACAGTTATGGAATGCCAGGCAGGAAGAACTTTAAATTTTAGTCTTATTTTTAAAAAGGGTGAAAACCTATAACAATGACAGTCAAACTAATGATTGCATAAATTGTTCAGGCATTTTCTAACTTATTCCTTTTTTTTGTTAGGGTGGGGCAGAGGTGACCTATAGAGAAGAATGATTGCCATGTGGTGACAGCTCTATTAAAGTGATTTTTAAAAATAAGCAGGACTCTGTATATTCTTAAAATAAATCATGTGGAGTAAGTGACACTTAATCACAAGTTAATACAAAAACCATTTTGATAGGTGCAAAAGCATTTTCTGAAATCTGACATTTTCAGCATTAAGCAAATAACCAACAAGTTATTTAAAGTTTCTCATCCAGGTTAATGTATGCCTGTGTTTTAATTATTGATGCAGATTTCTCTCATTGATCAAGTTCAACAGTGTTTCAATTAACATACATTACCATAGAATCCATTTGCTAATGAATAGGGGTTTTCTTTAAAAATGTTCATAACTGAGCAGAAAACCAACAATAATAAAACATCAAACAGCAGACATTTGGATTCTGTCTATATGACTTTCAGCCAAAATAAACTAAGTTACATCACAAAAGGAGCCAGCAAACATCACAGCCAATGGAATGCTTAACATCACATTATTTTACATTTTTTAGATAAATATCACTTCCCCGAAATCAGAAGCATTGATTCAAATACTATAGGTAACTGGCATTCAAAACTTTCTAATGCTTCTTCCAGAGCAGATTGAAAATAGTCTGCTTGATTTTGTTATGTGTCTATATTGGGTAATAAGCATTTGCCAAATGTTTATGTGAAAATTCACGTTTCAGTTATTCCTCTACAAACTCTCTTTGTATTCGGCCTGTTTTGATAATACTTAGTTTGGATTCCATCAAGCAAGAAATTGTGACGCATTGCGGCTCTTTGTAATGTTTACTTTAAATAAAGTTATATAGTCTGAAAGTTCCTCTTTCAATTAGCAACAAAAGAAGGCAAAGTGCTCTCTTCAATTAATGCTCTGCTACAGAAATTGCAGGAATGTGCAATTCAGCAAGTGTGATTTCAGAGAATGCAACTTTTGCTAACAACATTGAAAACAGGAAATTTTTAGCAGTGTACAGAATAATTCTATTATATCATGACAAAACAAAAATGAGAATTAAAGTTATTTAAGGCATCTGAGTATCAGCTAATGACCAGAGTTCAACTTCACAAATCAATGCTTTATATGATTAAGTGCCATTCCATAAAAAAATTATACCAATTAGATCAATGGGACTGAGAAAAGCACATAATAAACTATGATTGTAAACAACCTTAGTTAAGTTGTTTTCCGGAAAATGAATCATCTGACCAACTCGGTGTTGCATCTTTGAGATTGTAATAGCTATAACAACAATTAGTCTGATTTGCATCTTAGATGATCCAATATAATTGTGGTAACCACACTGTAAAGATCAGATACATTATATTCAAGCACACTGCAAGAGAAATCGTGCAATTAATGCGTCAATTGGAGAAAAATCTGAGGTTTTTCCAAACTTCTTAATTTCAAGGATTCCTTTCAGTTTGAGCCACTTTGAATATTCATCAATGTCTGTAGTAATCCTTCTTTTATTTAAAAATAATTGGAGAATTTCCAAAAGTATAATTGAAACCTTGCAATAAAACCACATTCATTAGGTTTAGTCCCAAGTTACAAAAAAATTGCAATCATATTCGATAAATTATTTTTCCTGAAAAATAATCTGCAAGATAAAAGGTCCACGTCTAAATGAATTTCAGAAATTCTATTCCTTGAATCATCACTAATGTAGGACTTACGCATGCAGCATGTAATGGTCATAAGAGAATTGGAGTTTTTGCCTGCAAAAATCAAGCTAACAAGGTTGCTATACATTAACTATCAAAATTACTTTTTGATTGCAATTAGTTTAGACATTCTTAATACATGTAGCCAGAAGCAAAATACAAAAGAATAACTTGTATAATTCATCATAAAAAGGATAAACAACTCTAATCTCATGAATTACATAAAGAAATAAGGGGGAAAGTCCCCTCCCCACCAGCAAAAGAAACATGAGAAACCCAAGGAAGAGTTCATCTGAATAAAACAGTGAGAAAATTACAAGGAAGCCAGAGTGAAAGAAAGGTACTTTAGAAAGTGAAGTGCATATTTCACTTTAATCAGTCAAAAAAAGTACAAGTCAATATACAGACAGTTACTGCTACCTTAAAAGCAACGGCAATCTAAATATTTGGTTAATGTGATAAAATTGGAGTAAAAGAAATTCAAGGCCTTTAAGACATCTGATGCATACTGATTCAATGTCTAAGTCTTAATTTTTTTGGCAGGAATTCTTAAGTGATTCAAGATTAGCACGAAGCCATTCAACCATTAACCAAGAAAGTTAGTTTCTCCCAAACATTATACCTACCTTCTTCAGTTGTGCTTCCAACTTACTACATTCTTCTTTTTTTTGCTCTATGGCTATTTCTAGAGATTTTAACTTGGAATCTTTCTTTAAGCCTGTTGAAGCCAAAGAGGATGCATGTTCCTTCAAGTCAATCAAACTAGACTGAAAGAAAACAAATAATTATAAATACTTTCTGGAAATGACAATCTAAAAATAACTTTCACGTCTGTTATTTGATTGCATTCAATTCTTTATAGATATTTAAATCCATTCCTTTAAAATCAATAGTAATAAACAATTTTGGCCTAACTCTTTAGGGTGAGGTTACTATTCCCAAATGTCAAACTGTAATTCAAGAAGTAATATGCAACGCTGTGGCCCTGATTCAGAGTTTCTATGCCTTTGAGTGTAATTTTCAACTCGGTGTAATAAAAACACTAACCACTGTAAAGTATCGTGGGAAGCCCAATCAGATGAAAGAGTTTGCAACTAAATTATCCAAAGCTTTCATGTTTGGCTTGTTAGAATATTGTTCAAATGCAGAAATTCATATAGCACAAGGTAAACGTCAACATTTTCCTTGACATTGAGATTTTGTTAATGAATCTACCTATAAGCCTATGCATTTGCATTCAGTGACCAAGAAATGCGGACCTCACTGAAAACTGCTCAAAAAAATTCACTAGGCTCCGTGCCCTGGATTTCACCACTCATGTTGTTTTTATGTTGTTCCAAGTCAGAAAGTTGTGATATGCAACTTGGAGGAGAATGTAAGGATAGCTGTGCTCCCATATCCTAGATCGTAATGTTGTAGGTTTGGAAGGTGCTGTCTAATGGGTCCTGCAGAGTTGTTGCAGTCCACCTTGTAGATGACACATTTTTTGTTGCTGCAGGAGGGAGTGAATGGTGAAGGTGCGAGATGGAGCGTCAATCAAGTGTTTTGCTGTGGATAGTGAGAGTCTTGAGTGTTGTTAGAGCTGCATTCATCCAGGCAAGTGAACAGTATTCCACTGCACTCCTAAACAATTCTCTTCCAGATGGTGGTCAACTGCTCATTGCAGAATTCCAAGCCTCTGACCTGCTCTTCCATTATTATTTCCCAGATTGTTATAACTTCCAGACAGATCACCCAGGATGAACAGGTTCCCTTTTTTTGCTTACCTGCCTCCTTGAATGGTCACAATCAGATTAATTCAAAATAAAAATGAACTCACATTTTAAAAGGAGTCAACTTAATGAGCCTAGAGTTCAAAGTTATTGATTACCACTGACATTTGTTGAAGCTGGTAGTATATTTCAAGATTCTTAGTTTGGCAGGTTGGTTGAGATTTTGTGGTTATTCTGATTTTTTTCAACCATGACTGAATTCCAGCATTCAGGGAGAGATAGAGTCTTTTTGCTGTTTTGATTCTTTTTGACTAGCTTTCTAGCTAGCTGGACTTTACCAGAGTGAGAGAATGTCTTTACCTGCAACAGAGGTGCCTAAGGGATAACTCTTCATCTGTGGCCTTCAAAGCATGCTAATACTCAAACCCAGACTAGAACAAGTTTACCTTAGCCCACTCAGTCCCGTTGGCTCCAGGAGAGCTGAAGCTGACTTAATAATCCCTGCCCTTGTGTATTTTTCAAAAGGAAAAAATACAAAATCGATCTTCAGTTTGTGACATAATCTGCAGAGGTAGCTTGCTGTTGAACTGGGGATCATCAGCCCTCATAACTTTTGTCATCACAGGAGATCACAGTTCAGTCTGTTTGACTTGCCTTTTCCTTTTAAAAGGCTGTTGTTTGAAGTTCCTTTCACATCGTCAGATACAATCCATGCGGGGGCTCCCTCCAGACATCAGCCATTATGACACACAGCCATTATTGGCTGAATCAGCCTTCTTAAAACAAAAGCTAAAAATGTCCACAATACTTAGAAATTCTGAATCCAAGTCATGACAGTATCCACCGCATCTATACAGATAATCCAGTTCAGCTTCTGGTCAATCATATCCACCCAGGATGCCGTTAGTGGAGAATTCCACAATTCTAATGCCACTGAATGTCAGTGGATGATAGTTGGATTCTCTTTTGTTGGAGATGGCCAATGTTACTTGGCACTAATCAGCTCAAGCCTGAGTGTTGTCCAGATCCTGGAGATTTGGACATGGACTGCTTCAGTATCTGAGGAATCATGAATGGCATTGAACACTGAAATCAGCCAACATTCCCCTCTCTGATTAGATTAGATTCCCCACTATGAAAACAGGCAATTTGGCCCAACAAATCCACACCAACCCTCCGAAGAGTAACCCACCCAGACCCAATCCCCCACCCTATATTTCTCCCTGACTAATGCACCTAACACTATGAGCAATTTAACATGACCAATTCACCTGACCTGCACATCTTTGGCTTGTGGAAGGAAACCGGGGCACCTGGAGGAAACCAACACAGAGACAGGGAGAATGTGCAAAGTCCATGTAGACAGTCACCCAAGGTGGGAATTGAACCCAGGTCCCTGGTGTTGTGAGGCAGCAGTGCTAACCACTCAGCCACCATGCCACCCATAAACTACCATTCCCTGACCTTATGATGGAGAGAGGATCACTGATGAAGCAACTGAAGATGGTTGGGACTGAAACACCACCCTGTGGAACTCATGGAGTGATGTCCTGTGGAAGAGGTGAAACACTCCCAGCAAGTGTAAAAATCTTGCGTTATGCTAAGTATGGCTCCAACTAGTGGAGAGATTTGCCCTTGATTCCCTTTGATTGCAGCATTGCTTTGCTCCTTGATGCCACATTATGTCAAAAACTGCTTTGATGTCAATGTAGTTATCCTTACTTTCTCACATCAGTTCAGATCTTCTGTCCACATTTGGATCAAGATTGTAATGAGGGCAGGAACTGAGCTATCCTGGCAAAACCCAAACTGAGTGTCTGTGAATATTATTGTTGAGTAATTGCTGCTCAGTAACACTGTCAATGGTACTTTCCATCACTTTACTGGTGATTGAGAGTGGGCAAATAGGACTACAATTGACCAAGTTGATCATTCTGATGTCGGGTCCAGGGAATCAGACATCTAGAATCAGTGGCACCATCAAGTAGACGACATAGCCAATCTCATTAAAGAATTCTCACTAACTGAACTAGGTAAAAATGAGCAGGTTCTCTTTTTATCATTTATAATCTTACTTAGCATATAGAAATAGGGTTAAGGTAGAAGCTGAAATATCAACTTCAAAGATAAAAACATTATTTCAAAAATCTATGGAAGTTTTAGAAACAGAGAAAATAGGAGCAGTAGGCCGTATGGCTCTTTGTACGTACTTTACCATTTAACGTCCAACTCAGTACCCTGTTCCCAATTTCTCACACACCCTTTTATCTCTTTCACTCTAAGAACTATATCTAATTTCTTATTAATAATGGTCAAATGTTTTGACCTCAACCCTTTCTGTGACAGAGAATTCCACGGGCTCGTCACTCCCTGAGGGAAGAAACTTCTCCTCATCTCAGTCATAAATAGCCAAACTCATATCCTTAGACTGTTTCCCTGGTTATCGGAAATATCTCTATGCAGTTAACATTTAATCCTATGAGAATTCTATAGATTTAGTTTCAGGATGGGATGGAGAAATTTGTCACTCTAAAAATATAAAATAATTTTTTCAATGCTCAAGAGATTGCTCAGTAGCAATTACAACTGTGTGCTACCAAAAACCCAGTTTCAACCCATCAACAAGGCTTTTTTTACCAAAAGCAAAGTAAAATGCGATTTTCATCTAGTAATTCACGCCTCAGACCCCGCCTTTGTTTTCATGACCACTCTTTGTCTACTGCACAAACCTTGTATTCTTTAATTTCCTGAGGTCTCCACCTTTCCAAAGAGCTTCTCGTTTGCTCATTCTGCCTTCTCCTTTCAGTGGCTTGAAACTCTCATTTCTGTTCCTCGCTCTGATGAAAGGTCACCAACCTGAACCATTAATTCTATTTCTCTCCGCAGTTGCTGTATGAAATGATGAGTTTTTCCAACTTTTCTATGCCAATTAAGTTTTTCAAGAGCTTTTACACTGAGACTAATACCATTAAAAGTGGAAATTCATATCAACTGCAGGGACTTCAATGACACTTCTAGGTTAGAATGGGGAAAACAATAACAGCAACTTCAGGTTTTCCACTTTTAATTGGGCGTGTAAGATACCAGAAGTCATGGTCAGTTTCACAAAAGATGCTGAAGACTGATAGTTTAATTACTGTCACAAAATCCATGCTGCTGTAGAAGGGTAATTGTGATAAAATTTTTAAATGTAAATAGTATGACAGATTACTGACTAACCTCTTTTTCTGCCAACTCTGCTTGTAAATTGTTAATCTTCTCTTTAAGATCTTTATTTTCTTTTTTATATGACTCAACCTCTTCCAGCCTTTCCCGATCATCTCTTTCACGTTGTTCCTTAAGACGTTCAATAATTCTTTCCTATAAGTACCAAAAGTAAATGTAACAATTAAAGGTTAAACATATTTACAATTCAAATTTTCAATCACAATACGTGATGAAATTTCTTTATTTTGTCCACTGTAATACAAAAATCATTGATAATATTTATGAATGCTTTAACACTGTAAACACATCCAGTCTGGAAGTCTATTGTTCGGAATCACTTGTTGCCTGGAAGTTTTGAGATCCTTAACATCTTGGTATGTTAATACAATATTCTGGGAACACAAACAGGACACAGTATTTGGATCAGCAAAACAAGTTTTATCACCCCTCTGTGTTTTGGGAAAGTCGGCACTCCAACATCATCTTATAATCTAGAAAATTCTGAAGTCACTTGGCTCCAAGCATTCCAGACTGATGACTTACAGTGTAATAGACATATGATGCATCTTTAAATCTTGTATAATTTCAGTATAGAAGTTTCTATAATGTATAACACCATGGTAACTGCATAACAAAACACTGTTTCCAGTGATGTGAACATTAAATGCTGTTATTAGGTCATAAAATAAAATTTGTATAATTATTATTTTTAATTGAATTTGCAGTTCATATATTTTCAGAAGATGTCAGTCTACCTTCCTGAAAGTAGTTGAAATATATTCCTGGTTAGATTTCATTTCATAACTTTTGATGTACAATTTATTCTCACCCTAGTCAAAATAGGATCCTTTCAGAGTGACTGTCTGCAATAATCGAGTCAAAAGCCTGAGACAACAATTGCCAAATTAGAGTACAATAACAGCTATCTGCAAAACACAGCATGAAGAAAGAACTGAATATCATCATTATAAAAGTGTGGGGCTCAGGAAACATCAGTTTTAAACATGGATTAATTTAACCAAAGCTCTCTTGACTGTAAAACTGAACCACTGGTGCGGGGGAGGTAGGTAAGAGGGCAGGGGAAACAAGCTTTGCAATAACAGAGTTTATCTAACAAGGTTCTACTATAGGCCACAGCTTCTACAACTCAACCACAAAAATTTTTGTTCTCAAAAAATGTAATCAAGCAGTTGGTTTTGAGCCTCCAGAGACCCTGGATGTTTAAAGAGGCAGCACAGATGGGGAATGATCCCTGAGGCAAGCTTGTTTCTTGGCAAGCTCTGTTACTCCCTGAACTTTCACTAGGACTGGTCAACTTTAGTCTGTCAATGCCAGATTTACAGTAGCAAGATACTTAGTTAAAGAGAAAATAAACTTGATTAGGGTGTCAAGTGTCCTTCATTTCTGACAAAGTTACCATCCACCGAGCTCTCAAGGGCTGTCCTTCCTTACTTTTTGAAATTTGGCCTGGTCATCCAAAAGTGCTTGAGGTAACACATGCCAAAGACAGTTGCAAAATTTCAGCTCATCCAGCTGCACATTCAAGCAGAAACAAAAAGCTCTTCTTACTCCAAATTGATGTGGAGGTGCCGGTGTTGGATTGGAGTGGACAAGGTCAGAGGTCACGTGACATCAGGTTGTAGCCCAGCAGGTTTATTTGAAATCTCAAGCTTTCGAAGCACTGCCCCTTTAAAACTTCACCTGACGAAGGGGCAACACCTGGAAAGTTTGTGATTTAAAATATACCTGCTGGACTATAACCTGGTGTCATGTGACTTCTGAGCTACTCCAAATGGAATCGAGATGTCTACATGGTGCCCTCATACTTATACGAATTGCACATATATTTGGAATTAGAGGTGCTTCCCCTGTAACTTCAGCTGAACGTCTTTCATTCTGTACCTGCAGTAGTGCTAGAAAAGTCAGAACTGGATGGATTCTCCAGTCTTGAATTACACAGAGCTAGTTAGAGTGAGCTGGCAAATTAGGTTAAGAGATAGTTCAATAGAGATGCAGCGGCAGATGTTTAAGGGGTATTTCAGATTCCACACATTCCAATAAGAAAGAAACGTTGGAGAATGTTGGAGAACCCAACATCTATGGTTCACTAAATCTTTCATTTCAAGAAAATGCATATACAGAGGAACCTCGATTACCAGAATGACATAGGTGGGGAGCATTTCATTCGGTTAATTGAATTCCGGATAATCGAATGCCGGACAACACAGTTTAGCCGAGCATCGGGCATTGCAAGCTTGCCGGATAATCTGATATTCGGATAATAAAATGCCGGATAATTAAGGTTCCTCGTAATTACACAGAGAAGAATGGAAAACCAAAAGATTGGACAGTCCATAAAAAAACTGCAAAGAGTGACTGAAACAAAAATTTATAAGAAAGAACAGATCAGAACATGAGAAAAAGCTAGGTAGAAAACAGATGGTAAGAATTGCTATAGATATTTTTTAAAAAGAATTAAAGCATGTGTTGGTGTTACAGAAGTGATTCAGGTCCATAATAATGAAAAATAAAGACAGCAGATAAATTAAACAGATATTTTCCATCAGTATTTGACCAGGTAATATCTGAAAAAAGCTGTAAATCAAGAAGCAAACATGAAGGATAACCTCAAGAAAATGATTTTTGAGGGAATTATCAGAGTTGAGACTGACAAGTTCTGAAGACCTGATGGACTTCACCATTGGATTGTGTAAGAAGTGGCTAGTGAGCAAGTTGACTTTAATGTTCCAAAATTCCCCAGATTCTGGGAAAGTTCATTGGACTGGGAATCAGTGAATGTAACTCATTTATTCAAAAAAAAAGTAGACAGAAAGCAGGAAACTCCAGGCCAATGAGTTCAGGTAATTAGACTGAGCCAGTATTATTTTGTGACAGTGGATAAATTATTGAAAGTCTTTGAGGAGTTGAGACATACTGTGATTGAAAGGGAGTGGCCTATTACAATTTATGTAAATAACTTGAATACAAGGCCTGATGATATGTTGCTAAATTTGCTGATGACAAGAGGAGGAGTGGGAGAGTAAGATGAGAAAAGACTACAGAAGACATATAGATTAAGTGAGGGAACAAAGGTCTAGGAACATGGAGTATTGATGTTGAGAAATGTAAACTAACTAATGTAAAGCAACACACAATGTAAACGGTGAAGATTGTAGAGTTTCAAGATGCAGATGGATCTGGGCATCCTAAGGCGTAAATCACAAAAGATTAGCATTTAGGTACAGCAAGTACAAAGGGAAGCTTACAGAATTTTCTTTATTGTGATGGAATTTAAATACACAAGGAGGGAGTTTCTGCTTCAGCTATACAAAGCAATGCTGACACCACATTTGGAGTACTGTGTATATTACTGATCTCCTCATTTAAGAAAGAATGTAAATGTGTCAGAAGCAGTTCAAAGAAGATTTATTTGACTAATACCTGGGACAGGCCAACAGTTTTATGAGAAAAACCTAAACAGGCTAGGCTGGAATCGCCCAGAGCTTGGAAGAGTAAGATACAAGTTGATTGAAACACAAGATCCTGTAGGATCTGAAAAGGCTGGATCTAGAATTGAAGTTTCCGCTTGCAGTAGAATTTAAAACCAGGTATTATTGTATAAAAATAGGGAATCCATTTAAGACAGAGATAAGGAAAATGCTTTTTTCCCTATAGAGTTCGTATCTTTTCAACGCTCTTCCTCAAAGGATGTTGGAAACAGACTTTGAATAGTTTTAAGCCTGAGTTAAACAGATATTTGAGAAGCAAAGGAGTGAAATGTTATCAAGAGTGAGTGGGAATATGGAGTTATCAGATCAGCCATGATCATACTGAATGGCGGAGCAGACTCAACAGGTTGAGTGGCCTAATCCTGCACCTAGCCTGCATGCTCCTATGGCTTATGTGTGACTCAATCCTGCTAAGTGAAGAATTTTAGTTTTTGGCTTTTTAAAAAAATGTTCATGAACTGCAGTCTCAATTGTTTAAATTCAGAAATTACTTACTGATGCTGATATTTTTACTCAGACTGATATAAAAAGTGTGTCTAGGCTTGTAATCTTTCTATAATTTGAAGAGTGACTGCACAGTGCATAATTACTGCATAAGTCATGAGTGTCCAAAATTCTACTGACAGTGCTAGAGTAGACTGGAACTGAGAAGTTGTCATTATTAATTATCTATTTTGTTACTCTTGGCGCAACACAACAATGTCATCAGTGGTGACACTGCACTAATACCCCCTCTTAGATTTTCACATTTACGAAAGAAAAGATATACACAGTACGATGAACTGCTCAAGATACCTTCAAATGAATTTTTCACGTTACTTAAAAAGGAGATTGTAATTTAAATTTGAGAATGAAGATACAAAGACCTCCTTAATTAATAAAAGTTACATTTAACATCTTGCTTTGCAATATGCAGTTGGTTCTGATACAACTTGATAGTTCTGTTCCCGTACAACCCTGCGTTATAAGAAAATTGTGCAATCCAGGTAAGGAAAGTTCACTTTCTACAAATAATGGTCTGAATTCTTCAATTGCTTTGTAGCTAATTCATGTTGAAGAAACACATGCTATAGCAGAACCAACTGTACCTTTTTCAAATGCTTTGAGTGTTCAGGCTAAACAAATGTGAAATATTAATGCTATCTGTCCAAATGAACTTTTGATTTATGGTTTGTTTCTTGCACAGTCAATGCTATAAAGTAATGCCACCTAAACTCTATGGTGATCTTTACTGCATATTCTGACAATAATGGACGCAAGGAGATTAATGTGTGCACAGGTGGAAGGTTATTGTTGCAAGCAAAACAAAAGCAACTTAGAATCTAAGGAGACCAAAACTGATGAACTTAGAACATCTTTGACCAGCCACCAGTAGAAAGAAAATGTAACTTTTACATCCATCAATAGTTTCTAGCTTACAAATTTTCCAAAGTTACATTTTATTAACTGAACGATAAAGCAAGTTTAATTCCTAGAAACTGCAACACTGTACTATGCCGTTAATATTAACCCTCCAATGAAAAGACTAAAAAGCACACTAACTGGCAAATAATAGAATCAAATGATGGTCTAATCATATTAAGTATCCATATCAGAACTCAAAAGGAACCAAATCTCACCCAGCTCCTCTATGAAAGCAAATAACCATGCCAGTCCTCCAAACCTATTCTACAGCTATTAAGACACCAAAAAGTCTAAAACAAAAGCATTATCGTACATAAAAAGACTTGACATTTTAAGATGGCTACACACCTCTTTAACTTGGGTATATCATTACTTTATAAAATGTCGAATTCTCTTGAGGGAATATCTGGGTCAAAAATTCAACAACTAACTGAGTGTAAACCAAACAAATTCTTTCAGTTTCTTAGACTTTTACTTGGAAGCTTCAGGCATTAATCATAAGCTTACCAAACAGCTTATCCATTCAATCAATTAGAAAATATAGAACTTCTCTGATGACTAACAGCAGTCAATTAACTAAATGTTTTTATTTTACCCCATGACAAAGTGTTAAGCATTCAAATAACTGAATAAAATTAAAAATATATATGTATAAATATAATTTCTGTTGTTAACATTTGAAATTAAATCTTACAAAATTTGGAGTCAAATGTTCCACAGCAGCCTCACCAATCAACAACAAGCACACCCTGACAATTCAAATCAATTCAAGATCAATTCTCTTCACTTCTGAATTTATGTCATACCTTCACTTCCTGCACTCTGCCTTATTTAAGTTCTCATTCACAGTAGTGTCAGCGCTCTTCTGCTCCAACCTTAATTTACAATTTCCAACTTGTACAGTTCACTTTTTTAGCTCTTCTTCTACAGGTAAGATTTTTGGTCAGTTCAATGTTTTTAACCATTATCCCACTCATGCAAATCAGAATTCAACTACTGTCAACAATTGCTACAAATTTCACATCTGTATCTGTCAAGTTAAGCAATATCCAGTTCTTATGAATACTTATCTCAAGTGGCCTATCACCTGCAAAATCAAATTAATTTATGGTTAAAGCTCTGGTGAAATCAGAGTGGCACAATGGTGACAATATTCTGATCACTTTTGTATACAGGATATGGTAATCTTCCACTTTCTGGAAGGTTAAGGAAAAACCTTGAAGCACAGATGATGTAAAATGTAAGCTGTCAGGGAAATAAACAAAACAAAAATCTATCTACAAAGCAATATCAACCTATCTCCTACTGCTGCCCATAGTATCATAGTAATAAACAGCATTTTACTTGTCCTCTGCAGTGCGCCTACTTCACAAAAGCATCTTGTCAAATTTAAGCTTACCATCTCAAAGCACAATCCCTTTGCTTTTCTTTAATTTCCAGACTTAAACTTGCTAGAAACTAACCATCCTGGAAACAACTCTGTTCCTACCTCTCCACTTTACCTTTCCCAGGCTCTCAGTATTGAGAATTGGTTTGCCAAAATGCCCATTGAAATGATGACCCTGACAAAATACCTCAGCTTGGTGTGGCAGCCACAACAACTGCAACGCATGTTTCGATTCTCCTTACAACTTTATAATCAGAAGCTTTACTATGTGAAAGGTGCTAATTATACGCAAGTTGTTACTACTTTTAGCTGAACTCCCTGATGGCACCCCTGATAGAAAACTGAACCAATTTTACAGCTGCAAAGTTCTCTGGAATGTACTAATAACAACCTGTCCTTCCCCATCCCATCCCTTGTCTCAAAAACAATATGGATAACAGTCTCAATGGCCAAACATTTTTCTTCTCTGGAAATCATGAAAATTCCGAGAAACTGAATGGCATCTTGGCTATGGCTCGAATTTTCTTACCATCAAATTAGAAACGTATGCTGGCGTTCTGAAAGTTATTACTTTACAACCTGAATTTGACATCTGAAATAAGTAAAAATATAAAAATGCCGCAGACACAACTAATGATTTAACGGATAGTATTTAAATGTGTTTCAAATGATAGAGAAGAAAACAGATTTCTGAAATTGCTAAAAACAACAAATCAGTTTAACTTCAAATATAGTGAGAATCACAATGATTATTGATTCATGGGATAATGTTTTCAAATAGCTATTTTTCTACAAAGCATCCAGCCTTATTCTGGGACAAACATACTTTCAAATGAGTTACTAATGATTTAGAATTTATCAAAAATCCAGAGAGTGCTTTTCAAAAAATACTTTGCAACAATTACTTTTTTTTACATAACACATGGTACAGGGCATTTATGTTGGCTCTTGAAAACTAAATCATAAAACTAAATCAGTAAAATTAATACCTTACATAGTTAATGACTGAAAACATTTTCACAGACCAGACAGGAGACTAATTTGAAATCTGGTTCTGTACAGGACAGATGTCAAAAGTAATCTAAACAAACTATGTTGAATGACTATAATATTGTGTTATACCACATTCTACTCTACATCTCAGAGGCATTAAATCTCCTTTATCCATCTTATTTGCATTGGCAACCTTTAACTTGCACATTAATTGAATTGCGTTCATCATAGGAGCAGGAATGAAATTAAACCAGTATGTAGCTTATTTTAAGGCCAGTCACAATGCTCATCAGCTGTCTGAATTTTCCTTTGTAAAAGCTCTTTACTTCAGCATGCGCTGAAAGAATAAAAGTCTCTCATTAATATTTTGCCTCATTCCCCAAAAATTACATATTATAAGTTCAAGAGGACAATATTTAGTCATGAGTGGAATCCACTCATGTCCATCCCAATTTTACAAAACTCTTAACCAAAAAAATATACAGAAACTCAGGTTTCCCAAAAGAAATAACTCCGAAAAATGGGTGGACATGGGAGTAATTACTATTTGGTCAACTCAGGCCCATAATTTGGAGTTTCCTAAACCCAAGAGGTGAAACAAAAAGCCTGCGATTTAGAAACAATTTCGCTACCATCAGAAACTAGCGTGCATGAAAATACTGAGCAGAACCAATGTACGAATTTTCCATTTCTGATTTACTTAATTGCTGAGAAAAAATATTGACTACAGTGAAAAAGTAGATAGTGGGTGGTGTCAGAGGGTTCTTGTTCAGACTGGAGGCCTGTGACCAGTGGCACACCACAAGGGTCAGTACTGGGTTCACTGCTAATAGTCATTTATAGAAATAATTTGGATGATGATATATGAGGCATGGTTAGCAAGTTTGCAAATGATGCCAAAATTGATGATTTGGTAAATAGTGAAGGAGCTTAGATTAGATTACTTACAGTGTGGAAACAGGCCCTTCGGCCCAACAAGTCCACACCGACCCGCCGAAGCGCAACCCACCCATATTCCTACATTAACCCCTTACCTAACACTACGGGCAATTTAGCATGGCCAATTCACCTGATTCGCACATCTTTGGACTGTGGGAGGAAACCGGAGCACCCGGAGGAAACCCACGCAGACACAGGGAGAACGTGCAAACTCCACACAGTCAGTCGCCTGAGTCGGGAATTGAACCCGGGTCTCAGGCGCTATTTAACAGTTCAAGAGGATCTTGAACAACTGGGCCTGTGAGATAGGAATGGCAGGTGGAGTTTAATTTTGATATTGCATTTTAGTAAGATGAACCAGATCAGGACATACACAGTTAATAGGTTGGGCTCTGTGGAGTGTTGTCAAACCGAGAGATGTAGGGGTCCAGGTGCATAGTTCCTTGAAAGCCTCATCACAGGTGGACAGGGTGATGAAGGCGGCATTTGGCAGATTTGCCTTCATTGAGTGTAGGAGTTGAGACGTCATGTAACGGCTGTACAAGATATTGGTAAGGATACATTTGGAATACCGTGTACAATTCTGGTCGCTCTGCGAAAGAAGGATGTTATTAAAATAAAAAGGGTGGAAAAGAAATTTACAAGGATGTTATGAAGACTGGAGGGTTTGAATTACAAAGGAAAGGCTGGATAGATTGGGACTTTTTGCCCTGGAGCACTGAGGGGTGGCTTTCTACGAGGCGTATAGATAAGGCAAAAAGCCAAGGTCTTTTCCCCAAGGAAATCAGAGGGCATAGATTTAAGGTGAGAGGGGAAAGATTTAAAGGGGAGCTGAGGGGCAACTTTTTCATACAGCAGGTGGTGCATATATGGAAGATGCTGCCAAAGGAAGTGATAGAGGTTAACACAATTACAACATTTAAAAGACATTTGGAAAGTACATAAACAGGAAAAAGGTTGAGAGGGATATGCACCACATGCAGGTAAATGGGACTAGTTCAGTTGAGGAAACCTGGTCAGCCTGGATGAGTTGGACTGAAGGGTCTGTTTCTGTGCTGTATGAGTCCACCACCATCAAAATATCTTCTGGCCCATAAATCTGGTACTGCTAAGGAATAATAGCAAGACTTTGTCTTCTATTATACCTGCAGGATGATATATGCCGACTGAAAAGCCCCACAGGTGATGATTTACGTATAAACCAAAAGTATTTGGTCAAAGTAAATACGTGTTTAAACAGCGCTTGCTCATATCCTAGCAACCCACTGTTGAAAAATAAATCTCCGAATCTTTCCCTTGAGTCTTTTGCGATAATCTTACCTCTACATCCTTAAATTACCAGTTACCACATTATCCACCAAAGACACAGTTACCTCTATTCAATGATTTTCTTTGGGCCTTCTTTTGTAAAAGTCCAGACATTTTCTTCATTTCAAGAATCTCCCCTGCTTGGTGCAATCTTGGCAAATCTCGATGCTTCCTCAATCCTCTCCCAAACTCAGACATCCAAAACTGGAACCACCATTACAAATGCTATCTAAAGAATACTTTAACATTTTATCTTTGCCTTTGCATTCTGTATTCCTCATTGTAAAACCCGCGATCACAAAGACCTGTGTCTTCAAAAAGAGCTTTGTTAGCATGTTTTCTCTAATTTTTTTATATAATATATTTTTATTAAGAAAAAAAGATTTTAAATATTACAAATACAAAACAATGCAATTCACAACAGTACAAAAATAGTACAAAACTAAACCCAAATAATAAAAGAATTCCCCAACCCACCCTCCAATACAAATGTATAAACATATATAGAGAAATATAAAATTTAAAGAAACTTGAACGAGCTATTTAACTAAATAAATAAATACCTAACAACAAACAAATAAATAGTAATAACTCAGCCCAGCCAAACAAAACACTCATACATTCACAGTTCCTCCTCCCTGGATATTGGACTCATGAAACACAATCGTTACGGCTATATAAAAGCCCTTGTTAGTGTGTCCTCACTTTGTGCAAAAACAGCAAACTGGTAAGGGGGCACCTTGCCTGAGAGGCTTCGATATCTAGCAATATTGAAAGAGGTTCCCCACAAACCCAATCACTCACATAGGCCAAAAGCCAACTTAATTGGTAATTTTTAATGTCAGAAAGGTCTACTCCCCCCAATCTGTGAGGCAACTGCAGTTTGGCTAATTTAATGAGGGGCTGTTTACGGTGCGAAATAAAGGAGCTGAACCAACTGTTCAGTCTCCTGAGTGTTTGTTTATTGAAAATCCAGGGGAGCATCCGTATCGGTTATAGCAAACGAGGGAGAATATTCATTTTAATAAGCGCTCTCTGACCCAACCACAAGACTGGAAGTGCCTCCCATCTCTGGAGATCTTGTTTAATTTTTTCAAATAATTGAGTAAAATTGGCTTTGAACAGCCAATCTAGAACTGGAGTAATGAATATGCCCAAATACATAAACCCCCCCCCTGTGACCACCTAAATGGGAATCCATAGTCACTCTCAAGAGCCAACTCTTTCATAAGACCACCCATAGGCATTGCCTCTGTTTAAGCAAAATTAATCTTATACCCTGAAAAAGCACCAAATGCGTGAGTGCATTGTATTAGGCAAGGCACTGAAACTGCTGGATTTGTCAAGAAAATTAGAACATCGTCTGCATACAGTGAGATCTTATGTAATTTTGACCCCACTTCTGGAGCTTGTATATTGGGGTCCCCACGAATAGCCTCTGCCAACGGTTCAATCACCAACGTAAAAAGTAATGGTGAAAGGGGACAGCCCTGCCAGCTGCCCCTAGTAATATTAAAATTGCTTGATCGTACCCCGTTAGTAATGACCGCTGTGAGAGGTACACTGTAAAGAACCTTTACCCATCTTATGAAAACTTCGCCAAGACCAAACCAGTCTAGAGTATAGAAAAGGTACGGCCACTCAACTCGGTCAAATGCCTTCTCTACATCTAGAGAAATCACCAATCCCTGTATTGACTGCTGTTGACATGCTTGAATTACGTTAAGCAGCCTCCTACATTATTGGAGGATCTGCGTCCCTTTATAAAGCCCGTCTGATCCTCTTTAATAATAGAGGGTAACACAATCTCCAGCCTTAACGCAAAAGCCTTAAAGAGGATCTTAAAGTCCACATTTAAGAGCGAGATGGGCGTGTATGAAGCACAGTCTTCCGGATCCTTCCTTTTTTTAAGGATAAGTGAAATATTGGCCTCTCTCAGAGATGGTAGGAGAGGATCATGACTGTATGAATCATTAAACATATTGAGCATTGGGCCTGACAGTATACTTTTAAATTCCTTATAGAATTCACTGGTAAGTCCGTCAGGACTGGGCGCCTTTCCACTCTGAAGCTGCCTCACAGCTTCCTGCACTCCTTGCTCTGATAATGGGGCATTGAGAAAGGACTGTTGTCCGGGAGTGACACCCGGGAGCTTCAGATCTCTAAAATAGGATTCCATTTTGGTCTGCCCCTCCTCACAATTCTCAGACCGATATAATTTAGAGTAGAATCTCTGTCACGCCACATTAATCTTTATAGAATCACATGTTAGGTTCCCAAACCCTTCCCTAATTGCTGTAATGGTTTGTGGGGCACTTCTTTTTCTGGCAAGGTATGCTAAGTATTTGCTTGGCTTGTCACCATGCTCATATAACCTTTGCTTTGCAAAAGCCAGCTCCTTCTTTGCCCTCTGCTTGAGCACGGAATTTAGTGTAGACAGCAGTGCCGTAATCCTCTGTAGTTTGACCAACAAGGGTCAGTCAAAATAGGCTTCTCGACTGCCTTCAACCGTGCTTCAAGGAAACGTTGCTGCTCACCCTCCTGCCGCTTCCTACTGGTGGAATATGAAATAACTAACCCCCTGGCATAGGCTTTGGCAGTTTCCCAGAGAACAGATAAGCTATCAACCGAGCCTATGTTGACGTCTAGGAATGTCCGAAATTCCCTAGAGAACTCCACAAACTTACTGTCCATGAGAATAAAGGGGTCCATTCGCCAGTACCTTGAATCCACTGTAACATCCTCCTTAACCTTCACCATGAGGTACACTGGAGCATGATCAGAGATGGCAATATTACCAATCGTACAAGATGCCACCAGATCCAGGGTTACCGCAGGGGTCAGAAAAAAAATCAATCCTCGTGCAACATCTATGCAGATTGGAGAAAAACGTGAAATCCCTACCTGTAGATGTCCACCAACCCTAATTCCCCACACAGACCCAATAACTGTTTAGTTTGTGCAGAGGGACCTTTAGGCAACCTGTCTACTGTGGGGTCCATGAGGCAGTTAAAATCTCCCCCTATAATGATGTGCCGAGACTTGAGACTTATCAGTTTAGAAAAAAGCATCTACCAAGAATTTAAGAGGATGAGCTAGGGGACAATAAACATTTAAAATGCCATATTCTTCCCCATTTATCAAGGCTTTAAGAATTACAAACCTCCCGTATGTGTCTTTAACACATTCCAACAATTTAAATGAGAGATTTTTCCTAACCAATATAACCACTCCCCTACTTCTGGCATTAAATTTAAATGATGAAAAATAAATTCAGTCAAAGCCATTCTGCTGTAATTCCCAATGTTCCTTGTCATCCAAATGTGTCCCCTGTAACAAAGAAATATCCACCTTCTCCTTTCTAAGACTCAAGAGTACCTTCTTCCTCTTAATTGGTGAGTGACTTCCCTTGATATTCCAGGTACACCATTTACACCAGGTAATCATTAGCCATTATCTTCTGCAAATACATTTAAGTTCCAGAGAGGAGGAACCCGAACACAAATTGCTGAGCCTTAGTGTCGCGTGGCCCACCAAATATAAAAACTACAAACTAAAACTACTACATTTAACAAACATACAAAATTATTAAAAATAAAAAACAAAAACCAGAAAACAAACCAACATATAAAGCGCCAACAGCACTGAGTAGGGGAACTCACCCCCTGCCCAGAGGGGGCAACTACCCATTAATAGGCAACTAACCATCTCAACCACCTTCACTTCTCCCAGCTAGAGCCGCATCGCAAGCACAAGCTAAAAAGAATAAACACCCCATAGAATATCAATATGAATTTTAAAAATTCTTTTATAAAACAAGGGGGAATAAATATCCCACCCATCCTTTGGTATGTCCTAACTTAGAAATTTAAAATGTACATCTTAACTACCACAGACAAAGTTTGAACCAAATTTTTGTCAATAGAAGAAAAAGGAAAAAACCAAGCTCCAACCCGATTTCCTCCATTTCTTTTAGAGAATGATAAATACATACCCAAGCAACAATATTTATACATATTACAATTGTTTAAATTAGGTTAGTTTGTCCACAAAGTCTCTTGCCTTCTCCGATGTGTCAAAAAGATGCATGGATCCATCTAAGGTGATCCGAAGCACTGCCGGATATCTCAGAGAGTACTGAATCCCAAGCTCCCTCAGTCTTCTCTTGACACCACCATACAATTTTCATTTCTGGATCACCACCGCTGAAAAGTCCTGAAAAAACATGACCTTAGACCCCTCATAAATTAGGGCCTTTGGATCCTTCCCCTGGAGTCTGGAAGCCTCCATGACTCTCTCCTTATCCCGGTAATGATGGAATTGCACCAGGAAAGGACGAGGGCTTTGACCCAGACCCAATCTCTGCGCTGTGACCCGGTGAGCCCTCTCTATCTTCAATCCTCCCATGCCGGCCTCCAAGTCAAGGAATTTCAGAAGCCAATCTTCAACAAATTCCGCAGGCCGCTCACCTTCCTTACCCTCAGGCAGACCGAGGATCCGAATGTTTTTCCTCCTGTCCCTGTTTTCAAGATCATCCACTTGGTCACACAAATTACGAACCTGCGTCTTCAGGGCTTGGATCTCATCCTTGAATGAACTGGCATCAGCTTCCACCACTGTGACCCTGTGCTCCACCTCATCCGTCCTCTTCTCCAGGGCTCCCAGCTGCTGCTCATGCTTCTGCAGCACGAGAGAGACTGGAGCCAGCTTCTCTTCAATCTGTTTCCCCAGCATCTCGCAAGATTTCGAGAGCTGGTTCACCAGGTCCTGGAGAGTAATCGGCTCTGAGGCTGCTGCAGGCCCGGCCTCAGATGCTCCTCCGCCCTTTTTAGGCATTTCTGGACAGCTAAAAATACAGGTAAGTCGATTTTTAAATGTTTCTTGGGGCTCCACAATCTCTCCAACGCCCCAAGAAATCCTGATGACCTGGGTTGGGTGGGTTAATTAGAACCGTCCTGCTCCTGCTGCAATGCGAAGCTCTGCAATGCGATCTTCTCAGATTGCCACCATCTTAGATCCCCCGTTTTCTCTATTTTAAAGAACTTGTATTTGAAGCCCAAAATCATTCCGCCCTTCACCCCTTTTAAAACTTTTCCATGTGGGTGAATCTTTCCCACCATTTAGAGAAAAACCAAATTTATACTGGGATGAAGGCCCCTTTAAGAATCCTTCATAAATTCACCTGTTCGCATGATGAACCTGCCTGGGAAATAAACAAGTGACAGTAACAAAATAAGTGAACAAGTAATGACAGGGACAGCAGTGGTGCCATTCTTACAGCTCAGAATAACCTGGCTGTCAAAAACATTTCCTCCAAGCCAAGTCAGTTTAAATTCTGTGTCCTAACTAAAAGGTTTTAAACTCTTAGTAACTGATGGTCTATAGTAACAATAAATTAGAACTTTCTCTGGGGTCGCCAAGCTGAGAGGAAGAAAGGAAAGCATAGAAAAAAGCAAAAAAGAAAGGACAGAAAAGAAAAAGATGTCTTATTTATGAACTGTAGCATTGTCAACTAAAGGTGCCCATATTAAAAACGTACATGATGCCTGTGTTGAACTGGCAGTCTAATACCATCAGTATGTAAGTTAGCTCACTGAGCTGGATGGTTTGTTTTCAGACGTTTCGTCACCATGATGAGGTCACATCATCAGTGAGTGTCTCCAGTGAAATGCTGATGGTATATCCCACCTCTCTCTTTATTGTCTTGGTTTCTTAAAATGGGTGATGTCATTTCGATTTTATTTTTAAGCTAAGGTAGGTAGGACCTAATTGATGTTTTTATTAGTGGAGTTCTGGTTAGAATGTCATGCCTCTGTGAATTCTTGTGGGTGTCTTTGTTTAGTCTGTGCTAGGGTGTATGTGTTGTCCCAACACCAACTGGGCACCAAAAGACACGACCCACTATACTAATTTTTATACATACAGACAATAAAGGACACCACTTTGAGTGGGACAGCATACACATCCTAGGACAGGCAAAACAAAGACATGAATGAGAATTTTTAGAGGCATGGCACTCTAACCAGAACTCCATCGATAAACACATCAATTTAGACCCAATCTACCTTCCCTTGAGAAAAAACAGAAATGACATCACCCACCTTAAGAAACCAAGACCTATAAATAGAGAGGCAGGACATACCCCCAGTGTTTCACCGGAGGCTCTTACTGATGATGTTACCTAATATGGTGACGAAACGTCTGAAAACATTTGCTCAGTCAGCAAACTTACATACTTATCATCAACCTATAAATCTTCTCAAAAACCGTTAGTCTATTACCATGACATATATACAAGAGGTTTGAAGAGATGAGCTTACAAGAAGGAAATGGAAGGCCTTGAAAATCTCAACTTTTTAAAAAATCAATGAAACAGTACTCAGAATAAGTGATTAATCTTCAAATTTCTGATGAGCATGTGGCTTGTGTTTTTTGGGCACCTGGGCATACAGGGTAAGTTAAAAAGGTCCATTTAGTTTCTAAGTGATTTGTTCATTGTACTTTTACTCTCTTTCATGTCACTGACTATTTAAGGGAGTGCAGTTGCTGTCATTCATATTCTTCAAATCTTATATAGGCAAAATTCTTTTATTTTAAAGATTAAACATTGTGACTTTATTCTTTTCAGAAAACATTTGAGCTATCAGATTCCCAAAAAAATGTTCTGTCTCCACCAAGAGGACATTATTACTATAAAAGCCTATCAATATTTTACATTTTATATCATAATGCCTCTCCTGAAATCACCAGTAGGTCTCTTCACAGTTAACCATGCTCTACATTTGTATCCTCTACAAATGTGTCTCTCAATACTAAGTTCAGTTCATTTGTATATATTGAGAAGAGAAAAAGTCCCCTGTTGGCTGGGAAAGAACACCACTGTTCATAAGTGTTCAGTCAAAAAATCATTCTTAGATATGTATTTTCTATCTGAAGTCTCATCAGGTGCAAACCTTATACTTTCTTCAATGTTAGGATCACTATTTTATTTTGCTACATACCAATGATGGAAGTGTGCAAATCACAATTTTAAAATACACAGATAGCAAAAAGCTTGGAGCTGTAATAGCAGCTTGTAAGTAAATGATAAAACTCAAAAGACAAACTGAGGCAGATGAAAAGCAGATGACATTTAAACACAGAGGAAATGCAGTGTGGTACATTTTTATGGGATGAACAAAAGAGGTAATATAAACTAAACAAATAAATTCTAAAGAGGATGCAGGAACAGAGGCCCTTATGGGTATATGTGCATAAGCTGTTGAATTTGTCAGAGCAGCTTAAGAAAAGAGTTTTGAGAAAGCAAGCAGAATCCTCCTTTTCTAGCACCATGCTCTTCAACTCTGATCTCCACCATCTGCAGTCCTCACTTTCTCCCAACTGGAAGTTATGATAAAATTAATAGAAAACAGAGCTCATACTGTATATTAGCTGCCACAATTGTAAATTGGTGACAATAATGTAAGATGATGCACTTATATAAATACTGTAACAGCACGAGGTGTAACAGAGCAATTCAACTGTTCTTGGTCCTGGCAGTCCACAATTTATTTTCGGAATAAAAAAAAATCAAATGTTAAACCTGTAAACAAGTAATTCTTGTTCTAGCATTTACAGGTCTCACTGTGCTTACGGTTCAAAGCCCTGAAAGAACTATCATATAAGGCCGTCAGATTCCAGCAATGCTGGTCTTAATCTGGCAGCTCAAAGGTGTGCAAGATCAATTTCATTTCAAGATTGATTCCATATTTCCTCACCCCCGCTGGCTAAGGATCAGAATTTGGCTTGGTTAATCTCTCTGGTGGCATAATAAAGATCAACTAGGTGAGAACTACAAACACAAAGCGACATACTACTGCTTTATCTTATTGCTGGTGTATTCAGATGCATTATTAGCTCACAACATATTAGCAAATAGCTCAAGATATATGATGAACAATTTTCTTTCCATTCCAATATGCTTCGTGAAGTTAGCAAGCTATAAAATAAGCAAGTTCTGTCTGCCAGATGTGTATATCGTAATTCCTTGCAGGAAAATTGACTCATACAAAAACATGCACTTCAAGAACAAAGGTTTAGCACTATATAGCAAAATATTAAAGGTTCAAAGTGTGAAAAAAATTTCAAACAATGGTATTCCGTTTCTATTTTACTTGGAATCTGAGCAGTTTAACCGGTAACTGAAATGGAAAGCAGAACCTGGTAACTGCTGAGATCGGAGAGAGCAAAGAAAAAGAGATCCAAGCAGTAGGAATGATGACCCTTCACATGTGCAAGAACACTGACAGTGACAGTTGGCATATCTCAATTCTTCCAGGTTGGATAATGGACAATTTCGTTGTCCACTGAATCAACAAAATCAGGAAAATAAAAGTTGCTTTCAAGTCACATGGTTGAGCTCACTTGTGCTCAACTGAAGGTGGATGGGTCGAAATGGTGTGGTTTTTTTTAATGTTCTGCTGCTTCTTATTAAATTCAGAGCCAGACAAGAGCTAGAATTTTAGGCCACATGACTGTCATCATACATTTCAATATTAAAGACCATTATTTCTTCTTTCAGCAATTTCTGTAAGAGCATACTCTTTTGCTATTGGTATTACAAGAATTGGCTGAGCTTGGTTTGTGAAAAAAATTCTGAAGAATATCATGTTGTGAAGACATAAAGGCATTTTAAGGATTTTCTCCACAAAGCAGGACAATTTTTCTGGTGTCACGTTCTGTCAGAAAATCTCTGCTTCTTGCTGTCAAATACCACTTGGGTGGTAGGTTTTCTTTATGCAACAACACTCAGAATTCCTTATTCTGTAGGCCATGAACACTTAACCTCTCTCACTCAATTAGCATGCAGTCAGTTGGGTTGGCGTGTGGAGAGTTCAGAACCTGCCTCCCATATGGGACTTGAAATGTTCATCATATGGTAAAGAAAAGGATCAAATTTTTAACTGCCACAGCTGGTCCAAAAATCTAAGTCTGCACAGCCACTAAGGGGCTATCAAAGTGGTTTTCCTGATCCCTATTCCATTAGTTTCCAAAGGCCTGAGAAGAAAGGGAGAAACTTCATTCAGTGATTTCCCCAACCAGGGAATTTGTAGGCTGTCAAGAGCTAAGGGCCTAAAATGCCACTTTTGTTTTTAAAAAACTCATCTGTAGCTCCCTCAAATGTTTCACCAGATAAATTTGCTTCAGGAAGTACAGCTGATGCACAAAGGCCATAAAAGCCCCTAATAGTCCCTAATTTGTTTCCTCATCTCTCAGACACTAAAATTAGGTTCTCAAATAAAGATTGAATTCTTTCACCCTGATCCCTAAGTGAAGGCCACCGGAAATCCTACAGCCTCAACCCAGGTCTCAAGCAACAGTCAGGAGACTGAGACCCACATGCCAATGGGCAGGCACCCTGCAAGTTCCTCTAGATGCAAGATTGAGGCTACTGGACCTCCCCTCAAGGTGTGGCAAGGCAATTCCATCCCAGCTGACCAAGCAAGGACGCACAGAGATTGCAGAGGAAGTCAGCAGCTGTATGGTCACCCACCACCTCCCCCAATCCTGATTGCTGTGTTATGCACATTGCTGGTCCCTTCAAGTCACGTGGGCAAGTTCTCCATATTGCCATTGGTGATGCGTTCTTGGTGTTTGCACGTGGCAACCTGAGAAAGTCCACTAAATGGTAGGAACTCTTATTGTAGGCCAGAAGGTTAACAAATACTTAAATATTGTACTAACCTTTGTGGCTAATTTAATAGTGTCCCTCCTTGTTTACAGAAGAAACAATAAGAATGAACAGTGCATGACAGATACAGGCATCCCCTGGATTTAGATCTTTGATAACAGCAGAGGGGATGGCTCTGGAAATGGGCGACTTCCATTCGTACAACGCACGATCATAGGTGATGAGTCAGGGAATCAAAGAGGTGTAATGCTTACGGATCCAGCAATGGCACTTAACAACAAACATGGGTGGAATGAAGGGATAGGAAGTATTGAAGGCCTAAATGTTTGTGTTATGTTATGTAGGCCTTGGCCATCCTGAAAGCCTGGCTTCCTCAATCAAAAGGGTGCTGACCGTCAGAAAGCCAGCTCAAACAGATCAGTCAGAGCTGAGCACAGATCTGCATCCTATCACTTTAGCCATTACCTCAATGCAGCAGTGACAAAATGAAAAGTAGGTGAAGTATCTGGTGCCCATACCAGTCCCTTACCCTTATTGCCTGCAACCCTGTGATAGTGAAACTGGTACTAATATATAACCCAAACAGCTGACAGACTCTAAATAACATGCCCCTCGTACGCTGACCAAAATTGCAACTAAATCTCATGTGAGTCAGCATCCACCTTCATCTCTGGTATCATTTGAAAATACAACACTTGCAGAAGCGCAAGTCTCTGATCTGCTATGGCAGCCATTGAATTTAAATAGTTCATAATTAACAGAGTTAATCAATCCGTAACAAGCAATTGAACATTAGACCATTATAACTAATACCACAACGGTCTTGCTTCTTTCAAAAAAAGTCATGTTTTAAACATCAGTCCTGAAACACTGCTCAAAAATTCCTGATTCACAAATCTGAAAAACCATATAAAATTGAAGAAAGCTGATTGCCCAAAGTGCTCAATTTGAAAGTAATTGGACTGATGCTACCTACGCAGGAGTACTAGCATCTTGAAAAATTATTTACACTGAACTGTTTAAGAGCCCATCTACGTTGGCTATGTAGAAGTGTAAGCTCTTAATATAGCTGCCTCTTTGTTAAATATACTCTTCAAGCAATAACACATAATAGTCAGATGAATTAACAAAGATTAAAAGACTAGGAAATGCCTCCGGAGTTATCCAATTCTGTAGAACTCACCCATTTGTTGTTACAATAGGTGAGCATACTCCACAACTTCAGTTACCAATCTTGGTCAAGATGAGAAAACCTGGATGGCATTGACAATGTTAAGAAAATCAGAGACATGAGGCCAAGTCCGAAAAGTCGGGGATAATAGAAGGTGACATCTTCTTTCCCAGTTACAGGAAGAGGCCTTTCTACTCTGTACACTTCCAAAATACTTTATTAAAACTAAGCTTTTAGATCAGCCATTCTATATTATCAATTATTTAACTGATGAGAAACATGGATAACTAATGAACAGAACTTTACATTATAAAGGAGGTTTCTTTCTTTTTGGTTTTTGATTCCTTGCACATATCCTATATGTGGTTTGGGTCTTCAGGGGTAGGTAGGGTGAGGTGGTCATTGGCAATCTGGTGGACCCTCTCTCAGCATCACTTATTTTAAACTCAAACTTGAGGTTCAGGATTGAAAATTTTATGCTGATTCCTGAAGAGCAAAAGCCAAAAAGGTCTACAAATTTGCTAAAGATACTGCATGTTAGTGTGTTCTTAACAGATTGTGAAAAACAAAAATCAATTTTAACATTCTCCATAAGTGGAGTATCAGCAGCCTGAAAGTGGCTTGGCTTACCCATTGATCAGGTGGGAAGCTACTTCCAAGATGGAAAGCAGGGTCTTTCTATATAGGATCCCAATTGGAATTCTTGTGTAAAAATTGGCAATGTGCAAGCTGCCAAAGCTCAACTCATTTGTACAATATTAAGAAGCTGAAACAATAAACCTTACAAGAATTGTTGGATGCCATTCCAAACAAAAAACTTTGCAATTTTATTTTTGTGAGTCTAAAAGATGAAGGAATGCAAACATATCACGACTATATGAATATTCTCAACCACTGCTAACTCCATGCTTCCTGACGGTTATCAATGCGTCAGATAAAAGGCAGGCAATTCCCTGCTCTCCTCAACCAACGTGTTGCCCTGGAACAAAGATTAAGGACACACACCTGACCAAGATCACTGGAAAGAGCACCTGGACTTGAAAACATCCCCATCAGTTGTTATATTTTAAACTTCTTCACAGAACAACCTCGATTATCTCACGGGTGGGGAGTATTTTGCTCGGATAACTGATTGCTCAGATAACAGATAATGTTTTTAACGGGATCTTGAGATCTTGTTCGGATAATCTGACATTCATATAACTGACATTTGGATAACCGAGGTTGTTCTGTATACCATTTCATGGAAGCAACTTAGTTTGCTAAAATAATTTACAATCTTCCTCATGTCCAAGCAGTTTATAGCAGACATCCAAAGATGTGTGATCCAAGGGTCAAGAAATTGTGAAATGGATGATGATGGTTTCCTTCAATGACATTACTCCCTTCTTTCCAACTGTTTTTAACATTTTATAAAAAATGTACATCCCACTTGAACCCAATTGTCTATGCCAACTAGATTATGCTGTGGGCATCATCATATTGGGGTCAATTAAATTTTTAACAAGTTCAGTTGAATCTTAATTTGGCACCTGCCCACCCTCTATTGTGCTGCTGAGGTCAGGGGTCGATAGTATGGCAGTGGGCTAGCCTATTTATTTCATATGTCCCTTCGGTGAAAACACGCACAATGAGAGCGTGTAATATCCAGTTTTGGGTTTCATGCTTTACAATGCTGAGTGAGTTGATCTCAGAAGAACAGAAGAGCTTGAATTAAAATCAGTGGTCCTGTGCTAACAGAAAATAACTTACAAAATCAGCTCAGGTTTCCAATCTTAATTAGTATCTAATAACTTTGGTCAGGAATTATACACGTGCTGTTATCTGGCTAAGATTATGATCAGTTTCAATTGCAACAATCAGGAAACTGATGACACAATTTCAAAACTCTCATATGGCAATATGGAATTTTGGCATTGGGAAAAATGAGTGCTCAGAAAACTGCCCAGAAAATCCATCCAAAGAACCTAATCTTATTACGTAAAATAAATGTCTATACTCCAATGCAATATAAAATATAATCAAACTTCTGTTCAATTCCAGCTTCTTTCTCTTTGCAGAATTGGTTGCAGGAACAGGGTTTTCCACACTTGCTAGTTTAATGTTTTTGAATTTTTGTCATCAAATGCACATTTAAGTGTTTACACTAACGTGCTGTTGAGGTTTTGTTATTATAACAGAAGCATCTGGGCCAAAAGTGCCTTTTGATTTAAATGCATTGTTCATGTTATCAAAAATTTCAAAGCAACATCATGCAAGGCATGAAAGCTTGCCTATACAAAAATGATTAGCATCAAAATATAGTCTGCAGCTATAATAATGTGTTACTTCATAACAAAACCAGCTTTTATGCCATGCAGCTATAATGTCAGCTAGCTCAGTGACTTAATAAATAAAACTCAATTTTCATTAAACCAATTCTGGACTTTTTACTCGTTCATTTGGGATTGAATTGTACCACAACTTTTTTTTTTAATTTTACAGCTTTCTAGAGGTTAAATGAGAACCTTATGGGAAACCACATAAAAGTGGTGTCTGTGAACAGCACTAATAATTGCAGGATGTCATTTAACTTGACTTTATATTTTTTAATCCATTGCTTAATTGCTGAAGTTTAGCAATGTTGACAATAAAAGCTGGAAACAAACCAGGTTTCTAGATTTGTAATAAAAACTGGCCTTAAGCATTTTGTGTGCACTGCAATAAAACCCATATTTATTGAATTTTATATTTGTTCGAGTGTCACTTCCTGTGCTGGATAGAAGGTTGTGTTTATTTTGGTGAGTATAAGACTGTGGGTGTGTCAAAGAATTATTCTCAAAGAGGTTGGGGTTATCTTTAGTTATGCAAATGGTAAATTGTACAGATGGAATTTGGCTCGAGTGTTGGAAAGCACAGAGAAGCAAAGAAATTTCTCCCATTTAGGGCTTCTTAACATACAATCATAACCAGGGCATCTCCACCAATGGTTTTTGTTCTACTTCACACAATCACTTTTGGAATTCCATAAGGGACCTCATGATTCATCCTTGTCTCATTTTAATCTATGTTGTCCCTTGGAAATATCAGCCAATGAATCTTATTCCTACATCAAGTTACAGACAATTTAAATACATGATACAAGCAGCCACTGGATACCATCCCCTTTTCAGGCTGATTCAAGTGTATCCAACTACTTTCAACTTTGGCAATTCTTTTTGTATCTGCTTAACAGTGACTAAGTCACAATGACCAAAAGGTAGGTTAGGTAAATGAGGCTGTCTTTCAGATAGTTTATTAAAACTATCTAAAAACATAGAATGGCCTCCTTCTATGCTATAATTATTCCACGATCCTTTAACTACAAAATCTGCATGGCAGTTAACCTTAAATTTTCAAACTTATTTAGTGAATGTCCACTCAAAGCTATTAGCTAATGTATCTCTTTTAATCCATTCGAAAACAAGTGTCTAAAACAAATGTCAATAAGCTTTCATTATACTTTTTAGGAAAACTTAAACTGCTTCAATTAAATTCAGCAGCATCAGAGAATCCCTACAGTAGAGATAGAGGCCATTCAGTTCATCAAGTCTGTACCAACCCTCCAAGGAACATCCACCCAGATACACCTCCCCATCCTATCCCCGTAACCCTGTATTTACCACAGATGATCCACCTAGACTTCACATCCCTGGACGCTACAGGGGATTTTAGCACAGTCAATCTACGTAACCTGCACAAATGTGAACTGCAGGAGGAAACCGGAGCATCCAGAGGAAACCCACACAGAGACAGGGAAAATGTATAAACTCCATACAGTCATACGAGGCTAGAATTTAAACCTGGGTCCATGATGCTGTGAGCAGCAATGCTCACCACTGTGCCACCACCCTACCTTCCATTGGTTATCGTTTTCTGAAAATTACATGGTGTCACAATGTTTATTAAAGCATATCAATTTTATGTAATGCTGAAAAACCATAATATATGCATAAGTGGTGTTTCAAAGGCTGCAGCAAAATTCACTACCTTTTCTGATAAAGCTTCTTCTAGCGTTGCCAAAGCTGTATCTGTATTGCTAGAGTCTGTCTGTAATGACTTAACTCGGTCTTTCAAATTGTTAAGTTGTTTATCTTTGTCTTTAAGTTGTTCCTGAAGATTTTCAATCTGTAGGAGCAAACAAATAATGTTTCAGTATTAATGTGCATTTTTACCTTCTCATTTCACAACGCATATAAAAATATCTGCATTAAGAACAGCAAGAGTATTTCCTGCTATATATTGCATTCCTCCAAGCATTTGAGATTACTCCATCACACTCCTCAGCTGTACCTTTGTGGATGATGAACAGTGCAGGACAGTTCAAAAGCAAATCATTCCCTGCCTAATACCCAGTCTTTGGTCTGCTTTTGTAACCAGAGTTTTGATGTGGTGTGTCCCATTAATTATCGGGGCAATTGTGACCTTCCCAGAGCCTGACAATGCGGGATTTCACAATAACAGTGCCATTGCATATTCAGGGGAAGTTGGTAAGACTGGCTGTTGCAAAACGCAAATGTCATTCATGAGCCAAAGAAGCCTTTCTCTTAAAGAAAAAAATTGCTACACTCAGATAATAATGACCTCATTAACTGAGAAATTGCAAATGGCAGTCAACACAATCATCTCAGGGAGTCCCTCTCCCACTGCAACTCCCAGGTACACCATGCTACTTTCTCCCCACCCGACCCTCCTCTAGCTTATCTCTCCACGCTTCAGGCTCTCTGCCTTTATTCCTGATGAAGGACTATTGCCCGAAACGTCGATTTTGCTGCTCCTCGGATGCTGCCTGAACTGTTGTGCTCTTCCAGCACCACTAATCCAAAATCTGGTTTCCAGCATCTGCAGTCATTGTTTTTACCGAGCCCAAATCTAACCCTATTATGGAGAAAGGGTCATTGATGAAGCAGCTGAAAGTGGCTTGGTTTCAGACATTGCCCTGAGACATTTCTGCACCAATGTGCTGAAGCTCAAAAGTTAGGTATCCAATAACTACAACTACCTGACTTTACTTTGGGCTTGGTATGACTCCAAATGATGAACATATTGGGACAAAGACACACACACTGGGCAACAGACCAAGACTCACAGAGCAAAAGGCAATCAGGAGAGATACAAGTTACAGACAGAGAGGGGAAGAGGGAGGCCAAATGAGAGAGAGCATGAGTATGAGAGAGGAGTAGGGAGATAGAGAGAGGGAGTAGAAGGAGCAAAACAGGAGGGGGAGGGTGGCAGGCTTGATTTAATAGGGAGGAAGGGTGAATTAAAGTGGGAGGAAGATAAGCAGGAAAGTTAGTTGTGAAGAGGATGCAAGAAGCCACCAAACGAATACAGGTGGGTTCAGTGAGTGTGCAAACATCTAACAAATGAAGTACAATGTGGGAAAGTGTGACTTGACCATTTTGGCAGAAAGAATAAAAACAAAGCATATTATCTAAATGGTGAGACGTTGCAGAGAGATCTGGGTGTTGTATAGCACGATTTGCAGAATACTTGCATGCATGTACATTAAGTAGTTAGGAAAGGTTGTTTTATTATGAGTTGAATAGAAAGCAGGAGTAGCGAGGTTATGCTTCAGTTACACAGGACATCGGTGAGAGTACTTCTTCTGAAGTACTGTATACAGAACCATCCTTATGAAAGGATGTTCATGTATTGGAAGCAGCTCAGATTGATGCTATGTCAAATGCCTGGAGCAAGTGGATGGTCTTGGGCAGAAACACTAGAAAGGTTAGATCGTATCCTCTGGAGTTGAGAAGTATCAGATTCTGAGGGGAATTGACCAGGTGGATGTCAAAAGGATGTTTTACTTCTAGAAGAATCTAGCACAAAAGGTTATTGTTTAAAAATAAGAGTATGCCCATTTAAGACGGAGGTTGGGGGGTGGAAGGGAGCGTGAGGCCGGGGTGGGGGGGGGGGTGGGGGTGGGGGGGAGAGGCCGGGGTGGGGGGGGGGTGGGTGGGAGGGAGAGGCAGGGGTGGGGGTGGGCAGGAGGGAGCGAGAGGCAGGGGTGGGGGTGGGAGGGAGCGAGAGGCAGGGGTGAGGGGGTGGGCAGGCGGGAGGGAGCGAGAGGCAGGGGTGGGGGGTGTGGGCGGGCGGGAGGAAGCAAGAGGCAGGAGGGAGCCTCCTTCACTCTGTTGGCCAAAATTCAGTTTGCCCTTCACGGTGAAGTCAAGTGAAAAGCCCCTTGTCAACATCCCAAATTGCAACTCCTCCGAGATTCCTGCTGGACCTTCCCTCTAATCTTAATGAAACCAAGTCTCCATTCCAGAGCAAGGAAGGCTGCCCTCAGGATAACTAGGCTCAATCACACACATCCCAAATATAAAAGGTGGTACGATAAGACCAAAAAGATGTAGGCATGAAGACCATATTATCGACTCTGCTCTGCCAATCAATGAGATCAAGACAGATCTGATAATCCTCAACTCCAATTCCTGCATTCTCCCCCAAAACTTGGTTCCCTTCTGAAGAAGGGTCACTGAACCCAAAACATGAACTCCGGTTTCTCTCCACAGATTCTGCCAGACCTGCTGAGCTTTTCGAGCAATTTCTGTTTTTGATCCTTGATACCCTGACTAATCGAAAATCTGTCTCAGCTTTGAATAAAATTAACAACAGAGCCTCTACAGCCCTCTGCAGCAAAGAATTTCACAAATAAACTACCCTCAGAAGAAATTCTTCTTCTTTTCGATGTTCAGTGTTCACAGTATTCTCGTGATCTGACAAGTGTCTTGCGTAGTTTTGTTAAGCCCTCCTTCTTTTTATACTCTATTCCCTTTGAAATAAAGGCCAGTCCTCAGTTTACCTTCCCTATTATCTGCTGAACTTTTATACTAGCTTGTGATTTATGCAAAAGGAGTCCCAAACATCTGAGCAGTTTTCTGCAATAATATTCAGCTCCTCTGTTCTTCCTGTCCAAGTGGATAAACTTCCATTTTGCCACATTACATTCCATTGCCACCATTTTTCCCATTTCCTTAACCTGTCTATACCTCTTTGTAGACTGACTGCCCTCACCATTTTCCTTCCTATCTATTTTTGTGTCATCTGAAAATTTGGCTATAGTATATTCATGTTCCTCAGCTAAATCAATTACAAATACATGTACTCAAAAGCTCAGAAATGTTTTTCGTGGAGTGTGGAGTATCATTTTGGTGAGCGAATAAGTGACCCAAATCCACACCCACTCAGATGTGACGTGGCAGCATGGCCCAGCACTGGCAGCATCAACTGTGCCTCAGTGTTTATACTATTGACATTCCTGAAGAAGGGCTCAGGCCCGAAACGTCGATTCTCCTGCTCTTTGGATGCTGCCTGACCTGCTGCGCTTTTCCAGCAACACATTTTCAGCTCTATTCACACGTGCATCTGCTGTTGGTAATTTTGTTTTATTTCACTGTGAAAATGCCATTTATTCCGAAATCCAAAAAATTCTGAGATGTGAAAAGCAACTGGCCCCAAGGATTTTGACTAAAGAATTGTGTACCTGTACTATAAATAATTGTGGCCCAACAGCCTGTGGCACTCTACTAGTTACCATCCTGAAATTGTCCCCTTATCCCAACTCTCTAGCTTGTATTAATCAAACCTCTATGCAAGCTTCAAAACTATGAGCTTGTTAAGTAACCTAACATGCAGGACCTTATCAAATAGCTTCTGAAAATCCAAACATATTGCATGCACTGCTTCTCATTTATCGATGCTGCTTGTTACCTCCTCAAAGAACTCGAATAAATTATACAAGGCAATTATTTCATTCTGACTCTGCTTGATCATATTAAGTATTTCTAGATGCTCTGCTCTTACATTCTTTATAATAGTCTCTAACATTTTCCCAATAACAGATATTAAGTTAACTGGCCTATGGTTACCTGTATTTTGTCTCCTTCCTTTTTGAAACAAATACATTGGCAGTTTTCCAATACCCTACATAATATTAACTTTAAAACTAACAAGGATTAAGAATTAGAGTCAATTTTCCATTTTAAACATCTTGTGCCATTTTTCCTGACAACCTTTCTGTGAGGGAACACTTCATGGCACAGTTACACTATTGGAAGAACGTACCTAGTTACAGAAGTTTACACAGGCAGTTTGTATTACACATGCAGATATAGGAATAAATCTTACAAACATAAAAGCAAGACCAAAACATACAAAAGTCAGGATTACAACTGCATGCTCTGGTCCAATTATCTGCTCATTTTAAATCAGCTTCACTAGAAGACTATGTTTATTTTGATTCCTTGTTTGCAAACTATTCACTGGTATATACAGAAACATAAATGCCACTTATTTATTAATTATTTTTATAAAAGGCACATTTAAGGTAGTAATAAGTTGCACTGATTTTAAATATCTGATATTTCTAATATTTCAGGACTAGAACTTCATTGTTTAAGCTAAATGGTTACATGTAAAACCTCAATATTTTGCTAACATAGTTTTAAAGACCACCAGCAACACCGTGGTACTTGAGGTCTTTGTTTCCCACCATTACAGCCATAGATTTAAGTTTCAGCATTCCCAGACATTCAGATCTACTTTTCACGTACATATTGCATTTTATTAGTTATAACCAAGCCTGCCAGCTGGAATGCCTCACAGAAGTAGAGAGTTTCATCTGAGGGAGGGGAAGGACAATCTGTCATTTTGTGTCTTGCCTGCAGCAAGTGCACTTAACAGCTAAAACAGAAGTATAGTTACGATGAAAGCTGCAGAAAAGTATGTAACCCTTTCTGTACTGTAAAATTGAAAAGACCATCCTTTTGAAAAGGCAAGTGCATCCTCTCAAATTATACCTGAGCAAAAGGCTATAGCAGCACATTTATTGATTAAAACTGCATATTTTAACTGTTAGCATGTTTTAATCAAACATTTTCATTATTCAAAAATAGTGTGAATTGATTTGAAGAACTGGCACCTCAGTTCAGTTTTGAAATGTTCAGGGGAATTTTGCATCTGCCACCTTGTGGCTTATCTGAGATACTGCATATTGAGTCACATTTCCAAAAGCATTTCAACAGTAAAGCAGTTAAGATAAAGTAAAGATTCTCCTTTCAGAAACCCACAACACGTGCGCTTAAAAAAGAATTCATTTCTTATAAATGGAATACTGTCCATGGAGAATTAGAATCAATTACAGTTGTGATGGAGTTCCTATGCTGGCTCATGGCCAACATCTGCTGAGTATATCACACTTGCACACACAAGCCCAAAACTAAGATCTACAAATCATTTTCCTGCTACCCATCATAACGTACACAGGTATGTTTGCATGCCTGCCTTGTGCAAAAAGACCAGTGCTGTGCCAAAGAAACATGACTGCACATGTTAGATTACTAATCAGAGAAATACATTGCAATGGACCTATGGTATGAAATGTGCATAATTATAAAAAGCCGTTGTAAATATTGACAAAGAAAATAAAATTCAGAAGACTTATTTGTTTGAAAGTAGAGATTAATGAGCCAAACTACGTACAACCGCAGCACAGCTTCACAGCCCATATTTTTGTTAGGATCAGTCATTTCCATTTGCATCTAACCAACATATTTTTAATATTCTTTGCTTTTAAACATTACAATGCCTCTCTCCAACACTGGTTGAAATATATAACATATGAAATATATTTATGGATATTCAACTCTAGCGTGTTTTTTTATAAAATGTCCTTGCTTTCTATCCATTAATGTTTACACTAAAAATATTCAAATAAATACATTTCATTTAGATGAGGATTTACTTAAAGGAAATGCTGCATGTTTTTCAGACTATAACACTTGCAATGCCTATTTAACACTTCATATTCATTAAATACAGCTAACTTCTCACAAGGCTTCTCATATTTTGCCCTTTTTTTTAAAAAAGGATTTTAAACACTTCTTTTGCATCATACAAAAATCAAATCAACTCAAAGCATTCTTTCATGTTATCTGCTCTGTCAATAAATTGAATGTGCTAATCTCGTTGTTTCAGTGACTGGATACTGAATGCTCCTTAAGTACTCCGGGGATTACAGTAAATCGTACCTGTAGACGAGCTATATTGCTATAGATCAGGTTTTTAGGACTTGATGTATTCTAAAGGCTTAGGGGAACCAAAGAAAGTGAAAACAGGACAACTAAACTCTGAAAGTACACTTGAAACTTTTTTTTCAACTTTTGAACAAAAATGGTTCCCAGAACTTGCATACACAGATATTAGATTAGATTAGATTACTTACAGTGTGGAAACAGGCCCTTCGGCCCAACAAGTCCACACCGACCCGCCGAAGCGCATCCCACCCATACCCCTTACCTAACACTACGGGCAATTTAGCATGGCCAATTCACCTGACCTGCACATCTTTGGACTGTGGGAGGAAACCGGAGCACCCGGAGGAAACCCACGCAGACACGGGGAGAACGTGCAAACTCCACACAGTCAGTCGCCTGAGGCGGGAATTGAACCCAGGTCCCTGGCGCTGTGAGGCAGCAGTGCTAACCACTGTGCCACCGTGCCGCCCTAAGATTACTCACAGTGTGGAAACAGGCCCTTCGGCCCAACAAGTCCACACCGACCCGCCGAAGCGCAACCCACCCATACCCCTACATTTACCCCTTACCTAACACTACGGGCAATTTAGCATGGCCAATTCACCTGACCCACACATCTTTGGACTGTGGGAGGAAACCGGAGCACCCAGAGGAAACCCACGCAGACACGGGGAGAACGTGCAAACTCCACACAGTCAGTCGCCTGAGTCGGGAATTGAACCCGGGTCTCTGGCGCTGTGAGGCAGCAGTGCTAACCACTGTGCCACCATGCTGCCCACTTTTTTTTTCATGAAACACATGAAAATATATATTTAATCAATTGTTTTTTTCAGAAATACCCGATTTAGATTAATAAACATCTTACTAGATGCAAGATAAAACTGGCGTATAGGGATAGAAGTTGACTTTATGCTAAGTGACAGTTCTTTTATTTTTTAACTTCCCAAATTCTATACATTATCATCATCAAGGCTGGAAAACTGCACTATTACTCTGGTCCCAGTGTTCCATGGGGGTACAACACACAAAAAAAGCTTTCCCAATTGCTGAGATAGCCAATTAAATACTTGACTAACTTTTAGATAATAAATATTTATGAAACATATTTCTTAATAAGCATGACTATTGGCTTATCAGAACAAAGCTGAGTCACTGCAATAAGACTGGTTCCTCTCCAGAGACTGGCTTCTGGAAAAAGAACACCATAAGCCATTAACCAAACATAATTCTCACTGGAATCTTTGCAGACTCGGCTTACTCACGAAATACAATCTTGAAATGCTCTTTCAATCACTTTTTCACAAGAGCAAACAGGTTTCACCCTCAACTGAACAAGATGATTCCAAAGAACAGGTGAGATTAGCTGGGCAACTCTCCTTTGCAGGGTTCTTGTCCCCTAACTGAAGACAGGGAAAAAGCAAACTCTTCAAACCAGTGACTGTTCAAATAAGCCCAGCAGGGAACTACAGTAAACTCAGCAATTTATAGCGCAAAAAAAATGCCCTTCAGCCCATCATATCTACACCAGTCAAAACCAACCATCAAACTATTCTAATCCCATGTACCAGCACTTTGTCTTGTATGCCTTGACATTACAAGTATAGATCTAAGATCAAAGAAAGCAGTTACTACCAGTCGTGTAACTTATAGGAAGCCTTGTTTATAAAAACATTTCAATATCCTTTCAAAGGCCATTATTTAAGAAACCATTCCAGGCTATTTCTACAAGATTTGAAATAAACATTCTTCTTCAAAATCCTTCAAAATGAAAACTCTTCAAGAAAAACATATAAATTATCTTTGTTACAATATTCACTGAATATGTGAAAATTGTGCATTAAAAATAGAATTATTTACAATTATTTACAAGTTTTAAAATAACTTGCAGTATCTACCATAAAACAATCCAAAATTTTAAATGCTTGAAAAACTTATGAAAAGTTCATGTTTGTACACACACCGTAAAGGACAATTACGTATAAAGATAAAACATTCCAGCTAATTAGTTTGCATAATCTCTGTATAATTCATACTGGCCATGAACAATCATTCACGAAATGTTTATTCCCTCTTAACGGCAGATTCTTACAGCTACCAGTTACAACAGCAGATAAATCAGGTAGTGAGGTCCAGTTAAATTTGCACAAAATGTTTCCACATGACTGAAGCCATAATCTCAGCCATGCTTCTTAATAGCAATATGACACCAACACTGAGGAGAACAAAACAGCACAGGGAAAGGTAGTACAATGCGAAGCACACAGCTTGGTCAAGAATGGCAAAGGTTTAAATATGAGATTCTACAAGCATAATCTATTAAAACTATGGGGCAAAACAGCAATAAACTGCTCACTGACACACAGTTTTGGCCCCTCCAGAACTATCATATACCAGAGTTCATTATAACCCTGGTTTAAAAATGGACAAAGAAGCTGAGTGTGAGAGATGGGGTGAGCATGACTGCCCTTGGTATCAAGGCAAAAGGTTCCTGAAGAAGGGCTCATGCCCGAAACATCGATTCTCCTGCTCCTTGGATGCTGCCTGACCTGCTGCGCTTTTCCAGCAACACATTTTCAGCTTGGTATCAAGGCAGCCAGTTGAGCACAAAGCAGGCCTCTGACCTTCTCTCATAGCTGCACTTTTTTACATGAACAACAACAAAAAAAAGGATCCAAGAATAGGTTAGAGGGTGAGAATTTAGTTAGTCATTTCTTAACTCCCAAAGCTTTTCCACCATCTACAAAAGTCAGAAGCATCATTGAGTACCCTCCACTTGTCTGAGAGGAGTACAAATCTAATACACAAGCAGCTGTACACCACTGAAGAAGTAAAGCAGCCAAGTCAATTGACACACCATCCTCTGCCTTAAATATTCACTCACTTCATTAGGGACTCACAGTAGCAGCAGTGTGTACCATTTATAAGATGCACTTCAGTAACAGAATCCTCCAAACCCCTAGTGACATCTACCACCTCAAAGATCGGGGACAGTAAACTCCTGGGAACACCATCACCAAGTAATACATCGATTTGACCTAGCATCATAGCTGGGTGAAAATCCTAGAACTCCTTACCTGACAACTTACACCACATAGACAACAGTGGCTCAAAAAGCTGGTCAACTACCATCTTCACAACAGCAATTCAGAAAAAACAAAAAATCCTTTGTCATGGTGGTATAACCACATAACAGTGCATACATCATTTAAAACAAAGCAAATAAATGAGAGAAGACAGAGGTACTCTTGCAAAAAATGCATTTAAATTTAATTGAAGAAAATGAAATTGTGAAACATTAGGTAAATAATTCCTGAATTTTATTTCAAAATTACAGTTGGCAAACATCATAAGCACCAAGATTCCAGAGGAGGGAGTGGAACCAAAGCCTGTAATGTGTAGGCACAGAGTCAAATGTGGAGAAGAAAGATCCAAGGTATGACAGTACAGGGAAGTAGGTAGGTGACTGACTGATAATCATTACCTATTTATCTAAGGTAAACTAGAAAATTTTAATATGAATGAGTAGAACATTCATTGAAATACTAAGAATATAAACACAGGAAGGCCTAGATGTTAAGATTTAGTTCATGAAACAATTAATTAGGTAATCAAAATGCAAAAGATATGGCAGGGCAGGTGACGTGCTGTAGCTGTAGTGTATGGGAACTAATGGACGCCAGTGTGATCCAAGGCAAGGTTTACAAAGGTCTATACCTCGAGGAACCTGGTCTCAATGTGTATTAACTACAATTTGAGCTTGAGATACCATGATGCATCAGGGAAGAGGAATGTAAACTGGGCACTCTGTTCTAGGAGGCAGTAACACTACTTAGGTTAGGGTCATCTGAGTTGGTCAGTGACAGGTTGATATGACTACCAGTGAGGCATGTAATGGGATAGAGATGACACAAGTGGAGTAACTTTAGCCTGTCTAATTAAACAATTGGTTTGATGCTCTTGCAACGTCTAAGACCAAAGCATGGGCTGCAAGATGGATGACTGAACAGATCACAGTACCTTTCAAACTGTGTTGAGAGTTGGAATTTAAGATTGTAGGGAATAGATTCATCAGGTGTTAGAGAGAGTTCCTGTGGCAAAGAACAAAAGTCCAAGGAACATAGAAACAGATGTAGACCATTCAACCCCTCAAACTTGTTCTACCTATCAAACATATCATGGCCAGTCTGTGACGTAACTCCATATACCAGCCTTCAATCCATTATCTCTTCGTACCTTTGCTTAAGAAAACTTTGTCTCAGATTTAAAATTAATGTCTGCTTTAGTAAATGGATATGTGCTTTCTGATTGCTACAATAGCAGCATGGCAGTAAGGTGACCAAGGTTAGAACGTGAAAATTCAAGATTGATTGATATTTGGAGGGACAGAAAGCTAGGCAAAGTTAATGCGGTCATTCTGCTAATTAAGAATGACATTCATTCAACAGAAACAATTACTTTTGTTTCAAAAGATGAAGACGTAGAATCAGTTTGTGGAGATTTAAGATACAAAGGCAAAAAAATCAATTGTGGAAGTGATTGGGAAGGACGAAAACAATATGTGTTTGGCCAACGTATCAAGGAAGAAATAATAGGGACAAGTGATGACCATTTAAATGGATTTTGCAACACTAATGCTAACTATGTTAATATTTGTAGATCCTACAATAATCCAACATCTAGTGGACTGATTATTTTGAGGCAAAAGCTATCTAATGTCCGAGGTGTACAGTGGAACCTTTTAATGAAACCATGAAAATGAATTTCTGTTATGTAAATTTAAGCTGTTGCTGTCAGAGTTGCAAATCTACCAGTATTCAAAGGATGTTTGCATGGTGTTACAGTAATCCAATAATCTTTCCACAGATACATTTCTAGGATTTTGAAATATGACTCCAGGAGAATGACAGTAGCTCTGTGCAGTACAAGCCTGGTGTCCTTTAGACAGTAAATGACCTGGAATTCCTATCAGCGAGCATTCCTGAACTGCTGCCACCAATGATCTGATTTATAAATATAGTTTTAAACATTTACTTAGCTATGGTTTTCTCTCTTGTGTGCTACTCAAGCAAATGTGATAGTCAGTATTAGAGAAAGGTAAAGATAATGGGTGGAAAGGATAGATAGAAAAATAGATAACTGGCTTACTGAAAAATCATTGCAGTGACAGGGGCCAAATTGTAATGACAAAACAAAAAAAAACTATTAATAATAGTTCTTAACATAGATAGCAACAACTAAAATTAAAATAATAGCATAAAATAATAAATGGGTTGCATACCTATTCAGTTCGTTACAAATAATTATATTGCATTGTGAAATGCAACCTCTTTTATTCTGAAAATTAAGATGAAGGTTATTTGCATGCTGGGTTTTATATAATCTATAGATGGTAAACTGACAGGTTAAATTCATCACAGTCTCAACTAGAAAATGAAATTTATGAAAACTGGGCTGACAGTTGGTGAATGTAGGTTTGTGGTTGCTCGTTCTGGTTATTTCAGTAGATGAGTTGATCACTGACAAACCCAGTCACAAAGGGATTGTATCAGTTTCCTCCTCTGGTCACCACAGCAAGTAGCAAGGATTGTGCTCTTATAATGGTGCAATAGCTTATAATTGTGATTTCTAGTATGCTGAGAGCTGCAGAGTTGTGTATATACTAGTAGCATTGTTTTAGCATGCCAATAGTCTGCTTGGTTGTATTTTCAGTGCTAACATGATTTTCATTATATACACGCTACCTTTGTGAGCATGGGTGCTGCACAGCAGAAATACAAAGTCTATCCTTGGCAATTTGATTCACCACAAGTCACCTTGAGAGCTTGGCACAGTGGCTTAAATACAGATGGTACTGCACAACGAAAGCATCAAGACTGCTTTCAAGACACTGAGCACTGATCTGCATAACACTGTAATGGCTGCACAGCAGGTTAACATTGAGGTCATTGAATTCTTTTCTGCAGTGATATATTTTTAGGGATACAACACCTGCTATCTATATGCTATTGATGGCACCCTGCATTATGGGAAAGGCTGTAAGAATGTCAAAGCCATGTGTGTGCTCAATCCATCTTCTCTCTTGCAAGAATGATCGAAATGTATCAAACTTACTTCTCTTGCAGAGTTTCATTGCCCTCTCCTTTTCAAGAATAGGAAAGCAAGAGAGATGTTGAAAATATGCCTTATCTAAGCTCCATGAAGAGAATACACAAGTTTAGGATTTCTGCCTCTGACTTTGCAGTTATGACTACAGCAGGTGACAGATTTCACTGAGGATATCCTTAGTGGAGGTGGTTGACAAGCCGTTCCTCACTCAAGATTCAAGAAGCAGAATTGCAGGTAAAGACTCCTGCTCAGCTCTTCCAGAAGCTCATTCTGCTGTTAGCTCTATTCCTGCTTCCCATCATGCAGTAGTCCATGAAGGATACCTTCCACTATCACCCATATTTGAAAAAAAAATTATTTGTGCACAATCTGTGATAGCAGGATAGCAACAGACACTACATCACTTCTTAAAGGCATCAGCAACTTAAGTCTATGTTGGAAACTACCAACTACATCTACATTCACAGCAACAGCCAATGTAAATCAATCAACAACTAATCAGAAAGTAGTTGATAATTCTTTAAAATGCACTTGAACAGGTGGCCTTTCATTCTGTTGAAAACATACACAGCTATGTGAGGGTTCAGAGACTGTGTGAGATTGAGTGTTGAAAATGGCAGCACCATTGTCAAATCAACATTACATGCAAAGTGATGCATGTAATCTTTCTAGTTTATATCCTGCTGGCTCCTTGCAAGTGTGGTAACTAAAATGGCACTTTGTACAATTAGCACCAAAAGCAAAGGCGGTAGCCACCATTTTAAAGGGAAAATGACACTCTGCACTAAACCAAGGGCACCAAAGTAGGCAACAATAAACCAAATGTTACTACACATAACATTCAAAGGAAACAATTAAATCTGCATATTTTGAACTTTGAGTGTTACTACACAGAAACTTTGATTTTTCAAGCTCTATTGACTCAGTCAGCAACCATATATCCAAGTTAAATAAATGAGACAACTAATACCTAAATTAGATTTAAAAGTTTTTATAGCTTTTTTCCTAAATAAATGGCATCGTGTGTCTCAAGACCAAATCACCTTTTGCAAGTCTCTTAGCAAAAGTCCTCTAATAAAATAATTTTGCCTGGCCTTATGTGCTCATGAGATCCATCTCACTGTCCAACACATGCCCTAAAAGTCTCTGCACTCAGCCATCTATTTAATCAATCACTAGGTTGTTTCACTTATCACACCAAGTGACCTAAACAATACTGCATCCCACTTCAGCTCACCATCTTGACCCCATTCTACAATTGCCTTTTTTGCCTTGGGAAAGCCACCTCTTCCCTCCAAACCCACCCCCTCCCCCCCACCCTCCACACTGGAAACATGAAATATCCCACACACACCGCCAACACTTCGACTATCAACTCTCCCTCCCAAGGAACCGCTTTGGCAGCTCCATTCCTTATTACCTTGTGCTCTTCTCTCTGTAACTCCTCTTCTTCATGCTTCTTTTTTCCTCCTGCCCTGATTTCACAACCTACCTTCCTTATGCATCCCTGTTCTGTATCTAATCAACCCCATTTAACCACTCCTCTCTGCACTCAGTTATCTCCCATCCTGTAACCTTGCTTGGTCTGCACTTGAATTTAATTCCTCATGTCCAATTCTTGGAGACTTTTAAAAAAAATTACAAAATAGAAACGAAGAACTGTAGATGCTGGAAATCAGAAATAAAAACAGGAAGTGCTGGATAAATTCAGCAGGTGTGGCAGCATCTGTACAAAGAAAGCCAGAGTTAACAGTTAGAGTTCTGACAAAGAGTCAGTAGATTCAAAACATTAAGTTTGGTTTTCTCTCTACAGATGCTGACTTATCCAGCACTTTCCATTTTTGTTTTAAAATCAATAAACCATTTGTTTCTTGTGTACTTGTAAATGTATGTTCCGAATTGACCAAGCAATAGTAATCATGATCACACTGTGGATTTTCAATTTGAAAGTGTCACAATATCAGGAGAGCTCAGGGTGAATCAGCAGATATGAAAATATGCTTACTTTTCATAATTGCTTGACGTCTCATCAGCTGGTTTCACGTACTGAAAGATCATCTAAATCTTTACCATTGTGCTGAAGATGTCGGCTTTTTTTTCAGGAAGAACAAAATTTGGCATTTCCTTGGCAGACTGTATTACGCTAATCAGATACTTATAAAAGGCATCAAGTAAAAGCTCACTGAAGCACAAGGTCATGTTGAGAAGGAGGCTGACAGACAGAATCTGATACATGTCAAATAATATTGTATACTATGCAAGTTTATTTCTCTGCATGGCTAAAATACATGCATTCATACTTTCTTTACAGCATTATTACTCTGCATTCCAAACTATGGAAGGTATACTCCTACACATTATATCTAATTGGTGTCATGTGTAATACTTTCCATGATGGAATTTGATTTCTTCTGACCTGCTGGCGAACCAAGATTCTAATCTCTTTCCACTCATCTTTTGGCCCAGATCTCAGTCCCAAACTTCCTGGCCTACATTGACTAGATTACCTACAGCATCCATTTATAGTTCCCATACAATCTGCATTTTTTTGGTTCTGTTGGTAAAAGGTTTACCTCATATTGTTGAACTCTGGCTTTTATAGAATCACAGACTTGGCCACAAAAGTCTCTGATGTTTTATCGAGATCACCATATTAAAGTTACGACCAATTAATAAAATATATGATAACTAGTCAGTTTGTTGTTGTTGAGTGCTCAATCAGCATGTTGTACCCGACATAAAGGTGTTTACAGCTAAAATCCATGTATAATGTAACTATTTAATATTTGCACTGGGCACATGCTTCCTCAGTTTTCCAATTTTATTTTGCTATTTTCTAGACCAGATACGCATGAAACTGAGGAGGCAGGCTGTGAAACATCAATGCAATTTCAAATGAAGAACTCAATACTTCTGCTTGCTGTATATTTTGATAAACAAATTTCAATACGAAGCTTGAAGAACTTGCACATAGAAAAGGGCACTCAATCAGGATGCAACTTGGACTATTTTCATAGCCAGGAATACTCTCGAACATGGACAACTCATCACAACGTCAATAAAAGCATTTGTTCTATTCTTAAAAGTGTGTGGTTGATATAGTCTTTTAACAAGGTGGATTATCTACTTTTATTGAGAAGCAGCAAAAATCAGATCATAAATGGATAATAAGTTTCCAACATAAAACTGCACATGGAAATACAGGAACATCATCAAGTCATAGCTAGTCTTTTAAGTTTTGGCTATGTCTAAGATGTAAAACAGGGAGAGTGAAAACTTAAATCTATTCAGAAATAGATTTACGTGTCAAGTCAGTGGCAATACGAAAAATAAAAACTGAAAGAGAAAGCAAAACGCAAGGCTCAGCACTACAGGAAACCAACAATAAGAAAGATACAGTAGAATATGAGGAGCAGGATAAATAAAACTAAATGGCAGAAATGGCACTGAAAATAATGATTGTTTGCAACATCACAGCAGAATATCAAAATCAAAATCCCTGTCAAGGTTAATCGTTTCTTAAACTTAATGAAGCCCTGATGTACATAGTTACTATGTATGTATCCATTACAGAGAACAGATCTATACATGACTGTACATATTTTGAAATTCAAAGTTAAAATAAGTTGGACACATTATATAACCTACACTAGATTAACAATTCTGATGTTGGAGCCTTTATAGTTTATGTAGCATTGTGACAATGTTAAATTAGTACCAATATTTTAAGTCAACTGAACTGAATTATATTACTGACTGAATTATGTACAAGCAGTACAGGCAAATTGTAGGGTGAGAAAAAAAGTTGTACAGAGGCATACAAGTTACATAGCACAGGGTGTACGCTAGGCAAGAGCAACATTAGCAAGATCAACATTATTTGAAGTTAGAGAGTCCATTCATCGGTCTAAAACAGCACAGACAAAGCTGTTCTTGAACCTGATGGTCTATGTATTCAAGCTTCTGTATCTTGTACCTGACGGAAGAGGTTGCAGGAGAGCATTGCTGGGGTGAGATGGGCCTTTGATGATGTTGACAGCCTTTCCATGGCAAATGAGTCATGTAAACGGAGTCCATGGATGAAAAGCTGGCTTCTGTGATGGTCCGGGCTGTGCACACACCTTCTGTAGTTTTTTTTTAAAAATGATCCTGGGCAGAGCAGTTCCCATAACAAGCCATTATGAACCTAGACAGCATGCTTTCAATAGTGCATTTGTAAAAGTTGGTGAGGGGCCTTATGGACATGCCAAATTTCCTGAGCTGCCTGAGGAAGAGGAGGCATTGTTGTGCCTTCTTGCGCATAGCATCTACATGGGAAGTCGAGGCTAGGTTGTTCTGTACTCAGGTGAACAAAAGCTTTGTTGGTCACATTCTCAGAACAGGGAGTCTCAATTTCAGATATTCGTGATCTCTTTCAGGAAAATAAAAGTTTATTACTTTTCCTCAAATAATCTTAAGGAATTTTCTTGCCAATAGTTGTGAATGCCAAAAGTGATTTTCCACAATCTTATTTTTACACTGGACATAATATTCTGCACTGTTAACAATTTGTTTAAAGGACTTCTAGACCCTCAAAAATGCATATATTGCAGTTTCAATAAATACTCACATTCCTTCCTGTAATACACATCTCAAAGTTAGATGTGAAGTTTGCCACTTATTAACTTATTTATCCCCTTGATCAGACAACTACACATTTGTATTTTTTTTATTTTAATTTATCCAATGTCTGCATTTAAGATTGAAGTGAAACAAAGTATTTAATTGGCATTAATCAACATATCATCTTCTATTTTATATAGGTATTCACATTGGTTCACCTGAATTATAGTTTGCATCAAATGTTACTAATCATTTTCCATATATGCAATATATTCCTATTTTCGCTGACATCAAAAGAATGGTAAATTCTCAAAATGTCAGCTGCCTCACTACATTGTTTAATACTTCTTGTAAACATAGCATCAAGCCATGTATGAATGCTGAATAGCAAACAAGTTATCAGTTTTCTATTTGATAATGACTCATGCAGTTACAAAAGGCTTTGCCAATGCTATGGAGCAAGAATGTCTAGTGCATGTGATGTGCTCTGACCACTGCACAGGTGAAATATCTGTAATCAGTTGATGGCAGTTGACAACATTCCTCCACAGATAGGCCCCCGAGACATGACCTTCTCAAGGGCAATAACTGTAGGCCAAGCCAGTGATGCCCACTTCCCATGAAAGCATTTTTTTAAAATGAGCTGTCACGCTAATATGGTAACTGATACTTCAATTAAGTGAAAATCATCCACAAATTACTTTTTCTTCCAGCTCAAAAGAAGATATCTGAAGACTTACATTGCAACAAAGGTGCTGATATGCAGTAATCCTATTAAAAGGTTATGAACAATACCAGCACAAAAACTATCAAATACATGAAATTCCAATATTGCAATTCAATGGGAAACCTTTCTGAATTAGTGTTTGATGTTAGATATTGTCAGCCTTTTCTAATAAATCCGACCTATAAATGCTTTCAAAAGATCTTGACTGGACCCAGCCAGCTTGCAGAAGTACACGTATACGACTTATTTTTAAGTTACAACAGACAATTCTATTTGATCTATTTTAAGTCAAGTGGTAAAGTGCATTGGTCAATACTAGACATTTTGTGAAGTTAGTTGTGGTAATTTAAAAAGGAGGTTTTTTTTGCTGCAAGGGATACAGTTCCAATTGTGAAACAAATTCTCATATAATATTTCAAGTAAACTGTTAAAAGACCTAGCTTGAAGGCAATCTTGAAATAAAAAGTTAAATAACTGAAGTGGTGTTTTTGAAATGTTTGAAAAAATATTTTGAACTCGACCAAGTTAATGATTTCTTCAACTTTGAGCGCGAACAGATTTCTTTTAAATCTGATTCTTTTTTAAACGTAAAGATGATTTGATGAAAAATTAAGATTTCATGTTCAATGTTGATCTGAAATAGTGAGCAGATTATAAGGGTAGTTGAGAAAAGGTTTTGCATACATTTATAATCATCCTGACACATTTCTGGCAATAAAACCAAAATGTCTGCTATGATATAATAAAGAAAACAAAACATATCACCAAGTAAAGGAATAAGTACATTACCCACAAAGTAAAAGAAAATGGAAACAATAATAAAGACAAATCAATTAATGCATGTAGTTATATTTATTAGTTGTAATGACCTAGTTACAAATCGACCAATGGCAGCTATCTCTCAAGTTACCATGGCTGTTAATGAAAGAATAAAATGCAAATATTCTAGACGTCAAGCTCATGATGGAAGAGGAGTGGAAATGATAATGGAAGCCCAATTGTTTCCACCAAGTTAGGTTCAAAAGGGCGGCAAACCTAGATCAGAAGCTAGGAATACTGCAGCAAGTAAATCATCTCCTGACTCACCAAAGTCTGTCCACCAACTTCAAGGCACAAATCAGAAGTGTAATGAAATACATCCCACTTTCCTGGATGAGTGCAGCTTCAACAACCCTCAAGAGGCTTGACAGCATCCAGGGCAAAGCAGCCTGCTTAATTGGCACCACAACCAAAAACATCTACTCCTTCCACCACCAGTGTGTACAATCTACAAGATGCACTGCAAAAATTTATTAAATATCCTTAGATAGCACCTTCCAAACCCACGACCATTTCTATCTTGAAGAACAAGGGTGACAGATACATGGTAACACAACCATCTTCAAGGTCTCCTCCACATCACTCAGCACCTGACCTAACTTCACAATTGCTGCGTCAAAATCCTGGAATTCCCTCCATAACGGGATTGTAAGTCAATCTCCAGCAGGTAGGTGGCAGCAATTCAAGGCAGTAGCTCACCGTCACCTTCTCAACAGCAATTAGGGATGGACAGCCAGTGATGCCCACATCCCACAAGAGGTTGAAAATAAAACTGCACAGGATGCTGTGAATAGAGTGGTGCAAGATGAGATCAACCAACCTGATGACAGGGCTCTTTTTGTTCCCCATTGGACTCTGGAGTAGAAATTTCAGTAGAGACAACCATAAAATGTATACTGAGATGGACACATCAAACGCTACACAATGGAGCTGGCAGATAAGGTCATTACAGATAGAATGCTTTCTTCAAATGAGAAAGCCATGACCCTGAAAAGTCTGCTGAATACCCACTCATTTTCCTAGCTGAAGCCACAAAAAGCCAATGTTCTGGAATTTCGCTCCACGAAAACACAGAAAAACAAGACTGAATTGGTGACATAGCATCACATTCACTCTAAGATAGCATGGTGAACAGAGAAAGATTACTATGGAGGTTTTAGAGAGCTAACCCCTAACATTTTCATTGCCTCTTACTGTATAAGGTCAGGCCATTTTATGGTGTGAACAAATTGAAAAATGAATACATTTTTCACTTATTTACCATGTTACTTTTTTTTGACTGAGTGACATTGGCACACCAGGCTAAACAGGGATTTGCTTGACCATCTCAAAGCTTGGCTTAAATTTGTGGGTGTCCCCTCCTAGCCACCACAATGTAACTTTATCAAGGTAGTGTACATTTTGTGAACAACACCATTACACGAACTTTGACGAATTATATCAAACATCTGCGTTTATTGGAAATATTCTGATATACTAAAAATGCTTAAAGTATCTTTAATATTCATCTAAGCATAATCGATAATCAATTTCAGCTATCTTTAGTTGAGAGAAAAATTAGTTAATCTAATCTATGGGTTCAAACTTTTACAGGCTTAAACTTCATTTAAAACAAAATACCTGTCCATTGCTTTAACACTCCTACGTCATACTTCTGTCTCAAATATAAACATTTTTGTCACGGAAAGCCACTAAAGAAACACTGAACCTATGTTTTATAATTAGGTTTCCATGTATCAGTTCATTCTATTTCGCATACATCATCTATTGTTAAGCCAGACCAAATGTATGGTACAGATTTTTTCAGTTCTTTTAGCTTAGTGGTAAAAGTGGTTTTTAGAAGCTGTCAAATTATTTGGACTCTGAGGGATTAGGAAAAATAATACTTACACAACAAAGAATTTTCATCACCTCTGTCAAATGAAGGAACAGAAACAGCTGCTACCATATTTTCTGAACTGGAATATTTTGAAATGCCTTCCTTTTGTGTTACTTAATTGGCAGACAGCACTAAGAAACCCAAAATTCACACAAGTTTGCAATGGTCGACTACCATCTTTGCTTTTTTTTTTAAAAGCAGATCATACTAATTTGATCACGCCCGAAATAAAAGATTGCCAAGCCTTATTCAATAATGTTCTATATCTATAAAGGCACCAAATAATTCATAGGAAATTTTACAAAATCAAGCTGATTCAAACTCTAAATAGCTTTTAGGCAACACTTATTGCTCAAACGTACTGTGAAAATCATTTGAAATGCCATTCTTACACACTGTATCATAATTGTTAATTCTTCATTTTTCTTACCACATTGAATAATTCAACATTATTCCAACACATATCAAATAAACCACTCAAATCTCCATATTTGAAACAATTAAAATACTAATTAACTAAGCATTTCCTTACTCGCTCAGCATATTAAATATCCATGCATCTGGAAACTTTACTTTTCTACCATCAAATCTTTGGAAAGCTATTAAGGTTAATTTGGAGAGTCAGGAGTTAGATAGCATCTTTGAAAGAATATGCAAGAGAAAAAAATCTCTTAGCCCACCCACCTGACACCACCAACATTTAGAACACTACTATTAATATGCATATAATACCACAACCTCGCCATAACCTGGCCACAACAGGTTATCAGATAGCCTGATGATCCAGAATGTTCTACTTATGCTCCTTATATCTGATCCTTAGAACTCAGATGGAAACCATTAAGATGAAAGACTTAAATACTTCTATGATCTTCCCAAGTTGTGTTCTTTCTTTGACCTCTGGCTACAGATCAGCAAAGGCCTTTCGTACACAGGAATCTTATTGTTCTGCATACTGTTCTTCAGTAATTATTTTCTTATTTTCCAAAATATGTCATTTGCTTTGTAGGTATTCTTCCTTTTAAAAAAAAGTCCAAAACAGATTTATATCTTATTAGAATTCCAATTTTCAGATCTAACTCAGTTTTCTTTAATGTGTCCTGGAACAGCAATTTTCACATATCAAGTGCGCTTTCTGACTGACAAAATAGCTGCAGAATTTTGACACCATTATTTAAAATAAATTTCAACCTACTTCCAAAGTACATACTTTCTTTTTTTAAAAAAAAACCACACTGAAAATGGACTGGGCCCTGTTGAACTACATCCATTTACAATAATGGGAAACAGGAATACTTTCAAATGGCTGATTCTGGTTGATATAATCACACAAGCTCCTTTGGCAAAAATACAAATATAAATCTGTAACTAAACAGATCATGGATTTTGAAGATTTTCACGGTATAAAATATGCATCTGTATTAAACATAAAGCAAAGGAAATGCTACAAACGTGGTTAATCAAGAGATATAAAATGGCAAATAGTTTACAAGCAGCCAGATGACAAAATAAAAAATGTTACTTTTCACAAGCTCTATTCAACAATGAAACCATGGGTAAATATCTAATATTGAAGCCATGTGTCTATTACTTTGTCACCTCTGCCTATGTGGAAATTTCAAAGTTCTAACATCATTATCGGTTCCTTATTCATCACTTCAAATTGATATGAGACAGAAAGCCAATTCTTCCTTGCAATATTCTATCATTTTCATGCAGTGAGAATTGCTTTAGTTTAGAATGTAAACATTTCATTTTTTTCTATTGAAATAATAGCATTTGGAGTCAAATTCTGACTACAAACAAACAGCTGCTTGAAAATAAAACATTATATGCTCCAAGTACCTTTCTCACTCTAAACTATAATCCTCTATTTGCTTTCAAGTCAACTGTAGGAACATGCATTTTTTTCTGCACATTCCCTTCAGTTTCTCATCAAGCAGAAGTTGGCCATGACTAACTCAGTTTAAACCAAGAAATGCTAGTTGAAACAAGCCTCTCTTTTCTTTCTCCGCGCACATTTTCAGAACTTAGACTTGGCGAGTATTCATCAAATGTTTCTTTACCTGGCACAGTGGTCCAGCCTTTTCATTTCAGGGTGAACTCTAACTACCCTATCAATAATCAAAAAGACTCGCCACCCCCAAGGTCCTGCAATACTGGCCAATGTCCCCATCAAGGTTCTAGTTTAATTACGAAGTGACTAATTGAGGCAATCCTTTTTAGGACAATGCAGAAGTCTTTGCAACAAGCAGGTAAGCTACATGGAATGGCTGAGCCATACAGAAAACCCCCTCTCTGGAATCCATGCCAGGAATTTTAGAGAACAGTTGAAATACTATAAATGTCTTGCTCACCAAAACAAAGTGTTAATTTCCTGTATAGCAAAATACTTGTAGGAACTGGACTTAAGAGGTCAAAACAAGATCAGAAAACAGCACCACAAAAAAAAGTTGCAAAATTTAACATTGATGTGTGAATCTCAAATAATGCGAATTCTGTAAACAGAAACATTATATTAAGAGCGTTTGTGAAGTTCCAAAAAAATTATCTTGTAACATAATTTTAGAGACATTTGCTGAAATGCTTCTCATTGGATGTCATCACATAAACAAATAACTAGCTCTGAAGAAGTGAAGTGCTGCAAAGACAGGTCTGGAGTGTGATGGATGCAGATCCAACAACACTCAAGAAGTTTTACACCATCCAGGACAAAGCAACTTGCTTGATTGGCACCATACGATCACTTCCAAAATTCACTCACTTCACCCACAGATGTACAGTAATGCCAGTTGTTACGATGCGGGCTAAACTGCTCCCCACCCCCTCTCCACTAAGTTAAACCTGCAACACAAATGATTTAACTCATGCTGTAATTTGTTAAAACTCAAGAGGTAAAGAATTATCCCTAAAGTTACAATTCAAAGTAAAAATTAACAACTTTAATTTTTTTTAAGTCTAACAGAGAATAATTAACAACTATATACAACTCGTTTATTTAAACCTATTTTTTATTTTCCCCTCTGCAATACTAGTCCGATAAAGCCCCCGATTCTCAGAAAAATTCAAATTTTAAATCCAGCTAGCTGTTAAATCTTCTCTTAGTATCTTCCTTTGTAGAATTGCTTTCCAGGTTGGTGTTGATCTTTTTCCAGTGCAAACCCTTTCTCTGGAGAGGTACCGTTCAGAGAGTTCTTACTAGCAGCTGCCATCTGTTGGTCATTTGGCAGTTCTCTTCCAACTTTCAATTTTTGTTTTGGTTTTTATACCCCAAATCACCCGATCCTTTCATTGGTTTTAATATTGTCAAAATACTAAATTCAAACTTGATTGGAGTTTAGTATCATGGGGCATAATTTAAACTGACTGGCCAAGTTTTAATTTTTTTTTGTCTCATAGCAACCTGGGTACTGCTCGCTGTTGGACCAAATGTTACATTGTAAATTCTCCAGCACTATGTGCGCTTGCTACGTCCTTCAACTCTTAAAGGTACAGTATCCCTTATACCTTCAGAACACAGTGTGCACCATCTGCAAGATGCACTGGACCAACTCACCAAAATTCTTTTGGCAGCACCTTTCAAACCATAATGCTTATCAGCTACAAGGAAAAGGGCAGCAGAACCATCTGAACACCACATTCACATTAGAATTCCCCACCAAGTCACACATAATTCTGACTTAGAACAATATTACTGTTCGTTCACAATCACTGAGTCAAAATCTTGGAAGTCCTTTCCTCAGAGTGCTATGGCAGTTCCTACTCTCCAAGGACTGCAACCTGACCTCACCTTTCTATGGAAATTAGGAGATGGGCAAGAAGTGCTGGTGTAGCCAACACCTCCCACATTCTCTTGTATTAATTTTGGCCACATGCTTTAATGGGACAAAGATACTCCGCTGATTAAAACTTGAAACTCAAAAGTAGTTGACTTCAAAACGCATCAATTTTTCTCTAGCAGTTCAATAGTAATCTCAAAAATGTGTTTACAATACTGATCCATGCAGACACTAATGTAGGTCTTCTTTTGCAGAACACACAACTAACTTGCACTGAATAACTTTTCAACACCTACTTATCTCAAGTCACCCCTGAATACACTTTATTGCAGCTACGTGATTTATCATTTGACTTACAGGTTAGTATTTGCTGTATTGTTCTACATTGTTAATTGCTCTCAAATTGTAGAAACCTTTTTTGATGTGGCAAAGAATCAACTCTCTCTTGGACTTCCTTTCTCTCTTTATCCCACCCACATCCATTACACTCTTGTGTTTCCCTAGCATTACAGTGTACTGAGCCTTCTTGGCAAACTGACACATACTGGTTAGTGCTAAAATGTAATAACTATGGTCAGTCCTTGAAATTTCCCAGAGAAAGACATAAATGTTTTTGTGCAAAATGTCTGAAAAATTACAAATGGAAATTAGCACATTTAAGTGTGGGAGGGCCACCCATGGCTTAAAACATCAATGCAGCTACAAGGTATGTACTGGTGCCATTGGCTTGTACTGCAACTATTCTTGTCAAACTTACTGATCTTGATGCACTGGTTTTTTTAAAAAAAAGCTTTCCAGCACCCCAAACTCTTACCCTAATAAGGATCAGAAAGCAGGAGGTTGTCTTGATAAAGAGATATATGGACTAAGCAGCACAAATTATATCAGTTGGAATTACTCCAACGTACTGAAACATTTCCTTGCACATAAGTATACTTGGCAGAGGACAAAAGTACAATACTGCAGTTCATTTCTCTGTTAAAGTTAGATGATTAATCTTGGTGAAATGGACACTTTTAAAAGCACCTAGGGCGAGAACATGAAAAATTACTCTTGCCTTTCAGTCAAACTTTCTGAACTATGGTTTTCAATTTCTAAAGTCTTGTCATACAGTTAACATTCCTTCAAGGTTGAAACTATTAAGGGAACCCTTGACCCATGAGATGAAAGTGAGAAATAATCATATAAAAGTGCAGATTTAAATCTCATAAAATTTCAATATATTGGAGTGAATTGGACTGATTCAGATAATTTTTATAAGCCGAATCAGAAGAGTTCCACCAAAAATTCTATTCTATTAGGTGAGGAAGCCCTTACGCAATGTAGTTTGTACACGTACGTACGTGTGTACACACACACACACACACACACACACACACACACACACACACACACACACACACACACACACATACACATACACATACACACACACATACACATACAAAGTATTGAAAAATGTTAGAAGTTAGCTCTGGAAAAATGCAATAATCTTTTTCTGTTCAGCTAGCTATTTCAGTGATGTGTTACAAAACAGCAGGTTATAGCCCAACAGGTTTACTTAGAAGTACTAGCTTTCGGAGCAGCGAAATCAGTGGCTGGACTTCGGTGTTTGACAGGCAAGACCATCCACTTAACACTCAAGACCTGTGATTTTGGGGTGCAGGGAGAAGTTGTTTGTAATTATGAAAACATTCCTTTTCTTCCATTGATTCATTTTGTCCACCTTCATGACCCACACATCAACAATCACTGTAGGTCAACAGGTACTTTTATTCAACTCAGAAAACTGAATATCAGTTCAGGACAAGATCATTTGTCAATTTGGTGCTGTATGCAAATGAACAGTGAAGACTGCCAGGTGAAGACTGATCTTTGGGGTGGACAGGAGGCTAAAGAGTGGCAACTCTCTTCAGAGAAACAGAGAAAAATCAAATTTTGGAAATTGCTGTGGAGTTAGTGTCTTGACATTCACAAAACAATGTGGCTTCTTGGGTCTTCTTGTCACAAGAACGATGATTGTTTGAAACAGCAGCTTTTTGGGGCTATCCAAAATAATGCAGACCGTAGCAGTAGCATGATCCATGCTTAGCTTTCAACTATTACATAAACATTCTTTAAAGACTAAAAGAACGATCTGGTAAAAGACAGCCAAATAGTTCAGTTTCATTCTAGATTAAAATGTCTTAGTGCACACTCATTCAGGATGTGGGCAAGGTTATTCCATAGAACCTCCACAGTGTGGAAGCAGGCCATTTGGCCCATCTAGTCCACATCAACCCACAAAGACCATCCCACCCAGACCCATCCCCATCTCTGTAACCCTACATTTCCCATGGCTAATCCACCTAGCTTTAACATCCCTGGATACTGTGGACAATTTAGCCTGACCAACCCAACTATCCTGCACATCTTTGGGCTGTGGGAGGAAACTGGACAACCCGGAGGAAATCTACACTGTCACTGAGAGAACATGCCTACTCCACAGAGTCACCTGAGGTTGGAATCAAACCCAGGTCCCTGGTGCTGTGAGGCAGCATTGTTAACCACTGGGCCACCATGCCAGTCCCATACAGCCAATCAACTTTCGTTGCTGCCATAACTGCCACATCCTCAGTGCTTACCATGCAGAAGATAATGCAATTCTGTCTTCAACTGGTCCAGCCATCCTTCACACAACTCAACTCCTTGTGATCCAACCTCATTGACTTCACTTTGTCTTGTATCAACTACATGTTTAACTTCCTGACTGGCTTGGCATTGCTTGCAGGTCACAGAGATGTACACCTTTCAACATCAAGACCTTGGTGTGAATGATGATTAGCCAGTGAATTGGCCTACTAACATGCTCAAACTCTGCACCGATTGGTTAACACAATCTTACAAGTTGTCTTGTGCAACTAATCTGGAGTTAGGAATTCACAATTTTTGTCTATCACGAATATGGTTCTTCTGGGTTCTTTTTGTGGGAATAGCTGACAACTTTGCCACATTTAGAGTTCTGGGTCATCCAAATTTGACTCATCATACTTCCACTGCATTTATTGAAACTTTTAGAGCTTTTTATTTTAGCAATTTACCTTTTGTATAGCAATTTCCAAAATTCTATCACACTCTTTTCTGATATATTGCAACAGTCCCGTTCCTATGCAAATGTGCATTATAAGGAAATCGCTTAATAGCAGCACCATGTAAACCAATGCATCATGGCCAATTGCGTCATGGCCAATGCAGGTAAGGAAAGTTCATGTTCTACAAATACTGGTCTAAAGTCTGAAATTGTATTAGAGCCAACTCATGTTGAAGAAACGCGCGTTATAGCAGAACTTGCTCCCTATTTCTCTCTCCTCCCTATTTCTCTGAGGAGATTTGCTGCCTCCTATCAGTTCTAAAGATCAGTCTTCATCTGGGAGTCTTCAGATTTATTGCCAGCCATCTGTTCAATTGCATAAAACATCAAATTGACACACGACCCTCTCCTTAACTGATATTCAGACATTGACATTGTTACAAGGGTCAATAGATAACAATTAACATTGGGAATTATTTTCTCTTCTATCGAACACAGAGAATTTCAGCTCTTAATATGCTCCCTTTGCTACTCTATGAAAATTAAATAACATAGCAGAGAGCAGTGTCATAGAGATGTACAGCATGAAAACAGATCCTTCGGTCCAACCCATCCATGCTGAACAGATATCACAACTCAATCTAGTCCCACCTGCCAGCACCTAGCCCATATCCCTCCAAACCCTTCCTGTTCATATATCCATCCAAATGCCTTTTAAATGTTGCAATTGTACCAGCCTCCACCACTTCCTCTGGCAGCTCATTCCATACGCGTACCACCCTCTGCGTGAAAAAGTTGCCCCTTAGGTCTCTTTATATTTTTCCCCTCTCATCCTAACCCTGTACCCTCTAGTTCTGGACTCCCCCACCCCAGGCAAAAGTCTTTGTCTATTTATCCTATCCATGTCCCTCAATTTTGTAAACCTCTATAAGGTCACCCCTCAGCCTCCGACGCCCCAGCCTGTTCAGACTCCCTATAGCTCAAATCCTCCAATCTGGCAATATCCTTGTCAATCTTTTCTGAACCCTTTCAAGTTTCACAACATATTTCCGATAGGAAGGAGACCAGAATTGCACACAATATTCCAACAGTGGCCTAACCAATGTCCTGTGCAGCTGCAACATGATCTCCCAACTCCCAACTTGTGGGAGGCACGGTGGCACAGTGGTTAGCACTGCTGCCTCACAGCGCCTGTAGACCCGGGTTCAATTCCCGACTCAGGCGACTGACTGTGTGGAGTTTGCACGTTCTCCCCGTGTCTGCGTGGGTTTCCTCCGGGTGCTCCGGTTTCCTCCCACAGTCACAAAGATGTGCGGGTCAGGTGAATTGGCCATGCTAAATTGCCCATAGTGTTAGGTAAGGGGTAAATGTAGGGGTATGGGTGGGTTGCGCTTCGGCGGGTCGGTGTGGACTTGTTGGGCCGAAGGGCCTGTTTCCACACTGTAAGTCTAATCTAATCCTGTACTCAATACTCTGACCAATAAAGGAAAGCATACCAAACGCCTTCTTCACTATCCTATCTACCTGCGACTCCACTTTCAAGGAGCTATTAACCTGCACTCCAAGGTCTCTTTGTTCAGCAACACTCCCTAGGACCCTACCATTAAGTGTAGAAGTCCTGCTAAGATTTGCTTTCCCAAAATGCAGCACCTCGCATTTATCTGAATTAAACTGCATTTGCCACTTCTCAGCCCATTGGCCATCTGGTCAAGATCCTGTTGCAATCTGAGGTAACCTTCTTCGCTGTCCACTACACCTCCAATTTTGGTGTCATCTGCAAACTTACTAACTGTACCTCTTAGGCTCGCATCCAAATCATTTATGTAAATGAGCAAAAGTCGAGGACCCAGCACCGATCCTTGTGGCACTCCACTGGTCACAGGCCTCCAGTCTGAAAAACAACCCTCCACCACCACCCTCTGCCTTCTACCTTTGAGCCAGTTCTGTATCCAAATGGCTAGTTCTTCCTGTATTCCAGGAGATCTAACCTTGCTAATCAATCTCCCATGGGAAACCTTGTTGAACACCTTACTGAAGTCCATTTTGCCTTACTGAAGTCCATCTAACGCTCTGCCCTCATTAATGTACTTTGTTACTTCTTCAACAAACTCAATCAAATTTGTGAGACATGATTTCCCACACAAAGAGCCATATTGCCTATCCCTAATCAGTACTTGCCTTTCCAAATACATGTACAGCTGGTCCCTCAGGATTCCCTCCAACAACTTGCCCACCACCAACGTCAGGCTCACTGGTCTATAGTCCTTACCATCCTTATTAAACAGTGGCACCATGTTACCCCAACCTCTAGTCTTCCGGCACCTCACCTATGACTACCGATGATACAAATATCTCAGCAAGAGGCCCAGCAATCACTTCTCTAGCTTCCCATAGAGTTCTAGGATACACCTGATCAGGTCCTGGGGATTTATTCACCTTTATGCGTTTCAAGACATCCAGCACTTCCTCCTCTGGAATCTGGACATTTTGCAAGATGTCACCATCTATTTCCCTACATTCTATATCTTTCATATCCTTTTCCACAGTAAATACTGATGCAAAATACTTGTTTAGTATCTCCCCCATTTTCCGTGACTCCACAGAAAGACCGTCTTGCTGATCTATACTCTCCCTAGATACCCTTTTGTCGTTAACATATTTGTAAAAACCCTTTGGATTCTCCTTAATTCTATTTGCCAAAGCTATCTCATGTCCCCTTTTTGCCCTCCTGATTTCCCTCTTAAGTATACTCCTACTGCCTTTATACTCTTCTAAGGATTCACTCGATCTATCCTGTTTATACCTGACATATGCTCCCTTTGTTTTCTTAACCAAACCCTCAATTTCTTTAGTCATTCAGCATTCCCTATACCTACCAGCCTTTCCTTTCACCCGGACAGGAATATACATTTTCGGGATTCTCATTACCTTATTCCTGAAGGCTTCCCATTTTCCAGCTGTCCCTTTACCTGCGAACATCTGTCCCCAATCAGTTTTCGAAAGTTCTTGCCTAATACCGTCAAAATTGGCCTTTCTCCAATTTAGAACTTCAACTTTTAGATCTGGTCTATCCTTTTCCAGCACTATTTTAAATCCAATGGAATTATGGTCGTTGGCCCCAAAGCCCCACTGACACCTCAGTCACCTGCCCTGCCTTATTTACCAAGAATAGGTCAAGTTTTGCATCTTCTCTAGTAGGTATATCCACATACTGAATCAGAAAATTGTCTTGTTCACACTTAACAAATTCCTCTCCATCTAAACCCTTAACACTATGGCAGTCCCAGTCTAAGTTTGGAAAGTTAAAATCCCCTACCATAACCACTCTATTATTCTCACAGATAGCCGAGATCTCTTTACAAGTTTGTTTCTCAATTTCCCTCTGACTATTAGGGGTGTATAATACAATCCCAATAAAGTGATCATCCCTTTCTTATTTCTCAGTTCCACCGAAATAACTTCCTTGGATGTAGTTCCAGGACTATCCTCCCTCAGCACAGCTGTAATGCTATCCCTTATCAAAATTGCCACTCCCACTCCTCTCTTGCCTTCCTTTCTATCCTTCCTGTAGCATTTGTATCCTGGAACATTAAGCTGCCAGTCCTCTCCATCCCTGAGGAGAAAGTGAGGTCTGCAGATGCTGGAGATCAGAGCTGAAAATGTGTTGCTGGAAAAGTGCAGCAGGTCAGGCAGCATCCAAGGAACAGGAGATTCGACGTTTCAGGCATAAGCCCTTCTTCAGGAATGAGGAAAGTGTGTCCAGCAGGCTAAGATAAAAGGTAGGGAGGAGGGACTTGGGGGAGGGGCGATGGAGATGCGATAGATGACCTATCGCATCTCCATTGCCCTCCCCCAAGTCCCTCCTCCCTACCTTTTATCTTAGCCTGCTGGACACACTTTCCTCATTCCTGAAGAAGGGCTTATGCCTGAAACGTCGAATCTCCTGTTCCTTGGATGCTGCCTGACCTGCTGCACTTTTCCAGCAACACATTTTCAGCTCTGCCCAACCCTGAGCCATGTTTCTGTAATTGCTATGATATCCCAGTCCCATGTTCCTAACCATGCCCCGAGTTCATCTGCCTTCCCTGTTAGGCCCCTTGCATTGAAATAAATGCAGTTTAATTTATTAGTCCTACTTTGTCCCTGTTTGCCCTGACTGTTTGACTTACTTCTGTTCTCAATTGAACGAGTCTCAGATTGATCTCTTTCCTTACTATCTCCTCGTTCCCACCCCCCATCCCTTACTAGTTTAAATCCTCTTGAGCAGCTCTAGTGAATCTCCCTGCTAGTATATTGCTCCCCTTCTAATTTAGGTGCAATCCATCCTTCTTGCATTAGTCACTTCTACTCCCAAAGAGATTCCAATGATCCAAAAATGTGAATCCTTCTCCCATACACCAGAATCTCAACCTTTTCCCTTCCTATGTTATGGGTTCCAATGTGGACAATGACCTTTTGCTGGCCCCTATCCCCCTTGAGAACATTCTGCATCCTCTCTGAGACATCCTTGACCCTGGCACCAGGGAAACAACACACATTCTGATTTTTCGCTGCTGGCCACAGGAACATGTGTCTGCACCTCGGACTAGAGAATCCCTTAACACAATTATCTCTTGGAAGCCGATGTACCCCTTGTTGCATTAGAGCCAGTCTCAATACCAGAAACTTGGCTGTTCGTGTTAAGTTCCCCTGAGAATTCATCACTCCCTACACTTTCCAAAACAGCATACTTGTTTGAAATGGGTATAGCCACATAAGGCTCCTGCACTAGCTGCCTATCTCTCTTACCTTTCCTGGAGTTAACCCATCTGTGTGACTATATTTGAGACTTCCCCCCCTTCCTATAACCGCCATCTATCACATACTGTTGCTGTTGCAAATTCCTCATTGCTTCTAACTGTCTCTTCATCCAATCCATTCGATCTGATAAGATTCGCAATCAACAGCATTTATTGCAGGTATAATCGCAGTAACCGTTAATCTCTTTTTAAATTCCCACATCTGACAAGAAGCACATATCACTTTACTAAAGGCCATTTTTGCTCCTTCACAATCTACAGACCCAGAAAATAACACTATCTTATTCCTCTACTAAACACTGCCCCAGGTTAGATTACTAGTTATGACTTATATTTTAAGTTTAATCAGGAGACAGATCACCAAAAACATATAATCAAGAAAGAACCCACTGTACTCACTACTGCAGCCTAGATAGAGTGGTCAATGGGAAAATGTTCCATTGGCAAGAGAGACTAGGACCCAAGGGCACAGCCTGAGAGTATTGGGAAGTCGCTTTAGAACGGAGGGGAGGAGAAACTTCTTCAGCTAGAGAGCGGTGAATCTATGGAATTCATTGACACAGAAGGCTGTGGAGACCAGGTCATTGAGGATACTTAAGACAGAGATAGTTCTTGGCTGTTAAGGGAATCAAAGGTTACAGGCAAAAGGCAGGAAAATGGGGTTGAGAAATTTATCAGCCATGATTTAATGGCGGAGCAGGCTCAATGCATCAAATGGCCTAATTTCCAGCATTATCCATGAATAAGGAACAGTAGGCCACTCAACTCTTGAAACATGCTCTACCATTTCTGTAAGAGCATAGTTATCTGATTTAATCTCTGTTCTATATTCCTGCATTCCCCCAATACTTTCACCAACTGCGTAATCGAGAATCCATCTACCCTGCCTTAAAATTATTTGAAGATTCTGCATCTACTGCCTTTTGAAGTAATTCCAAAGTTTCTGAACCCTCAAAAGAAAAAAAACTCTTCACCTTTGTTTTCAATCGAAACCCCCCTTTTTTTAAAGCTACAATCCCTAGTTCAAGATTCTCCAACAAACATCCTTTCAACATCCATCGAGTCAAGTTCCCTCAGGATCTTATTTGTTTCAATTAAGTCATCTTTGACTTTTCTAAACTTGAAAAGATAGAGGTCCAGCACATTTAGCCTTTTCTAATAAGGCAATCATTCATTCTAGTTAATAGTTTCCTCAACTTTCTCTGAAATGATTTCAGTAATATGAACATACTTCTGTAAGTACAGTGACCTCAATACTGTACACAGTACTCCAGATGCAGTCATGCCAATGCCTTGTGTAAATGGAGCATTACTTCTCTTTTCAAGAATTCAACACCCCTTACAACTAAACGTAACATCTCATTAGCATCTCTGATTACATGTTGTACCTGCACACTAACCTTCTGTGATTCATGCACCATAAATGTCTCTGCATCTCAGAGCTCTGCAACCTCTCATCATTTGGATAACATGCTTCTTTTTTATTTTTTCTTCCAAAATGGACAATTGCACATGATCTCACATTGTGCTCCATTCACAATCATTTAACAGATGAAACTTGGGAGCAGGTCTAGACCATTCAGCCCCGAGTCTGCTCCATTATTCAATGAGATCGTAGTTGATCTGATAATGCTCAACTCCACTTTCCTGCCTAATCACCATAGCGCTAGATTCCACGACTGATCAAACATAGTTCTATCTCAGCCTTCAATATACTGAAAGACCCAGCCTCAACAGCTTTCTTCAGTCCCTGATCTCACTTCCCAATCTCTGTAACCTTATAATTTCACAGTTAGACAAGGATGTAATCCCCCCCCCCCCCCCCGCCCAGAGAATCCCAAATCATGAAGTCCCAACCTCAAAGAGCTGTCCATAAGGAAATCTCAGGGTGACTTCAGTCACCTACAAGTCGTAAAAAGAAAGACAGCCATTGCATTGATGGTGACTGAGTGAATTTCTGGGACATAATGTACTGAATTGTTGTCAAGGTTCTTGGCCCTATCTCTTGTAACCAGCATCTTTAATTCAATGAAAGCAATGAGTTAATCCAGGAAGTATTGGAAGAGAAATATTGTCTTCACAGGATGTAACTTAGTGACATGCTAGACATGATGCCTCTCAAAACATCCACCCAGCATAAGCTCTGAGATGCAAGACATTAAACAAATTAGAAAACAGACAAACCTTAGCAATATGCTCACAACAAAGCCTGGAAGCGATGCTTTGGAACTCTGAAGTCTGATTATAGGCCACAGTGCTGCTGGGTCACAGTGCTCCAATTTTAAAAAGGCCACGCACAGCACTTTAAACAATATTTTACATCACCCTTCAACCAATGAATAAAAATCACTCAGCTGCCAAAAGTTATCATCAATGTTGGCTGGATGGCTTTCCCATGCTATCAAAAATGACAGACAATCTAAATCCTGCCCAACAACAAAACTCCAGGAGCTGATGCTGTCCTAGCTGAGATCTACAAATCTGGAGGCCAATGACTGATCAAGGTCAGTGAACTCTTTCAGGCTATATGGGTGTAAGTAACTAACACCCCAGGAATACAAGGATGCACCAATTGTTCACGCAAATGTATGCAGAAACCTTGCTACAATCATACAGGAATCTTAGTCGTCTCCATTGCCATCATAAACTTCATCAGATCTCTTCTAAACCATTTAGGACAACATCTCAACCAGGATTTACTGCAGAGAAACAGTGTGCTTTCAAAGGAGGTGGAGGAATCATTGATATGATTCTTGTAGCCTGACAGCTCCAAGAAAAATGCCAAGAACAGGTGAGTCTTTATATCATGACTATTGACTTGGAAAAAAAACCTTTGGAAGATCATCGATAAATTCAGTTGCCCCAAGAAATTCATCACAATGGTTTGACAGTTCCATGATTGCAAGCTGGCATGTGTCCTAAATTATGGTGGCTTTCTGACCCATTTCCAGTCACTAATGCAGCTAAAACCTTGCAGCACCATTATTAACTAAACCGGTCCAGTCCTAAGGCATATAATTGCTAGACTGGATGGCAAGGGAACCAAGAGGGAGAAATATATTTGAACTCCTCATCAATCTAACTGCCACAGATGTATCTGTCAATGAAAAGAATGACCTCTGCAGAGTCCTCATGAAGCTGAAGGCCTGTCTTCATATTGAAGGAAGCCTTCATGTTGTATGGCACAAATCACTTGTGCTAAAAGGAATAGACTGTGAAAAGATGTCACAACTCAAGACTGGGAATCTATGACGAGACATGGGCAATCAGTAACAGCCAAATTATATTCCAACACAATCTGCAAAATGATGACCTGACATATGCCCCTCTCCACCAATTCCATGAAGTCAGGGGATCAGCTCTGGTGCATTCACGGGTGCTGGGGTGAGCATCAGGAGCAGCATAAGATGCACCTGAAAATTGCATATGCAGCATATATAGAGAGCGCTTAATAATTCACAATCAAAGTATCAGATCTAAGTCCTGCAATCCTGCCACATTTATTCTTGCAAGGTGGTCGGCAATGAAACAACTCACTGGAGGAAAAGCTCAGCAGGTCTGGCAGCATCTGTGCAGAGAAATCAGAATTCATGTTTCAGGTCTAGTGACCCTTCCTCAGACCCATTCTGAGGCAAGGTCATTGGACCTGAAACATGTACTCTGATTTCTCACCACAGAAACTGCCAGAACTGCTGAGCTTTTCCAACAATTGATGGGGGTTTTTTTTCTGATTTCCTGCATCCACAGTTCTTTTGGTTTTAATTCACTGGAGAAGTCTCCATAAATATCCTCATTCTCATCCATGGGAGAACCAGCAAATTAGTGCAAAAGATAAGGCTGAAGCTTTCATAATTTTTAGGTCAGTCATAATTAGTCAATATATACATAGCTCATGATGAAGAATTTAAATAATGATTTATGTTCATGATCCATATTATCTAAATATGGGAAAATATTACTTATTTGAATCCCCTGCGCAAGCTTCTCCTAAATATTTTCATTGGTCAAATCAATGAAAAAATCCTAATCATAGGAAATCGAGGATAAAGTTGTTTTTAAAATCCGAAGTTTTCTGAAAACAACACAAAGCTGTTCTAATCTTCAAGATGTCTAGCTTTTCATAGGCTCCCTCTACACCCCCTTTATCTGCAGCTCCCCAACACCAACCCCCAGTGCTCACCTGACTCCCTTCCTCCCATTGACCAATCAGGCCATACCCTCTACATGTCTTCACCTATCCCCACTTCATCACCCTGCCCCCGCCATCCCCTTTATCTGCAGCTTCTTCCTACATCCAGCCCCAGTCCTGAAGAAAGGTTCCATCCGAAACGTCGACTCCTCTAACACCTGGTACTGCCTGGCTTGCTGTGTTCGTCCAGCCTCCTGCCAGTCTACTTTTCATACACAAAGAGAGTTAACAAGACATATTTCTAGCTATTCCAAGTTAACTAGGTTATGGCAGCAAACAATTTCAAACGGAAGAGAGAATTGTAAAAATGATAATCCATTCTGAGAGACGTTTAGTGAGGGAGAAACCAATGTTATCAAGTTTCAAGGTGACCTGGAATGCACGGCTAGTGCCCTCACCTTTGATACATAATAGAGGAATCTCACGGTCTTGTCACCCTGTCTAATGAGTGATATGAGACACAAAAGGCATCTTATTTAATTATCTATTACAGGAACTAAGAATGTGATAAGCAGGTATTTGGTGTTACCTTTGATTTATTGATAACACGTTTGACAGAAATTTTAAGGATTGAAATTGAAGTCTAGATGGTTGAGCATATTATCTAGCCCACCATTTCAGTGCAGAGAGAAAGAATTGCTACACTGTTGGTTGAAGGTGCTAAGTTTAGTGCAAGGCATACAGGAAATTCAGAAAAAGTAATATTTTCTCCTACCTCACTTAAGGAGCCAAGAGTAAAAATTATGACTTAAATCAACTGCATGCGGCACTTTTAAAAATAAAACTCAGACATTATCTATACTGAGCTGGAGTATTTAATTTTGTTCAACAAGTAGTCAAATTTTGCAAACTTGGCATTCTTTACCACCCGAAACTGAGATTTTCATCTGATATTCCGCCGATCACAGAGAATACATGCTGCCACCTCCGTAACATTCTGTGCTTTCTCTCTCAGGTAGGCATTCAGGTTTTCAAGACACTAGGTGAAGACGAATGTTGTCCAAGTGTTCTGATCAACATTTATCTCTCAATCACCATGATTAAAATAGAACACTGGATCACGTATCTCACTATTATTTGTGGAATTTTGTTGCATACAAACCAGCTGTCTCATATCCCTATCTTATAATGGAGTCTACATTACAGTAGGCACAGTACTTTTGCAAAGTAGTTTAAAATGTTATAAGGCCACAAAAGTCATGTCTGAGTGGTGAATGTTTCAAATTTTCCATGCCAATGGAGTCAACAGTGAAGCCAAGCTTTAAAATGTTGCTTCAAAAGTCCAACAGATCTGTTGACATATGTAAAGTTAATGTATAACAAGATAGCATATTAAATTGCATTCCTCAAATACTTGCTTTCAGTTTTAAATTCAGATTTTTTCTTCAATATTTGCATTCATTTATCTTTCAGGCAACTACTGAGTGGATAGCACTAGTAAGCCAAGTATTTCTCAACTATCCCTAATTACCCTGAAGGAGTGGGAAGGTATGTTTGAGGCTTTTTCATGAACCTCTGCAGTTTGTAGAGTGAAAGTCATCCACCATGTCAGGTGGGAAGTTCCACCATTTTAATTACTGATGATAAATTTATGGTGACATATATTTTCAACACAGGAGGCTTGGAGGGGACTTTGAGGTGATGTGTCTGTTCCACTTTTTTTTTAAACTGTAGAAGTCATGGATTTGGGAGGTGCTGTCAAAGGAGCTTTGATGTCTTTCTGCACTGCATCTTCTAGATAGATGACACAATTGCTGCTAATGTGCACAGCTAGTGGAGTGAATGTGTACTTTAAAGTGAAAGATAGGGTATTAATCAAGCAGGCTGCCTATCTGGAATAGTGACAAGCTTCTCCAATATTTGTGGAGCTGTTCTTAATAGTGGAAAGTGACAATATTCCATTAAATTCCTGACTGTAGATCACGCATAGGCTTTGGAAAGTCGGCTGGTGAGCAACAGTCAACACAAAATCTGGCCTGCTCTCATAAATTTAATAATTAACTCTTCTCCGGTTATGTTACAGTTCAACGGTGATTGTCAGGATATTGACAGATCGAGATTAATGAGGGTGATATCATTAAACATCACTGGGAGCTGGTTACATTCTTTCTTATTGAAGGTAGTCAGTGCATGGCACAAATGTTACTGTGTGACTCATCGGATACGTCCTGAATTGATCCCATTTAACTCAATGGCACAACATGTAAGAGGGTGTCCCTAACGAGAAGGTGGGATTTTATCTCCAGAGTGATTGTGCAATGGCTACTCCAGAATATATTGTCAAGCAAGTATCTCTCTGAAACTAGTAAATTGGTGACATTAAGACGACTTCATCGCTGGCACTGCTTCTCTCAAACCTAATCAGGTAGCTATCTCCTCTAAGTGGTTCCACTTGAGCAGTTGTAGTACAACCAAGTCACTCTTGGTGATGAACACTGAGGTCACCATCCAGAGTACATTCTGTGCTCTTGCCATTCTCAATGTTTATTGTAAGTAGTCTTCAACATGTCTCAACAGCGATTCAACAGATGAGAGAAGGTGGCGGATTGTAAGGCAAAGAGGATTTCCCTACATCTGACCAAGTTGCATGACATCTCCTGGGATCCTGAGCGAATATTAAGGACTCACAAGGCTACTCCTGCCTTAATGTATTCTCTTGTATACTTTATATAAAGTAGGACAGGGTATACCCAGAGATGTTGATGGAAGAGCGTGGAATGTTGACTGAAAGGAGTAATTCTGTGAGTAAGACTAAGAGGTCTCCTGATGTTGGCACAAATTCTTAAGATATTTGTGAGAAGGACACTGCAGGTTGTCGACCCTGACTGAGTGTTGCAGACTATCACATCCCAAGGTTCAGGACTACGTGCTGGGGACATACTAAAGCTTGGGACAGTGGTCACCAAGGTGCAATGGGAAAAGACCACTGTCTGAAGGTAAATGGGGGTCCATTCAGTTATCAGACTTTCCTCATGCCTCAAAAACATGTAAATATTAATATTGTATGTGTAAGAGAGGTCTTCAGTTTTTTTGCTTAGATTTAAAGTCCAATATTGTGTTTATTTACTTGACATGCAGTGTACAGAACCAAAATGCTTTTGTGACAATGTATATATTCATAAAAAATCTCCGCATAAAGTTTATTTTTGAAATAAATAAGTTTTACTACAAATTATCTCTGTTGTATCCAAATGCAATGCGGAGGTAATTATGGAGGAAACTGTTAAGTTTTATTCAGGTTGTAATTCTCTAAAGCAAACTTGTATCACAAAAGGACATTAAGACCCTGTAAATATTGCTGTAAATCTAAAGTCACAACTCGGCCAGACTGGGTGAAGGTAGTGGATTTCCTCTACCAAACAATATTAGTGAACAACTTTAGAGGTTTCTATAATAGTCTGACAACATTAAGAGGACTTATGCCCGAAACGTCGATTCTCCTGCTCCTTTGATGCTGCCTGACCTGCTGTGCTTTTCCAGCAATACATTTTTAAGCTCTGACAACATTAAGAGTCTAAACTGGATTCAACATTACAAATTACCCGAGTGGGTTTTGAATGTGTCTCTCCAGGCGGCTAAATTTCTAGTCTAATACCATAATCATTTTTTACCAACATGTGCAACACATTTGATACACAAATTAGTATCAGAACATAAGATACATTCTGGGAGAATTTGAATGTGCTCATTTACGACAATATTGATTTCATTTATCTGTGAATTTAAAATGAGATCTAGCTGATTGCAATTTTTGAGAAGATTTGTAGCTCAGGTTAAAGTTCAGGTTGTAAGTTTGCTTGCTGCCTGAGCAAACTTACAACCTGATCTAGCTGACTTTCTCTCTCTAATATAGTCAGCTGAATTGGTGGAAATGCAACAGCATTAAGCCTCTAAAGTCAGCTGTTAACTGCAATGAAAAGCAAGTTAACCATTTGAAATTATACTGGAGAAACAAAGCCAACTGCTTACTCAACAGATTGCTGAGTGAGGAAAGCCAATTCAGTATTCCAAGAGTTGCAAGTACATTTACAGGACTTCTGAGAGGGAGGGTGTGCAATTTAAAAGATTGAGAAGCTACTTTTTCCAGACGCATTAATGCATTGAAGCAGCATATAATTTACAATAAGAATAGCAGTCATCAATATTTTTGAAAATGCACAAGACTCGAGCACAAAATTTTCAAATTACAGTCTATGAAAGCCAGAGCTACCATAAATTCTCATAGACTCTGAATTAATCTATAAGATCACAAATATTGCCATGGAGTACAAACTTTGATGTAATACATCAGGAGGGAGGCATTAGCACGCAAGGTGTTAGCCGGCAGCAAACAGCTGACATTCATGCACATGTAATTGGAGAATTAAAATTGCACTGTATTGAATTTTTAGCTTTCATTGGTTACAATACAGAAGTCATCCAATGCAAGACAGATTTAGGAGCTTAGTGGGCAAAGTTCAAAGATGATCAAAATTAGGTGAGCAGATACATAGAAAACAATACAGATTATGGAATATTGACCATATTGAGGCAGCTGAAAATGTATTGCTGGAAAAGTGCAGCAGGCCAGGCAGCATCCAAAGAACAGGAAATTCGACGTTTCGGGCATAAGCCCTTCATCAGGAATATTGAGGCAGCTGAACACAAAGCAATGTAATGGTGTGTTACAGCAGATCTCTGGTTCAAACCAATCTGAAATACTGCATTCGGTTCTGGACACTGCTCCTCAGGAAGGATATAGTGATCTTACAGGAGATGCAGAGCAGATTCACTGGAACAATACAGGAGCTAAAAAGGTGGAATTACGACGAAAGGTCACATATTCCAGGCTTGTATTCCCTTGAATATAGAAGATTAAGGAGTGCTTTAATTGAGGTGTTTAACATAATTAAAGTGTTTGATAGGGATAGATATGGAGCAACTATTTCCTCTGGTGGGAGAGTACAGATCAAGGAGACATAACTATAAAATTAACCAGAAAGTTCAAGTGTGATGTCTGAAAGCATTTCTTGACACAGAATAGAGAAAATCTGGAATTCTCTGCCTCAAAATAGTGACACACACTGACTTGAAAATCTTAAGATTTTTCAATTTTTATTAGGTGAAGGTACTGAGGGTTACACAACCAAACTAAGTTAGTGGAGTTATAATAGATCATTACATTCTAATCCATTCTAATCAGTAATTGGAATCACCAACCTGAAGAACGATGATATAGCTCTTGTTCTGATCATAGCAAGAGACTATATTTGAAGAACTGAGTATGAAAGTGTAGGACAGGTACCTTTCGCGCACAACTTCACAAATATGATATTCCCTTCACAATAAATGATATGACACCTTTAGAAGGCACTGATTTTCCTTTCTGAGTTGCTGGTACCAGTGCTCATCAATCTAAAATCATTTCGCTATCACAGTGAGGGGGAAACTATAAAACATGCAGCAAGTGAATTTTTCTTCTGGGAATCCTTCAGACAGGTTGATGCATTTGCACTGTCAGGCTCCATAAATGGTCCACACCTGTGAAATCTGCTTCAAAAGTAATCAAAATCAAAAGAATTGTGGATGCTGTGAATCACAAACAAAAACAGAAAAATGCTGGAAAAGCTCAGCAGCTCTGGCAGCATCTGTGAAGAGAAATCAAGCGTTAACATTTCCAGTATGGTGACCCTTCCTCAGACCCCACGAAAGAAATGAACCTTACTGCATTTGTATTCTACTACCACAGTTATTGTTTGCGTAGCAAATAGACATGAGGATGCTTCTCTCTTAGGGTCATGGAGATGTACAGCATAGAAACAGATATCATAAATAAATCTAGCCCCATTTGGCAGCATTTGACCCATATCCCTCTAAACCCTTCCTATTCATCTACCCATCCAGATGCCTCTCAAATATTCTAATTGCACCAGTCTCCACCACTTCCTCTGGCAGCTCATTTCATACACGCACCACCCTCTGCATGAAAAAGTTGCGCCTTCTGTTCTTTTTATATCTTTCCCCTCTCACCTTAAATCTATGCCCTCTAGTTCTGGACTTGCCCATGCCAGGGAAAAGACCTTGGCTGTCCACCCAATCCATGCCTGTCATGATTTTATAAACCTCTATGAGGTCACCCCTTAGCCTCCAACACTCCAGGGAAAACAGCCCCAGCTATTCAGCCTCCAGTCTTCTGACACCTCACCTGTGGCTAACGATGATACAAATATCTTAACAACGGGCCAAGCAATCATTTCTCTAGCTGCCCACAAAGTTCCAAAGTACACCTGATCAGGTACCGGGGATTTATCCACCTTTATGCATTTTAAGATATCCAGCATCTTTTCCTCTGTAATATGGGCATTTTTCAACATGTTACTATTTATTTCCCCAAGTTCTCTAGCTCCCATATCCTTGTCCAAAGTAAACACTGATGCAAAGTACTCATTTCATATCTCCCCGGTCTCCTGCAGTTCCACACATAGGCGGTCTTGCTCATCTTTAAGGGGGCCTATTCTCTCCCTAGTTACCCCTTTGTAGAATGTATTTGTAGAATTCCCTTTGGATTCTCCTTAACTCTATCTGCAAAAAGTACCTCACGCCCCCTTTTTGCCCTCTTGATTTCCCTCTGAAGTATATTCCTACTGCCTTTATACTCTAAGGATTCACTCAATCTCTGCTGTGTATACCTGTCATGTGCTTTCTTCTTATTCTTGACCAAAACCTCCATTTTTCTCATCATCCAGCACTCTCTACACTAGCAGCCTTGCCCTTCACCCTAACAGGAAGGCAGTTTACTTCCTGGTTTGTTGTCTGTGAGAGATCTTCAATGGGACTGGTTGATTGTACTGTCTTCTGACATCACTGTTTTGAGATAGTGACAGGATACCCTTTGATCCTCTCTTCACAGAGTGCCTGACTTGATTTTAGTTCCTCATTTTGCTTTAAAAATGAAGTGACCAAATGCTGTTAAGTACAAAGGAGGAAATAGATTTAAATCTTAAATACTGAAGCTAAAATCATTGCCGATAATTTTAGGGATAAATTACATATAATTGTGTTTTAACAAAACTTAATAGTAAAATTTCAAACATTCACAGACGTTCAAAGCTCCCCAACATTACTTGGAATATACACATCATGGCTAACAATTATAATGTTAAACAATTACATATCATTGATCCAATTGCCAAAAGGTCCTGCTGCTGTTTTGAAATTCCACTAATTCAGGATTGTTAATGATTTGCTCATAAGTTTACAAATACTATAGCGATAAGGTCTCGAGTTTGAAGACATGCAGGAATTTTATAATTTGTTCACATAATAAGAACCTAATTTTTAAAAAATGGAAAGATTTGCTTCAGCCCACTCATTCCCTCAAAAGAAAACCATGATGCTGATAAGAAGATCTAAACTAAGCTAAAAACTATAGTGTTAATCCTTGCAGACTATAGCTCACTGATGAGATCAACAGAAGGATTGTGTTACTGTTGTAATGGCTATTTGGTTGCCCCTTCAAAAGGTACTGCATGCGTTATTGTTTAAAGTAAGTGTTAGGAAATGTCCTAAAAATTGGGTTCTTTGTTATCAGATGGACCAGCAAAGAACAGGACACAAATACATCGCGAGAACTTAATCTGACTGGAGACTCAGCCCTTAGAGTGATGCAATTCTGGAGGTTTTAGTAATTTATGACAGTGCTTCCCAAATATTTTCTCCATGATGACCCTACTTCAAGGCTTCAAAATTGTTTCGGCCCCTTTGTAAAAATTAAGAGTGATGTCTTCTTAGAGCAAGAGTATGGCTGTTGTAATGTGACCCAACTCCACAACAGCCTTATTGCCTTGAAACTTGCAATCCCAAAATTTTAAAATGACAACGCCCATTTGTGCATCCCTGATCTATAGTGCTATGAAATAAACTTGGCCAAGAAGTCAACTCCAAAGTGGCATATAGGCATTGAACATGCTGCTGTGGGGAAAGATTAATTAAGATCATAATATTTTCTTTGAAGCACTGTTTACAATAATAAACTTAAAAGTAGATATATTTGAAATGCACTCTCAGATCCTATCAATGAAGGTATAATGGTAGATTTTTTCATAATAACTTCTTGACTAAGACCATAATCGGGTTATGGAGTTAAGTAAACAATTTAACAATTAACAAGCAGCTGTGGAATATTAAATTACTTGAGGCCAGACCAAATTTGACTTTTTGAAAAGTATTTAACACTGTAGGGGGAGGAATTGACAATAACTAAAATGTACTCTCAGGTTCGAGACAAATGAGTCCAAAGCAGTTATTAAAATCCCATTTGCTGTAGTATTATTTTTGTAAATTATCACTTCCCATTTCTCTGTCTTTGTAGGTGAAATAAAAACTAAGATATGGAAGGTACGTTTATACATTTTTTAAAATGTACAGTGGATTAACATTGTATCGTTTCACAGATTAGTCATTGAAATACAGCTCACACTAATATGACAAAAGCTTCTACTGATCAAAAACGATACATATTGTTGGACTCTTCAATAGATTTAAAATGCCTGTCTAGATCATCATAATTTAGCAACAAATTGGCAATCTCCTTCATTGTGAGTCAAATACAAAACGTAAAAATTCTGAGCTGTAATGTGGTACTTCACAATATTAAACAACTAATTAATCAACCAGTACTTACCTGATTTGCGAGGTAGAAGGATGACATCATCCTTAGCCACCACATGTAAAACTTTTACCCATTCAAATCCAACAACAACTTGCATTTATATAACTCCCAAGATGCTTCGGGCAGCATGAGACAAGAAAAATCTGAAACACACTGGCTTTGTTTTGGGAATGTCAGCAAAAGCATGTATATGTTGAGAGACCGGAACATATGGAGTACAATAAAGAATCACTGTTTTATCCCAGCAATTATATAATGTTAAATGAATTGCTCATGGACATACATAATTCACACTTTTACCTTCCAAGTCATTGACAGTAACTTTTGTAAAATCTGAAACCCACACGTGTTTTTTAATACTACAGCGTGAAATGAGAAAGAACTGTTTGAATCCCAAAGGATAGCTGTATGTTTTGGAGGTAAGGAATTTCTATGTTTTGTGAAACCTCTTTGACTAAATGAAAGTTTCAGCAACATGCATATGAACTGGAGCCAACAGCTTGTTTACCAGTGAATCTGACTGATTTATTGACAAGGGATCAAATATCAATTGTGACGATGCTGCTTCTTTAACAAGATGATGTTGTCCTTATTTTTTTCCAAAAGGGGTTGTAAAGGCAAAGGTTCCGCTATGTCTAGAAACATCTGCTTGAGAAGGCTTTTAAGTCTTCCTTTTAAACCACTTGTACAATGAAAGGGGAGCGGCTAGTTCTCCCAGTTCAGGGTTTGGTTTTAGCAAGCAGTCTGTTTGGAACTGATCAAAGAAAACTGCTGGGAACAAACAGTTCTTGGACTGACTCTGTCTCTGAAATCTCTATTGTAAGAACCTGTGTTTGATTTTACCTTTTCTTATGGCAAGGGTGTGTTTTTGGAGATTTTGCAAGTATTTGGAACAGCATCATTAAGTTGCAATAGAGTCGACTGGGTTTTCAGATAGGTTAGCTATTCTAAATTTGGTTCTCTTTTGTTTTGCGTTTCATTCAGTAGTGTGTAAATAAATTCTGTATTGATTAAAATAGAGTGGTTGGGCCAGCTGCATCACTTCTAGAATAGCCAATGTACACACCTGCCCGCCTAAAAACAACTAAAAAACGTTAGGGTCTGAGCTGCCTTCTTGAAAAGTTTTGAGGGGATCTGGCCTGGTCCATAACAAATGGAGTTTGCACGTTCTCCCAGTGTCCGCGTGGGTTTCCTCCGGGTGCTCCGGTTTCCTCCCACAGTCCAAAGATGTGCGGGTCAGGTGAATTGGCTATGCTAAATTGCCCGTAGTGTTAGGTAAGGGGTATATGTAGGGGTATGGGTGGGTTGCGCTTCGGCGGGTCGGTGTGGACTTGTTGGGCCGAAGGGCCTGTTTCCACACTGTAAGTCTAATCTAATCTAAAATGACAAAATCCTCTACCTGCCAACAAAAGTGACTGGTCACCAAGGGGCTGAAGTAGCTTGGGTTGTGAGCAAGACAGTAAGCAGCTGATCAGAGCAAGACAGAAACCTGCAAGTCTGCAGCAGCCAAAAAATTCTCTCTCCCAGTCCTCTGCAGTAAGACACTTTAAACCCAAGAAAACAAGCTTAACTTTCCTTCAGACAGTTCTGACCTCAAATTGGATAAGTCAGAGACCTTTCGCAAATGAGCCAGCCACCCTGTGCCTATTGAAAACTATATTTGGAAAAAGGAAGGTAGAAGAGAAACCTTTGGATCAGCAAAAATCACAAAACATTCATTCTAGTTTTCCCACTGCCAATATGCTTTTCCTTTTCTGGTTCATGCCAATCAATCTGTGTGTGTAAAAGGAGTTTATAGGGTGTTTAGAATTTCAATTTGTAGAGTTTATTTTGTCTAACCCATAGGGGCAGTATGCTGAAACTCGAGACTTTGTATTCTGAAGTGGTGTTGTTTTTTAGGTAAACATTGTGGCTAAATTTACTTGGCTTTCGCATCAAGCTTGCTGAAAACCATGGACCAGGTTTCTGTGCTTGGCAATAACTGTTACTTATTATAAGTTATTAGACTGCAGCTACAGATAAACATAACCCATTGGCATGTATCATACAGATACAGACAAACCCATCTGGAAAATAAATTATTAGTAGAGGTTGCAAAACTAGAAAGTCAGTTCATTGGTCTTTGCTGTGATGTGCGTTCTCTGCAGACTTTGGCATTCAGACATCTTTCTTCTGGATGCTTACACTAGTTTATAAGTATCTTAGAGTAGCTAATTCATTTCTCTCTGATTTATCAATTTAGACCACACAGCTTTCAGCAACTCCTGCCGGAAAGCTAACAGGTTTTCTTCAAGTTTAAACTGAGTATTTTGTTGGGGAGAACAAGCAAAATTTGCCAGGGGGAGAACAGCAACACATCCTTCAGTCTCTCTCTCGCTCTCTCTCTGTTTCTGTAACTTGTTTCCAAATCTAACCTTTGGTCAGCTGAGAACCAATCAGCTTCACTTGTCAAAACTCCTCAGCTCTGGACTGTCTGTATAGTGCAGGAAACCACAGGCACAAAAGGATAGTTCACAGTAGGTATCAAATTCCTTGTTGTGAAATTATGCAGCCATCCTGGTGAATACCTGGTTTTAAAAACAGTTCATTTTCACTGTTTTCAACAATTTATAAAGATACAACAAAATAAAATGACACGGGTGTTACATCATAAATTAGTTCAATAGTTTACTTGTAGCTACAATGTAATTGCCTGTAACAAATTGTGATTTTTGTTAAATGCAGAAAGCCTATCCATGCTTTCTATAAATCTGGGTCTGAAAATCAGATATATTGGGTATTCTACATTTTAAAAATCTTTTACTTTTCTGGCCACTCCAGCAGGGTAAATGGGCTTGATTTCCAGTGCGCTATCTCTGGGAGTCATGATAGAAGATAAAGCAAATTTTGAAGAAATCTTTTTTAAAAGTCCAAATTGCTTTTAGGGTATGCAAAATGTTTTTTCCAGTCACATCACTGATATAGCACCTATGAATAAAATTCAAATACCCAACAATTTCCTTTACTACTAAAGAAAATTCTGGATGTAAGTGTGCTCGCTGAGCTGGAGGGTTTGTTTTCAGACGTTTCGTCACCATTCTAGGTAACATCATCAGTGAGCCTCCAGTGAAGCCAGAGCAAGTGGTCTATAAGCTCAGCTGGGCAGTATAAATTTTTCAGGCACTAACCAACCTAGTGGCTGGCAGAAAGCATGATTAAAAAAAATAACAATTTTGTCAATCCTCTTTAGGAAAGGAGCTTGTACTAATATTTTGGCCATTTTATGTTAAGTGTGACTTTGGTAGATTTAGCAAGAAAAATAAGGATGGTAAGGATTAACTGGAATTATTGGCATTAGATTCTTGGACTCAGTTTTTCAAGTCTCTAAATTCATTTTGGCTCAAATACTTAGCTGTTAGAAAGAGTTAGAGGAAATTTTTAAGGACACAGAGAAAATTCTGGGATTTTTATCATCTTCAGAAACAAGTTCTATGATTCTCCGTATTAAATGCGGACAGCTACAAATTACCTAAACATTTCTTTCTGCAATACTTTCAAACTACACAGCAAGATTATTCCAAAATGCAACATTTGGAGTTAAATTTTTCTTGTTTTAAAAGAGGGCTTGAGTTTTTAGATTAAATTTGCAGCCCCCAAGATAAATATGCATTAACATTTACTATTTCCGTTTCTCTTTACAAACTTCCTTTTCATGCTGCCATTCGTCAAATATCATTCATCAGTAAACTAGCTCTCAGTAATTCTTTGAAAACACACACACAAATACACAACTGTCCGCTGCTATGCTTACATCAGCACGCTCTTAGTTCACCAAATTATTCTATCACATTTATCAGACAGAGCCTATCTTTTACAAATCACTCTCATTTCCTGACTTACACTATCACATTTATCAGACATGACTTCACTGGCAATACTTCAATTAATCCAGGTATTTCAAATGTCGTTTAGCTTTACGCGATACCATGGTGCCAAAAAGTACAGATGACAAGTCTAGTTACCTGTTAATCCCTTTGCTGAAGCATTTCATCTGTGACCAGTTCCAGTCCTCACCTAATGATTTCAAACACATGATACCTTCTAACAGCAATCATTGATCAGAAGCAGAATCTTTCTCCTGCTTTACTCAATGGTGTTAAAACAAACTATAGCATCACTACCACCACAGTCTGTTATGGAAATCCCAAATGACAGAATTTTTACAATGCAGCAGGAGACCATTTGGTCATCCGGTCTGCACCAGCTCTTCAAGTGAGAATCATTGCCTTGTACCAACCTCCTGCTTTTTCCTCCTATATCTTTGCATATTATTGCTAAGTAGTCATCAAATGCATTCTTGAAAATCAAATCTGAGTTGTTTCAGACACATATTAAAAAAAATTAATCTGATGTCTCAATCGAGATCAGCCCATTTTTTTTAAACCTCACAAGGGGCAATGATCTAAACCTCTCAGAACAGTATGTGTTCCATAACAATAGCCCGATTTCAATGAACACGACACCTTCCAATCAACACTTGCAACAACTTGGAAGTTTGTAGCTATTACAGAATTCACTGAATGCAAATGATAATATATTTTTCAGCTTTAACAAAGATTTGGGTAAAACATGTAAAATTTTATGCATTTCTGTTTCCATTGCAGTGAAGTCATAGAGCATTGAAACTGACCCTTTGGTCCAACCAGTCCATGTGGACCATAATACCAAACTAAACTAGTCCCACCTGCCTGCTCTTGGAGCCCATATCCCTCCAAATATGTTTTGTTCACATATTTATCTAAGTGTCTTTAAAGTGTGTAACCGTACCCGTATCCATCATTTCCTCAGGATGTTCATTCCACACACACACCACCCTGTAAAATAAATTGTCCCTCGTCTCTTTCATGTCTTTAAATTGTTGTGGTTCTGCTCGCCGAGCTGGAAGTTTTTGCTGCAAACGTTTCGTTCCCTGGCTAGGGAACATCATCAGTGCTGTTGGAGCCTCGTGTGAAGCGCTGCTTTGATGTTTCTTCCGGTATTTATATTGGTTTGTTCTTGCCGCTTCCGGGTGTCAGTTTCAGCTGCAGTGATTTGTATGTGGGGTCCAGGTCGGTGTGTCTGTTGATGGATGTTCTTGCCGTTTCCGGGTGTCAGTTTCAGCTGTAGTGGTTTGTATATGGTGTCCAGGTCAATGTGTCTGTTGATGGAGTTTGGGGATGAATGCCATGCCTCTAGGAATTCCCTGGCTGTTCTCTGTCTGGCTTGTCCTATGATAGTGGTGTTTTCCCAGTCAAATTCATGTTGCTGGTTGTCTGAGTGTATGGCTACTAGAGATAGCTGGTCGTGTCGTTTTGTGGCTAGCTGATGTTCATGGATGCGGATTGTTAGCTGTCTTCCTGTTTGTCCTATACAGGACAAACAGGAAGACAGCTAACAATCCGCATCCATGAACATCAGCTAGCCACAAAACGACACGACCAGCTATCTCTAGTAGCCATACACTCAGACAACCAGCAACATGAATTTGACTGGGAAAACACCACTATCATAGGACAAGCCAGACAGAGAACAGCCAGGGAATTCCTAGAGGCATGGCATTCATCCACAAACTCCATCAACAGACACATAGACCAGGACCCCATATACAAACCACTACAGCTGAAACTGACACCCGGAAACGGCAAGAACATCCATCAACAGACACACCGACCTGGACCCCACATACAAATCACTGCAGCTGAAACTGACACCCGGAAGCGGCAAGAACAAACCAATATAAATACCGGAAGAAACATCAAAGCAGCGCTTCACACGAGGCTCCAACAGCACTGATGATGTTCCCTAGCCAGGGAACGAAACGTTTGCAGCAAAAACTTCCAGCTCGGCGAGCAGAACCACAACAACGGATACCCGAGCTACAAATCTTCAATCAGATTTTAAATGTCTTTAAATCTTTCACCTCTCACCTTAAAAATGTGCCCACTAGTCTTGAAATCCCCACTGCAGGGAAAAAGACACCTGCTAATCACCTTATCTATACCCTCATAATTTTATAAATCTCAACAAAATCACCCTCAACCTCCTATGCTCCAGAAGTCCCAGCCTATTTAGTTTCTCCTTGTAACTCAAGCCCTTCATTTTTGGCAATATCTTGGGAAAACTTTTCTGAACTCTCTCCAGCTTGATAGTATGTTTCCTGTAACAGGCCAAGCAAAACTGTACACAGTACTCCAGAATAGGTCTCACCAATGTACAACCTCAACATGATGTCCCAATTCCTATACTCAAAAGTCCAAGAAATGAAGTACTTTACCATCTTTTACATCTATCCTTCTGCAACTGTGATAGCTAATGAAATGCTTTCTTATAAGCTACTTAAGTTTTGTAAAGCATAGAAGATGTCAGTTTTAATACAAGCAGTTATTTGGCCATTAAGCAAAAAGATTTTTCTTTAATCTCGAATGTATTTATTAGGAAAGGGAATTGAACTCCCCGAGTCACATTTCTTTCTTTTCAATTACTGTTTTTCAGCTGTTTTTTATTCAACCGGTCAGAGTACTTTGTACTAACTGATTCATGTCACCCAGGTTGCACTGACATTTTTCCTCCTGCAAAGAATTATGGGAAATTAGCCTTTTGCACGCTCACACAGTTCCATTCCCCAGAGCTGAGCAGAAAATCTGAAGTCGAAACTTAGTGCCATTCAAATATAGCCACTTCAGATAAATCTAAAGCTTCATCTGCTTCACATTTAGATTTTGGAAAGCTTGAAATTCTTGCCTTACCATAACCCCCTCCCCAGTGAAATGCACTGGGGTCATACATGCGGCTGGACTTTGTCATGTAGGGTCTGATTGTGTGGTTACGTGTGCTCAGTGGAAATTTTTGATTGGCTGGGTGACATGAAACCCCCACATGTTCACAAAGATTCTGGCATTTGGATAGTTGCTTGGCTATAGATGAGACATGTTGCTTGTTACTGTAAATAAAAACAATGTGTGGAGAGCGAATATTTTTTTTAAACTTGCCAGAAGCACTTTAGCTGAGTTGAATTTTATGATTCAGTAGGAAGTGGTGAGATTTGGAATGTTAAAAAAAAAGGGTTTTTGTTTATCTTTGGAGTTTCATTGGGGCCATTGGGCCATTAAATGCAACAGTGATATTAATTGGAAAAATAAAGATTGGCATTCCATGTTCAGACAGTAATTGTGCAAGCTGAACAAAAATTATACTGCGTTTTGGTAGAAAGATGCATAGTGGACTTACATTTTGAAGGAATGTAGAAAAAGGAAACTTATTTCACTTGAGTGGTTTCTTTAAAATAGCTCATTGTTTCCCCCCACCCCTACCCCTCCCGATCAGGCTTCCTCGATGTTGCATGACTGGAGGTAATTAGCTTTACTGCCCACTCTAGTAAGAGGTTGTTTTTGAGTAGGGAGTGGTTTCATGATTAAACCTGGTCTAGTTGGAGGGTAGCCCATGGAGGACCCTCTGTTTGGGAGTGGAGGAATAGAAGCCCAAAAACACCAAGCTGAGTTGGTTGAAAGCTTGCTCTGAACAAGATGTCCAACTGATTGCTACCATTTCTTAGAAGAAAACCCTCTATACATTACTTCAATATGAAATCTATTTATTCTTTTGAAAATATGATTCAAGGAAGACCTCAAGATTGTATTTTCTGAGCAAGCTGTGTCTGCAAGACTTCAAAGACAACTGTGCATGATTAGTGACTTTGCCATACATGGCACAACATCACATCAATTGAACCCAGGACATTCTATCTTTTCTCCATTTGCCTTCAAGAATAACTCACTGGCCAAAATCTTCTAGCTTTCAAAATGAATGAAATCTGTTTTTGCTATTTTTCGGAAGAGTGCTTGTTTTCTCATCCAACTTGTTGTTAGTCTTACTTCAAAATTTCATTTTATTTTTCACTCTCCATACTGCTTCACTTTCATATCCTTCTTCCTGACTTAGTGTACTTCACCTCCCCATAGCTTCAACTCTTGTATCCCATCAAGGTATTCTCACTTATTAATTGCTTCAGTGTTTGCAGGGAGCAATTACTCATCCTGAGGGGTTTAAGTTTCAACCTCAACTCATCTTGCTCTCTCCTGATATCATCATCTTATTCTTAACAGTCTTTCCCTCAAAACTTAACCCACTTACAACATTCATAGCCACCCCATACAAGGCCTCACTACCAGCCTTCTGCAGCTCACTTAGGGACACCTGGATGCATTCTTTGCTCACTCTCAATACCCCTTACAGCCTCATGACAACTTTCCCTACAACCGCAGAAGGTATAATACCTGTCCATTTAGCTCCTCAGTATCCAAAGGCCCAAACACACTGTCCAGGTGAAGCAGCACTTTCAGTTCTCACAATCTGGTCTACTGTATTCGCTGCTCAAAATGTGGTCACCTCTCTGTAGACTGGATGACTACTTTGCATAACAACTACGTTCTGTCTGCAAAACAAAAAAAGGCCCTGAGCTTCCAGTTGTCTGCCACTTCAACAAATCACCCTATTCCCTGCTCAACCTCTTGCTGCAGGCTTGCTGCAGTGCTCAGGCAAAGTTCAGCGCAAGCTGGAACAACACCTCATGTTTTGCTTGAGAACCCTGCAGCTGAATATCACGTTCAATAATTTTAGGGCATGATCTCTCCCATGTCCTTATCCCAATACCTACACATCAGGGCTTGTTAGCAGTCGGCTATCACATCTAACTCATTGTTAGCCACAAACATAGTCTCCACTAATAGCTATTCACCTTTCTAGTCAGATCATTATCCATTCCTTTGTTTGTCCAACTGTTCTCTCTCTTTGGGCTCTATCTTTTACTCATTACTTCCTCCCCCACCCTATCTTCTGCATATAAGCTGACATTTTCCTAGCTACTATCAGTTCTGAGGAAGGGTCACTCGACACGAAATGTTATATCTGATTTCTTTCCACAGATTCTGCTAGACCTACTGAGCTTTTCCAGCAATTTCTGTTTTTGTTTCTCATTCACAGATTTTTCGGTTTTTACTCACTACCTATGTTGTTTTGCTCTTATACATAAGGACATTTATTTTGTTCTTTCTTCATTCATAATGAGCCAAACTTTATTAAAGATCTTAAAGTAAGGGAAATCGGATGTAATGATGTTACAGTTAAGTAAAGGTAATTACAGGGGCATGAGAGGGGAACAGACGAAAATTGACTGGAAGCAGAGCCTAGTGAGGAAGACGATATAGCAACAATGGCAGGAGTTTCTGGGTGTAATTGAGGACACAATACAGAGATTCATACTAAAGAAAAGAAAGATTATCTGGGGAGGGGTTAGACAGCCATGACTGACAAAGGAAGTCAGGAAATGCGTCAAAAAAAAAGAGCCTATAAAGTGGCCAAGAACACTGGGAAATCAGAATATCGGGAAGACGACAAAAACAGAGGAGAACAAAGAAAGAAATAAGGAAGGAGAGGATCAAATATGAAGGTAAACTAGCCAGTAATATTAGAAATGATAGTAAACAATTCTTTCAATATATAAGAAACAAACGAGAGGCAAAAGTAGAAATTGGACCGCTCCAAATTGATGCTGGAAGATTAGTGGTGGGAGATCAGGAAGTAGCTTAAGAGCTCAATTAGTACTTTGTGTCAGTCTTCACAGTGGAAGATATGAGTAATATCCCAACAATTGAGGAGAGTCGGGGCAGAGTTGAGCATGGTAACCATTACAAAAGAGAAAGTGCTAGAAAAGCCCCAATGGGCTACATCTTAGAATTCTAAGAGAGGTGGCTTAGGAAATAGTGGAGGCGCTTACTGTAATCTTTCAAAAATCACTGGAGTCAGGGAAAGTCCTGGATGATTGGAAAATCGCTGTTGTAACCCCCTTGTTCAAGAAAGGATCAAGACAAAAGATGAAAAATTATAGGCCGATTAGCCTAACCTCGGTTGTAGGTAAAATTCTAGAATCCATTGTTACGGATGAAATTTCTAAATTCTCGGAAGTGCAGCGTCAGATTAGAACAAGTCAGCATGGAGGAGTAAGGGGAGTCGTGCCTGACAAACCTGTTAGAATTCTTTGAAGAGGTAACAAGTAGGTTAGACCAGAGAAACCCAGTGGATGTTATCTATCTAGACTTGCAAAAGGCCTTTGATAAGGTGCCTCACGGAAGGCTGCTGAGTGGTGTTCAAGGTGAGCTATTGGCATGGATTGGGGATTGGCTGTCTGGCAGAAGGCAGAGAGTTGGGATGAATGGTTCTTTTTCTGGATGACAGCTGGTGACAAGTGGTGTCCCACAGGGTTCAGTGTTGGGGCTGCAGCTGTTCATATATATTAATGATATCATATTATATATTAATGATCTGGATGAAGGGACTGGAGACATTCTGGTGAAGTTTGCCAATGATACAAAATCTGGTGGACAAGCAGATAGTACTGAGGAGGTGAGGAGGCTGTAGAAAGATTTAGACAGTTTAGGAGAGTGGTCCAGGAAATGGCTGACAAAATTCAATGTGCGCAAGTGTGAGGTCTTGCACTTTGGAAAGAAGAATACAGGCAGGGACAATTTTCTAACCAGTGAGAAAATTCATAAAGCCAAAGTACAAAGGGATCTGGGAGTGCTAGTCCAGGATTCTCTCAAGGTTGATTTGCAGGTTGAGTCCGTGGTTAAGAAAGCAAATGTGATGTGGTCATTTATCTCAAGAGGGTTGGAATGTAAAAGCAGTGATGTACTTCTGAGACTTTATAAAACTCTAGTTAGGCCCCATTTAGAACACTCTGTCCAATTTTGGGTCGCACACCTCAGGAAGGACATACTGGCATGAAAACCTGTCCAGCGGAGATTCACACGGATGATCCCTGTAATGGCAGGTCTAACATATGATGATCCGCTAAGGATCCTGGGATTGTGTTCATTAGAGTCTGGAAGGTTGAGGAGAGATCTAATAGAAACTTACAAGATAATGCATGGCTTAGAAAGGGTGGATGCTGTGACGTTGTTTCCGTTAGGCAGGGAGACTAGGACTTGTGGGCATTGCCTTAAAATTAGAGGGGGTCAATTTAGAACTGAAATGAGGAGACATTTCTTCAGCCAGAGAGTAGTGAATCTATGGAATTCAATGCCACGGAGCGCAATGGAGGCTGGGATGTTGGGTGTCCTCAAGGCAGATATTGATAAATTCTTGATTTTTCAAGGAATTAAGGGCGACGGGGAAGAGTGCAGGTAAGTGGAATTGAAACACCCATCAGCCATGATTAAATGGCAGAGTGGAGTTGATGGCTGAATGGCCTGGCTTCCACTCCTATGTCTTATGGTCTTATGCATGTGCTGATTTGGCCAGCATTTATTGCCCATACCTAGCTCTTCTCGAGAAGGTGATGACAAGCTGTCCTCTTGAACCACTGCAATCAATTTGCTGTAGGTAGATCCACAATGCCATTAGCGAGCATCTTCCAGGATGCTGGCCTAGGCATACTGAAGTAATTACAAATCAGAATGGTGAGTGGTTTGGAGAGGAACCTGCAGATGGTGGTGTTCTCATTTACCTGCTGCACTTGTCTCCTACATGACAGCGATTATAGGTTTGGAAAGAGCTAAGGAAGCTCTAATTAGTTGCACTGTAACTGTAATTAAGAATCCTGCATTGGATGATGCCGTGAAGTGAAAAATCCACTGGAAATACGTTAGGTAACTTCTGTCTTCTCTTTTCTGACTAGAATGAAGAACGTAGAGGATGTAAATGGAGCCCTCCATTCACTTTCCTACTTCTGCCCTCGTGAAATAACAGCTTTTATGAAAGTCGTGAATAACATCCATTACGGCCTTGGACATAATTGACTGCACCATCCTTCGCAATAACCTTTCCGCTGTCATTCAGCTGGGTGCAACTGTGCTCATCTGGTTCCATTCAGACGCGTTCAAAGTCAGAGCATCACTCACAATTCTCTTCCTGCTAGTATTCTATTATCTCTGGTAGCAATCAAAAATACATTCTTGGTTCCCTTCAATTGCTCCTCTACATGCTGCACCATGGCAATATTGTCTGAAAGCCCAGCATTAGTTTTTAAATGTACATTAGAGACCATACTACCATCCTTTTTTGATTTGTACATTGATGCTAAGTTTGAAGACGACTTATCCAATGCTGAAAAGACCAAAATTTTCTCCAGTGAAATTTCGGAAATACAATTTTTGCACTCCCACTCCAAACTCCAAGTTGGTACTATCTCTCTCTCTCTCTCTCTCTCCAGAAACAGTCAGAGGTTAAAGCAGTCTGTTTGGAACTTAAATGTCACATTTGAACTCAAATGAGTTTCCAACACATTTGTTTCCCACCAAGATCATCTATTTCCACCTCCATCAGTGCCCAACATCACCCATCTTGATTCATCTGCTCCTGAAACCCTTGTTATGCTCTTGTTATTTCAATGCATTAGGATAGAGTATTCCAACCCACTTATGACTGGTCTTCCACATTCTACCTTCCATAAACATGGAGTCATTTAAAATTCTATTTCTTGTGTCTAATATCGCAGTAAGGTCCATTCCTAAATCACACCTGTGCTTTCTTACCTACATTAATTTTAACATTATCATCTTTGTCAAATTCTTCCAAAACATCGTCCCTTCCACAGGGACAGCATGGTGGCTCAGTAGTTAGCACTGCTGCCTCACAGTGCCAGGGAGCTTGGTTCGATTCCAGCCGAGTGACTGGCTGTGCAGAATCTGCATGTTTTCCCAGTGTCTGTGTGGGTCTGTGCCGGATGTTTCATTTCCTTCCACAGTCCAGAGATGTGTAGGTTAGGTGGATTGGCTGTGGTAAAAAAAGAAACCCCACGTGGGGTTATGGGGATGGAGTTGCGGGCATGGGTTTGGGTGGTGTGTTCTTTGGAGGATTGCTGCAGACTCAATGGGCTGAACTGCCTCTTTCCACACTGTAGGGATTCAGCTGGAGTTGAAATAAAAACTCAAATTTCTGGGAAAACACACCAGGCATTGTAACATCTGGTCAAACAAAGTTTAACATTTCCAGTCAGAAGTGACCCCAAAGAAATGTTAACTTTTGCTCTCCACAGATGGTGCCAGACCTGCTGAGTTTTCCCAGAAATCGGTGTTTTTATTTCAGCTCTCTAGCATTAACTTTGCTTTTATTTCATGGTAATCGGAGGGTCACATAGATTCACCAATTGCATCAATCTCAACTTGCACTTAAAACAGTAAAACATCCCAAGGCACTTCACAGGAGAATAATCAGAACAAAAATTGACACCAAGCTGAAGGGTGGGTCACAAACCCAAGTGATCAAAAGTCCTCAGCAATCCCTAGTTACCTTTTACTACATTATTGTTTATGACCTGTGTTAAATGGCATTTTAATTATTTAAAAAATATGCACTGGCTCATCAGGTGCAATTTTTATCCCTTAAAACTACAGGCGTTAGATTATAAATTTCACTGCCAGGTGAAAAACTGGACTTCAATGAAAATGAAATTTGGAAAGGGTCTATAATGGGCAGCCAATCCACTACTAGCAGTTTTCTTTTTGGCAGGGAAAATTAAAATCTACACTGAGCTGCTTTCTTTTTAAAATGAGCCATGATTACCTGTTTACAATGCTCCACAATAATAAAAAAAGACTATTTTACAATGTGCAAAAGCATACTTTAAAACATGCATTGGTGCAGTACACTTGCATCAATTTAACTTTTATACACCATTATTGTCAGTACAGGGCATTTCACATGAGCCACTGTAAACCATTTTTCTCAAACCCTTTAAGAGAATTTTCAGCAATCTGGAATTATTCAGTGTATCACAGCGCTATACGAACAATCCAATGTTTTGATGCTTCATCCCAGTTTTGTACAGGAACAGCACTGGAGAGTATTAGCATGCCTGGATTAAAGGGGGCAGAGTTCTAGCTTATTATTGTCCAGAATTGCATATGGAACTACATATAAAGGGCAAGATCAAACCATTCTGTGATGCTCTATGTACAATTACTTGTTGATACACCTACACTCACAGATTACAAACTGAGGTTTGAGCAAAATATCATTGAGGACATCATCCATCATCAACAACAAGCTAACACTTCGAGAAGAGGTACAAAATGGAGAAATCCAATCAAATCAAACTGGCTTCACGGAGGAATGCAAGAACCTTCTCGGAACATGATCTTCACTGAAACTGTGACCAAATTAGGAGCATACGCTGGAACATTCATGAAAACTTTAGTTCCATAAAATTACAGGAAGGGAAAGAAAGCAAGTGTGGGCTGGGTAATGCTGCTTCTTTATATTTATGTTGATAATCCTTTGGTTAACTGAAAACTTGCAGTTTAATTTGCTCACTGGAAGTTAACTTAGAGTGACTAGAAAAGGTTTTCATTACAGACACATCACAAGCAAATAGTATCACACTTCAGAAACAAAGACAGATATTGCTGGAAAAGCTCAGCAGGTATGGCAACAGCTGTGGAGAGAAATCAGACTTAATGTTTCAGGTCGAGTGACCCTTCCTCAGAGTAACTCGGACTCTGGAGTAACACAATGGAAACAGGTCACGCAAAAGAATAATTTTCATACAACACGGATATAAAAGGGGAGGGAGGCTCCACAAAGACAATTTATATTTGGTTTCCCCTGTGGCGAGCAGACTGGGCCGTGTTGAGAAAATGCAGTATACTGAATTCAAAGTTATGTCATTATCACTGTTTCATCTTAAAAGGGTGCTTGACCTTGGATGGTTAGAAAGGAAAACGTAAAACAGCATGAAAAGGCACTGAAGGGAAGAGGAGAGTATGTGGGGATGACTGTGGACAAGGGTGCCACAGAAGGAACAACTTCAGGTTGCTGGAAGAGACAAGTATTTTGTATTCAGAAATGTTGATGGAAGATCAATTTAATCAGAAACTACTGGGGTGTGAGGTGAGGACAAGGGGACACTATCATGATTCTGGGAGGGAAGGGAAGGGGTGAGAGCATAAGGACAGGAAGTAAGATTAGCAAGATTGAGGGCCTCAGCCAAGAAGGACAGTCTTTGATTGAGGAAGATACAAGATATGGAAAACTGGATCATCAGAACCCATGCAATAAGATGTATAAATTTGGATGATAAAATAGAATCCTCACAGAAAATGGTGTGTAGGTGTGGCTTCTGAGAGAGTCAATTTCCTTGTAGTGAGTATTAATTGCAACTGATCCCGAGTAACAGAGGTTGTCTCAGTAGAAGTGGAACAAGGAACCTTCTATGCATCTCAAAAACAGATAGACATAGCTAGGATGTGCATGGATATGCATTATCAACAACTCTTATTTATACGTGGAGTCACAGGAGAAGTTGTTTAATGTAAGAACAAGTTGAGCCAGGCAGAGGAAGGTGGTAGTAGATGATGAAAAATTGGCCACCAAAAAAAAGCAGAGTTGGAGATCAGCCACTCTTGTTTACTGAACAATAACAGAACACACCTTAGCAGTAGATTTGACAACCATGTCAGGGTTGAGCCTAAGAAAACAGAGTGCTGTAATTCCTGAGGATTATTGTGAATAAGGAGCAAAGAGAAATGAGTATAGCCAAAGTCATGCCAGCTGTTGTCAAGGACAAGATTCAGCAATGGTAAGAAATTAGGAGGGATCCAGTACAAGGAGAATACAACAAGTGAGCTAAAAGGCCTGGAAGTGGAATAGGGCAGTAGACTTGGTAGGAGACAGCGAAGTAATAGTTGTGGAAGAACATCTCAATTATGCTGAGCTCAGTATTCACTGACATGGAAAAGTGGGGATGAAGCCTCATTTTTACTAAGGGATGATTCTGGATCAGAAAGAGGAAGCTTGTACATTATTGTGAATACTTGTCCAAGGTTATTTGAAGCAGGGATTGAGTCAGAGGGAAAGAGGACTTAGAGGGATACTGCCAGCCATGAATTGTGGGATTTTACAAACATATGCACCCAATAGGAGGAAGACAGTTTTTTTTATATTCAAACATTGGATGAGATGCAGGATAAAAATGAAATTGTGGAATAAGACAGCTCTGAAATTGAGAAGTCTGTGTGGCAGCAAAAAGAGGGGTCGAGAGCTGCATGTGGTACTGCATGGCACGAGTGCAAACCAAAGGATACAGCAATAACAACAGTACAATTGACGTGTCTAGGAGATAGCTGTAATCATGGGTAAATCTAAACCACAAAGTAAAATTGCGGGGTTTTTTTCTGTTTCTCTCTCCACGGATGAGCAGCCAAGCTTTTCCAACATGTTTTTGCTTTATTTCCAGTTTCCAGCATCCACAGAAATTTGTTTTTAAGAAAAAGAAATACCAGCAGAAAAGTAAATACTTGCAGACCAAGCAGGTTCAAGAATGAAATAAATTTCATGTAAATTTTAAAGTAGCAGACAAAACAGATATTTGAAAATAGCTTGAAAAATAATTAACTTTTGTTCATTTTATCAAATGTTGCATCATACAAGACACATCTGGTAACATCTATACAGCCCCACCCCCACCAAAATGATGAGACCTCATCTTTCAATTGATTTCTTTATCAAACAAATGTGAACATTGAGAGGGTAAATTTTTTGCATTTCTCATTTGGGTATTAAGAATCTTTAGGGCAGCATTACATAAAGAGTTCAGTATGGAGGATCAGACATCATTACAAGCCAACCAATTTTCTTTCTACTATATTCAATGCAAGGAAAATCTGGCATGTTCAAATGGTGGCCAAGGGAAACAGGATGAATAGGTGCTCTACGTCAGCGGTTTTTGTCTTTGGTCAACATATGAAAACCTACACAATTTAGTCAAATTTACCATCAACCTCATCATTTTTTTAAAATATAAAGAGTCTACGATAATGTGAAAAATGTGTTTGGAATGTTTTTGTACAAGTCTACACTGTATATGGACTCAAATCATGAGGAAACAACAAAAACATTATTTTGCAAACTGCATTAGTTGTGCCGTTGAAAGCATTTTATCAATGGTATTGGTCTTTCCCTTTGCTCTTAAATTCAGAAATACAGAAAAAAGTTTTTTTTTAAATGCTCATGACTGACAGGATTGTTTGATTCAAGCACAATTCTCTGAGCCTACACTGTAGTGTTTACAATGTACTATATTCTCTCAGTGTTACAATTTACAAATGAGTTGCTGCACAGAGTAACAAATGGAGAGATCCCAAGTCAAACAACAGACATCACTTTAAGAACATATTTCCAGGTTTCCTTTCCAAACTGAGCCGGGTTTTTAGAGGTTTTCCACCAGTCAATGAGATTAAATGGCTTCGGGTGGCTTAAGGTTTATCTCCACTCTATTGGATAGAGATCTTTATTATACAGGATTTTTATTAAAATGTTAACCAAAAACACAAATAGAGCTTTTTTATTTATTTGGAGAAAGAGAAATCAATTTTAATGACATACTTTTAGTCTTTGAGAGGGTTGGTACAAAACGGACATTGCGTTCTGGTGTAATCTTCCAAAGATACCAAATCAGTGTGAAAATGTAATTAAAAATATAAAATAAAATGATGGCATCAGACAGTTAAAGGTTTCAATAATAATTGATACCAAGTAATCTATGCTACAACTTCTTAGTAACAAAATTTAATATTTTAACAATCATTGCAGATTCTGGGCCCACATACCAAGAGTTTCAGCAACAGCTGCACATAACAGGGATCCAAAGTCAACTGACTCTAAAGTAACCAACTCACCTCAGGCAATTCAGCATCAAAATGTCACATCTGATTCTGTCAGATCATATTTTTTGTTTATATAACACTATTTATTTGCTTTTATTTGAACTCAGTTACTAACAAACTGTACAAACAGACCACCAGAGAGGTCCCAGTATGGAACTGCATTTACACAACATGCTTGAAATCACTCCTAATGTGTTGTGATCTGTTTTGTTCATTGTATTAAATGTTGTATCATATGGAACGCATCTGTTATCATCTATACACCCACTTTAGGAGGATAATTTCCCAGAGCTTCAGTTAACATTTTCTACTGTTATTACTAGGGAAACTTGCAGAGGTTACAAGTACATGGTGACAAATGTACTTTAACAGCATCTTTCTTTTCATCCTTTACAAAAGTTTTTATTTGAGATTTATTCATAAGACATGGGCATCGCTTAAAAGTCAGCATTCATTTCCCTGTCTGCTTCAGTTTCTTCCCACAATCAAAAGGTGGAATTGCCATGCTAAATTGCCCATAATGTCCAGGGATGTACAGGCTGGGCAGATTAGCCATAGAAAATGCAGGGTTACGGAGATAAGGTAAGGGGTGGGTCTGGGTGGGATGTGCTTCAGATGGGCCAAATGGCCTGCTTCCACACTGTAGAAATTCTATGATTCCCATCTGCCCTTGAAAAGGTAGTGGAGCAAGCTGCCTTCATATACCCACTGTGCTGTTAGGAAGGGTGGCCCAAGAATTTGACCCAACAACAGTGAAAGGCCAGTGAAATAACTCCATGTTGGAATGGCGTTCAGCTTGGAAGGAACTTGCAGGTGCTGGTGTTCCCATGCATCTTCAGCCTTTGTCTCTCTGGATGGAAAAGATTGGGGATTTGTAAAGGTTTCTTTTGGAAGAGACTTGAGAGTAACCACAGGGCATCTTGTAGATGGTACATGCTGTTGACAATGTGAATTGGTGGTGAAAGGGGTCACTGTCGAAGCTCTTGGATGTGGTACCAATCAAGTAGGTTACATTGTTCTGGACAGCGTCAAGTTTGTTGTGTTGACGGAACTGTACCCATCCATGCAAGTGGACAGCATTCCATCATATTGCTGACTTGTGCCTTGTAGAAGGTGGACAGGCTTTGGGGAGTCAGGTGGTGAGTTACCCCCAACAAGATTTATAGATTCTGAAATGTTCTTCTCGGCAAAATATTCATATGACTAGTCTAGTTCAGCTTCTGGTCAATGGCAATCTCCAGGATATTGATGGCACAGGATTCAGTGACGGCAATGTCACTGAACATCGATGGACAATGGTTAGATTTTCTCGTTTGATATACTTATTGTCCAGCAACTCTGGATGCAAATGTTATATGTTACTTATCAGCCCAAGCCTGAATGCTGTCCAGGTTTTGTTACATATGATAAACTGCTTCAGTATCTGAGGGCTGGCAAGTGGTGCTGAACATTGAGCAATCATCAGTGAGCATCCCCATTTCTAACATTTTGATGAAGGGAAGGTCATTGATGAAGCAGCTAAAGATGTTTGGACCTTGGACACTACCCTGAGTAACTCCTGCAATCTGCAGTGAAGGCCTGGGACTGAGGTGACTGATGTTTAACTATAACCATCTTAATTTGTGCTATTATGGCTTCAACCAAAGGAAGCATTTTCCCACTGGTTTCCATCAACTCAAATAAAAGCAAAGTATTTTGGATGTTTGAGATCTGAAATGAAAACAAAGTGCTAAAGGAACTCAGAATGCATGCAAATTTAAACATAATTAACATTTTGAATCCAAGGCACCTTGTTTCAGAACAAGATGATATGATATCATATGACAATGGGGTCCAGAGTATTATTGATGGTTCCCAATCTGACACTTCTAATTGATCTGTCAAACTGGAGGGACAGAGCATAGCCATGGATGGTGATGATGGAGTCTCAAATATTGAGGTATGGTTCCATAAGTATGATGATGTCAGGCTATGAATAGCCCGTGGGACAGCACTTCCAATATTTGCACAATCCCACAAATTTAGGAAATCTTTGCATAATCGATAGTGCTGGGTTTTGCCTTTGCTGTTTCCAGTGCTTTGGTCCATCTGGTTTCATTGCTTTCATCTGAACTTACAGCAGTTGTGAAACAACAGTGACTTGCTCAGACATTTCAGAGACCAGTAATGAGTCAACCACTGTGCTGTGGCAGTGAAGTTCCATTTGGGCCAGACCAGGTCAAGTCAGCAGATATATTTCATTAAAGGACATTAGTGAACCAGATTTTTTTTTTAAAAGCAATCAATAATGATTACATTACTGTAATAAGATAAGCTTCTCCATATTTTATTGAAATTACATTTCACCATATGCTTTGGTGTGATTCAAACTCTTGCCCTCACATCACTATCCCATCTCCTATCAGAGAACACTGCCGTGATTAAACCACAATAGTACAAAACAAGAGGGGATTGACAATTCTATGCAAGACTACAACATGACATATAAGCTGTCTTCAGATGGTGGGTGTGTCAGTGTTATTCTATATTTAGTCTCAAAATTCTTTTTGTTGACTTCCCATTTGCAGGTAGCTTGCCTGCTTTGGCTTCAACGATAAGATATCTGGAGCCCTTCAGGTCAGCTGAAAAATAGCTTCCTCAGACCAACTATACTATACTACAATCCAATGACACAGAATTGAACAGTTGTGCAAATGTTGCAGATTTTAAGTCACTTGAAGTGGTATTACAGCAGCATAAAATGTAGAAGCAGTAGCAGGCCATTCAGCCCATCAGCTGATTTCCTTACAGATTAGAAATCTCCCTGGTGCACTGCTGGTCACTGGCCACTTGGATGTCACCCTTCTTCCTGGTGGTGGAAATTGAATAAAGATTTGTACAGCTGTTGTCTTTCACTATATCTCACACCTGCACACACACAACATGGGTGCAGGGGAAAATATAAGCACTACCGCAGTTAGGCGGTAGAGTGGGGGTAAAGAAATAAAAAAAGGCAAAAAAAAGAGAAAGATCTCTTAATCTTGAATACACTGAATGACCCAGCATCAGCAGCCCTCTGCTAGATTTACTGTTCTCCCATCACTATCTTACATAAGCTCGCATCTTCCCACATTATATTGCATCGGCCAAGTTTTCTGGCCACTCACTTAACTGGCCTATAGCACTCTGCAGACTTTGTGTCATCCTCACTATTGCCCTCCCACCTATTCTTGAGCAGTGCTCATATTCGACTCTAACATATTCACGTCAGTCATCCAAGTCATTAATATACTGTAAATATTCATGCCCGAGAACGGATTCCTGTTGCACTCCAGGAGTTACAGGTTGCTACCTTTCCCCAACTCTGTTCTATTAAGCCAATCCTCTATCCGTGATAGTCTGATAAGATGTAGGAGCACAATTAGGCCATTTGGTCCATCGAGTTTGTGCCACTATTCAATCATGGCATCTATTCAGTTTCTCCTCCATTTCTTTGATTCCTATTACTCCATCTCCATTCTCATTTCCCAGTGTACAAAGTCAACTCTTGTCTATCTCACCTTTCATTTTCCTAAAACAAAACTTTTGTCTTTTCTTTAATATTACTGGCTAGTCTGATATTTCACCTTCTTCCCTCTTATAGATTTTGTATTTGTCCTTTGCTGGTTTTTAAAAGGTTTTCCAAATCTCTAGCTTCCCACTAATCTTCATCACATTGTAAGCTTTTCCTTTTGTATTTTTTCTTCCTTGGGATACATTTCTGCTGCACCTCCCAAATTACCTCCAGAAATTCTTGCTATTGCAGCCCCATCATCTTCCCTACTAAGCTCCTTTTCTAATCAACTCTGGCCAGCTCCTTCCACATCTCTTTGTAGCCACCTTCACTCAATTGTAATACCATTACATCTAATTCCAACCTCTCCTTCTCCAACTGCAGGATAAATGGTCAGTGCCCTCTAGGGGTTCCTTCACCTTTAGCTCCCTAATTAAGTCTACCTAAGTACATAGCACCAAATCAGGAATTGTATAATATCTTGTGGGCTCTACCACAAGCTGCTCCAAAAACCATATCACAGACATTGCATAAATTTCTTTTGTTGGGATCCACCAAACTGATTTTCCTAGTTCATCTGCATATTGAAGTCCCCCATGATTAGTGCAAGTGTGCCGTTCTTACATGCATTGTTTATCTCCTGATTTATTTTCTGCCCCAAATCCTGACCACTGCTACTGCTACTGAACTTCCCTCCCCACCACCATAGTTTAAAGATCTAGACACAGCGCTAGTTATGCGATGCACGATGAGTCTGGTCTCAGCATGATTCAGCTGGAGCCACATCCCATCAAACAAGTTCCCTCCTTCCCCAGTACTGATGTCAATGTCCCATGAATTCAAACCCATTTCACCCATACCAATCTTTGAGTTACGCATTTATCTCTTTAATCTTATTGATCCTGTACCAATTAGCTCAGCGCTCAGGTAATAATCTGGAGATTACTACCTTTTTGGTTCTGCTTTATAATTTAGCCCCTAGCTGGTTATAGTGCCTCAGCAGAACTTCTTTCCTTTTTCTATCTAGATCAGTGTTATATTAGTGAACCACGACTATTAGATCTTTCGCTTCCTGCTCCAAGTTCCACTGTAGCCTAGATGAGATATCCTGAGCCTAGGACCAGGCAGGTGATAGTCTGTGAGATTCTTGATCTCAAAGAAAATGGTGTCTATTTTCCTGACTAGACAGACATTCCTCCATATCTGCATGTGTTCAGATTCTATGAACCAATGCAAATGGTGAAATGTATGAGTGCAGAGCCTGTTAAAAATACAGGTTACGAAAGGTCAAAAATCGCAAATGCACGTGTTTTGCCACAGATGTTGACTTTTGTTGCTACATTTTGGCAAGAATAGGCGAATTTGCAAATTGTAAATTCACGGATACTGAGGATTAATGGAACTACCCCCGATTACAACAACATTTCTCTTTTCTCCCCGTTTTTTTTTAATATTTTTATTAGAAATTTAACATTTTTGCAAGTTTATAAAAATAAACAAAACTCTCAAATATAAACATTGATGTACAATTAAATCAAATATACAATAGTCAAAATTTAACAAAGGAAAGAAAAAAAAACAAAAACCAAAATAAAATTTAAAAAAAACCAAAACTCAACATTCTACTAATCTAACCTATAACTAACCAGAGTGTATACTTAAGTCTCTTACATGCTCGGAATGTATTAACATCAAATGTAATAAAACCCATATTCGTGCGGGATTCCTCTCCCAAGGGGCCCCGGAGCAGCCAGGTTTGTAGTCCTCACTAAATAAAGGCCCTTGTTAGGATGGCCGAAATATCTGCATTTATGTAATTCAAAAAGGGCTGCCATATTTTATAAAGTAATTCAGTCTTTCGGTGCACTATATTTGTAAGGAAGTCAAGGGGAATATATTCCATAATTAATCTGTGCCAATTTGAAAGTCCAGGGGGGCCCTCAGCCACCCAGTTCATCAAAATATTTTTCCTTGCACAGAAAGAGAGAATAGAAAATAGTCTCTTCCCGTGCGTATCCAGGGAGGAAAAGTTCAAAAAGCCCAAAAGGAGAGATACAGGGTCCACTCTAATTTCCATTCCTAAAATATCTGTCAGGGTACTTGCTACTTTAGTCCAATATCTACGGATCTTATGACAAGTCCATAGGCAATGTACCAGAGTGCCCACCTCTATTTTGCATTTGGGACACATTGGAGATGCTCCTGCCTTAAATTTTGCCAATCGAGCCGATGCTATATGGGCCCTATGAAGTATCTTCAGCAGGATAGCCTGGGTTCTGTTACAGATAGTAATTCTTCTAGCATTTTCCCAAATATCATTCCACGTTTCTATAGAGATTTCTAGTCCCAAATCCTGATCCCATGTTTTAAGCAGATTGTCCATATCTTTCTCCCCGTTCTTAAATGGCTCCCTATACCACAGTGCTATGAGCAGTTTGCTCATTCTGCCTATGCGCTCCCCTGCCATGCAGCAAGAATTTCAAAGCTGTTACACAAGTTCAAGGACCAAAGCTCCTTCAGCACTACCTTTTGGATTCCTTTCCCAGCCTCACAATCATACCTCCTGTCCCTGACCACTGACCGAACTTAAAATAGCTATTCTAAGGGCCTCCTGAAACACAGCATCTATGTAACTCTCCCCGTCCCTGATGTGTTGCAGTGTTCAAAGCTTAGACATCAGCTCATCAACTCTGAACTGAAGATCCATAAGCCACCAACACTTGCTATAGTTGTGATCACTATTAACCACAATGAGGTCCACAAGCTCCCACATCCCACACATTGCCTGGCCAACTATCTTAACTTTAATTTAATTACTTCTTAATTTGCTGGTCTTTTAATTTGTAACCTGTAAATATTTCCTCCATGTAAGTCTAATTTGAGAGTAATCTATAGTAGATAGTCAAATTAGTAGCATTGCCAACCAAAATCAAGCAAAATGTAGTGCCCCAACACACTGGGCTCTTAAATTAAGTAGGAGAAAGTGAGGACTGCAGATGCTGGGATCAGAGCTGAAAAATGTGTTGCGGGAAAAGCGCAGCAGGTCAGGCAGCATCCAAAGATTCCTGAAGAAGGGCTTATGCCTGAAACATCGATTCTCTTGCTCCTTGGATGCTGCCTGACCTGCTGCGCTTTTCCAGCAACACATTTTACAGCTCTTAAATTAAATAGCCTTATGAATGGTACCCTATTGAATACCTTTTGGAAATCTAAATAGAGGTTAAAGCCAAAGATTGCTCTGAGTCAGAAGTTACTTTGTAGAACCCCACAGCAATATATTTTACATTCACTTTCTCAGACATTACATACATAGAGGGCCAGGTATCTCAGATTTTACACTAAAGTATTTGTGACGAACCTCCACTCTGTAGACCGTTAAAATTATCTCAGGGTCTTGGCCAAGTAGTACAATCCTAATGTTCACATAAGTGTGGTTCTTGCAAAAATACCTAAAGGTGTGGAAACAAGTATCCAATGCTTGAATTTTATATTTTATCCAGTTTCTACTGGATAAAGTTAGTATTGTCCCCAGGGTTTGCACTATTTAATTGAGAACTCAGTGAAAATATGCTCAAGAGGCACTATTCCCACGTCATGCATTCTCAATATTAGTTTCCCAGGCTAGAGAATAGTGTCTATTAGTCAGATAGTCTGCAAATAGGAACAAACATCAAGATTTGACCATTAACGTCATCAAACCAAATCATAAGAGTTAATTGGTATATAAACACCAGGCTTTCTTTATAGTTATGACTACCTCACATTTTTGCAGCATCTCGGTTGGCAAACATCCTACTTTCAGGATGGATGTAGAACTCCAGCTGCATTAGTGAAAAATAACATGTTTGGTCAACTAAAGAATAAAAGGCAAGTTAAACCCATGATGAATATAAAATGGCATAGGACAGATAGAGTAAATTATTGAAATAATTATAAATCTAATTTGAAGGGTTTATTTCAATAATATTCAAACTTAATAAATTAAGACCAAAACTCTGGAGCAAATACACCAGTGTATACATTAAGTCATCATTCATCATCACAAGCCACAAATTGAAATCTGAAGTTTCACTGGACTGGGGAATTTGGAATTTAATGAAATGACAATGGTCACTGGTTTAAATTGAGGAAAATTCCAAAAAAGACAAAACCCTAAACTGCAATAAATAAGCTGGCTCCAAAACTTCAGCAGATAGAAATCAGGAACAAGTCACCATCTAGTTCATTAATTAAATCAATTAAGCCTGCACATCAAAGACACAAAATTAAAGTGGAACAACATTTCTACTTATGATTTCAGCAACATATTGGTCTGATATGTGAGCTAAGAAAATTCCCAGTATGTAGAGAAGATAATTTGTAAAGTAAAATCTTCATTCTGAATTTTAAAAAGCTGCGCAAAATTATACTTCAGAGTGAAAAGTTGTGCAAAACATTCCCAGTCCATAACATTTAGATTCGGTCTTGAAATGTGTAACAGTAGTATTTTAGCATTACCAGTAATTTTAAATGACTCAGTCACCTTTAATGAAGTGGTCAGTAAGATAAATTTGGATATATGTAATACACTGTTTTATATTCATGAGAGAGGAGGAAGGAAATAATTAAACTAAATATGTTCTACTATGAAATCACAGGAAATAGCATTTAGCTGGAACAACTATCATGCGAAGAACAGATTTATGTCATCAGGAACAAAAGGCCACATTATACACATATGGAGAAGGTCACATAAGATACCAGAAAGCCACAGGTGCTCAGAAAAATCAATATATAACTCAAATTGGAAACAGATAGCATTTGCTTGTGATTTTTTTAAGCCGTGTTTTCCAATGCTTTCTAGACACAATGATTATGCAACAAGCAGTTGATGTATATATTTTGAAATCAGTACAAGTCAACATATATTGTTTAGCAATGTAACATGGTACAGTACACACTGCTAAATGCAAAGTGATGGAAAAGCACATACAAAAATCTTTATTAAGGCACATATTTGGACTACATTTTGTGAAAAGGAAACAACTGAGTGAAGGTTTTGACCTGCTACCACAGAAGCATTCTTAATAAGGGCCTATATCATAATTTTCCTTGGTTTGCATTATTCTTTTGTTTTGAAAATAATTAGTGCACTAACCAGAGGATTAAAGTAGATATGCAAAATGGGAATTATTTGATGCTAATGTATTTAAACAAAATAAAGACAATAATATTATGAACACAACCTTAAAGATTAACAGTATTGATCTCAATATTGAACATGGCTAAAAGTGTACTTTGTCAAAATTGAATGTAATATTTATGGAATCATAATGCCCTCATCAAGAACACATTGTACCTATACTACATGGACTGCAATGGTTTACCACCATCTCAAGGACAATTAAGAATGAGTAAAGTTAAATGCTGGCATTGTCAGCAATGCCCATATCCCTAGAATAACCAAAAAAAAGGCAAACATTTGTCAAGTAGTACAGATCTTGAGTACAGCAGAAAACAGGCACTTTATTGAGTTCTTCATCTTGCTCTCATCAGGACGTTTTGCAAGAGTACCAACTCAAAGAGAAAGTCAACATTTACTGTTTAAGAGTGTTATGTCGCTGCCTCCTTTGGAACCACAAATTATACACCATGCAGGCAAATGGTAAATCTGAACAGAAACACTTTATCAATGATGTTCGCACCCCCATGGCCAGTTCTAGACTGGACCCAAGCTCCGCGCTTCTAGGTCACCTGATCAGCTCTCTTAAAGGGGCAGCACCTCAATTACATACCTAACAGAGGGGTTAGTGTTGGCAACTGGACTCTGATTAGTAGAAGTGGTGCCAGGGAGAACAAACCAAATAATTCTGCAGGCTTTGTTAACATTTTAAACCAGGTAGTTTGACTCAAATTAGTCAGGCATTACCCTGAGAAATTAATCAGTGAATGGCTGTCACTTGAGTTGAAACAGGTGGAGTGCATCTGCATATATGTTTACTATCTGTAAAGAACAAGGCTTCATAATAAATTATGTAGCTTTTCAATACATTAAAGTACACCAATTGATAAACCCAAATTACTTTTCAGTGTATTGCCTCTCACAGAATTATCTAACAAATATGATCCTACTGAATAATCACATTTAATGCTGGATGCTGTGTTGAGTGTTTTACAAGCAAAGGCTGGTTGGGTACAATCAGTGCCGTGTTTATTGCAAAAAAATCCAAAGGGACACAGTTTGCTACAATCAGCCAGACTTTGGGACGTACGGCCTGCATAACTGGCATCACACCAGTACCGAAAGTCAACACATTTTTCTGTGTGTTGTATGTTATGTAAAGTATCTCAATGGCTTAAAGACAGCATCCTGTTAGTGATTAATGCCATTCATGTCGCTACTGGCAACGTGGCAGCACGAAACAGCTAGTTTTACCTGTTACTTAAACTTATTTTTTATTCATTTAAAGAATGTGGGGATTGCTCGTGAGCCAGGTAATTAATGCCCATGTCTTGATGCCATTGACTAACAGGAAGTGAATTGCCTTCTTGAACCACTGCAGTTCATTTGATATAATTACACCCACAAACCATTAGAGAAGGAGTTTCAAGATTTTGGCCTATTGATTCTGAAGGAATGGCAATCAGGGCAGCATTGGCTTGAAGGAGAACTTGGTGGTGTTTCCATGGATCTGCACCCCTTGTCATAGAATTATAAAATCTCTACAGTGTGGAAATAGGCCATTCAGCCCAACAAGTCCACACCGACCCTCTGAAGAGCATTCCACCCAGACTCTCCACCCCCCTCCCCTATCCCTGTAACCCCACATTTTCCATGACTAATCTACCTAACCTATACATCCTGATCACTACCAACAATTTAACATGGTCAATCCACCTAACCTGCACATGTGGGAGGAAACTGAAACACCTGGAGGAAACCCACACAGACATGGGAAGAATGTGCAAACTCCATACAGTTGCCCAAGGCTGAAATCGAACCCAGGTCTATAGAGCTGTGAGGCAGCAGTGCTAACCACTAGATGTCTCAAGTACATTTGATAAGACGGGGGTGGGGGGAAATGTAGCTTACTTGGACTTTGAAAATATTTTTGATAATGTCCACATAAGATCATAAGATATTGGAGCAGAATTAGGCCAGTCGATCCAGTGAATCTGCTCTACCATTCATTCATGGCTGATCCATTTCTCAACTCAATCCTCCTGCCTTGTTCCGTAACCCTTGATTTCCTTATTAATCAAGAAAATATCTCTGCCTTAAATGCACACAAAAACTTGGCCTCTGCAGTCTTCTGTGATAATGAGTTCCACAGAATAGCCACCCACTGGCTGAAGAAATTCCTCCTAATCTCAGTTCTAAAGGGTTGGTCCTTCACTCTGGGGCTGTACCCTTAGGTCCTAAGCTCTCCTACTAATTGAGACATCTTCTCCATGTACACTCTATCCAGGCCCTTCAAATTTCAATCAGATCCCCCTCAACTTTCCAAACTCCATTGAGTACAAACCCAGAGTCTTCAACCACTCTTCATAATGACAAACCCTTAATCCCTAGGATTATTTTCATAAACCTCCTCTGCAGCCCCTCCAATGCCAGCACATCTTTCCTTAGATATGGAACTCAAAACTACTCTCAATAATCCAAAGGCAGTCTGACCAGAGCCTTTTAAACCCCCAGCAGTACATCTCTGCTCTCGAATTCTAGCCCTCTTAAAATGAATGCCAACATTGCATTTGTGTTCCTAATTGCCAACTGAATCTGCATGTTAACCTTAAGGGAATCCTGAACTAGGACTCCCAAATCCTTTTGTACTTCAGATTTCAGAAACCTTTCCCAGTTTAGAAAATAGTCCACGCTTCTATTCTTCCTAGAAATGTGCATAACCTCACAATTTCCCATATTGCATTCCACAGAATCATAGAATTTTACAGTTCAGGAGGCCATTCAACCATCATGTCTGTACTGGTTCCCAGAAGAGCTATCAGTTAGTGCCACTCTCTAGCCCTCTTGCCATAGCCTTCTAACTTCATCACTTCTTGTCTGCCACTTCTTTGCCCATTCTCCTAGCCTGTCCAACTTCTTCTGCAGCCTTCTTGCTTCCTCAACACTATCTGTCCTTCAAACTATCTTTGAGTCAACTGCAATCTAAGCGGCTCTAATGTTCTATCCCAGCATTTATACTCCACACCTGGCTTGCCAGTTCCAAGTACCTTCCTTCACCTTTCCTGCACAACTGTCTAATCATTTCAGTGTATCAACATTTTCTCATTTTAGGTTCTTATCCTTCAAAGAATATATAGCCTCCTTATTCCTTTGAATAAAATGCATTGCTTCACTATTTTGAATATTATTTGTCATTTATGCAATCAATCTGCCAGCCTGCAGAAACTTTCATTTATTTGGTGCTGTGTTCTATACTGACCGCTCTTGCCCTATTGGTAGAATTCTACAAATTTCAAACCCATACTGCAAATTTCTGTGTGCATATGTTTAACAGCAGTGGTCACAGCATTACCAAAGACACCCCAATGGAAGATCACGTGACCTGGTAGCAAAGTGGAATCAGAGCTGAAAGTGCTTGACAAAGGCTCTCCTGCTCTATTTATAGTGTTACCCTGCACCAGACAGTGAATAAATGGCCAGCAGATGGGGTCACTGATCCTCAGCTTCCAGTGAGGTGCTTATCCTCACCTGGCATGGAAAAAAGTGCTGGCACCCTGTGTGATCAGTCATCAGCCTCAAACCCAGATTTAAATTCGGGCATACGAGAATTCAGCAGCCTGCAATCAATACCTAACAGTCAGAAGAGGGGAGAATCAGGTAAGTGATTCAGTAAACCAAGCTAATGTTCTTCAAACCCTAATCCCACCATTGCTTCAAATCCCACCATTGCAGCTAGAGAGACTCAAATTTACTGAATAAATATGGAATTTAAAGCTTGTCTCAGCCATAGTGCCTATGAAATCACTATCGATTGTCAAAAAGAAATATGGTATCTGTATCTGGTCTTGTGAATCCAGACCAATAGCAATGTGCATTCTTAACTGCCCTCTGAAGTGACCAACCACCACACAGTTCAAGGGCAATTAGAGAGTTGAACAAATGCTGGACTTTCCAGAGCCATCCACATCCAATTAAATTTTTTTTTATTTAAAAGTCATTGAGCCCCATCATCCAGAAGTTGTCCTCAAACCTCTCGACAAAGTTGCGGTTGAAACCTGCTTATCAGCATGGCAGGAGCCAGAGTGTGGGTAGCCCATGGCTCCCTGTACTCTCTCCTCCAAGTCCCTCAAGCAAATCTTCTTCCCAACAAACTGAAGGCGACCACCTTTATCAAGAGAATGCAGCAGGGGCAGGGACTTAAATCAAGTGGAAGGAAGGCAATGGCCCAATAATATTAATGCTAAACTATTAATCCAGACACCTAGGGAATGTTCTCAGGACCAGGTTTGAATTCTGCCATGGCAGATGATCATTTGAATTCAATAAAAGTCTGGAATCAAGAATGATGACGACCATGAAACAATATTTGGAAAAAAAAATCTGGTTGTCTGATGTCCGTTAGAGAAGGAAAGTGCCTTCCTTATCTGGTCTGGTCTATATGTGGCTCTCCAACCACAGCAATGTGGTTGACTCTTAACTGCCCTCTGACCAATTAAGGGTGGTCAGCAATGTCGCATCAATAAACTAATCAAGAAAAAAACACAGGTGCAACTCCTGGCCCAGAAGAATTTTGCAATATAATGACAAAAAACCTTGGAGATAGAGAATCTCTAGCTTATCTTAAGACATGATCCTTTGTTGAAAATGCTGCTTTTCATTTTTGGAGACTTGGAGGTGAGAAATAGATGATGAAGATAATATATCACAGATCACTGTTATTAAAGGAGTCACTGACTTCTGGCAGCCTCAGTTAATTTAGCACTGAACACTGATCCACGCCTAAATTGGCACCTACAGTAATTAAGCAATCAAAATTCCAAGAATCCTCCTGAAATGCGTGTGGAGTGAGCACATCACTTCGTCTCACAGATGGGGATTGTCTGCTGAGCAACATTGTTACTTCCCAAACCCAACCTGTGCAGAAACAGCAGTGTAAAACAAGGTCACAATTACTACAATTCAATGAGAGATTTACTGCTCTAGCTTGCCTATAAATCAAAAAACTAATACAAATTTCTGTTCCTTAACTTGTACAAAAAAAAAAGCCCACATGATTCTGCATCCTACAGAGATGAGAGTGCATGGATCCAGGCACAGTGATGCTGATCGTAGCTGTTGCTTTCTGTCTCCATCTGGCATCTAGGTGGGTATATGATTAGGAAGGGATTTTAGGGATATGGGCCAAATGCTAGTAAATGGGATTAGATCAGTTAGAATATTTGGTTGACATGGACGAGTTGGACTAAAGGGTCTGTTTCCATGGTGTACAACTATATAACTCTAGAGCCTCAGGCACCAATTACTGACACTCTGAGCTATGGAAGTTCAGACCTATGCTGAGCACTAGGCTGATGATAAACCTCTGCTGCCATCCATCAGGCAGCTGATGCTGGGGTTCAGTCTAAACTGTGTGAAGATCTGGCAGAGTTTTCAGAGGGCGTATCTGCCCCAGTTGAAGGAATGGAAGTGTCCATCGATCTGCAATCACCTATGAGCAAGCTTGTGTGGCCTTTTCAATCGAGTAACTGGGATTTTCATGAAAAGCCAGAACCAGCTGGCAAGACATTGGCTGCTGGAGATGAGTACAGATCTACATATCATTACTTTGTCTCAAAGTGGAAGGAAATACCTAATTGTTGAACTGCACTTGACCATTATACGTGTGCTTAGAATTTGCACATTATAGAAACAACAGATCCATGTGGACAAGTAGTCTGAGTTTACAGCAGGGTAAGATCAGTGGCTTGAGTGTGCTTGGAATATGGATGTGTATTCGATTAGATATTTAAAATGCTCCAAGTCAGCTGAAGTGCACAAGTATCTTTCTTCTCACCAGCCAACATCTCCTCAGATCTGCTAGGATGCTTTGGTGCCTCAGTGCTTCTTCATCTTGCACCTTGGCTGAAGTTGCGTCACACTCAAAATGTTTTCAGCAGTCAGGTCTCCCCTCTCAGCAGTACCAGATTGTGTAAAGCACAGGAGACCACCACTATCCAGGAGACCTTTGCTGGGACACACTGAGGAGCACTACCCGACCTGTCCAGGCACTGAACTCCCAACCCAATGGTTAACAAATTCATTATTGTCAGTGCATGAGGGCTGGTGAAATATTGTAGTAGCTGGGGTGGCAGGGAATATAGGATTCGTGGTTTGTCCCGAAGTTACAAACAAAAACACGCAGAATCCACTAGCAGCGATTGCTGATGTGTTGAAGAGACAGGAGATGGAATTCCCTTCCAGATTGGTCCATGAAAGGCTTGACAGCCAATGCAGGCTGTAACTGAGGCCTTGGACCTTGCAGTCTAGTAATAGCACTGAAACATTTGGTACTCTTGAGCAAACTATCCATGAGCTCAGAAATGAATGCAGTTGTTTGGAGATGTGGACATTTCTGGCACTCTGACATTTGGAGGTAGCATGTTCTTTGCTTTAAGATCTGGCCACAGGGAGCCATTGATTGCACTGATTGATTATGATCCCTTGCTGTAGCGTTCTGTCCCTATCCCATCATCAGGTTGCCCCTGAAAGCAGCGAGGAGTTTGCTGTTGCCTCAATCCATGTGCCCACCTCACTCTTGCCATCAGGTTCTCTCTGCAGGAGGAACCTCTTTTGAAATGAAATATACCCATGTCACATGGGCACCACTAGAAATCGAAACGTTGTTTCTCCTGCTCCTCAGATGCTGCTGGACCTGCTATGTTTTCCCAGCAACACACACTCGACTCATTTCTGAGAGTCCTCCACCACTAACATGATCTCACAGATGCCCCAAACCCAAATCAACAGCTACCTCATTTTCTTCAGAATAAAAAAAACTGTACAGATGTCAAGCACAGTAACACCAACCTTGACCACCTACTGTCATTATTTAAAAGCTGCCAAACCTTTGCCCCACAACCTGCATCCCTTTATGCTTACCAAAAAAAAGGCATGATCCCTTCACTGTCTCTACTACCTCTTACTGCATTTTTCTTTTCAAATCACAAGAAGGGTGCCCAAGTATCTTGCAGTGCATTGCTTATAAATGTGCGTCCCCACTTGATCAGTCAATTTTACAGCTTCGTCTGGAGACAAAGTAATTTCAACATTAGCATCTATGATTAATATTAGAATTAATAGGAGAGATAATGAAAAAGACGATGATCTGGAGAACTACAGAATGCAGTTGAAGATGCAGGAGTAGGAGCTAAGAGGAGAGGAGGTGATGCATTTTGGAAGATCCAATTCAAGAACGAACTATTTTGTAAATGGAAAAGCCCTGGGGAAAATTTATATACAGAGAGATCTGGGTGTTCAGGTCCACTGTACCCTGAAGGTGACAACGCAAGTCAATAGTGGTCAAGGCGACATATGGCATGCTTTCCTTCATCAGACGGGGTATTGAGTGCAAGAGTTAGCAGGTCATGTTACACTTGAATAAGACTTTGGTTCGCCACATTTGGAATACTGCGCGCGGTTTTACTCGCCACATTACCAAAAGGATGTGGATGCTTGGAGAGGTTGCACAGGAGGTTCACCAAGATGCTGCCTGGTATGGAGGGTGCTAGCTATGAGGACAGGTTGCACAGATTAGGCTTATTTTTGTTAAAAAGACTAAGGTTGTGGGGAGATCTGATTGAGGTCTACAAAATCATGAGAGGTATAGACAGGGTGGAGAACAAGAAGCTTTTTCACCCCAGAGTGTGGGACTCAATTACTAGGGGTCACGAGTTCAAGCGCAGGCTTGGAGGGCCAAAGGGCCTATTCCTGTGCTGTAATTTTCTTTGTTCTTTGTTTTTCATTAAGCTGGAGTAAACATTGACAGGAAGCTTCAGCAAAAGGGGAAATGTTACTCAAGAGGAAGATACGGATGAAAAGAGTGAGTGCAAATTAATGAAAAGGTGAAAAACTGTGGAAAGGCAAAAACTAGAAGGAGCATTAGGAAATTCAATGAAGCAATTATGAAGTTATTTCTATAGCAAACATCAAGCTGGCAGGAATGCAACTAGTCTAAAAGGATTATAGATTCAAAATGCTGCAGATGTTATGAGAAGAGAACATAAGAAGTGCTTTGATAAGCAGCATAATGTTTTAAAACTAGGTGAAACAGACTGTTTTCTGAATTATTAATAAACTTTGGAAAAGGCAGAGAGTTAGCTAACAAAATTAGGATGACAAGTGAATGGCTGGAAAATGGAATCTAGCTGAATGGAATTTGATTTATAAATAATACTGTACTGAGCTGAAAGGTGAACTTAGCCCCATATAAGGGGGATCACTGAGAAAGGCTTTCCTTAGACTCAAAATATTTTTCATTGAAATTAGATGCAAAGCACCAGTGAAGGGCTCAGGCCCAAATGACGATTCTCCTGCTCCTCGAATGCTGCCGGCTGTGCTCTTCCAGCACCACACTCTTGACTGCAAAGTAACAGTGCCAAATATTGTGAAAATAATGATAGGAAAGGAGACCCAAGTCCAGGCAAAGAAATAAAACAAAAATGGATGAAAAAATTCAAAGAGAAATATAGGCCAACATTAAGCATCTCAAATGCTCAACTTACAGATGCAAAAAAGCAATGGAAATTGTGTTGTAGAAATTATTTCATTGCAGAAGCAAACTACTGCAGACGGTAGAAATCTGAAATTGGAACAGGAAGTTCGTAAATACTGATTAGGTCAAATAGCCAGAAGAATTAAGAAGATGGTGGGATTATCTTCTACATTCAATGAAACCTGCAACTTAAATAAAGTCAGTTGACACCCTGAAGAAGCCACAAAATAAAACTGGCTTCAGTTAATGGCAGACAAGGATCAGAATTAATAGAAAATGTACATTTTGCGATATGAAACGAGGTATCCGTAAAATCAGTGTTAACGCAATAATAACTGACTTTACATCAATCCAGTGCAAGTTGGAATACCTTACTAGAATTAAAGCAACAAAACCAGGTCTGCAATTTTGGCACAAAATTTCTCTGGCCCATTGTGACAAGGACCACGATAAAGAATAACTTGCAACTTGATCTGGTTTACAATAGCAGTCAGAATAGCATCCATAAATTAGCAGCGGAGCAAACACAATGATTAAATGTTATCAGCAATCTTCAGGCCATATGGATGTGTGATATTTATGACCACTTAATTCATCATGAGGGGCACTTAAAAAATAAAGCAACCATGCCTTACAATACTGAGCACTTATTTTGGAAGCTCAATGCTTTAGTGAAGAGCATGAAATGCCATAGACTGAAGTAAAACTGACAAAGAGGATTTCTTCTTCACAGAACATCCAGCACGTGATGATGATGATTTTTGGCGAGAATAAGAAAAAACTTCTTATGGAAATATTAAATTCTGCATCTGTAAAACTTGATGGGCTGATGAGTCTCATCTTAAACCTTTTGTACATTCTTGGTATTGGATCTCAGAAGTTCCTTTGATTGGCACTACAGTTTAGATACATAACAGACACACCAAAACATAATGTTCTAACTGCAACTTTAACAGTGAAAAGAAATCCATCACTTACTAAACTCTTAGGTTGAAGGCCTACCTTCTTTTGGAGGACATTGATCTTTCTCTCTTTCACTTCCAGCATATCTTTCATATCACGTATCTCTCCTGCTAGTGTTCCTTTTTCTTCCGTAAGATCTTGCAGCTGTTTTGTCTTTTTGTTAAGAAAGCTTTCTTTTTCCTCAAGTCGCAACCTCAAAGCATCAACCTGGGAAAGAAAACAGATATATATAATACAGTCTAAAATACCCATGATCTTAACATGAAATTTATTGCTATAGCAAAAGGAAGAAACCGTTTTGTTATTCTTGTTATAACTGTTGTAATGTTAAATATACGATCCTGTGCTCATAGCATGAATACAGGTTCAATATCTCATATGGAATAACCACACTGCACCAAATGTCAGTTGTATAGGTTACACAGAAGTAACTACAATTGCAGCGGACTGCTTGATCCAACTACTTGGTTTTCATGATTATCTTTCAGATGAGTACGCGTCTCAATTCCAGATACTTGCATAGATCCCATCCCTAATCATTTTCTCTCAATTTCCTTTAGCAATTCACTTAACCTAATCTTAAACTAGTGATATGGCCCTGACATCACTCAGTTCTGCTTCCTCAAGAAGTATTTCTCATTTCAATACCAAAACTCTTACATTTAACATTAAATCCAAGTCTCTGTATCTGATGCTTTCACCCATCAGATACAAAGTGCCAGGGAAACTCAGCAGTTCTGGCAGCAACTGTGGAGACAAAAACAGTGAACACTGAGCCCAATGGCTATTCTCTGAAAAACTGGATTAAAAATACTGTTTTTTTTTTCTCCATAACTGTGCCAGTCCTGCTGAGCTTCTCCTGCACTATTTTACATCTCCGGCATTGACAGTATTTTGCTTTGAAAACTTAAAACAATGGATCAAAGTATTTATTGACATGGATTACTTTTAGTTCTGAGAGGTCTTCTTCTATAAAAGGTGTTGTTACAGAAATGATAACTATGAAATAATTACTGATTATTGAAAAAACCCATCTCATTCAGAAATGCCCATTAGGGAAATAAAATTGCCCTTTTTACCTGGTCTGGCCTATGAGTCATTCCAGACCAACAGCAACGTGGTCTGTCAGCTCATTAAGTTGTATCAATCACTAACACCTCAAAAAAAAAATTTAAATTGGATGTAGCACCTAACACCAACACAGACTCAGTCCAGTTGACCCTACAAACTCTTTCTCGCCAACATCTGAGGGTCATTGCCAATAGTAGGAGAGCTGTCACTCAGACAGGTTCAGCAACAGCCTCACAGTCATGCTCTCAGAATCACACCTCAGTGCCAGGAAATGCCTGGCACTGAGGTGTGATTGTTACATGCCATTTGTCAACCTAAGCCTGGACACTGTCCAGGCTCTTGTGGTATTTGGATTCAGACTGCTTCAACCTCTGCAGTTTCATGAATGGTGCCAAACATTATGCAGTAATCAGTGAACATTCACAGTTAAGAACTTATGACAGAAGCAAGATAATTGATGAAGCAGCTGAAGATTGATGGGCCAGCATACTCTTCCAAAGAACCTCTAGAGTAGTGTCCTGGAGCTGAGAGACTGACCACCAACAATCACAGTCATCTTCTTTGAGGTAATTGTAGTTTTAACCAGCAAATGCTAGCTTAAAATCCTAGTGTATTATGGTAGCTACTTCCATGATTCTTACCCATCATACTTACATAATAGCATCCTTTATTTTGTATACAAACATATAGCTTAAAATACTTTAGCTTCAGAAATTCCAATAATTCTCTACTTTTACACTTTTGTCATCTCAAATAATAAGTGTATATCAAAACTTTCCAAGAATAATGCTACACCTACTCATCTCCTTGATCCATCAACAGATTTCCTTGTGTCCCTGAAACAATTACTGGAGATGTTACACAATTATCATTCCTTTCCGATCTTTAACCACGAAAGTATCAACTTAGCTTGAAACACACTTTTTTTTCATACATTGATTCTTTTTTGTTCTGCACGGTCTTTACATTTTGTTTAAAATCCACCCAAAGAGGAGAATTAGCACTACATTAGTGCTAATATAACAAGGACCTGAAGACTAGGTGGTCATTATGATCAGTACAACATCCTCCAATCTAGGATAACATCCCATTAGTATAATTTATCATAAATTCAAACCTGATCAATTCTTCAACTGTCAACTCATGCCAATGTTTTGATTTACACTATGAAAAGTATTCAACACTACAGCGGCATGATTCCAGGCAACAAATGCAGTGTTTTACTACATCCCGATTCACTGTATCATGCCTCTGGATCATAATTCGAATCAACTATGGACAGATTGAGTTCTCAGTTCTGCCATGTTTTTCAGAGAAAAGGATAAAGCCAAAAGATGACTGAAGTAAATCCAGTGACTCTCTGGAGTTCAGGAATGATATTCATGAAGGTGACAAAAAGTCCTCTGAAGAGAAAAAATGTACTCCAAATTGAACTGTCATCTCCTGTGAGTGTCTCAGACTGTGACAAAAATGGTGGACAAAGGACAGTAGTTTAGGCAACAGACTTGTCTGCAATTTTCCTTTTCAGAAGTACACACGGAGAGAGGTTAAAGCAAGCTTGATACCTGGTAGGTTAGTGGACTAAGGTATTCTGTGTACTAGTCTGTATTCAAGTGCCAATGTCCCGTTAAAGTCACAGTCAAAGCACTTCTTATTCCTCATCCTGATGTGGAGGTGCCGGTGTTGGATTGGGTTAGACAAGGTCAGAAGTCAGATGATACCAGATTATGGTCCAACAGGTTGATTTAAAATCACAAGCTTTCGAAGCATTGTCCCTTCATCATTTTACCTGAAGAGGCAATATTCTGAAAGCTGGTGGTTTCAAATAAACCTGTTGGACCAAAACCTAGTGTCATCTGACTTCTGACCCTATTCCAAATCTGTATATGTTGCATTTTTATTCCTTCTCACTTTAAGTAATAAACGCTCTCTCTTTCATTAACTCAAGGCTGCAGGTTAAATTGGCTCTTTTTAAAAACTAAATTCCTTTGGGAGAAAGGAATCCACAAGAGAAGGGATCCTTCAATTAGATATTCAGAATTTATACACACAAGGGATCCAGATATTGCACCGGAACCACTAACAGATTTTTCACAAATAGGAGAACTGGATTAAGAAGTCCATTTCCTTTGCCAGGCTGGCTACTAACTGAAAAAAACCAATCAACTCCAAAGTAGAAGCTGCAAACAACATTCATAAACCAAGACAAAGTGGCTACAGTAAACAAATAGTTATCACTAGACATGTGACCTTCAGAAACTGCCTTGTTAAAAAAAAGTGTCAATATCTTTTATTGCTCTATTTGAAAAAATGTCCAGGCATCCACAACCCTTCAAACTCAAGTCCACAAAAAATATTATACATTAAACTACCTTAAAAATTATTTCCCTAGTTATATTATTAAACTATATCTTGATCATCAGTCCAACAATGACATCTTTGGGGGTGTGCTAATGCCATAAACTATAGTGTCATTGCATAAGATTAACTGGAAGACCGTCACCAGTTTTAACCTGACTTTAAATTCCAAAGGCCTTAAGTGGTGCAATAGACTATCTATCAACTTGTGCTACTCAAAAGACGGACAATATCCCTCAGCAATTTTTCATAGATCATTATGAAAAATCTTCACTGAGCTCCCGAGGTAAGACATCCAAATGAAATACCTCAATTACTAATAGAATTTGAAAACATACACCCTAAATTTTGCCCCCTACCATGAAAAAAGGAATATTCTTTGCCAATAATCATGATATTGAAATTTCAATACATGTCATGCAAACCACATAGTTGGACAGCACACTTAGGATCCATCCAAATTGTCACAATAGCTATTATTTATTGTGTCACATATCTTGGTTCCAAGCTACAACCGCATTTGGTTGATGTTCCCCTGTAGAGAAAGATATCAGACAGACAAGTTTGAAGAACTCACCTCAGGAAGAAACTTGACAGTGAATGGATGCTTTACTGACTCAAACAAAACTGAAGTATCATCCCAATTAAAATTTTTCAAGATAGTAATTCATTTAATAATTGCTGGATTGTCTGCTCCCGCTGCCTCTCTCTTTCCCCAAATGTTGCAACCAAAGTCAGATTCCTGAAACTTTTCTTTCTGCCTCCCCAAAGGCAACAAAAAATGTACTTTAATGTACTCATGGCTTTAATCATTTTCTAACTTTAAGGTCATATTAGTGGCTGGTCACTAATTGCTAATTTAGTGAAACTATTCAAGTTAATAGCACAGATCTATCATCTTAGCCAGTCAATTTGCTTCTATTTTTCTTACCAAGAATCTGCATATCTTCTGTTTTCATCAAAATCTGTGCAAATTAGCCAACGGGAATTAAGTTCTACTACTAATGTTCATTTAAAAGAAAACTAAATATTGCTATTGGGCAAGATTACCAAACAGAATTCTTGCAACCCTATTTCTACATTATGTATTCAATTATTATGATTTTTAAGATAAAAAGACAATTTGAGAAGATCAACGCATGATCAACAAAACCAAATATGCTTTCCTTATATGGTTTCATTCTTTACTGAATCTACTAATGACAGCATATTCACAGCTTGCAATACTTTGTTAAAACTTGAAATATTTCACAATTTTTCCACAAAAGATGAAAATAATATTTCACTACAGCTACGAAAAAGAAAGAACATTCAATTCAGTGGTTATATTGAAACAGAGGGCTGGAGGGAAAAACTATTACCTTTGAGAATAAAATATTTCTGTTGTTACTCAGGGTGGGAAATGTACAATGAAATTTCTCAGCTGCTAGCTCAGTAAATTAGGAATGAAGCTTAGGTTCAACCATGTTAGACTTGCACATCAGTGCTTAAAAGCCAGCTTTTGCCAAAGTTTTAGTTGCTACATGGAGCTCATGTTTGCATTTCACTGCTGTGGTTAGCATTGGAACTCACCCAATACTCACCAGCTACTATGAAATCCTTCATTTCCATGCAACCAGTGTTTGCCTTTCATATAAATTGCGATTGTGTGAAATAGAAACATTCGAAAGGAAGTTTTAACTGTAATGTGTGGTAGCATACTGAAAGCAATTTCTGCACACAAAATGTAATATGACCAACAAAAGTTAATTTTTAAATCCTGTGATAGAAAGAGATCGATTTTTAATTTAGGTTCATTTTGGGGAGCAATTTTATTTTCTATACATTTGTTTAAAAAAAGTATGCTTGACTTTACGGTAGACTAACAGCTGCATTAACAGAACTTAGAATCAAAGATCTGTTTATTAGCCCAATGCATATATAAGAGGACGTGTTATTTTGATTTGTTAACCTCACAACCTGAGAAGCACAACCTAAGCCACATCAGCTGAAATTTACCAAGGAAACATGGTAGTCACACCATTCTTAGTGAAGCAAGAAACATCTTAGCCAAAAACAAAAGTTATGAGACACAACTGAGGCAAACCTGGATTCAGTACTATATCGCGTGTACATCTGCCAATAATGCAATATTTTAAAAAAAGATATTATCTTTGGAACATCCAAGGACAAATAAATACACACAAATGACATGCCTGATTAATAAATAGGATATGATTCCACCTATCCACAGGATTTTGATCACATTTTTACAAAGGTAGTCACATGCATTTATGGCTGGAACCAACAAAATGATGTTGCATTCCAAAGGTGAAGGAATTGCAATAATGAAGGTTTTCATCTTTCTTCTATCAAGTTAATGCTATTCATATCATGCTGTTGCCTAAACTCTGTCCTACGTAAGATAAAATTGAAGAGATTTATAATTCCTGCTTGGCCAACTCAGTAAAATTTCTAAACTCCTCTGACCCTAGAGACAACCAAAATGGCATGCAACCAACAAATATTCTCTTGCAAAAGACAAGTGAGAGATGATGCATTTTGGTAGGCAGAAGAGAGCTTCAGGTAGTAACAGTCTAAATGGGGTAGAGTAGCAAAGGGACCTACAAACACCATGAATTCTGAACTTTACAGATGATTAAGTTTTGAAAATATTCCTTAAACAAAGAATTCTAAAAAGGAATATGCAATTAGCCTTCCTGATAAATACTTCAGTTCAGAGAAAAATTAATATAATCCTTTGCCATGGAGAAATAAACTCGTTCAGGTGAGTTATCTTTCAAGAAAAGGACAGCAACATTTCAGATCCAAAGCAAAACAGTGCAAAAGCAGAAAGAGCCGCTTTGTATTAATGACCAAGCAAGATTCTTTCAGGAATTTAATTTCTGTCACAAGAAAAACAAGCCTCTTGAAAAAAGTCAGGGGAGTCAAGGCGTGCACTGCGCGTGATAATAGCATCCAGGGAAATTCAAGGAGTTGGGAGTAGTTCTCAAAAGACACAAAGTTTCATCTTGGAATAACTGGGAATGACTTTGGGACTTGTTCTTTATTTTGATATACCTGCTGAAGCATAGCATACAGTTAGAGAATTTCCAATGGTATATTTCCAGATATTTTAGACAATGCAAGTTTATCTTTACTTCGATAGCTTGACTTGAATTTGCATTGTCATTCCCCCACTGTGCCACGTCTAAACATTTAGGGAGTCCTTAACTACAAGCATTTAAAAGGTGGTGCACCACCTTCTCAGGGGCAATTAGAAATGGGCAATATACTGGCTAAGCCAGCAATCCCCACATCCCATGATTGGGTTTTGTTGAAAACATGCCTTTTGTGGTGAACCTATATTTTAAATTTAGGTGGTAGTTTCTGGTAAAATGCTTTACTGTCTGCAACTGATCATGTGACCAATGTTTCAGGAGACAAATACAGTCAGTTCTGATATAATGTGATAGTTCCGTTCTCATGCGATCTCACGTTATAAGAAAATCATGCAATAGCTGCACCATTGAAACTACTTGGGCCAGAACTGCGTTATAGCCCATACAGGTAAGGAGAGCTCGTATCCTACGTTTAACAGCCTAAATTTTTCAATCATGTTAAAGACAATTCACATTGAAGAAACCAGTGTTATAGCAGAACAGACTGTAGTTAAATGATCAATAATAAATTAATTGTAGGAGATGATGTTTCTGGATGGTGGAATTGAGAATCCAGCACAGCTTTAGTTTTGAACAAACTTGCAGTAAACCTCTTTCAAATAGAATTCAACAGAAAGTCTGAGTGCTCGTGAGAAAGGTTTGAACCATTTGTTAGCTAAACGATGTCACTAAGAGTGAGTCAACCCTCTAGGATAGCCAAGCTGAGAAGACAGAGAGAGTTTCGTATTAAAATTTCCAGCATTAAAGATCAGCAGCAGTGTTCCAGGAGGGTTTTGACCAGAATTGAGTGCACTTAAGCTATAAGCACACCTATATTAAAATGTTAAGATTTGGAAGCAGAAGTCCACTGAGTCTGCTCCACCATTCAATGAGATCATGGCTGACCTGATGATTCTCAACTTCACCTTCGTGCCTTCTCTCCATAACTCTCTATCCCGTTACTAATTAAAAGCAACTCTGGAGATTCAAATATACCTAACAGCCTGACTCCTACTGCTCTCTATGGTATTGAGCAGTATGTCTATAAGGATAGGCAAGCTCGAGGAGATGTGAAGTGAAAATATTTTCAAAAGTAAATGGAGACCCCAGAAAATCTCAACCCATACCTGAACCTTTAAAGCAGTACTCAGACCAAGTGGCTTATCTTTGATTTTGCGATAAGTGTCTGGTTTGGGTTTGGGGTGCAAGTCAAATTTTGTGCAACAAATTTGAGTGAACAATTTTGGATTAGAAAATAAGTAAGTCTCTGTGTTTAGTACACTTCTGCAGTCTTCAATGCAAGTGAATATTTAAGGTGGAATGTAGTTTTCAGCATCTTTGTTCTGACTTATGTTTTATACTTTTTTTCTCATTTAAACCGTGAACATTGGGGCTTCATTCTTTGAGAAAATACCTGGGTTTTTGGATTTCAGGAAAAGAATAAAATCATTACTGGCCTTTACATATAAAAGGCAAGCCAGATAAATATTAGAGAATAAATTAAATATTCAGATCGAATAAGATGAAAGGGTATAGGAAAATCCATTTGAAGCATAAATGCCACCTAGGCAGCAAGTTCAATGATTCAATAGGAAGTTAACAACTTCAAATTATTCATTAACGATATCAAACAGCGAAATAAGAAACATGAATATAAATGATTATGATTTCACTCCAAATGTCAAACCGATGACATTTCTGATACTAATCATCCAAAATACTTAACCCATGCCTTGCAGTGCATTGTTTGTTTTGTGCTCTTGACTTTCAATTCATGGCTCTACCAATAAGTAATGGTTATTACCCAGAGATTTATGTTCAACACAATAATTTCCAGAAACAAAGTCCGCAATAATTCATATTCTGAATAAGAGCCATTCTGGACTCAAAACATTGATTCTGTTTCTCTCTCCACAGATGCTGCTAGACCTGCTGCATTTCTTCCAACCATCTGTTTGTTTTAAATTTCCAGCATCTGCAGTGTTTTACCTTTAATACAGCAATATTGTGTGCAACCTGACTGGGGTAGTACAGTGGCTCAGTGGTTAGTACTGCTGTTTCACAGCACCAGGGTCGCAGGTTCGATTCCACCATCGGGTTCCTGTCTGTGTGGAATTTGCACATTCTCCCCGTGTCTGGATGGGTTTCGTCTGTCTGCTTCGGTTTCCTCCACAGTCACAAAGATGTGCAGGTCAGGTGAATTAACTATGTTAAATTGCCCATAGTGTTAGGTGCATTAGTCAGAGGGAAAGGTGTCTGGGTGGGTTACTCTTCAAAGGGTCAGTGTGGACTTGTTGGGCCAAAGGGCCTGTTTCCACACTGTAGGGAATCTAATCTACATGGTTGATTGGTATGAGCTTCTGAAGAGGTGAGACCCTACTAACTTCATCCCTTTTGTTGCTAGTCCAGTAAATGGCAGTGACCTCTTACATCACTCACTCTGTAACATTAACTTTGTTTTGGTCCAATTGTATACAAGAGCCATCTGAATAAGTCAAGACAATTGAGATTTAAAAATACATGATCAACACCAACTACTTTGTTAAAACTTTGAGAACCCATATTCTATGTACATTGTTCCTCTGTTCCACTGATAGCATTGTATCTTCAGATGAGCACATCAAGAGGAGACTGAAATAATACATGCAGCATTGGATTTTGCAAATCATAAAGAGAGCCATCTTTTTCTCTTATATTCTTCCTGCTTTGTATTACATTATAATTTGTTTAAGTATTCTGCATTATTTGTAATTAATTTTTCAAAGTGTATTTTGAACCTATATTTTAACATGAGATTGAAATGAAATCTGGCACTGATCATATTACAGATTCACACCTGAAAAGGAGTCTTTGTTTCAATGTTTCAGTCAACACCATATAATTTTAAAAGTTATGAGGCAGCCTTCTGCTATTAGTTACTGTATCTCAAATACTTGACAATCCTTTGAGAAACCTAAAGGATTATCATTTAAGTGCTGATAATGGCAACTAGTTAGAACAATGATTTTATTAAAAAACACAGATGCTACATTGATAACTTAGAAATGAAGTTATCTTATTCCCTCAAATCTCAGAAGAGAGTCTGGCATTCTTTGCTGAGGCTTTATCATGGCACCAGACCCAGTGACAAAAAAGCAACTAGTTAAGACCCACTGGCAACAAACGACAGTAATAACATGCTGGCATCTCTGTACTAAGTCTTAAATATCCATTCAGAAGGAGGTACACTAAAGCTGCCAAGTTCAGACTCAATTTGCTCCAATATGGGCACAATAGTATCCATCTAATACTAATCTCTTTCCTTCCATTCATTCTCCAGCTAGTTCATTTACAATCTGCAGTAATTCAATACTGTTCTACAAACACTAAAATCTGTGCTCCAAACAATCAATCATTCATTTTTTCTAATAAGATCATTTCATAAACCCTAGCAACAACAGTGTCACCCTGTGGTCTGGTAGAGTACTTAAAACAGACCTTATTTTGAAAAAAAATTTTAAAATATACACTTAGGTATGTTTTTTTCCCTCTAGATCTCTGATGAACAGTTTTGGCAAACAAAATTTGCTAAAAATGTTCATTCTAATGCCTTTCCAAATTCAGTGGAATAGATGCAGTTCTTTGATTGCAGACTCGAGAGATTGGATCTGCTGTACACTCTTCTAATTTTCCCTAGACTCAATAAGTTTAAATGCTATATATTCCAGCTGCAAGATATTCCAAAAACGAGTATTATCATCTGCTTGGAGACCAGTAACATTTAAATATAAATTCAAACTTGTAGTTAACTGAAAGCATTATGCCACAAGATTTGCAATCTTGAATTTTAAAAAAAAACTTTACTGTACAAGACTGAAACAGAGCAAGTAGTACTAACTTTAAATTATTTTTCATAAACACTTACACTCAAAAATGTCAACAGCACATTCTGTTTCACTTAAATTTCCATCCAAGAGATACCCTTTAGTTCACAGGAATTTTATTGTTTCCAAACTGCTCATGGGACCAAACATGGGTGTGCCATTGCTTTCAGGAATTAATTTTGATTTCCTCAGTATTCTTGCTCTTATCTGAGGTATAAAATTTTTTTGTTGCTGCTCCATTAACCTCCAGCTAAGCAACCCTCCAACTCTCCCTAAGCATCTCATGGTTGCGGACATCCCAACTGAAGCCTGCGTCACGCTGCTTTCCATCTCAGTGTTTCCAAATCAGAAAACATTCTTGATTCAGATAGCCCTCAGTTACTGGTCAACAGCTTCTGACTGATTCTCTCTGCTTCTCTCAAAACCGTTTCCAACAGCCTACTTCTGTGAGAAATTATATGGATAAAACACAACCAACACAAATACCTCCCTGTAATCCATCCCCACTGTAACGTGGCACCCTGAGTTGTCCCAGTTAGTGACTTCAACTAATTATATTTACTCTCAAACCACCTGTTTGATTCGAGTTCCCACATTAATAGTTTATCTCTCCAATGGGGACAACTTCAATCTTACCAAACTTACTGGCTCTAGTACTAAGCTGAGAGGGCTACCGAGTGTTTATTGATTATCTACGTACAACACTGGCGATATTAAGTAAACATGGGCCACCCTTAAAATTCCAATTACTTTGGGTCTATTCACCAACTTTATAAATTAGTTTCTATTCTCTTACATTCAGTATACTCAATATGCAAACTAACAGAACATATGATGCAACTTTAATCTTTGCCTAAATGTAAATGCTTATCACCACTCATGAACCTTCTATAATCATGTAAGGAAAATGTCAATGATTTTGTTTTTCTTAAGCAACATATACCTCGCACATTATTGTCTAAAGTACTTCCTAGTCAGACATTCTTTCAGACATTTCCTAGTCAGACACTGTGGGCTTTAACTCTCCTCATTGGTTGGTTGACTTGAGAAGGGGAATTGATTTTACAAATCAACTGGTGACTAACTGCAGTAAGCTTGTGTTTAAGCAAAGGAGTTCTACAGTTGGCGCATCCCAAGGTGATTCTTATAACATCTAACCAGCACTATTTGTATTAAATATTCTGGATTCAAATATTTAAACAAAAATGTTCACTGCAAATAGTATAGCAATTTGATGTTGCATGTATTAATGAAAATACAGTAAAAAGAGCACAAGTTGCCATAATCTGGTGCCATTTTAATTACATAAATTATAAAAATAAATCAATCATATAAATTTAGATCAAATTTCATTTTTGTGCTTCATCTACAGCTTCTTGATTTCCAAAGTGTTTACTGACACCACCAAAGCTGTTCCTGAGGCTGAAACACAAAGGTGGAAGCATGCTGAAGCAGTTGCCGCCACCGCTGACCAGACCTAGAACATGGCCTCTGCCAAGGCTGCCTCCAGCAACCAGCATAGCCAGGAGACTGCACTAACACGAGGAGCGAGGTCCATTCCCAACTTCAGAAATCCGACCAGCTGTCCAAATCAACTCCTGAGGACCAACAGATAGTCACTCAAGAGACGTTCACTCTGCCATCACTGCAAACGCTGCCAAAACATCAGACAAAAAGGACAGACACCATTCCATGAATGTTTGAGCAGCCACTCACACCACAATCACCATGACTATGAGGAACGGACTCCCCACAACCACAGAAGGAAGAAAAGAGAGTTAATGAGAAAACAAATGAAAAAAAAAGGATGTCGTCGATCGTGTGAGATGTATCAGACAGAGCTGGGAACCTGATTATCCCCTACCTTGCCATCATCTTGGTATCAATAGACTTAGACATAAGAAGAACAAAGGGTATAGAAGTTACACTGATCTAACTATGTGGCGCGTCATATGTTTATTGATTTATCATAGTGATGCCTTTATGTAATGAGTTGCTGCTTGTGAACCCCTTCCTGCTATACTCTCCTATTATTAAATGCTTGACAGCATATAATTGTAGGATTATGGGTGACTCCCTATTACCTCAAAGAGGTCACTATTCATGAGGCAGATTAAGCAGGCCAATTCACTGCAGCCAATATTCCATTCTTAACTTAGCAGCATTGTGGTCAATAAGAGCTTCCTCATTACCAACCACTGGAACAGATTCTGGATTGAATTTGGGCATCTCCTAAACATTATGATTCAACTCTTTAACAGATAAACTCTTAGCTGTTGAGGAACAAACCAATAGTAGTTTGAGAAAACCAGTTAGCAGCCATGATGGAAACATGTACCTTAACTACACAAACTTGGTCAGAAATATTTGCTTGGGATCTCCCCAAACTCATTAGACTGGTTTCTATGCCACAATCTTACTAATAGAAATTTGTGCCCAAATTTCTTGTAAAATTCATCTGTAAACACAGAGCCACCAGTTGAGGTAATAACAAAAGTGCAAAAAAATGTGTGCTATCTCCTTTCATGGCATTTGACATTTAAAAGACAGCTCTTCTTCCACCATTATTATGCAAAACAAAGATACAAAGAGACGTGATAGAGAGTCGAGGAACAGGGAGAGAGAGCAGTTAAATGCGTGGCTACAGGGATGGTGCAGGAGGGAGGGATTCCGGTTTCTGGATAACTGGGGTCCTTTCTGGGGAAGGTGGGACCTCTATAAAAAGGATGGTCTACACTTGAACCTGAGGGGCACCAGTATCCTTGGGGGGAGGTTTGCTAGTGCTCTTTGGGAGGGTTTAAACTAACTCCGCGGGGCATGGGAACCAGGACTGTAGCTTTAGGGTACAGGACCTTGAGTGTAGGGAGGTTAGGAATAATGCAGCGATCTCTAAGGAGGGTGCCTGTAACCAGAAAGGTGGATTGAAGTGTGTATACTTCAATGCCAGAAGTATAAGGAATAAGGTAGGTGAACTTGCAGCGTGGGTTGGTACCTGGGACTTCGATGTTGTGGCCATTACAGAGACGTGGGTAGATCAGGGACAAGAATGGCTGCTGCACGTTCCAGGGTTCAAATGTTTTAGTAGGATCAGACATGGGGGTAAAAAAGGGGAGGCGTGGCATTACTTGTCAAAGACAGTATCACAGCAGTGGAATGGACGATGGAAGAGGACTTGCCATCTGAGGTAGTTTGGGCTGAGGTTAGAAATAGGAAAGGTGAGGTCACCCTGTTAGGTGTTTTCTACAGGCCTCCTAATAGTCCTAGAGAAGTAGAGGATAATATTGCGAGGATGATTCAGGAAAAGAGTGAAGGTAGCAGGGTGGTTGTTATGGGGGACTTTAACTTCCCAGATATTGACTGGGAGAGCTATAGCTCGAGTTCATTAGATGGGTCGGTGTTTGTACAATGTGTGCAGGAGGGTTTCCTGACACAATATGTCGACAGGCCAACAAGAGGGGAGGCTATATTGGATTTGGTTCTAGGTAATGAACCAGGCCAGGTGTTAGACTTGGAGGTAGGTGAGCACTTCGGGGACAGTGACCACAACTCGGTGACTTTTACTTTAGTGATGGAGAGGGATAATCGTGTGCCGCAGGGCAAGAGCTATAGCTGGGGGCAGGGAAATTATGATGCAGTGAGGCATGACTTAGGATGTGTGGATTGGAAAAACAGGCTTCAAGAGAAGAACACTAATGAGATGTGGGCAGTGTTCAAGGAGCAGCTACTGCGTGTCCTCGATAGGTATGTACCAGTCAGGCATGGTGTAAAGGGCCTTGTGAGGCAGCCGTGGTTTAGTAAGGAATTGGAGTCCCTTGTGAAAGGGAAGAAGGCGGCATATGTAAAGATGAGGCGTGAAGGTTCAGTAGGGGCGATTGAGTGTTATAAGGTAGCCAGGAAGGAGCTAAAGAGGGAGCTAAGAGAAGCGAGAAGGGGACATGAAAAGTCTTTAGCTGGTAGGATTAGGGAAAACCCAAAGGCTTTCTATAGGTATGTCAAGAATAAAAGGATGACTAGGGTAGGTATCGGTCCAGTCAAGGATAGTAGTGGGAAGTTGTGTGTGGAGGCGGAGGAGATTGGAGAGACATTAAATCAGTACTTTTCCTCAGTATTCACTCAGGAACAGGACACTGTTGCTGATGTGAATATGGAATCACAAATAATTAGAATGGATGCCCTGGAAATATGCAGGGAAGAGGTTTTGGGAATATTGGAAAGGATGAATATAGATAAGTCTCCTGGGCCTGATGGCATTTACCCCAGGATCCTATGGGAAGCTAGGGAGGAGATAGCAGAGCCATTGGCCTGGATTTTTATGTCGTCGTTGTCAACAGGAATAGTACCAGAGGACTGGAGGATAGCGAATGTGGTCCCATTGTTCAAGAAAGGGAGTAGGGATAGCCCTAGCAACTATAGGCCAGTGAGTCTGACTTCAGTGGTGGGCAAAGTCTTAGAGAGAATGGTAAGGGATAAGATTTATGAACATCTGGGTAGGAATAACGTGATCAGGGATAGCCAGCATGGTTTTGTGAAGGGCAGGTCGTGCCTCACAAACCTTATTGAGTTCTTTGAGAAGGTGACCAAGGAAGTGGATGAGGGTAAAGCAGTAGATGTTGTGTATATGGATTTTAGTAAGGCGTTCGATAAGGTTCCCCATGGTAGGCTAATGCTAAAACTTCGGAGGTATGGCATTGAGGATACATTAGAGGTTTGGATTAGGAATTGGCTGGCTGGAAGGAGACAGAGGGTAGTAGTTGATGGATTATGTTCATCTTGGAGCGCAGTTACTAGCGGTGTACCACAAGGATCTGTTTTGGGACCATTGCTTTTTGTTATCTTTATAAATGATCTAGAGGAAGGACTTGAAAGCTGGGTAAGCAAGTTTGCGGATGACACAAAAGTCGGTGGAGTTGTGGATAGTGAGGAAGGAAGTGGTAGGTTACAGCGGGATATAGATAAGTTGCAGAGCTGGGCGGAAATGTGGCAAATGGAATTCAATGTAGCTAAGTGCGAAGTCGTTCACTTTGGTAGGAATAACAAGATGATGGATTACTGGGCTAATGGTAGGCTACTTGGTAGTGTGGATGAGCAGAGGGATCTTGGTGTCCATGTACACAGATCTCTGAAAGTTGCCACCCAGGTAAATAGTGCTGTGAGGAAGGCATATGGTGTACTGGGCTTTATTGGCAGAGGAATTGAGTTCCGGAGTCCTGAGGTCATGTTGCAGTTGTATAAGACTCTGGTGCGGCCTCATCTGGAGTATTGTGTGCAGTTTTGGTCGCCATACTATAGGAAGGATGTGGAAGCTTTAGAACGAGTGCAGAGGAGGTTTACCAGGATGTTGCCTGGAATGGTAGGAAAATCTTATGAGGAAAGGCTGAGGCACTTGGGGCTGTTCTCATTGGAGAAGAGAAGGTTTAGGGGAGATCTGATAGAAGTGTATAAGATGATTAGGGGTTTAGATAGGGTAGATACTAAGAACCTTTTACCGCTAATGGAGTCAGGTGTTACTCGGGGACATAGCTTTAAATTAAGGGGTGGTAGGTATAGGACAGATGTTAGGGGTAGATTCTTCACACAGCGGGTTGTGAGTTCATGGAATGCCCTGCCCGTATCAGTGGTGAACTCTCCTTCTTTATGGTCATTTAAGCGGGCATTGGATAGGCATTTGGAAGTTATTGGGCTAGTATAGGTTAGGTAGGATTCGGTCGGCGCAACATCGAGGGCCGAAGGGCCTGTACTGCGCTGTATCCTTCTATGTTCTATATCAGTTGGAAATGTGACTACACAGAGAATTCTGAACTCCCAAGGGGAATAAGGACCAAAAATACTCTGGGGTGGATAAGATTTACAGCTCTCGGATTAATTAAATCACAGGTCTTACATTAAACATTTTTCAAAAGAATGTCGAAAATCACTGTCAAACTCCAGCAATCTCTGTTATGATGATTTGGGCTGCATCACATTTAAAGGTTTAGCCATGTATCTGTGGTCATTGTAAGTGGTTCACATGTAGGAATCCTCACACTTTTACAAGCGGAGATTAGACAATCTAAAGAAGTTGCATTTCAGAAGTAGCAACTTAAAAGACAATACAATTAATCAAGGAAATTAACATACAACCAGTAGTCATTTATGCACAGATTTCATCAGGAAGAAAACAGCTCGCTGTGACTTTTATGTAATATTATGCTGAAAATTACAAGGAAAGTGATAGTCAATCTCTTTGCAGACATCATTACACACAAGTACAAGCAATGGGAAGCCATATTGTCCATTGAGCCTGTTGCACTATTCATTACGGCTGATCATGAGCTTGAACTCCACATTCCTGCCCATTCCCTACAGCCTTTCATGCTCTTCGGGTCCAAAACTTTATCGACCACAGCCTTAATTATATTCAGTGACAGGAACTCCAAAACCTCTTAGGGCAGAGAATTCCAGTGATGTACAACCCTTTGTCTGAAGACACATCACATCTCAGTCCTAAATGTTCAACACCTTATCCCAAGACTGTGTCCCTGCTGTAGGTTCCAGATGACCAGTGCAAACTATTTCACAACTATACTATTGAAGCCCACTCAGAATCATGGAAATTTCAATAAAGTCGCCTCTCATTCTTTCAAATTGCAGAGAATGTACTGTTATGTTCAGCAGATCTGAGGAATGCAATTTAGAAATTTACATGAGCGTTTATCATTTTGACAGTGGTAGTTTCGATTTCTGCTACCCTCAAGAAGATCTAGCACCGAGTTAATGTAAAATGCTCTCCATAATCTGATACAATTGTGATTGCAAAGGTAAATGTTGTTCATTAGCATTATCACCAACAGAAATAAGTCAGCAGCCACTTAGAGATGCTAACTGGCTGTATCACAAACAAGTCCATACGGGAATTTTTCCAGTATGACGGTCGATATTGTGCATCAAGAATGTGTTGCTGGGAAAGCACAGTAGGTTAGGCAGCATCCAAGGAGCAGGAAAAATCATTGTTTTGGGCATAAACCCTTCAACAGGAATCAGGGCTTATGCCTGAAACGTCGATTCTCCTACTCCTCAGATGCTGTTTGACCTGCTGCGCTTTTCCAGGAACACACCCTCAATTCTGATTTCCAGCATCTACAGTCCTCACTTTCTCTGAGATGATATTGTGCATTGAGAAATGTTCTTTCATCTTCAAATAACTTAAGTTTTTTTAAACAAATAATCTAACATTTCACTGGATAATAAAATCTGCTGGACGTTGACCTTGTCCTATCAATTACAAATAATTTTAAAACTTGAAAGAAGTTTTTTGAGGATCTAAATGGACCAAATCAATTCCAAGATGATCTGGAAAAGCATGCTTTAAATGCTATCGTAAACACCTCAAAGCATTTCACATACTTTCAGCTACAGGGGTTATTACATTAGCAAATGTGGCAGCCATTTTGCACAAAGAATTTAGTTTAATTGCAGAATTAACTTGCTTCCTCAATCAACACAATTAAAAGCAATGTTGCCTAGAGAACTAGCAGAATCTCCTTTAAATAACAGCACAGGATTTTTAACATTGACTTCAACTACCAGAATAGGCAGTTAGACCCTTATAAGGTATGAATGGCTTAGCCATCTGAATCAAAGACTGTTACTGAGTTGACAATATCATCTTAAAAGCTTATTTAGAAATTCAAAAAAACCAATGTAAATGTTCAAGTGTACACACTTTAGCACACAAAAGTTGCTGGAAGTGATGTTAGTGTTCGTCAGGCTATTTTTTTATTGGTAAGTATTACTACAAGTCCTGGTATGTCATTGCTCTTCACACTGATTTTCCTGCACGCTATTAGTAATGTTAAGGAATAAAACCAATAAGTAAAATTGTCGTAGTAAAACCAGGGCATTAGGCAAGCAAACATCTAAGTGTAAATAAGTGGGAAGATACGCATCTCTCCCTTGTATTACTTTGAACTGGGGGCACTGAATAGAAGGTATAGGAATTTCCCTTAGGAATTGACATGTACAAAAATGTCTTTACAACACTTGCATCTAATAGATCACATAGGAAATGCTCTGGATAATCCTGCAAAGAGAAAAGCAATTAGCTCAGTATCAGGCATCTATTTCAAGCAGAAAAAAAGAATAGTTTATATTGATAAAAATACATTTGTTGAAATAATTTCTAAATAACTGGTTTGCTTTTCCTTCACTACATCAAAAAGTAACTGTGGGTTGATCCGTAGGCTTGTAACACTTTCCACCCTTAGATTCTGTGGACAGATCCAATGGACTGACCCTGATCCATGCACTTGAGTGACCTGACTGCACAGCCCCAAACGAGAAGTACCCAGACCCATTTTTGCCGCATAGCCTGTCAGCACATTGTGCAGAGAAGAGATTGATGTAGCACACTGCCATACATCAAGATGTTCAATTTCTAAATTGGAGAACGGTCACCAGCAACACAAGCTGCCAAGATGCTAATTGGCACAACAGGGCAAGGCATGGATGGTACAAGCATGAGCCAAATGAGCAAGGGAGCAATTCTGAGATGCAGCCTGGTCCAATCTAGGTTAGCTGGGTGCCTATCTCCATGTGCAAAGTGTCCTTGTAGCAATGTTTCAAACCTTGTTTTTATTGTGACATGCACTTCTTGAGTGTCTGGTAGTGTACTGGAGGGATGTTGCATGGTCACGAGAGGTTCCAAACATTAGATGCCAATGTCAGTGTACAAAGCTTACAAGCAGCTGGTGCCCACAAATCGTGCCTTGAGACTCTGGTGCTAAGCAACATAGGGCTCCTCACAAGAAGCAGTGAGCTAAAGTCACCAGGCACATCAGGCAGCTCTGATTTCCACATCAAGGTTTCTTGACATCCGGAAAGAAAGCTGAATATCAATGAGGCAGAATGGCATTTAAAAAACTATGGTGCCCCTTAATTAGCAACTTGTCACTCAGCAAAAGAATGAAAGCTGCTGGGGGGGACAATCCTTAGTGGACCCATTTGTCTGATTCTGCCACAAATCTCTAGACGGCATTATCATAGCCATCATTGCCTCAACAGCACAACTGGAAGAGATTTGATGCGCCACGACAGATTTACAGAATACAAGTTCATACCTCCAATTTCACAAATAAAACTTTTTCCTCATAATCAGTGGAGCCAGGAGGAAAAAATATCATGGAGTCATAAGCAAAACCTACTCTTTACCATGTTCACGGCAATTGTCAGAGATCTGGTGATGGATTAACTGCCCAGTCTTGACTGAGACGAGTATCTATGTGGCATAAAGGAGGACAACAAAATATAAATAACTTAATATGTTCTACACTGCCTAAAAATAAATTACATACCTCATCATCTAGTAAATTGAATCTCACTGCCAAACTGATGCCCTGTCAAATTCTCTTGTAACACTGTGCAGAGCAGTCATCTGGTGTTTAGATCTCAGTGATAGACTATATATACTGTATATATAAATTGAAAACATGAGATATTACACATTTGTTCACTGGCGACACACCATTATTTTCAAACTCTTAAGATTACCTTTTAAACTTGATCCTAAATTAGCAATTATGTTCATTTCATCTATAGCTAAACTCCTAAGCTCAATAGCATCCCTTTATTTACAAAATATATTAAATTAAGTTGATTTTTCTGCACAATTCTGTGTATTTTACCCACCCCTTGTCATTCCCAGAAATAGTAAGATAGGGATTAATCTGTGGATTGAATTGTATCAAAAATGACCATTCATAACACACAAGCTTAGAACAAAAGTCTGAATATTCCCAAAGAAAATCCTTTACTCACCCAACAACCAAGAACTTAACTTAAACATTTTTAATCAATGTGAGTGAATGCCTTATCACAAATAAGCTAAGATGCAGAACTATCAGAAAAAAGTGACATTTATTCTTACCATAACAAATAAAGATTCCCGATCCAGGGCAACATGGATAACTGTGAAATGCCTTGCCAGATATCAGGGAAGGCATTCGCAACAACCTTCTCAAAAGAAAATGAGTGACGGGCAACAAATGCTGGACTTCAAATGACTTCTATCATTTTTCATTAAATTACATTTTACATTGAAAATGATGACTTATTGAATGGGTTGAAACCACCAATTTAGTTTTAAAAGACTGAACAGCATCTCAAGTAACTTATTTAAACTGAGAGCTGGTCCTTCTAAGATGGGCAAACACTGACACAGCTGTATCCTTTATACAACAAAACCACAGCAAAACAACCAGGTTTTCAAGAGCAGCCCACTAGAGACAATTAAATTTGTCAAAGTGAGAATGACCCATCTCCTGAACCACTTGCAAAACATCTGGACAAATTTAGGTGGATATGGACCAAACCACTGAACTCAATCAGTTGAGACAATAAACTCTGGTGGACAGAGAAACTGCACTGATTACATAAACTAATCATTTTTAACAACAGGTTTGGAACAAGTGTTCAATGACACTATTAGGTAACTGGTCAGTTTGAGAGAAATATGATCATGTGATGAGTGAGATACTCTTTCCAGGTCATAGCAAGATCAGGAAAGTCCTGACTCTCTCCTGCATCCGTCTTGCGAACCTTTGCCCTGCTTGTTTTTTAACCAGCCTCACAGCACAGTAACTTGAAACAAAACACCTCCAGAACAAAAAACAAACCATTAATTAATCTTTAAATTGTCTCAATATCGCAAAATTTTTAACCACCCTCAATATTTATCCAACCTCAGTTACAACTGCCATACTCAGTACTTTTCTTGCCTTTTGCGGTCATTCCTCAAAGCTGCATGCGCACTTTCTGAAACATCACTCCAGCAAGAAACCCCATTCATTAGCTTAAACATTCACTCCCTTCACCTTAAGGTGCATAATGGCTACAAGCATACACCATCTACAAGGGTTATTTCAACAATTTGCCAAAACTCATCTGGCATCAACATGCAAACATGACCTCCACCACCCTGGAGAACAAGGGCAGGAGATGCATGGAGAAGCCATTACATGTAAGTTCCCTCCAAGGCACACACCATCCAGTCACAATACTATACCATCACACCATCATTAGTGCTGGTCAAAACTTAATAACTCTGTCCAAAACAGCACTGCGATATTATTGCTTCTATATCACAAGGATTATAATGACTCCAGATGACAACTCTCATAACCCTTTGAATAGCAATTAAGAATAGATAATAAATTCTAACTTTCCCATCAATGTTCACATCATATGAATTATTGAAAATCATTTACAAAAAGAAACTATTTCTATGAGTAGATCTCAGAAAAAGAACACCGAAAAATAGTATGATATTGTTATGACCTGAAGAAGTTATTGTGTCTTGTCTTTTTTTTTGAAAAAGGAAAGATTTTAAGACAGAGGTGCAAAGATGTGTGTTGAAAACAGCTTAGAGTCATAGGGTCATAGGGGTGTACAGCACGGAAATAGACCCTTCGGTCCAACTCTTCCATGCCGACCATATATCCTAACAATCTAGTCCCACCTGCCAGCACCTGGCCTATATCCCTCCAAACCCTTCCTATTCATATACCCATCCAAATGCTTTTTAAATGTTGCAATTGTACCAGCCGCCACCACACCCTCTGGCAGCTCATTCCATATACGGACCACCCTCTGTGTGAAAAAGTTGCCCCTTAGGTCTTTTTTATATCTTTCCCCTGTCACCCTAAACCTATGCCCTCTAGTTCTGGGTTCCCCCACCCCAGGGAAAAGAACTTGCCTATTTATCCTATCCATGCCCCTTATGGTTTTATAAAGCTTTAGGGGGTCACCCTCAGCTTTCGACGTTCCAGGGAAAACAGCTTATTCAACCTCTCCCGAAAGCTCAAATCCTCCAACCCTGGCAACATCCTTGTAAATCTTTTCTGAACCTTTTCAAGCTTTTGTTAGGTTTTGGGTTCTTTTTTAAAGTTGGAATTTAAAAGCTCTCACGGAACCAGGATTTTACGTTGCTTAGTTTTTCAGGAATAACTGTTGCTGGGTCTGTTGTTGCAGTACCTCTCTCTCTGCTACACACACTCTCAGAGTTCTCTTGTTTTTTCTCTTGGCTACTGGAGTTGCATGAGAGAAAATCTGTTTCCTGAGTTTGCCTTTTGCCAAGGATATGCTTGTGGGATGTTACTATATTGGAGCAGCTATTGTTTAGTAGCTAACTATTCTATTATATTTTCCAACAGACTTAAGCTAAGCCAATTATTTTCTTCATTCTTTCTTTTGTTGTATTTTAACTAGACTGTATGAATAAATTCTATTTTGCTTCAAATCTGACAGTTTGACCAATCAAATTTCATCTGGAACACAATACCGTACATTTACTTTTACTATAAAGATAATGTTTAAACACAAGCTCAACAGAAAAATACTGTAGGACAAGCTTCTAATCTTATCTCCTGGAACACTGGCATGATTTTGTCTGAAAGCGTTAAAAAAAAGGCATTTTTTTCCAAATCTAATAAACAGTCACTGAATAGTTCACCCTGCTGAAATCAAATCTTTGAAATTAATAGTCAGGTACACTATATTCTACAAATTAAAAGAATATTATGCACCAAGTGCCAAATGGCATAGTTTCTATTATAAATACTGCCAATCAATCAAGTTTTGATCCTGACTTTCACTCAAATTAACTGAGTTTCAGGTGGATTAAGATCATCCCTTTGAATCTGAAAGGGGAGTGGTTACAACACGGGCCCATCATTTTAACAAATGGAGTTCAACTTCAGAAACATTTCTTTGCAGAACTCAAAGTCTACATAGCTATGTAATGTTTTCCATTCAATGATTTAAAAAAAAGTTTTGGAGCCATATATCATTATTTAGCCTGAAAAGGAGAGTAAACAAATCGTGTTCCAAGTATACAGAGATTAGTTGCTTTTAATCATCTGTCAATCTGAAAAATATCCTGCTCCTTATACCTTCAATACTACTTAAAAAGCTTAAACAAAATTTTGCTTTAATGGAATTGTTAGTTTAACAGAAGTCTGCAGATGCCTTAAATGTTTAGTTATTTTGTCAGTTTATGTAACCTATTTAGAAAGAAGAGATAAAGAATGTCTTAGGCTTCAATCTGGTCTTTATACCATCAGTAATACTGCTCTCACACACAAAGTGAGCAAAACACCAAGCAGTGAAACACGTAACATTCAAGTTCGTAACTAAATATCATTTTTAAGATTTAAAACAAAACTCAATATTCATAACTTTCAGGTACAACTAGCTAACCTGGCTGCAATTACAGCCTGAACCAAGCTGAACTTTTTAATAATCAGCAGGTCATTGGGAATGCGATCTCAAACTAATCAACTTTCTTTGTTAATGACTCTGACACTACCATCCAAGTCTGTCAAACTATTTGAGAAAGCAAACTTCTACAGGTTTCCTTTTCTTAGCATTCCCACTTTACAGGTAAGCCATGAATGGATGTGTGCAGCACTGGAAAGAGTGGAAGACCTATTCATAGAAGACTAAAACATAAAGAATTGGCTGTGACTTCCTGTAAAACTAGCCCAAATTGTATTTTTAAACACCTTACTTGCACATTTCCTTATCTGCTTGAAATGAAGAGTATTTTGGCAATTCAACCTATGAAATATTTTTCAGGGGTTTTGGGGGGTGCTGGTCTCAGTTTTACCATCTGATGCTGTTGGCTTTTAGTTTGAAAGAGACAAGCTGTAGTCACATTGACCAAAGAGAAAGTTGATACAAGTACATTGATCTCTGTATATTCTGACATTCACATATTGGCTGGTCTCTAGGTAAGTGATGATTCCAAAGATAGAAGGGAGATCGCCAGCTTGCAAATACTTTGATCACAAGAAATGAAACTGTTGTTGCACATGGTGTTTCAGCTCCGAATCTAACATTTTAGAAGTTGGTTTCACAGAAACTATATACTTTTTTTTAGACAAAATTCAACAGCAGCTTTTTTTTTAATCCAGGAGAGAAACTGGAGGCAGCAATTTGAAATCACAATCCTGATCCTCCCATTTAATAAGATCATGTCTGAACTCACTGTGGCCTTAACCCCTCTCCTTTCCCCCATCAAAATCCTCCACTCAAATACAGATCAAATACTGCCCAAATCAGCCTTTTGCATATATGGAATGGCAATGTCTCCATAACTCCTCACTAGATCATGTGTCTCTGATGGTGGTGGAGAGTTTGATATTAGTAGAGGCAGAGAGGGGAATTTATTTTCTTCAAAAGTAATGCCAGAGGATCATTTATGTCCAGCTATGAGGCATTTTAAAGCTCACAAGTGGACAGATAGCTTTGTTTCACTTTCCATCTGATACATGGTACCTCCAAAAGTACAATATGTCCACCTTAATGCATGGATATAACACACTTTGGTGAGTCCAAAGTGTGTTATATCCATGCAAAACATACATTGCAATTAAAACATAACAGGAGAAAGGAATAATTTCTTCACTGCAGTACATTGGAAACAATTGTTTTGCTAAAGTCTACACCTTATTTAAAGTCAAGTTTAAACAACTGTGTTATCATCCAGCTGGGGACAAATAATTTTTGGTTTGGTTTGACGTGGATAAAGTTTCAGATCCCTGGTATTTACTAAGAGAAGAAAGATAGAAGATTCCACTACTTATATAAACAAAATGAACTTTACTGTTGAAAGTTAGAACAGTAGCTCAACTGACAACACATACAACTTAGACATTAACATTAAGAATTAACAAGAAGTAAAAAGACCCCCTAGACTGCACTTCAAATAGCTGATGCAGTCATTACCAGCGCCCAGGATAGGTGGGTACATCAGAGCCCAATAAGAATGGCCCACAGCTCTGGAGGATTGAGCCTGGGTCAGGGGTGGGGCTCACTACTCAGGCCCAGCTATTGTGCTAAGGCCAGGGACAGCACTGCCTTGTATGATTTCTGCCCCTGCCTTGGTCAACAGTTCCTACTGAAATGTTAGTGACACTGTGGGGCACCAAATCTTATTGCAAATTTGGCTGCTTTACAAGAAATTACAATTCTTCAGCTTTGATGCTCTGGTTTTAGAACTCCTCAAAAAAGCCTCTCTAAAGAGATGTTCAGGAATGTGGCAATTACCACAGGGTAGTGATGATGTTCCGTGCCTTCAACCAGTGTGTAAACATGTGGTCAACTCTCCCTTAAGAACAATGATAGAGGTCAGCGATGTACAGCTTGGTATCACGATAGGAAACATTATTAACTTAATTGTTGCCATGAGCCAATTATCAAGAAATATTGCAATCACCTCAAGGACTTATGGCTGGCAATTCTTGAACTGGAAAAAGCACACAGCAGGGTCCTGAGGGAAATACACCAGGCTCAGTGACATCAGGCATAAGAACTGCCAGATATCAGTGACCAGATACCAGACATCCCTAGCCACTCAGTAAAGTTTAAAAGGTAAAGTTTGGAGTCCATCAAGACATGGTTCCCAGCTTCTGGTTCACCGGTCTTTTGCGTGATCTTGAAGATGGTCTGAATGACCTACTGTTGAACATGCTGAGGCAATTATTGCCAAAAATGCAGAAAACCAACAGGGACATGAAAGCTGAATAGCAGAGTACCCTAAAAAATAGCAAAGGTTGTGCACAAAAAATCCATATATTGCACTTCCCCCTTGAGGGCTAAATAGGAGACTGTGGCACTGTGACCATCACCTTAATAGAACAGAGGCTGACAACTGTATTTAAGTTTTTGGGATCAATTAACTAGAAAGACAGCAATTTAGAAGGAGATAGCCAGGATAGCTGTCGTGTAGAATAAATCAAGACTGGCAGGAATCAAAATTGTCACACTGGCTAAACAGACAGACTTCAAGACCAATGGTGTCTGGCACACCTGCTCTTGAAGAAAGAGGAGAAAAGATTAGATGTGGCAGAGATGAGGATGTTGAGGATGTGCCTGGTCTCAGGAAGAGACTGAGACGGGAATGACAGCACCTGAGGAAAGGTCAGTGTGACTGAAGGGTTTAAGAACTCGCAAGAGAGGAGCCTGGAAAGTTGCAGCTGCATGAATCCAGTCTGGAATGCAAGTAGTGCAGGATCCACCAACAGAAACAACAGACATCAGCGAAACCAAGACAACATCTATGATAGGCCCATCTCAGTGGACTGGCAGTGGTGTTGATCAGGGGTGAGTTAAGTATGGTATCTGTTGAATAGTTACTCAGGACTTAGATTGCGTATTTAATAGTCTAACTTTTCCTGAGTAAACATTCCCTTAATTTCATTGGAACACTATGAATTCTCCCATTAAAATGGAGACATGCAGAACGTTCCAGATGTAAGGGAATTTCCCATGCAATTCCTTCATAATTTGCAATGATGGGAATTTCACATGGTTCCCATTCACAATATCCATCTATGCTGACATAATGACTGGACCCTAGAAAACATTGTCATTGATATTAATATATGCATCACAAGGTATATTTGTTTTAAAAAAACACATACCAAAACCAATTGAAATGCGTCAAATAAAATGACAATTTCTCAGAGATCTGTCCATAGATTTCTTTCTATGATAACTAGAACTCCAAAATCATAACCATGCCAAATATGTGAAATACTTTCAAAGTAAAGATATCCAGTAGGCTCAAAGTTGATAAATTATAAAATAAGTTTTTAAAAAAATGTTCTTTTTACGCTCAGCAACTTCAACTGTTCATAGCAAGCTAGAATCTCTGTTAATGGTAAATAGTTACTTCACATCTAATCTTATCTAAAAAGATGCAGAACATGAGATATCCCAAGGGGATGTGGAGTATGCAAAAAAGTGTGATTATGAAAAAGTGTGATATTCTGAAAATGGACAAAATATTTGTTACACACAATTTATGCCCAATACTTCTAGAAACGATCAGGATTACAATTAGTGATTGTGGTTGTGCATGACTTACTTGAATTGCATTGTCCTGTGGAACTGCTTATATACAAGATGACACCATTATGCATTCTAACCCACAGCAAGTAAAACATGTGCTCAACCCTTCATGTACCATAGTTATACAAGTCTATACTCCATAGTTTAGATTAGATTACTTACAGTGTGGAAACAGGCCCTTCGGCCCAACAAGTCCACACCGACCCGCCGAAGCGCAACCCACCCATACCCCTACATTTACCCCTACCTAACACTACGGGCAATTTAGCATGGCCAATTCACCTGACCCGCACATCTTTGGACTGTGGGAGGAAACCGGAGCACCCGGAGGAAACCCACGCAGACACGGGGAGAACATGCAAACTCCACACAGTCAGTCGCCTGAGTCGGGAATTGAACCCAGGTCTCAGGCTCTGTGAGGCAGCAGTGCTAACCACTGTGCCACCGTGCCGCCCACAATGGCTAAAAATGTAAAATGTGCATGTACTCCAACAGAAGACTATAAAACATAGAAGGAAACGTAGGCTTTTGGTCCATCAAGCCTGCTTTGTCATTCAATGAGACTATGGTTGAACGAATAATCCTCAATTCGCTTTCCTGCCTTTTCCTCATAAGCCTTCATTCCTTTATCAATTAAAAATCTCTTTATCCTAGCCTCAAATACACATAACAATGCCTCAACAGCCTCTATGTTAAAATAAATTCCACAGATTCACTATCCTCTAAGGAAAGAAATTCCTCCCCATTGCTGTCTTGAAAGGGTGACCTCTTGTTTTGACATAAATTATAGCATAAATACTGTCTAGAAAGAAACCTCCAATCTTTGTTGGCTCAATTACAAAACTAAACTAACCAGCATAGATATGGTCTACACATTACAAATGACAACAGTGTTATTGCTCAGGTTTGCAAGCCATGCATGATCTCTTCAATTCTGCACACAAAGTGACTTGAGCCATCTTTTTAATGACCCCAAGATGAAACTTACTTAACAGACTATTTCTGGGTTGAAGTTTTCCACCTCCCATATAATGTTGATGGAGACACTCCATAATAGGTTGAGCATTTCCCAGACCTTGCAGCTACCTCAATCCTAAGGTCACCATTGACCAGGAGATCCAACACCAGATCAGCAGTGCTAGATCAGCCTATTCCAAGGTCTATGAGAGAACAGGCATAAACATCAAATTAATTCTGAACAGTTGGTCACTCAATCTAATTTTTCTAATCCAGTTGTAATACTGGGAGATAAATTATTTAAAGGTTGTTTGATTTCAAAGACGACAATTTGAAAATCACGAGATGCATTATTCCACGCTGGTATAGTTTCCATATTAATGCATTTCCAGTCTAAAAATTGAAATCACATATCAGATAATGCACTTTTGCTCGCAGGAAGTGAAAATTCTGGAAGCACGAGTTATTCAAAACAAGTTTTCGTAAGATAGAATAGAAGTAGTGAAGGACAAAACTAAGTCCTCTTGTTGTTCTAGTCTTCTCCCTCAGATCCAACTCATCCAATAAAACAAGTCATAGTTATTCTCAAGCTCATATTTTCATTTCATTTAAACTTGAATTGCTCCATCACAATTTCTAAAGCTGCCATCAAAATATTGTGCCTCTTTTTTTATTCTACATGCGTTTCATTCACGTAATCTTGACAATAAGCTCAATAGGACTTCTCCATTTCTCCATATCTTGGAAAGTTCTTCCAACACCTCTCATACAGCTAGGCAAACAAGCAATCCTTCTTCCACTTCTGTCACAAATCACTCATTTATCAATAATGTTGCGTCCAATGCTGCTCAAGGATTCTTGTATTCCATGTTTTTAAAGATATTTTTGATGATTGCAAGTTCAGTTTCTCAATAGTAGGAGATTATACACTATGAGAAAGGTGTACAATATACGTGATATCATTTGGGATTTGCATTTCAAAATAAAGGGAACGGATTTTAGTTTCAGTTCTGTGAAAGGAATTGTTTCTTTTGCAGAGGTCAGAAAGTCATTTGGAAGAATATCCTAAATAGATTATTTCAAAGAAAGCATGTGATTCATGTAGGAGCTTAAAAGGATACCTGTACAACCAGTCTGCAGGCTGTGAAGGGATTCTGTTCAAGTCCATTCTAAGTCAATTTGTATGTAATTCATACACAATTCAGGACAACATAAAGCAGCCACTCTTTAGTACGGGAAAGGTTCAAACGTCCGACTTTTAAAATTACAGTTTCGTATGGGATCACGTTCTTAAGTACTAGTGTTATACAGGTCATATTTGAGAGTTAGGGACCACCATTGTGTTAAATAACCAAATGTAAATATTGCTCAGTTTTATAAGGTGAGAGCAGACTAGGGGTCACTGTTTTAGTTCAGAGTTCAGTTCAGAAGGAACAGAAGTTCAGTTTGGGACAACTTTCTCATAGCAGAAGGATTTTAGTTACAAAGTTCCCAACTTTGGAGAGGTTGAAACACGTTTTTTTTAAATTAACAGCACTGTAAAAAAGGCATAAAAGGTGAAAGGAGGTTCATGCCAGCAGAGCTGTCTCAGCAGTCAGAGGGAAAACTGGAAAAAGTCTGTAAAATAAGGAGTTAAAGAGCTGATATAGGAAAGATATTCCTTTGGCACTGAATATCTGTAAAAAGATATGGCTGGGATACAGCAGAAAATATTACTGTGCCATTGTGTTCATATTTATCTGCCATATACACAGTTTATGTGTTTGCATTAAAGAATATCAGTAACTATCTGTGGATACCCAACATTGAACTTATGATCTGTCAAGCCAAGTTTGAATTCTAGGACCTGACTTGCCTAATATTACCATCAGCTATGATAAAATCCACTTCCGACAATGAATAATCTGAACAATACCACACCAGTTAAATACATTAATTTTTTTTTAAATGTGGAGAATATAAACAATTGCATTTTATTAAGCAGGTTCACGGAACATTTCACATTGGCGACCATGCAAGCACATTTTAGTAGAAATCCAAAGTGTAACTGAGCCAGCACCATTTCCATCCAATTTTCCAATTGTACCCAAAGTGGAAACTTTATTCCTATATACTTACTTTATGCAAGAACAAAGTGTCAAAAAAAATCCCAGATTTTGTGCATTAATTACTTCTGTTTTCAGCTATGGAAAACAGTGAGGAAAAGTGATCCATTAGAAAGGCAAGGCAGAGCTGCCAACAGTTGGCCAACAATAACCATGGAAAAATATGCAGATATTTTCATAAATTCAACATATTACTTCATCAAGCAGGCTCTGGACTATGCAAGAGCAAATTTCGGATCGTCTTCTTTCAGAATTAGGGAGCTCAAATGACGAAAAAGATTTGGTTTATCACCTTTAAGGATATTTAAGGAGACAAAGTCAATGATGAGCAGCAGTGTTCAAAAGATAAATAATTATTTGTTCATTATGATACAGCTCACACAGGTCACCTGTAGAAGTCCAAATGATGGTGCAGCTTTACATGTGGGAGCAAACAATAAAACGTAAGGCAGTTCTCCCTCAACATGTACTGGCCAAAACTCAGCTACAGCCTAATTCCACAATTCCAGGGATTTGCCAGATTTCTCCAGGCAGTAATACAGTCAACAATATACCAGAAATGACCATTTTGATAGGCTGGATAAAGTGTTACTGCTCAGCAATCGCAATTGCATTTCATGTCTCAAATCTCTCATATTGAATAGAAACAACTGGCATTTCATAACCTGTTACATACTCCCTTCTTCACAAGCATACTAAAACAACTGATGCAAAGAAACAGCCGATAAGATTCCTGATTCTGACATTGTGGAAAGAAGCAAGCACTACACAAAGTGCAGGACCACGTGTGGACCCTTTACTTACAATGCCTCACTGAAAGATCTCAATATTTGTAACTTATCATAGTATCAGAAAAGTATCATAGAATTTAGCAAACTATTGCTCCAGGAATAAATTATGTGCCATCAAGGTGGCCCATTAAAACTAAAGGCAATGGGAATCAAGGGGAAAACTCTGTACTGTTTGGACTCATGCCTAGTATAAAGCAAGACTGTGGTTACTAGATGCCTGTTAATGAAATCTGAATAAATGCAGGTCCAACCATACTGACACTAGCTAACACATTCATGCCCTCTACCAGTAGCACTCAGGAGCAACAGCGTGTACTATCTACAAGGTGCATTGCAGAAATTCACCAAGTGTCCTTTGACAGAGCATTCCAAACACACAACCACAACTATCTATAAGAACAAGAACAGCAGATATCCAAGAACACCACCACTTGCAAATTCATTCCCAAGCGACTCACCATCCTGACTTGCAAAAGCAGATGGTCCACAAGTTGCAAAAGGGCTCCACTCTTGAATCCGTTTGCAACTCGATACATGTGCAAGTCAGAACACAATGCAAAACCATATCAAGGAGATGCTCGTAAGTACAGGAAATGTTTATGCGTCAGATCTTTAAAATTACACTCCTGTATGAGATGACATTTCAAGTACAAGCATTCTTAAGGCAAACATTCATAATCCATGATCCCCTCCTCATATGTATCTAGCCATAATTCTGTTGCTCCCTCCTAACCAACTTCATGTGTCTACCTTCACCAAATTTACTTCAGCACTTCAAGAAGCACCACTTTCTGAAGAACGACTAGGGATAGGCTTTACATGCTAGCACAGCCAGTGATGCCACAACTCTGAATGAATAATAAATAAATTTAATACTAATTGATCTTACATACCCATAAGTGTTGCAGCATATTGGACATTGCTCACCCAATTTTGAAGGTCAATCTCAGCTTTGATTACAGCTTACTTTTAAAGCAAAAAGAAACCAAGCGGTAAGCTCCCCTGAGAAAATATCGACATTAAATACTTTGAAAAATACCATATTACAAAAGAAAATATTCAATGTATAGTTGAATGCTAAAACCCAGAACAGTAACCCTTGTATGTGGAAATAATGGATCTACTGGCAGGTACCATCTCACCCAGTTTTCCTTTCCATTGAGGCCAACTGAATGGGAAAACAGGCTGGGTGCCCAAAAGACAACCTATCACAGTCTCCTTTTCAAGTCCCTCGCAGATCAAAGCTCAACTCATGTTTGCAAGAGCAATTGTTGGTTAGTTTGTTCTTCGTTTTAGAGAAAAGCTAATACTTGTGACTTCATCTCACAAAAAGAAAGTGATTAGGAAAACAAAATCGAAATTTAACTCCCAATTGAGAGATGATTCAGAAGATCAAAAAACAAATGGCATTGAGTAAATAACACAAAACAAATGTTTCCGGGCTATCCAAGAAAGATTCCCTGCCTATAGGTTAAAGCAGATAAATACAATGTTTTAGAAGATGACAATATCTACGATCTACAAATGTTTTTTATTTGATTGGTTCACTAGATACAGAGGGGTACTGACAAAGTGACAGCTTTCATTCCATCCACAAAGTCATTCGCCATTCACAGTCTCAAATTTAGTCTAAACTGTTATTTTGAAACACCACGTTTTACTGATCAAAAATCAATGGAATTTTTGCAGGCATTATGACAGACTGTGATAGTTATTTCACTTTGGAGGCAGTGCTGAATAACATGGACTCACATAGCTCTCGCTTTCATGACTAAGAGTGTACTCCTGATTTAATTCCTCCCTGAAGCAAGAGAAAATGGTCAAATTGTTAACATATGTCAACAAACACTGCTGCACATTGGTTTCACTTCATTCTTTGGAGGCCTTGGGCAACAGAAATAAATCCCTGCCATGGCCCACCATGGCAAAACAGTCCTGTGCAGTGATCTTACACCAGGATATACCTCAACTTTGCATATAATGGAAGTCTTATCAAAATGCCTCATTTTAAACATCTGAAGTTAAAGATCTGAAGTTTCTACTTCAAAAAAATACATGAACTGAACTCCATGAGTAAACTTGATAAAGAGATGTCATTCTGAACCTTCTAAAGACTTTGACTGCTGGTGCCAGACGAGTGCTCGAAAGAAAATGATGCTTTCACACATTCACTAAACAAAACCAAGATAATTTTGCACTATCACTGTGAATTCATTCTTTTTTCCCCTAGAAGTGAAAGAGTTGTGTTGAATTAATCTTTTCTATTGCATAGAAATTAAATAGGATAAGACATTGATGTTACATTTTTCAAGAAAAAAACCCTGCAATTTGTGGAATCCAAGCATAGCATTGTTAAGTTGATTGTGTGTGTAACAGGACTGAAGCTCAGCATGGCGGAATGCGGCTCAAGTCAATTACTAGAATATAGATCTGGTGCTTTTACAGAATAGCTTTAGGAGTTACACTCCATTGTGTTGTTTAATACATTTCATCTTTTACAGTATATTTCTTGATTATATTATTTGAAAGTTATTAATGTGCTAGAATGATAAAAATTGGATAAGGTTCAAGTTGCATTAATACAATTGTCGAAAAATGTGTTGCTGGAAAAGCGCAGCAGGTCAGGCAGCATCCAAGGAGCAAGAGAATCGACGTTTCGGGTATAAGCCCTTCTTCAGGAAGGAGGGCTTATGCCCGAAATGTCGATTCTCCTGCTCCTTGGATGCTGCCTGACCTGCTGCACTTTTCCAGCAACACATTTTTCAGTTCTGATCTCCAGCAGCTGCAGTTCTCACTTTCTCCTAGTTAATACAATTGTTGGTCATCAACATTCAAGCATGACTTCTGAAGTCAGGGTAATGTGAGATTCCACATTTAATGACAAAAACCATCAATGCCAACATCTGTCTATTTTTTCCAAGTGTTTGCACACTTCTTGCCAACTCATTAAAGGATAATGGAATCAGATAAATGTCAGTTGTGTTCTATGGACCTAACTCATCTGGCAATACAGTAAGATTAATCATCAACATTAAATGAGAATGTCAGTGCTCATCTTGTACCATATCAACCAAGTATAACAAATTACAAATTGAGAAAGTTTAGCAGCAAATTTATTTGACTCTGATTTCAGAGAACATTACCTCTATTCCAAGCCATCAGTTCAATTCTATTAGCTGAAAGCAAATTAATATGATTGAACTTAAGTATTCTGAACTACAAGATCTCACCTCAAGCACAGGTAACAGGATGCCAAAGATTCCAGCACACATTAAAAGTGAAAGATTTCTAAATATCTTTCTAAACTCTATGACTCTAAATTTATTAGCAAGTCTTGTCTTCAAAAACGAAACTTCTGTTTTAGCAATACCAACATGAGCCCAGGTACCATCTTAAAATGTCTTGACTTAAAACAGAAAATGCCATTGGGGACAAGTTTGCCATTTGAACGTGGTATCATACACCATTCTGTGTTCATTTTTTGTCAATATCACCATGTTTACGATCTTGGGTCCAATGAAAACACTTGTAACAAAAACAGAAATTGGAATATTGCTGAAAAATATACATGCCCATCACAACTTTTCATAGTGCACTCATCAAACAGACACAGCACTGCCAAAATTTCAAGTAATTACAACTTTTATGCCACAGGAGAAAAAGGCATGCCAATTGGTTGGAAATTTGATTCCAGTTTGCTGTGTCTCATATGGACTCACAAATGACCCAAAGGCTGCCATCTTTGGATCTGGTAAGTGCCCAGTTGACCTTTAATTTCACTGGAAGGGCAGAATTATTTTGAAAACTTCAGAAACATGTGTCTCTTCTTAGCAACTTTTAAGTAGGAATAACAAGTAAAGCTTCAAAACAGGATGGAGAACTAGTTAGTCAAGCGTAAATCATCTGCTACCAAAATGATAGCTATTCACTTCAATTGTTAAAGAATGTTGTTCAAGGCCACCAAAAAAAAATTTGAAGTACTGGGTTCAAATATTCTTTAGCTCTACTGCTTTTGTAGCCTCTTAATCATGGAAGCAAATATCTTAGCCCAATCTTGACATCGGCCTTCCTCTAGTGGAGATAAGCGATAGTTATCTTAGCACTTACTGTGATCACAGAAACTTCAGATACTCAAGTTTCAAAAGCCATCAGAAAAATTGGCCAAATCAACTTATGAACAAGTAAAAAAACAACAGCCTTGATGTTAAAAAGGCAGATTTGCCTGGTAACCATTGGACTGCTGGAGATATTGCATGTTGGACTACATCTCAAGAGCAGCACTGGTATTAACTCACCCCCCATCACAGAGAATATTGGCATAAAAATCCAAACGAGAAAGAACATATACATGTGCCTTGAAGAAACGCAGTGTGCATCCCAGAACGTTTCAGTTTTCCAATGTGTTCCACGTCCCTGACAAGTTTATATAACTCAAAATTCATATTTACAGTTTCACGTGATCACCATTGTCACTTATATTTGCACCTTTGCATAAATATCAAATGGGTTCATCACCACTTGCTGAGAGAACATAATATGCACAGACACTCCCTTTCATAGAATCTAAGATGACAAGAACAAGAGAGATGTGGAATTCAAAGCATGATCTGTATATTCTAACCCAAGGTCAGATTTGCTGTATTGTGAAAGGAAAAAGAAATTACTGTCAAATCAGCACCATTAGTTAGAAATGAATGCGTGTTATAAAATATCTTTTCAGTAGACTTATCCACCTCATTGTTGGCTGTCCCTCAATTTAAGGATGATGGCTACTCAGGGCTACAGATTCCTGTCATGTGTTTTCATAACATCATGAGATCTAGGTGCAGAAATAGGCAATTCAGACACAGTCTGCTCATTATTCAATGAGACCATGGCTGATCTGATGATCTTCGAGTCTCAATCCTCAATGGGATTCTGTAAACCAGACACACAAATGACTTAAAATACGATGAATCTTTATGGGTGTAAATGGACTGATAGGGATTGTGGTTTTGTTCCTGTAGCTTTGAGTGACAGATTTAACCACACGGCGTAAGACCAGACACGCTGCATGTGACCAATTAAGCAGAAACTCAACATTAAAAAGAAGCCCATAAGATCATGGGATCCCGAGTTACTTCCTTTTCTCTCCTTCTCTGTCATTGTTCTGCCTCATCATTAAGGCATTTGGCCTCAAAACATGATGCATCTCGAGGGGCAAGCTGCCACTATTTTGAAACATTTGTAGCCAGTGCAGCAATATTTCAGACTGTCTTTGTGATTTTATTTGTCCTTGCCTGCAGCATTAGAGGATAACAGTTGGGATTAGGTAGGGTGGGGGTGAAACACTTTCCAATCAGCTGGACACAGCACTCAGCCCATTGAAGCTCATTGTGCGGGAGAGTTTCCTGAAAGTCTGCACAGCCACTTTCAAGAATGACAGGCATTTGATTCTCCTATTGTATCAAACAGTGCCTTGACTTAGACATTAGTGGAATTTCTCGAGTGCTGTTCCATGTCACTGATATATACTCTAGGTTCTGCTGCAGTACAGGAGTCTAATGACATCAGATGCTCCTACACCAGGACTTGGATTGCCAAATACTCAGTGGCTCTGATTATATAAGGCGGAGACAGCACAGCCGATCTAGTTTAGGAGGGAGGAGGCAGTCAAAGTCAGCAGCAAGAGAGAAAGACAGGGAGAGTTGGGAAGAATTGTGGAGAGAGAGAGAGAGGGTGTGGGTGAGAGAGAGGGGGGGGGGTGGGTGAGGGGGAGAGGGGGTTGGGGGAGAGAGAGAGGGGGGGGGTTGGGTGAGAGAGGGGGGGGGTGAGAGTGTGGGGGTTGGGTGAGAGTGTGGGGGTTGGGTGAGAGAGGGGGGGTTGGGTGAGAGAGGGGGGGTTGGGTGAGAGAGGGGGGGTTGGGTGAGAGAGGGGGGGGTTGGGTGAGAGGGGGGGGGAGGGGGGG